>NC_143177.1:17595100-18269742 GCF_047325235.1 Durio zibethinus
GACAAAATAGATAAAAAATATTTTAAAAAATACAAAAAATCGAAAAACATATAAGAAATGTTAAGAAAACAATATAAAAAATCAAAGACAAAAGATTAAAAAAGAGAAAAGTTAATGCAAAATAAAAATGAAAACCAAAGAAGAAAATGCAACAAAAAAACTATAAGAATTTGAAAATGAAAATAAGAAATAAAAAGAAATTTGTGAAAAAATTAAGAAAGTAATAAAAATGAAATGACAAAAGATTTATGAAAATTTAAATAAAGAAAGAAATAAAAAATAAACCAAATAAAAATAAAATAAGAAAAGAATATTAAAGTAAAACAAAAAAAATAAAAAAATAAAAAATAAACAAAAATACAATAAAAATATAAAAAGTAAGAAAATAAAAAATAATTAATCAAAAATAGAAAAATTGAATAAAAATTTAGAAACTGAAAAAGAATGACAAAATACAAAAAATTAGTTTTAAAAATACAAAAAATTGAAAAACATATAAGAAATAACAAGAAAACAATAGAAAAAGTCAAAGACAAAAAATTAAAAAAGAGAAGTTATTGCAAAATAAAAATGAAAACCAAAGGAGAAATTGAAAAAAAAAGTACGAGAATTTAAAAACGCAAATAAGAAATAAAAAGAAATTTGGGAAAAAAAATAAGAAAAGCAAGATTAGAATAAAAATGAAAAGACAAAAGATTTGAAATAAAAAAGAAAACAAGAAAGTAAAAAATATTAAAACAATGAAATAAAATAAAAATGAAAGCATGTGAAAAAAAAAAAAAAGCAAAAAGAAAGAAAATTTCGATGGAAAAAAGTTTTTGAAAAGTTATAAAATAGAACAAAAAATAGGAAAAAAAAAGACAAAATAAGAAAATGAAAAAATAAAAATAAAAAATAAATGAAAAAATAAATTAAGAAAAAATATTAATATAAAAGAAAAAAATAAACAAAAACAAAAAATAAAAAAGGAAGAAAATAAAAAAATATAAAAAGACGAAGTGAAGAAAAATTTGAAATATAAAATAGAAAAAACTTTTAGTTTAGAATATACAAAGAGAAACAAAAAAAAATATAACAAAATAAAAAAAGGACAAATAATCAAAGATAAAAAAATAAAATAAAAAATCAATACAAAATATAAATAAAAGCAAAAGGAAGTACACAAAAGGAGAAGTCTTGAGATTTTAAACTTGTAAAGAAGAAATAAAAAAAAATGTGAACAAAAAGATATAAGAAAAAGCAAGAAAAAATAAAAAAATTAAAATACAAAATATATAAAAAAAATTAAAACAAAAAAGAGAAAGCAAATGAACAAATAAGTTAAAAGAAAAAGAAAAAAAGAATTACTGAAGAATTATAAAAATAGAATAGAAAATACCAAAAAAATAAAAAATGACAGCAAAAATGAGACAAACCAAAAGAAAAAAAGATTAAAATATAAAGTAAATATCCATAACATTATAAAATTTTTATAAAAAATAACAAAAATTAACAAAAAAAGTAAAAGGAAAAAAAAATAAGAGAAAGTATTAAAGCAAAAGGAAAAAGATAAAATAAGTAATAAAAAAAGAAAAAAATAAAAAAATAAAGAAGTAAGGAAAAGAAAAAATGAGTCAAAAAATTTTTAAAAAAATACAAAAACTAATAAAAATGAAAAAAATGGCAAAATAGAAAAAAAAAATTAAGTTTACAAAATACAAACAAATAATAAAAAATTATAACAAATAATAAGATATAAAGATATAAAAATTCAAAGATAAAAAATTAAAAGAAGTTCAAAAATGAAAAGGGATGAGAAAGTAGAAAAAAAATTAATTTAGAAAATACAAGCAAAAATAATGTAATAAGAAAAAAATAAAAAAAATCAAAGATACAAAAATTAACAGAGGGAAAAGTTAAAACAAAATAAAAATAAAAACAAAATAAGGAAGTGTAAAAAAAAAAAAAATGGAAACAAGAAATAAAAAGAATTTTGTGAAAAAAATTAGAAAAACAAGAAAAAATAAAAAATGAAGAGGCAAAAATATGAAATAAAACAAAAAGAAAAAAAGTTTTATAGAAAATTTTAAAACAAAGAAAAAAGTGAAAACAAAAAAAAATATGAAAGCACATGAAAAAATAAGTAAAAAAAGGAAAATTTTAAAAGGAAAAGGAGTTAATGTAAAATTATAAAAATACAATAGAAAATAACCAACAATGATAAATAAAAAAAGAAAAGAAAAAAAGATAGAAAAATAAAAAAATCCAAAACATTATAAAAATTTATGAAAATATAAATAAAGAAAGAAATAAAAAATAAAAATAAGAAAAAAAATATTAAAGCAAAACAAAAAAGATAAATAAAAATCAAAAAAATATAAAATAAACAAAAATACAATAAAAAATATAAAAAGTAAGAAAATAAAAAATAATGAATAAAAATTTAAAAAATGAAAGGAAATGACAAAATAGAAAAAAATATTTTAAAAAATACAAAAAATTGAAAAACATATAAGAAATAATAAGAAAACAATATAAAAAATCAAAGACAAAAAATTAAAAGGGAGAAAAGTTAATTCAAAATAAAAATGAAAACCAAAGAAGAAAATGCAACCAAAGAAACTATGAGAATTTGAAAATGAAAATAAGAAATAAAAAAAAATTTGTGAAAAAATTTAAGAAAAGAATAAAAATAAAAAGACAAAAGATTTATGAAAAATAAAAAATCCAAAACATTCTAAAAATTTATGAAAATTTAAATAAAGAAAGAAATAAAAAATAAACCAAAATAAAAATAAAATAAGAAAACAATATTAAAGTAAAACAAAAAAAAAATAAAATAAGAAAACAATATTAAAGTAAAGCAAAAAAAAATAAAAGAAACAAAAATACAACAAAAAATATAAAAGGTAAGATAACAAAAAATAATGAATCAAAAATACAAAAATTGAAAAAAAATTTTAATATAAATGAAAAAATAAAATAAAATACTAAAAAAATAACAATTAAAAATAAACAAAAACAAAAAGTAAAAAAGTAAGAAAATAAAAAATTAGAGAATAAAAAAATATAAAACGATAAAATGAATAAAAATTTCAAATATAAAATAGAAAAAAAATTTCGTTTAGAATATACAAAGAAAAACAAAAAAAAAATAACAAATGTAGAAAAAAAGACATAAAAAATCAAAGACAAAAAATAAAATAAAAAGTCAATACAAAATATAAATAAAATCAAAAGGAAGTTCACAAAAAAACAAAAGTCTAAGATTTTAAAATTGTAAAGAAGGAATAAAAAAAAGTGTGAACAAAAAGATATAAGAAAAAGCAAGAAAACAATAAAAAATGAAAATACAAAATATATAAAAATAATTAAAACAAAAAGAATGAAAGCAAATGAACAAATAAATTAAAAGAAAAAAAGGAATTAATGAAAAATTATAAAAATAGAATAGATAATAGCAAAAAAAATGAAACAAACCAAAAGAAGGAAAGATTAAAAAATAAAAGTAAATATCCATAACATTATAAAATTTTTATAAAAAATAACAAAAATTAACAATAAAAAATAAAAGGAAAAAGATAAAATAAGTACTAAAAAAGAGAAAAATTAAAAATAAACAAAAACGCAATTAAAAAAAGTAAGAAAATTAAAAAAAGAGTTAAAAGAAAAAATTAAAAAAAAACAAAAACTAATAAAAATGAAAAAAAAAGAAAAGAAAAAGACAATAGAAAAAATTTTAGTTTATAAAATACAAACGAAAAATAAAAAATATAACAAATAATAAGAAATAAAGATAAAAAAAATCAATGATAAAAAATTAAAAAAAGAAAAAAGTTAATAAAAAATAAAAACAAAAGAAAGAAGTGTGGATAAAAAACACAAATTAAAAAGAAATGCCAAAAAAAACCCAAAAATAAAAAGAAGAAAAACCTTAAGAAAAAAAATGAAAAAAATAAAGATAAAAAGTAAAAAGAGTACAAAAAGAAAAAAAATAATAGAAAATAATGTAAATGACCAATTAGATTAGAGCAACAAAAAAATCAAAGTAAAAAAGAAAATAAGTAGTGAAAGAATAATATAATGAAGATAAGAAAGAAGGTTTTTTGTAAAAAAAAAAAAAGAAAAAGAAAAATATACTACATAACAAAAATATAATAAATGAATAATTAGGAAAATGTATAAAAAGTAAAAAAAAAACAAAAAGCTTTTAAAAAAGGAAATAAATAAAGAAATAAAAAAATTCTACAAAGTTCAATCTTTAATTTATGTTCTAAAACTTAATTTGAATTTGAAAGTTTAGATGCAAAATATTTTGATTTGAATTTATTGATTTAAATTTAAAATTTTTAATTTTTAAATCGTTAAAAATGTAAAAATATAAATACATGATAGATATAACAATTCCAAACTAGTGTTATTATATATAAGCCAATAAAATTCCAAAAGAAAATAACAAAGATAATTATTATCTCTTAACAAATTGTATCAAATAAAAGATAAATATTATACAATCCAAAATAATAAATAAAATAATCCAAATTTTATTAAATAAAAGATAAATATTATACAATATAATTTTGTTAATTAGATAAATTACACGATAAATAAAAATAAATTTCAAGATAAAATACAAGATGATTTTAATTAGATATCTAATTAGTATACATGCACATAACATCTTTAATTTCTAATGAAATCAAAGTCTCATTCAACAATGTTTTAATGTCCATAACATTATAAAATTTTTATAAAAAAACAAAATAACAAAAATTA
The DNA here is from genome assembly GCF_047325235.1 of Durio zibethinus. Lineage (NCBI taxonomy): Eukaryota > Viridiplantae > Streptophyta > Magnoliopsida > Malvales > Malvaceae > Durio > Durio zibethinus. Next base: position 17,599,856 of record NC_143177.1, read on the forward strand.
AAAATAAAAAATAAAAGGAAAAAAAAAAAAGAAAATATTAAAGCGAAAGGAAAAAAGATAAAATAAGCATTAAAAAAGAGAAAAAAAAATTAAAAAGAGCACAAAATAGAAAAAATAAAAAAGCGAGGAAATGAAAAATTAACGAGTCAAAAGAAAAAATTGTAAAAATACAAAAGCTAATAAAAATTTAAAAAATGAAGAAAAAATGACAAAATAGAAAACAAATTTAGTTTATAAAATACAAACAAAAAATAAAAAATATAACAAATAATAAGATATAAAGATATAAAAAATCAGAGATAAAAAATTAAAAGAAGTTAAAAAATGAAAAGGGATGACAAAGTAGAAAAAAATTTAATTTAGAAAATACAAGCAAAAATAATGTAATAAGAAAAAAATAAAAAAAATCAAAGATACAAAAATTAACAGAGGGAAAAGTTAAAACAAAATAAAAATAAAAACAAAACAAGGAAGTGCAATGGAAACAAGAAATAAAAGAATTTTGTGAAAAAAATTCGAAAAACAAGAAAAAATAAAAAATGAAGAGGCAAAAATATGAAATAAAACAAAAAGAAAAAAAGTTTTATAGAAAATTTTAAAACAAAGAAAAAAGTGAAAACAAAAAAAAAAATATGAAAGCACATGAAAAAACAAGTAAAAAAAAGGGAAAAATTTAAAAGGAAAAGGAGTTAATGGAAAATTATAAAAATACAATAGAAAATAACCAACAACGATAAATAAAAAAAGAAAAGATAAAAAGATAAAAAAATCAAAAACATTATAAAAATTTATGAAAATATAAATAAAGAAAGAAATAAAAAATAAAAATAAGAAAAAAATATAAAATGTAAATAAGCAAAAATACAATAAAAAATATAAAAAGTAAGAAAATAAAAAATAATGAATCAAAAACAAAAAATAAAAAAAGACAAAATTTGAATAAAAATTTCAAAAATGAAAGAAAATGACAAAATAGATAAAAAATATTTTAAAAAATACAAAAAATCGAAAAACATATAAGAAATGTTAAGAAAACAATATAAAAAATCAAAGACAAAAGATTAAAAAAGAGAAAAGTTAATGCAAAATAAAAATGAAAACCAAAGAAGAAAATGCAACAAAAAAACTATAAGAATTTGAAAATGAAAATAAGAAATAAAAAGAAATTTGTGAAAAAATTAAGAAAGTAATAAAAATGAAATGACAAAAGATTTATGAAAATTTAAATAAAGAAAGAAATAAAAAATAAACCAAATAAAAATAAAATAAGAAAAGAATATTAAAGTAAAACAAAAAAAATAAAAAATAAAAAATAAACAAAAATACAATAAAAATATAAAAAGTAAGAAAATAAAAAATAATTAATCAAAAATAGAAAAATTGAATAAAAATTTAGAAACTGAAAAAGAATGACAAAATACAAAAAATTAGTTTTAAAAATACAAAAAATTGAAAAACATATAAGAAATAACAAGAAAACAATAGAAAAAGTCAAAGACAAAAAATTAAAAAAGAGAAGTTATTGCAAAATAAAAATGAAAACCAAAGGAGAAATTGAAAAAAAAAGTACGAGAATTTAAAAACGCAAATAAGAAATAAAAAGAAATTTGGGAAAAAAAATAAGAAAAGCAAGATTAGAATAAAAATGAAAAGACAAAAGATTTGAAATAAAAAAGAAAACAAGAAAGTAAAAAATATTAAAACAATGAAATAAAATAAAAATGAAAGCATGTGAAAAAAAAAAAAAAGCAAAAAGAAAGAAAATTTCGATGGAAAAAAGTTTTTGAAAAGTTATAAAATAGAACAAAAAATAGGAAAAAAAAAGACAAAATAAGAAAATGAAAAAATAAAAATAAAAAATAAATGAAAAAATAAATTAAGAAAAAATATTAATATAAAAGAAAAAAATAAACAAAAACAAAAAATAAAAAAGGAAGAAAATAAAAAAATATAAAAAGACGAAGTGAAGAAAAATTTGAAATATAAAATAGAAAAAACTTTTAGTTTAGAATATACAAAGAGAAACAAAAAAAAATATAACAAAATAAAAAAAGGACAAATAATCAAAGATAAAAAAATAAAATAAAAAATCAATACAAAATATAAATAAAAGCAAAAGGAAGTACACAAAAGGAGAAGTCTTGAGATTTTAAACTTGTAAAGAAGAAATAAAAAAAAATGTGAACAAAAAGATATAAGAAAAAGCAAGAAAAAATAAAAAAATTAAAATACAAAATATATATAAAAAATTAAAACAAAAAAGAGAAAGCAAATGAACAAATAAGTTAAAAGAAAAAGAAAAAAAGAATTACTGAAGAATTATAAAAATAGAATAGAAAATACCAAAAAAATAAAAAATGACAGCAAAAATGAGACAAACCAAAAGAAAAAAAGATTAAAATATAAAGTAAATATCCATAACATTATAAAATTTTTATAAAAAATAACAAAAATTAACAAAAAAAGTAAAAGGAAAAAAAAATAAGAGAAAGTATTAAAGCAAAAGGAAAAAGATAAAATAAGTAATAAAAAAAGAAAAAAATAAAAAAATAAAGAAGTAAGGAAAAGAAAAAATGAGTCAAAAAATTTTTAAAAAAATACAAAAACTAATAAAAATGAAAAAAATGGCAAAATAGAAAAAAAAAATTAAGTTTACAAAATACAAACAAATAATAAAAAATTATAACAAATAATAAGATATAAAGATATAAAAATTCAAAGATAAAAAATTAAAAGAAGTTCAAAAATGAAAAGGGATGAGAAAGTAGAAAAAAAATTAATTTAGAAAATACAAGCAAAAATAATGTAATAAGAAAAAAATAAAAAAAATCAAAGATACAAAAATTAACAGAGGGAAAAGTTAAAACAAAATAAAAATAAAAACAAAATAAGGAAGTGTAAAAAAAAAAAAAATGGAAACAAGAAATAAAAAGAATTTTGTGAAAAAAATTAGAAAAACAAGAAAAAATAAAAAATGAAGAGGCAAAAATATGAAATAAAACAAAAAGAAAAAAAGTTTTATAGAAAATTTTAAAACAAAGAAAAAAGTGAAAACAAAAAAAAATATGAAAGCACATGAAAAAATAAGTAAAAAAAGGAAAATTTTAAAAGGAAAAGGAGTTAATGTAAAATTATAAAAATACAATAGAAAATAACCAACAATGATAAATAAAAAAAGAAAAGAAAAAAAGATAGAAAAATAAAAAAATCCAAAACATTATAAAAATTTATGAAAATATAAATAAAGAAAGAAATAAAAAATAAAAATAAGAAAAAAAATATTAAAGCAAAACAAAAAAGATAAATAAAAATCAAAAAAATATAAAATAAACAAAAATACAATAAAAAATATAAAAAGTAAGAAAATAAAAAATAATGAATAAAAATTTAAAAAATGAAAGGAAATGACAAAATAGAAAAAAATATTTTAAAAAATACAAAAAATTGAAAAACATATAAGAAATAATAAGAAAACAATATAAAAAATCAAAGACAAAAAATTAAAAGGGAGAAAAGTTAATTCAAAATAAAAATGAAAACCAAAGAAGAAAATGCAACCAAAGAAACTATGAGAATTTGAAAATGAAAATAAGAAATAAAAAAAAATTTGTGAAAAAATTTAAGAAAAGAATAAAAATAAAAAGACAAAAGATTTATGAAAAATAAAAAATCCAAAACATTCTAAAAATTTATGAAAATTTAAATAAAGAAAGAAATAAAAAATAAACCAAAATAAAAATAAAATAAGAAAACAATATTAAAGTAAAGCAAAAAAAAATAAAAGAAACAAAAATACAACAAAAAATATAAAAGGTAAGATAACAAAAAATAATGAATCAAAAATACAAAAATTGAAAAAAAATTTTAATATAAATGAAAAAATAAAATAAAATACTAAAAAAATAACAATTAAAAATAAACAAAAACAAAAAGTAAAAAAGTAAGAAAATAAAAAATTAGAGAATAAAAAAATATAAAACGATAAAATGAATAAAAATTTCAAATATAAAATAGAAAAAAAATTTCGTTTAGAATATACAAAGAAAAACAAAAAAAAAATAACAAATGTAGAAAAAAAGACATAAAAAATCAAAGACAAAAAATAAAATAAAAAGTCAATACAAAATATAAATAAAATCAAAAGGAAGTTCACAAAAAAACAAAAGTCTAAGATTTTAAAATTGTAAAGAAGGAATAAAAAAAAGTGTGAACAAAAAGATATAAGAAAAAGCAAGAAAACAATAAAAAATGAAAATACAAAATATATAAAAATAATTAAAACAAAAAGAATGAAAGCAAATGAACAAATAAATTAAAAGAAAAAAAGGAATTAATGAAAAATTATAAAAATAGAATAGATAATAGCAAAAAAAATGAAACAAACCAAAAGAAGGAAAGATTAAAAAATAAAAGTAAATATCCATAACATTATAAAATTTTTATAAAAAATAACAAAAATTAACAATAAAAAATAAAAGGAAAAAGATAAAATAAGTACTAAAAAAGAGAAAAATTAAAAATAAACAAAAACGCAATTAAAAAAAGTAAGAAAATTAAAAAAAGAGTTAAAAGAAAAAATTAAAAAAAAACAAAAACTAATAAAAATGAAAAAAAAAGAAAAGAAAAAGACAATAGAAAAAATTTTAGTTTATAAAATACAAACGAAAAATAAAAAATATAACAAATAATAAGAAATAAAGATAAAAAAAATCAATGATAAAAAATTAAAAAAAGAAAAAAGTTAATAAAAAATAAAAACAAAAGAAAGAAGTGTGGATAAAAAACACAAATTAAAAAGAAATGCCAAAAAAAACCCAAAAATAAAAAGAAGAAAAACCTTAAGAAAAAAAATGAAAAAAATAAAGATAAAAAGTAAAAAGAGTACAAAAAGAAAAAAAATAATAGAAAATAATGTAAATGACCAATTAGATTAGAGCAACAAAAAAATCAAAGTAAAAAAGAAAATAAGTAGTGAAAGAATAATATAATGAAGATAAGAAAGAAGGTTTTTTGTAAAAAAAAAAAAAGAAAAAGAAAAATATACTACATAACAAAAATATAATAAATGAATAATTAGGAAAATGTATAAAAAGTAAAAAAAAAACAAAAAGCTTTTAAAAAAGGAAATAAATAAAGAAATAAAAAAATTCTACAAAGTTCAATCTTTAATTTATGTTCTAAAACTTAATTTGAATTTGAAAGTTTAGATGCAAAATATTTTGATTTGAATTTATTGATTTAAATTTAAAATTTTTAATTTTTAAATCGTTAAAAATGTAAAAATATAAATACATGATAGATATAACAATTCCAAACTAGTGTTATTATATATAAGCCAATAAAATTCCAAAAGAAAATAACAAAGATAATTATTATCTCTTAACAAATTGTATCAAATAAAAGATAAATATTATACAATCCAAAATAATAAATAAAATAATCCAAATTTTATTAAATAAAAGATAAATATTATACAATATAATTTTGTTAATTAGATAAATTACACGATAAATAAAAATAAATTTCAAGATAAAATACAAGATGATTTTAATTAGATATCTAATTAGTATACATGCACATAACATCTTTAATTTCTAATGAAATCAAAGTCTCATTCAACAATGTTTTAATGTCCATAACATTATAAAATTTTTATAAAAAAACAAAATAACAAAAATTAAAAATAAAAAATAAAAGGAAAAAAAAAAAAGAAAATATTAAAGCGAAAGGAAAAAAGATAAAATAAGCATTAAAAAAGAGAAAAAAAAATTAAAAAGAGCACAAAATAGAAAAAATAAAAAAGCGAGGAAATGAAAAATTAACGAGTCAAAAGAAAAAATTGTAAAAATACAAAAGCTAATAAAAATTTAAAAAATGAAGAAAAAATGACAAAATAGAAAACAAATTTAGTTTATAAAATACAAACAAAAAATAAAAAATATAACAAATAATAAGATATAAAGATATAAAAAATCAGAGATAAAAAATTAAAAGAAGTTAAAAAATGAAAAGGGATGACAAAGTAGAAAAAAATTTAATTTAGAAAATACAAGCAAAAATAATGTAATAAGAAAAAAATAAAAAAAATCAAAGATACAAAAATTAACAGAGGGAAAAGTTAAAACAAAATAAAAATAAAAACAAAACAAGGAAGTGCAATGGAAACAAGAAATAAAAGAATTTTGTGAAAAAAATTCGAAAAACAAGAAAAAATAAAAAATGAAGAGGCAAAAATATGAAATAAAACAAAAAGAAAAAAAGTTTTATAGAAAATTTTAAAACAAAGAAAAAAGTGAAAACAAAAAAAAAAATATGAAAGCACATGAAAAAACAAGTAAAAAAAAGGGAAAAATTTAAAAGGAAAAGGAGTTAATGGAAAATTATAAAAATACAATAGAAAATAACCAACAACGATAAATAAAAAAAGAAAAGATAAAAAGATAAAAAAATCAAAAACATTATAAAAATTTATGAAAATATAAATAAAGAAAGAAATAAAAAATAAAAATAAGAAAAAAATATAAAATGTAAATAAGCAAAAATACAATAAAAAATATAAAAAGTAAGAAAATAAAAAATAATGAATCAAAAACAAAAAATAAAAAAAGACAAAATTTGAATAAAAATTTCAAAAATGAAAGAAAATGACAAAATAGATAAAAAATATTTTAAAAAATACAAAAAATCGAAAAACATATAAGAAATGTTAAGAAAACAATATAAAAAATCAAAGACAAAAGATTAAAAAAGAGAAAAGTTAATGCAAAATAAAAATGAAAACCAAAGAAGAAAATGCAACAAAAAAACTATAAGAATTTGAAAATGAAAATAAGAAATAAAAAGAAATTTGTGAAAAAATTAAGAAAGTAATAAAAATGAAATGACAAAAGATTTATGAAAATTTAAATAAAGAAAGAAATAAAAAATAAACCAAATAAAAATAAAATAAGAAAAGAATATTAAAGTAAAACAAAAAAAATAAAAAATAAAAAATAAACAAAAATACAATAAAAATATAAAAAGTAAGAAAATAAAAAATAATTAATCAAAAATAGAAAAATTGAATAAAAATTTAGAAACTGAAAAAGAATGACAAAATACAAAAAATTAGTTTTAAAAATACAAAAAATTGAAAAACATATAAGAAATAACAAGAAAACAATAGAAAAAGTCAAAGACAAAAAATTAAAAAAGAGAAGTTATTGCAAAATAAAAATGAAAACCAAAGGAGAAATTGAAAAAAAAAAGTACGAGAATTTAAAAACGCAAATAAGAAATAAAAAGAAATTTGGGAAAAAAAATAAGAAAAGCAAGATTAGAATAAAAATGAAAAGACAAAAGATTTGAAATAAAAAAGAAAACAAGAAAGTAAAAAATATTAAAACAATGAAATAAAATAAAAATGAAAGCATGTGAAAAAAAAAAAAAAAGCAAAAAGAAAGAAAATTTCGATGGAAAAAAGTTTTTGAAAAGTTATAAAATAGAACAAAAAATAGGAAAAAAAAAGACAAAATAAGAAAATGAAAAAATAAAAATAAAAAATAAATGAAAAAATAAATTAAGAAAAAATATTAATATAAAAGAAAAAAATAAACAAAAACAAAAAATAAAAAAGGAAGAAAATAAAAAAATATAAAAAGACGAAGTGAAGAAAAATTTGAAATATAAAATAGAAAAAACTTTTAGTTTAGAATATACAAAGAGAAACAAAAAAAAATATAACAAAATAAAAAAAGGACAAATAATCAAAGATAAAAAAATAAAATAAAAAATCAATACAAAATATAAATAAAAGCAAAAGGAAGTACACAAAAGGAGAAGTCTTGAGATTTTAAACTTGTAAAGAAGAAATAAAAAAAAATGTGAACAAAAAGATATAAGAAAAAGCAAGAAAAAATAAAAAAATTAAAATACAAAATATATAAAAAAAATTAAAACAAAAAAGAGAAAGCAAATGAACAAATAAGTTAAAAGAAAAAGAAAAAAAGAATTACTGAAGAATTATAAAAATAGAATAGAAAATACCAAAAAAATAAAAAATGACAGCAAAAATGAGACAAACCAAAAGAAAAAAAGATTAAAATATAAAGTAAATATCCATAACATTATAAAATTTTTATAAAAAATAACAAAAATTAACAAAAAAAGTAAAAGGAAAAAAAAATAAGAGAAAGTATTAAAGCAAAAGGAAAAAGATAAAATAAGTAATAAAAAAAGAAAAAAATAAAAAAATAAAGAAGTAAGGAAAAGAAAAAATGAGTCAAAAAATTTTTAAAAAAATACAAAAACTAATAAAAATGAAAAAAATGGCAAAATAGAAAAAAAAATTAAGTTTACAAAATACAAACAAATAATAAAAAATTATAACAAATAATAAGATATAAAGATATAAAAATTCAAAGATAAAAAATTAAAAGAAGTTCAAAAATGAAAAGGGATGAGAAAGTAGAAAAAAAATTAATTTAGAAAATACAAGCAAAAATAATGTAATAAGAAAAAAATAAAAAAAATCAAAGATACAAAAATTAACAGAGGGAAAAGTTAAAACAAAATAAAAATAAAAACAAAATAAGGAAGTGTAAAAAAAAAAAAAATGGAAACAAGAAATAAAAAGAATTTTGTGAAAAAAAATTAGAAAAACAAGAAAAAATAAAAAATGAAGAGGCAAAAATATGAAATAAAACAAAAAGAAAAAAAGTTTTATAGAAAATTTTAAAACAAAGAAAAAAGTGAAAACAAAAAAAAAATATGAAAGCACATGAAAAAATAAGTAAAAAAAGGAAAATTTTAAAAGGAAAAGGAGTTAATGTAAAATTATAAAAATACAATAGAAAATAACCAACAATGATAAATAAAAAAAGAAAAGAAAAAAAGATAGAAAAATAAAAAAATCCAAAACATTATAAAAATTTATGAAAATATAAATAAAGAAAGAAATAAAAAATAAAAATAAGAAAAAAAATATTAAAGCAAAACAAAAAAGATAAATAAAAATAAAAAAAATATAAAATAAACAAAAATACAATAAAAAATATAAAAAGTAAGAAAATAAAAAATAATGAATAAAAAAAGACAAAAATTGAATAAAAATTTAAAAAATGAAAGGAAATGACAAAATAGAAAAAAATATTTTAAAAAATACAAAAAATTGAAAAACATATAAGAAATAATAAGAAAACAATATAAAAAATCAAAGACAAAAAATTAAAAGGGAGAAAAGTTAATTCAAAATAAAAATGAAAACCAAAGAAGAAAATGCAACCAAAGAAACTATGAGAATTTGAAAATGAAAATAAGAAATAAAAAGAAATTTGTGAAAAAATTTAAGAAAAGAATAAAAATAAAAAGACAAAAGATTTATGAAAAATAAAAAATCCAAAACATTCTAAAAATTTATGAAAATTTAAATAAAGAAAGAAATAAAAAATAAACCAAAATAAAAATAAAATAAGAAAACAATATTAAAGTAAAACAAAAAAAAAATAAAATAAGAAAACAATATTAAAGTAAAGCAAAAAAAAATAAAAGAAACAAAAATACAACAAAAAATATAAAAGGTAAGATAACAAAAAATAATGAATCAAAAATACAAAAATTGAAAAAAAATTTTAATATAAATGAAAAAATAAAATAAAATACTAAAAAAATAACAATTAAAAATAAACAAAAACAAAAAGTAAAAAAGTAAGAAAATAAAAAATTAGAGAATAAAAAAATATAAAACGATAAAATGAATAAAAATTTCAAATATAAAATAGAAAAAAAATTTCGTTTAGAATATACAAAGAAAAACAAAAAAAAAATAACAAATGTAGAAAAAAAGACATAAAAAATCAAAGACAAAAAATAAAATAAAAAGTCAATACAAAATATAAATAAAATCAAAAGGAAGTTCACAAAAAAACAAAAGTCTAAGATTTTAAAATTGTAAAGAAGGAATAAAAAAAAGTGTGAACAAAAAGATATAAGAAAAAGCAAGAAAACAATAAAAAATGAAAATACAAAATATATAAAAATAATTAAAACAAAAAGAATGAAAGCAAATGAACAAATAAATTAAAAGAAAAAAAGGAATTAATGAAAAATTATAAAAATAGAATAGATAATAGCAAAAAAAATGAAACAAACCAAAAGAAGGAAAGATTAAAAAATAAAAGTAAATATCCATAACATTATAAAATTTTTATAAAAAATAACAAAAATTAACAATAAAAAATAAAAGGAAAAAGATAAAATAAGTACTAAAAAAGAGAAAAATTAAAAATAAACAAAAACGCAATTAAAAAAAGTAAGAAAATTAAAAAAAGAGTTAAAAGAAAAAATTAAAAAAAAACAAAAACTAATAAAAATGAAAAAAAAAGAAAAGAAAAAGACAATAGAAAAAATTTTAGTTTATAAAATACAAACGAAAAATAAAAAATATAACAAATAATAAGAAATAAAGATAAAAAAAATCAATGATAAAAAATTAAAAAAAGAAAAAAGTTAATAAAAAATAAAAACAAAAGAAAGAAGTGTGGATAAAAAACACAAATTAAAAAGAAATGCCAAAAAAAACCCAAAAATAAAAAGAAGAAAAACCTTAAGAAAAAAAATGAAAAAAATAAAGATAAAAAGTAAAAAGAGTACAAAAAGAAAAAAAATAATAGAAAATAATGTAAATGACCAATTAGATTAGAGCAACAAAAAAATCAAAGTAAAAAAGAAAATAAGTAGTGAAAGAATAATATAATGAAGATAAGAAAGAAGGTTTTTTGTAAAAAAAAAAAAAGAAAAAGAAAAATATACTACATAACAAAAATATAATAAATGAATAATTAGGAAAATGTATAAAAAGTAAAAAAAAAACAAAAAGCTTTAAAAAAGGAAATAAATAAAGAAATAAAAAAATTCTACAAAGTTCAATCTTTAATTTATGTTCTAAAACTTAATTTGAATTTGAAAGTTTAGATGCAAAATATTTTGATTTGAATTTATTGATTTAAATTTAAAATTTTTAATTTTTAAATCGTTAAAAATGTAAAAATATAAATACATGATAGATATAACAATTCCAAACTAGTGTTATTATATATAAGCCAATAAAATTCCAAAAGAAAATAACAAAGATAATTATTATCTCTTAACAAATTGTATCAAATAAAAGATAAATATTATACAATCCAAAATAATAAATAAAATAATCCAAATTTTATTAAATAAAAGATAAATATTATACAATATAATTTTGTTAATTAGATAAATTACACGATAAATAAAAATAAATTTCAAGATAAAATACAAGATGATTTTAATTAGATATCTAATTAGTATACATGCACATAACATCTTTAATTTCTAATGAAATCAAAGTCTCATTCAACAATGTTTTAATGTCCATAACATTATAAAATTTTTATAAAAAAACAAAATAACAAAAATTAAAAATAAAAAATAAAAGGAAAAAAAAAAAAGAAAATATTAAAGCGAAAGGAAAAAAGATAAAATAAGCATTAAAAAAGAGAAAAAAAAATTAAAAAGAGCACAAAATAGAAAAAATAAAAAAGCGAGGAAATGAAAAATTAACGAGTCAAAAGAAAAAATTGTAAAAATACAAAAGCTAATAAAAATTTAAAAAATGAAGAAAAAATGACAAAATAGAAAACAAATTTAGTTTATAAAATACAAACAAAAAATAAAAAATATAACAAATAATAAGATATAAAGATATAAAAAATCAGAGATAAAAAATTAAAAGAAGTTAAAAAATGAAAAGGGATGACAAAGTAGAAAAAAATTTAATTTAGAAAATACAAGCAAAAATAATGTAATAAGAAAAAAATAAAAAAAATCAAAGATACAAAAATTAACAGAGGGAAAAGTTAAAACAAAATAAAAATAAAAACAAAACAAGGAAGTGCAATGGAAACAAGAAATAAAAGAATTTTGTGAAAAAAATTCGAAAAACAAGAAAAAATAAAAAATGAAGAGGCAAAAATATGAAATAAAACAAAAAGAAAAAAAGTTTTATAGAAAATTTTAAAACAAAGAAAAAAGTGAAAACAAAAAAAAAAATATGAAAGCACATGAAAAAACAAGTAAAAAAAAGGGAAAAATTTAAAAGGAAAAGGAGTTAATGGAAAATTATAAAAATACAATAGAAAATAACCAACAACGATAAATAAAAAAAGAAAAGATAAAAAGATAAAAAAATCAAAAACATTATAAAAATTTATGAAAATATAAATAAAGAAAGAAATAAAAAATAAAAATAAGAAAAAAATATAAAATGTAAATAAGCAAAAATACAATAAAAAATATAAAAAGTAAGAAAATAAAAAATAATGAATCAAAAACAAAAAATAAAAAAAGACAAAATTTGAATAAAAATTTCAAAAATGAAAGAAAATGACAAAATAGATAAAAAATATTTTAAAAAATACAAAAAATCGAAAAACATATAAGAAATGTTAAGAAAACAATATAAAAAATCAAAGACAAAAGATTAAAAAAGAGAAAAGTTAATGCAAAATAAAAATGAAAACCAAAGAAGAAAATGCAACAAAAAAACTATAAGAATTTGAAAATGAAAATAAGAAATAAAAAGAAATTTGTGAAAAAATTAAGAAAGTAATAAAAATGAAATGACAAAAGATTTATGAAAATTTAAATAAAGAAAGAAATAAAAAATAAACCAAATAAAAATAAAATAAGAAAAGAATATTAAAGTAAAACAAAAAAAATAAAAAATAAAAAATAAACAAAAATACAATAAAAATATAAAAAGTAAGAAAATAAAAAATAATTAATCAAAAATAGAAAAATTGAATAAAAATTTAGAAACTGAAAAAGAATGACAAAATACAAAAAATTAGTTTTAAAAATACAAAAAATTGAAAAACATATAAGAAATAACAAGAAAACAATAGAAAAAGTCAAAGACAAAAAATTAAAAAAGAGAAGTTATTGCAAAATAAAAATGAAAACCAAAGGAGAAATTGAAAAAAAAAGTACGAGAATTTAAAAACGCAAATAAGAAATAAAAAGAAATTTGGGAAAAAAAATAAGAAAAGCAAGATTAGAATAAAAATGAAAAGACAAAAGATTTGAAATAAAAAAGAAAACAAGAAAGTAAAAAATATTAAAACAATGAAATAAAATAAAAATGAAAGCATGTGAAAAAAAAAAAAAAGCAAAAAGAAAGAAAATTTCGATGGAAAAAAGTTTTTGAAAAGTTATAAAATAGAACAAAAAATAGGAAAAAAAAAGACAAAATAAGAAAATGAAAAAATAAAAATAAAAAATAAATGAAAAAATAAATTAAGAAAAAATATTAATATAAAAGAAAAAAATAAACAAAAACAAAAAATAAAAAAGGAAGAAAATAAAAAAATATAAAAAGACGAAGTGAAGAAAAATTTGAAATATAAAATAGAAAAAACTTTTAGTTTAGAATATACAAAGAGAAACAAAAAAAAATATAACAAAATAAAAAAAGGACAAATAATCAAAGATAAAAAAATAAAATAAAAAATCAATACAAAATATAAATAAAAGCAAAAGGAAGTACACAAAAGGAGAAGTCTTGAGATTTTAAACTTGTAAAGAAGAAATAAAAAAAAATGTGAACAAAAAGATATAAGAAAAAGCAAGAAAAAATAAAAAAATTAAAATACAAAATATATAAAAAAAATTAAAACAAAAAAGAGAAAGCAAATGAACAAATAAGTTAAAAGAAAAAGAAAAAAAGAATTACTGAAGAATTATAAAAATAGAATAGAAAATACCAAAAAAATAAAAAATGACAGCAAAAATGAGACAAACCAAAAGAAAAAAAGATTAAAATATAAAGTAAATATCCATAACATTATAAAATTTTTATAAAAAATAACAAAAATTAACAAAAAAAGTAAAAGGAAAAAAAAATAAGAGAAAGTATTAAAGCAAAAGGAAAAAGATAAAATAAGTAATAAAAAAAGAAAAAAATAAAAAAATAAAGAAGTAAGGAAAAGAAAAAATGAGTCAAAAAATTTTTAAAAAAATACAAAAACTAATAAAAATGAAAAAAATGGCAAAATAGAAAAAAAAATTAAGTTTACAAAATACAAACAAATAATAAAAAATTATAACAAATAATAAGATATAAAGATATAAAAATTCAAAGATAAAAAATTAAAAGAAGTTCAAAAATGAAAAGGGATGAGAAAGTAGAAAAAAAATTAATTTAGAAAATACAAGCAAAAATAATGTAATAAGAAAAAAATAAAAAAAATCAAAGATACAAAAATTAACAGAGGGAAAAGTTAAAACAAAATAAAAATAAAAACAAAATAAGGAAGTGTAAAAAAAAAAAAAATGGAAACAAGAAATAAAAAGAATTTTGTGAAAAAAATTAGAAAAACAAGAAAAAATAAAAAATGAAGAGGCAAAAATATGAAATAAAACAAAAAGAAAAAAAGTTTTATAGAAAATTTTAAAACAAAGAAAAAAGTGAAAACAAAAAAAAATATGAAAGCACATGAAAAAATAAGTAAAAAAAGGAAAATTTTAAAAGGAAAAGGAGTTAATGTAAAATTATAAAAATACAATAGAAAATAACCAACAATGATAAATAAAAAAAGAAAAGAAAAAAAGATAGAAAAATAAAAAAATCCAAAACATTATAAAAATTTATGAAAATATAAATAAAGAAAGAAATAAAAAATAAAAATAAGAAAAAAAATATTAAAGCAAAACAAAAAAGATAAATAAAAATCAAAAAAATATAAAATAAACAAAAATACAATAAAAAATATAAAAAGTAAGAAAATAAAAAATAATGAATAAAAATTTAAAAAATGAAAGGAAATGACAAAATAGAAAAAAATATTTTAAAAAATACAAAAAATTGAAAAACATATAAGAAATAATAAGAAAACAATATAAAAAATCAAAGACAAAAAATTAAAAGGGAGAAAAGTTAATTCAAAATAAAAATGAAAACCAAAGAAGAAAATGCAACCAAAGAAACTATGAGAATTTGAAAATGAAAATAAGAAATAAAAAGAAATTTGTGAAAAAATTTAAGAAAAGAATAAAAATAAAAAGACAAAAGATTTATGAAAAATAAAAAATCCAAAACATTCTAAAAATTTATGAAAATTTAAATAAAGAAAGAAATAAAAAATAAACCAAAATAAAAATAAAATAAGAAAACAATATTAAAGTAAAACAAAAAAAAAATAAAATAAGAAAACAATATTAAAGTAAAGCAAAAAAAAATAAAAGAAACAAAAATACAACAAAAAATATAAAAGGTAAGATAACAAAAAATAATGAATCAAAAATACAAAAATTGAAAAAAAATTTTAATATAAATGAAAAAATAAAATAAAATACTAAAAAAATAACAATTAAAAATAAACAAAAACAAAAAGTAAAAAAGTAAGAAAATAAAAAATTAGAGAATAAAAAAATATAAAACGATAAAATGAATAAAAATTTCAAATATAAAATAGAAAAAAAATTTCGTTTAGAATATACAAAGAAAAACAAAAAAAAAATAACAAATGTAGAAAAAAAGACATAAAAAATCAAAGACAAAAAATAAAATAAAAGTCAATACAAAATATAAATAAAATCAAAAGGAAGTTCACAAAAAAACAAAAGTCTAAGATTTTAAAATTGTAAAGAAGGAATTAAAAAAAGTGTGAACAAAAAGATATAAGAAAAAGCAAGAAAACAATAAAAAATGAAAATACAAAATATATAAAAATAATTAAAACAAAAAGAATGAAAGCAAATGAACAAATAAATTAAAAGAAAAAAAGGAATTAATGAAAAATTATAAAAATAGAATAGATAATAGCAAAAAAAATGAAACAAACCAAAAGAAGGAAAGATTAAAAAATAAAAGTAAATATCCATAACATTATAAAATTTTTATAAAAAATAACAAAAATTAACAATAAAAAATAAAAGGAAAAAGATAAAATAAGTACTAAAAAAGAGAAAAATTAAAAATAAACAAAAACGCAATTAAAAAAAGTAAGAAAATTAAAAAAAGAGTTAAAAGAAAAAATTAAAAAAAAACAAAAACTAATAAAAATGAAAAAAAAGAAAAGAAAAAGACAATAGAAAAAATTTTAGTTTATAAAATACAAACGAAAAATAAAAAATATAACAAATAATAAGAAATAAAGATAAAAAAAATCAATGATAAAAAATTAAAAAAAGAAAAAAGTTAATAAAAAATAAAAACAAAAGAAAGAAGTGTGGATAAAAAACACAAATTAAAAAGAAATGCCAAAAAAAACCCAAAAATAAAAAGAAGAAAAACCTTAAGAAAAAAAATGAAAAAAATAAAGATAAAAAGTAAAAAGAGTACAAAAAGAAAAAAAATAATAGAAAATAATGTAAATGACCAATTAGATTAGAGCAACAAAAAAATCAAAGTAAAAAAGAAAATAAGTAGTGAAAGAATAATATAATGAAGATAAGAAAGAAGGTTTTTTGTAAAAAAAAAAAAAGAAAAAGAAAAATATACTACATAACAAAAATATAATAAATGAATAATTAGGAAAATGTATAAAAAGTAAAAAAAAAACAAAAAGCTTTAAAAAAGGAAATAAATAAAGAAATAAAAAAATTCTACAAAGTTCAATCTTTAATTTATGTTCTAAAACTTAATTTGAATTTGAAAGTTTAGATGCAAAATATTTTGATTTGAATTTATTGATTTAAATTTAAAATTTTTAATTTTTAAATCGTTAAAAATGTAAAAATATAAATACATGATAGATATAACAATTCCAAACTAGTGTTATTATATATAAGCCAATAAAATTCCAAAAGAAAATAACAAAGATAATTATTATCTCTTAACAAATTGTATCAAATAAAAGATAAATATTATACAATCCAAAATAATAAATAAAATAATCCAAATTTTATTAAATAAAAGATAAATATTATACAATATAATTTTGTTAATTAGATAAATTACACGATAAATAAAAATAAATTTCAAGATAAAATACAAGATGATTTTAATTAGATATCTAATTAGTATACATGCACATAACATCTTTAATTTCTAATGAAATCAAAGTCTCATTCAACAATGTTTTAATGTCCATAACATTATAAAATTTTTATAAAAAAACAAAATAACAAAAATTAAAAATAAAAAATAAAAGGAAAAAAAAAAAAGAAAATATTAAAGCGAAAGGAAAAAAGATAAAATAAGCATTAAAAAAGAGAAAAAAAAATTAAAAAGAGCACAAAATAGAAAAAATAAAAAAGCGAGGAAATGAAAAATTAACGAGTCAAAAGAAAAAATTGTAAAAATACAAAAGCTAATAAAAATTTAAAAAATGAAGAAAAAATGACAAAATAGAAAACAAATTTAGTTTATAAAATACAAACAAAAAATAAAAAATATAACAAATAATAAGATATAAAGATATAAAAAATCAGAGATAAAAAATTAAAAGAAGTTAAAAAATGAAAAGGGATGACAAAGTAGAAAAAAATTTAATTTAGAAAATACAAGCAAAAATAATGTAATAAGAAAAAAATAAAAAAAATCAAAGATACAAAAATTAACAGAGGGAAAAGTTAAAACAAAATAAAAATAAAAACAAAACAAGGAAGTGCAATGGAAACAAGAAATAAAAGAATTTTGTGAAAAAAATTCGAAAAACAAGAAAAAATAAAAAATGAAGAGGCAAAAATATGAAATAAAACAAAAAGAAAAAAAGTTTTATAGAAAATTTTAAAACAAAGAAAAAAGTGAAAACAAAAAAAAAAATATGAAAGCACATGAAAAAACAAGTAAAAAAAAGGGAAAAATTTAAAAGGAAAAGGAGTTAATGGAAAATTATAAAAATACAATAGAAAATAACCAACAACGATAAATAAAAAAAGAAAAGATAAAAAGATAAAAAAATCAAAAACATTATAAAAATTTATGAAAATATAAATAAAGAAAGAAATAAAAAATAAAAATAAGAAAAAAATATAAAATGTAAATAAGCAAAAATACAATAAAAAATATAAAAAGTAAGAAAATAAAAAATAATGAATCAAAAACAAAAAATAAAAAAAGACAAAATTTGAATAAAAATTTCAAAAATGAAAGAAAATGACAAAATAGATAAAAAATATTTTAAAAAATACAAAAAATCGAAAAACATATAAGAAATGTTAAGAAAACAATATAAAAAATCAAAGACAAAAGATTAAAAAAGAGAAAAGTTAATGCAAAATAAAAATGAAAACCAAAGAAGAAAATGCAACAAAAAAACTATAAGAATTTGAAAATGAAAATAAGAAATAAAAAGAAATTTGTGAAAAAATTAAGAAAGTAATAAAAATGAAATGACAAAAGATTTATGAAAATTTAAATAAAGAAAGAAATAAAAAATAAACCAAATAAAAATAAAATAAGAAAAGAATATTAAAGTAAAACAAAAAAAAAAAAAAAAAAAATAAACAAAAATACAATAAAAATATAAAAAGTAAGAAAATAAAAAATAATTAATCAAAAATAGAAAAATTGAATAAAAATTTAGAAACTGAAAAAGAATGACAAAATACAAAAAATTAGTTTTAAAAATACAAAAAATTGAAAAACATATAAGAAATAACAAGAAAACAATAGAAAAAGTCAAAGACAAAAAATTAAAAAAGAGAAGTTATTGCAAAATAAAAATGAAAACCAAAGGAGAAATTGAAAAAAAAAGTACGAGAATTTAAAAACGCAAATAAGAAATAAAAAGAAATTTGGGAAAAAAAATAAGAAAAGCAAGATTAGAATAAAAATGAAAAGACAAAAGATTTGAAATAAAAAAGAAAACAAGAAAGTAAAAAATATTAAAACAATGAAATAAAATAAAAATGAAAGCATGTGAAAAAAAAAAAAAAGCAAAAAGAAAGAAAATTTCGATGGAAAAAAGTTTTTGAAAAGTTATAAAATAGAACAAAAAATAGGAAAAAAAAAGACAAAATAAGAAAATGAAAAAATAAAAATAAAAAATAAATGAAAAAATAAATTAAGAAAAAATATTAATATAAAAGAAAAAAATAAACAAAAACAAAAAATAAAAAAGGAAGAAAATAAAAAAATATAAAAAGACGAAGTGAAGAAAAATTTGAAATATAAAATAGAAAAAACTTTTAGTTTAGAATATACAAAGAGAAACAAAAAAAAATATAACAAAATAAAAAAAGGACAAATAATCAAAGATAAAAAAATAAAATAAAAAATCAATACAAAATATAAATAAAAGCAAAAGGAAGTACACAAAAGGAGAAGTCTTGAGATTTTAAACTTGTAAAGAAGAAATAAAAAAAAATGTGAACAAAAAGATATAAGAAAAAGCAAGAAAAAATAAAAAAATTAAAATACAAAATATATAAAAAAAATTAAAACAAAAAAGAGAAAGCAAATGAACAAATAAGTTAAAAGAAAAAGAAAAAAAGAATTACTGAAGAATTATAAAAATAGAATAGAAAATACCAAAAAAATAAAAAATGACAGCAAAAATGAGACAAACCAAAAGAAAAAAAGATTAAAATATAAAGTAAATATCCATAACATTATAAAATTTTTATAAAAAATAACAAAAATTAACAAAAAAAGTAAAAGGAAAAAAAAATAAGAGAAAGTATTAAAGCAAAAGGAAAAAGATAAAATAAGTAATAAAAAAAGAAAAAAATAAAAAAATAAAGAAGTAAGGAAAAGAAAAAATGAGTCAAAAAATTTTTAAAAAAATACAAAAACTAATAAAAATGAAAAAAATGGCAAAATAGAAAAAAAAAATTAAGTTTACAAAATACAAACAAATAATAAAAAATTATAACAAATAATAAGATATAAAGATATAAAAATTCAAAGATAAAAAATTAAAAGAAGTTCAAAAATGAAAAGGGATGAGAAAGTAGAAAAAAAATTAATTTAGAAAATACAAGCAAAAATAATGTAATAAGAAAAAAATAAAAAAAATCAAAGATACAAAAATTAACAGAGGGAAAAGTTAAAACAAAATAAAAATAAAAACAAAATAAGGAAGTGTAAAAAAAAAAAAATGGAAACAAGAAATAAAAAGAATTTTGTGAAAAAAATTAGAAAAACAAGAAAAAATAAAAAATGAAGAGGCAAAAATATGAAATAAAACAAAAAGAAAAAAAGTTTTATAGAAAATTTTAAAACAAAGAAAAAAGTGAAAACAAAAAAAAATATGAAAGCACATGAAAAAATAAGTAAAAAAAGGAAAATTTTAAAAGGAAAAGGAGTTAATGTAAAATTATAAAAATACAATAGAAAATAACCAACAATGATAAATAAAAAAAGAAAAGAAAAAAAGATAGAAAAATAAAAAAATCCAAAACATTATAAAAATTTATGAAAATATAAATAAAGAAAGAAATAAAAAATAAAAATAAGAAAAAAAATATTAAAGCAAAACAAAAAAGATAAATAAAAATCAAAAAAATATAAAATAAACAAAAATACAATAAAAAATATAAAAAGTAAGAAAATAAAAAATAATGAATAAAAATTTAAAAAATGAAAGGAAATGACAAAATAGAAAAAAATATTTTAAAAAATACAAAAAATTGAAAAACATATAAGAAATAATAAGAAAACAATATAAAAAATCAAAGACAAAAAATTAAAAGGGAGAAAAGTTAATTCAAAATAAAAATGAAAACCAAAGAAGAAAATGCAACCAAAGAAACTATGAGAATTTGAAAATGAAAATAAGAAATAAAAAGAAATTTGTGAAAAAATTTAAGAAAAGAATAAAAATAAAAAGACAAAAGATTTATGAAAAATAAAAAATCCAAAACATTCTAAAAATTTATGAAAATTTAAATAAAGAAAGAAATAAAAAATAAACCAAAATAAAAATAAAATAAGAAAACAATATTAAAGTAAAACAAAAAAAAAATAAAATAAGAAAACAATATTAAAGTAAAGCAAAAAAAAATAAAAGAAACAAAAATACAACAAAAAATATAAAAGGTAAGATAACAAAAAATAATGAATCAAAAATACAAAAATTGAAAAAAAATTTTAATATAAATGAAAAAATAAAATAAAATACTAAAAAAATAACAATTAAAAATAAACAAAAACAAAAAGTAAAAAAGTAAGAAAATAAAAAATTAGAGAATAAAAAAATATAAAACGATAAAATGAATAAAAATTTCAAATATAAAATAGAAAAAAAATTTCGTTTAGAATATACAAAGAAAAACAAAAAAAAAATAACAAATGTAGAAAAAAAGACATAAAAAATCAAAGACAAAAAATAAAATAAAAGTCAATACAAAATATAAATAAAATCAAAAGGAAGTTCACAAAAAAACAAAAGTCTAAGATTTTAAAATTGTAAAGAAGGAATTAAAAAAAGTGTGAACAAAAAGATATAAGAAAAAGCAAGAAAACAATAAAAAATGAAAATACAAAATATATAAAAATAATTAAAACAAAAAGAATGAAAGCAAATGAACAAATAAATTAAAAGAAAAAAAGGAATTAATGAAAAATTATAAAAATAGAATAGATAATAGCAAAAAAAATGAAACAAACCAAAAGAAGGAAAGATTAAAAAATAAAAGTAAATATCCATAACATTATAAAATTTTTATAAAAAATAACAAAAATTAACAATAAAAAATAAAAGGAAAAAGATAAAATAAGTACTAAAAAAGAGAAAAATTAAAAAAAAACAAAAACGCAATTAAAAAAAGTAAGAAAATTAAAAAAAGAGTTAAAAGAAAAAATTAAAAAAAAACAAAAACTAATAAAAATGAAAAAAAAGAAAAGAAAAAGACAATAGAAAAAATTTTAGTTTATAAAATACAAACGAAAAATAAAAAATATAACAAATAATAAGAAATAAAGATAAAAAAAATCAATGATAAAAAATTAAAAAAAGAAAAAAGTTAATAAAAAATAAAAACAAAAGAAAGAAGTGTGGATAAAAAACACAAATTAAAAAGAAATGCCAAAAAAAACCCAAAAATAAAAAGAAGAAAAACCTTAAGAAAAAAAATGAAAAAAATAAAGATAAAAAGTAAAAAGAGTACAAAAAGAAAAAAAATAATAGAAAATAATGTAAATGACCAATTAGATTAGAGCAACAAAAAAATCAAAGTAAAAAAGAAAATAAGTAGTGAAAGAATAATATAATGAAGATAAGAAAGAAGGTTTTTTGTAAAAAAAAAAAAAGAAAAAGAAAAATATACTACATAACAAAAATATAATAAATGAATAATTAGGAAAATGTATAAAAAGTAAAAAAAAAACAAAAAGCTTTAAAAAAGGAAATAAATAAAGAAATAAAAAAATTCTACAAAGTTCAATCTTTAATTTATGTTCTAAAACTTAATTTGAATTTGAAAGTTTAGATGCAAAATATTTTGATTTGAATTTATTGATTTAAATTTAAAATTTTTAATTTTTAAATCGTTAAAAATGTAAAAATATAAATACATGATAGATATAACAATTCCAAACTAGTGTTATTATATATAAGCCAATAAAATTCCAAAAGAAAATAACAAAGATAATTATTATCTCTTAACAAATTGTATCAAATAAAAGATAAATATTATACAATCCAAAATAATAAATAAAATAATCCAAATTTTATTAAATAAAAGATAAATATTATACAATATAATTTTGTTAATTAGATAAATTACACGATAAATAAAAATAAATTTCAAGATAAAATACAAGATGATTTTAATTAGATATCTAATTAGTATACATGCACATAACATCTTTAATTTCTAATGAAATCAAAGTCTCATTCAACAATGTTTTAATGTCCATAACATTATAAAATTTTTATAAAAAAACAAAATAACAAAAATTAAAAATAAAAAATAAAAGGAAAAAAAAAAAGAAAATATTAAAGCGAAAGGAAAAAAGATAAAATAAGCATTAAAAAAGAGAAAAAAAAATTAAAAAGAGCACAAAATAGAAAAAATAAAAAAGCGAGGAAATGAAAAATTAACGAGTCAAAAGAAAAAATTGTAAAAATACAAAAGCTAATAAAAATTTAAAAAATGAAGAAAAAATGACAAAATAGAAAACAAATTTAGTTTATAAAATACAAACAAAAAATAAAAAATATAACAAATAATAAGATATAAAGATATAAAAAATCAGAGATAAAAAATTAAAAGAAGTTAAAAAATGAAAAGGGATGACAAAGTAGAAAAAAATTTAATTTAGAAAATACAAGCAAAAATAATGTAATAAGAAAAAAATAAAAAAAATCAAAGATACAAAAATTAACAGAGGGAAAAGTTAAAACAAAATAAAAATAAAAACAAAACAAGGAAGTGCAATGGAAACAAGAAATAAAAGAATTTTGTGAAAAAAATTCGAAAAACAAGAAAAAATAAAAAATGAAGAGGCAAAAATATGAAATAAAACAAAAAGAAAAAAAGTTTTATAGAAAATTTTAAAACAAAGAAAAAAGTGAAAACAAAAAAAAAAATATGAAAGCACATGAAAAAACAAGTAAAAAAAAGGGAAAAATTTAAAAGGAAAAGGAGTTAATGGAAAATTATAAAAATACAATAGAAAATAACCAACAACGATAAATAAAAAAAGAAAAGATAAAAAGATAAAAAAATCAAAAACATTATAAAAATTTATGAAAATATAAATAAAGAAAGAAATAAAAAATAAAAATAAGAAAAAAATATAAAATGTAAATAAGCAAAAATACAATAAAAAATATAAAAAGTAAGAAAATAAAAAATAATGAATCAAAAACAAAAAATAAAAAAAGACAAAATTTGAATAAAAATTTCAAAAATGAAAGAAAATGACAAAATAGATAAAAAATATTTTAAAAAATACAAAAAATCGAAAAACATATAAGAAATGTTAAGAAAACAATATAAAAAATCAAAGACAAAAGATTAAAAAAGAGAAAAGTTAATGCAAAATAAAAATGAAAACCAAAGAAGAAAATGCAACAAAAAAACTATAAGAATTTGAAAATGAAAATAAGAAATAAAAAGAAATTTGTGAAAAAATTAAGAAAGTAATAAAAATGAAATGACAAAAGATTTATGAAAATTTAAATAAAGAAAGAAATAAAAAATAAACCAAATAAAAATAAAATAAGAAAAGAATATTAAAGTAAAACAAAAAAAAAAAAAAATAAAAAATAAACAAAAATACAATAAAAATATAAAAAGTAAGAAAATAAAAAATAATTAATCAAAAATAGAAAAATTGAATAAAAATTTAGAAACTGAAAAAGAATGACAAAATACAAAAAATTAGTTTTAAAAATACAAAAAATTGAAAAACATATAAGAAATAACAAGAAAACAATAGAAAAAGTCAAAGACAAAAAATTAAAAAAGAGAAGTTATTGCAAAATAAAAATGAAAACCAAAGGAGAAATTGAAAAAAAAAAGTACGAGAATTTAAAAACGCAAATAAGAAATAAAAAGAAATTTGGGAAAAAAAATAAGAAAAGCAAGATTAGAATAAAAATGAAAAGACAAAAGATTTGAAATAAAAAAGAAAACAAGAAAGTAAAAAATATTAAAACAATGAAATAAAATAAAAATGAAAGCATGTGAAAAAAAAAAAAAAGCAAAAAGAAAGAAAATTTCGATGGAAAAAAGTTTTTGAAAAGTTATAAAATAGAACAAAAAATAGGAAAAAAAAAGACAAAATAAGAAAATGAAAAAATAAAAATAAAAAATAAATGAAAAAATAAATTAAGAAAAAATATTAATATAAAAGAAAAAAATAAACAAAAACAAAAAATAAAAAAGGAAGAAAATAAAAAAATATAAAAAGACGAAGTGAAGAAAAATTTGAAATATAAAATAGAAAAAACTTTTAGTTTAGAATATACAAAGAGAAACAAAAAAAAATATAACAAAATAAAAAAAGGACAAATAATCAAAGATAAAAAAATAAAATAAAAAATCAATACAAAATATAAATAAAAGCAAAAGGAAGTACACAAAAGGAGAAGTCTTGAGATTTTAAACTTGTAAAGAAGAAATAAAAAAAAATGTGAACAAAAAGATATAAGAAAAAGCAAGAAAAAATAAAAAAATTAAAATACAAAATATATAAAAAAAATTAAAACAAAAAAGAGAAAGCAAATGAACAAATAAGTTAAAAGAAAAAGAAAAAAAGAATTACTGAAGAATTATAAAAATAGAATAGAAAATACCAAAAAAATAAAAAATGACAGCAAAAATGAGACAAACCAAAAGAAAAAAAGATTAAAATATAAAGTAAATATCCATAACATTATAAAATTTTTATAAAAAATAACAAAAATTAACAAAAAAAGTAAAAGGAAAAAAAAATAAGAGAAAGTATTAAAGCAAAAGGAAAAAGATAAAATAAGTAATAAAAAAAGAAAAAAATAAAAAAATAAAGAAGTAAGGAAAAGAAAAAATGAGTCAAAAAATTTTTAAAAAAATACAAAAACTAATAAAAATGAAAAAAATGGCAAAATAGAAAAAAAAATTAAGTTTACAAAATACAAACAAATAATAAAAAATTATAACAAATAATAAGATATAAAGATATAAAAATTCAAAGATAAAAAATTAAAAGAAGTTCAAAAATGAAAAGGGATGAGAAAGTAGAAAAAAAATTAATTTAGAAAATACAAGCAAAAATAATGTAATAAGAAAAAAATAAAAAAAATCAAAGATACAAAAATTAACAGAGGGAAAAGTTAAAACAAAATAAAAATAAAAACAAAATAAGGAAGTGTAAAAAAAAAAAAAATGGAAACAAGAAATAAAAAGAATTTTGTGAAAAAAATTAGAAAAACAAGAAAAAATAAAAAATGAAGAGGCAAAAATATGAAATAAAACAAAAAGAAAAAAAGTTTTATAGAAAATTTTAAAACAAAGAAAAAAGTGAAAACAAAAAAAAATATGAAAGCACATGAAAAAATAAGTAAAAAAAGGAAAATTTTAAAAGGAAAAGGAGTTAATGTAAAATTATAAAAATACAATAGAAAATAACCAACAATGATAAATAAAAAAAGAAAAGAAAAAAAGATAGAAAAATAAAAAAATCCAAAACATTATAAAAATTTATGAAAATATAAATAAAGAAAGAAATAAAAAATAAAAATAAGAAAAAAAATATTAAAGCAAAACAAAAAAGATAAATAAAAATAAAAAAAATATAAAATAAACAAAAATACAATAAAAAATATAAAAAGTAAGAAAATAAAAAATAATGAATAAAAATTTAAAAAATGAAAGGAAATGACAAAATAGAAAAAAATATTTTAAAAAATACAAAAAATTGAAAAACATATAAGAAATAATAAGAAAACAATATAAAAAATCAAAGACAAAAAATTAAAAGGGAGAAAAGTTAATTCAAAATAAAAATGAAAACCAAAGAAGAAAATGCAACCAAAGAAACTATGAGAATTTGAAAATGAAAATAAGAAATAAAAAGAAATTTGTGAAAAAATTTAAGAAAAGAATAAAAATAAAAAGACAAAAGATTTATGAAAAATAAAAAATCCAAAACATTCTAAAAATTTATGAAAATTTAAATAAAGAAAGAAATAAAAAATAAACCAAAATAAAAATAAAATAAGAAAACAATATTAAAGTAAAACAAAAAAAAAATAAAATAAGAAAACAATATTAAAGTAAAGCAAAAAAAAATAAAAGAAACAAAAATACAACAAAAAATATAAAAGGTAAGATAACAAAAAATAATGAATCAAAAATACAAAAATTGAAAAAAAATTTTAATATAAATGAAAAAATAAAATAAAATACTAAAAAAATAACAATTAAAAATAAACAAAAACAAAAAGTAAAAAAGTAAGAAAATAAAAAATTAGAGAATAAAAAAATATAAAACGATAAAATGAATAAAAATTTCAAATATAAAATAGAAAAAAAATTTCGTTTAGAATATACAAAGAAAAACAAAAAAAAAATAACAAATGTAGAAAAAAAGACATAAAAAATCAAAGACAAAAAATAAAATAAAAGTCAATACAAAATATAAATAAAATCAAAAGGAAGTTCACAAAAAAACAAAAGTCTAAGATTTTAAAATTGTAAAGAAGGAATTAAAAAAAGTGTGAACAAAAAGATATAAGAAAAAGCAAGAAAACAATAAAAAATGAAAATACAAAATATATAAAAATAATTAAAACAAAAAGAATGAAAGCAAATGAACAAATAAATTAAAAGAAAAAAAGGAATTAATGAAAAATTATAAAAATAGAATAGATAATAGCAAAAAAAATGAAACAAACCAAAAGAAGGAAAGATTAAAAAATAAAAGTAAATATCCATAACATTATAAAATTTTTATAAAAAATAACAAAAATTAACAATAAAAAATAAAAGGAAAAAGATAAAATAAGTACTAAAAAAGAGAAAAATTAAAAAAAAACAAAAACGCAATTAAAAAAAGTAAGAAAATTAAAAAAAGAGTTAAAAGAAAAAATTAAAAAAAAACAAAAACTAATAAAAATGAAAAAAAAAGAAAAGAAAAAGACAATAGAAAAAATTTTAGTTTATAAAATACAAACGAAAAATAAAAAATATAACAAATAATAAGAAATAAAGATAAAAAAAATCAATGATAAAAAATTAAAAAAAGAAAAAAGTTAATAAAAAATAAAAACAAAAGAAAGAAGTGTGGATAAAAAACACAAATTAAAAAGAAATGCCAAAAAAAACCCAAAAATAAAAAGAAGAAAAACCTTAAGAAAAAAAATGAAAAAAATAAAGATAAAAAGTAAAAAGAGTACAAAAAGAAAAAAAATAATAGAAAATAATGTAAATGACCAATTAGATTAGAGCAACAAAAAAATCAAAGTAAAAAAGAAAATAAGTAGTGAAAGAATAATATAATGAAGATAAGAAAGAAGGTTTTTTGTAAAAAAAAAAAAAGAAAAAGAAAAATATACTACATAACAAAAATATAATAAATGAATAATTAGGAAAATGTATAAAAAGTAAAAAAAAAACAAAAAGCTTTAAAAAAGGAAATAAATAAAGAAATAAAAAAATTCTACAAAGTTCAATCTTTAATTTATGTTCTAAAACTTAATTTGAATTTGAAAGTTTAGATGCAAAATATTTTGATTTGAATTTATTGATTTAAATTTAAAATTTTTAATTTTTAAATCGTTAAAAATGTAAAAATATAAATACATGATAGATATAACAATTCCAAACTAGTGTTATTATATATAAGCCAATAAAATTCCAAAAGAAAATAACAAAGATAATTATTATCTCTTAACAAATTGTATCAAATAAAAGATAAATATTATACAATCCAAAATAATAAATAAAATAATCCAAATTTTATTAAATAAAAGATAAATATTATACAATATAATTTTGTTAATTAGATAAATTACACGATAAATAAAAATAAATTTCAAGATAAAATACAAGATGATTTTAATTAGATATCTAATTAGTATACATGCACATAACATCTTTAATTTCTAATGAAATCAAAGTCTCATTCAACAATGTTTTAATGTCCATAACATTATAAAATTTTTATAAAAAAACAAAATAACAAAAATTAAAAATAAAAAATAAAAGGAAAAAAAAAAAGAAAATATTAAAGCGAAAGGAAAAAAGATAAAATAAGCATTAAAAAAGAGAAAAAAAAATTAAAAAGAGCACAAAATAGAAAAAATAAAAAAGCGAGGAAATGAAAAATTAACGAGTCAAAAGAAAAAATTGTAAAAATACAAAAGCTAATAAAAATTTAAAAAATGAAGAAAAAATGACAAAATAGAAAACAAATTTAGTTTATAAAATACAAACAAAAAATAAAAAATATAACAAATAATAAGATATAAAGATATAAAAAATCAGAGATAAAAAATTAAAAGAAGTTAAAAAATGAAAAGGGATGACAAAGTAGAAAAAAATTTAATTTAGAAAATACAAGCAAAAATAATGTAATAAGAAAAAAATAAAAAAAATCAAAGATACAAAAATTAACAGAGGGAAAAGTTAAAACAAAATAAAAATAAAAACAAAACAAGGAAGTGCAATGGAAACAAGAAATAAAAGAATTTTGTGAAAAAAATTCGAAAAACAAGAAAAAATAAAAAATGAAGAGGCAAAAATATGAAATAAAACAAAAAGAAAAAAAGTTTTATAGAAAATTTTAAAACAAAGAAAAAAGTGAAAACAAAAAAAAAAATATGAAAGCACATGAAAAAACAAGTAAAAAAAAGGGAAAAATTTAAAAGGAAAAGGAGTTAATGGAAAATTATAAAAATACAATAGAAAATAACCAACAACGATAAATAAAAAAAGAAAAGATAAAAAGATAAAAAAATCAAAAACATTATAAAAATTTATGAAAATATAAATAAAGAAAGAAATAAAAAATAAAAATAAGAAAAAAATATAAAATGTAAATAAGCAAAAATACAATAAAAAATATAAAAAGTAAGAAAATAAAAAATAATGAATCAAAAACAAAAAATAAAAAAAGACAAAATTTGAATAAAAATTTCAAAAATGAAAGAAAATGACAAAATAGATAAAAAATATTTTAAAAAATACAAAAAATCGAAAAACATATAAGAAATGTTAAGAAAACAATATAAAAAATCAAAGACAAAAGATTAAAAAAGAGAAAAGTTAATGCAAAATAAAAATGAAAACCAAAGAAGAAAATGCAACAAAAAAACTATAAGAATTTGAAAATGAAAATAAGAAATAAAAAGAAATTTGTGAAAAAATTAAGAAAGTAATAAAAATGAAATGACAAAAGATTTATGAAAATTTAAATAAAGAAAGAAATAAAAAATAAACCAAATAAAAATAAAATAAGAAAAGAATATTAAAGTAAAACAAAAAAAATAAAAAAATAAAAAATAAACAAAAATACAATAAAAATATAAAAAGTAAGAAAATAAAAAATAATTAATCAAAAATAGAAAAATTGAATAAAAATTTAGAAACTGAAAAAGAATGACAAAATACAAAAAATTAGTTTTAAAAATACAAAAAATTGAAAAACATATAAGAAATAACAAGAAAACAATAGAAAAAGTCAAAGACAAAAAATTAAAAAAGAGAAGTTATTGCAAAATAAAAATGAAAACCAAAGGAGAAATTGAAAAAAAAAAGTACGAGAATTTAAAAACGCAAATAAGAAATAAAAAGAAATTTGGGAAAAAAAATAAGAAAAGCAAGATTAGAATAAAAATGAAAAGACAAAAGATTTGAAATAAAAAAGAAAACAAGAAAGTAAAAAATATTAAAACAATGAAATAAAATAAAAATGAAAGCATGTGAAAAAAAAAAAAAAGCAAAAAGAAAGAAAATTTCGATGGAAAAAAGTTTTTGAAAAGTTATAAAATAGAACAAAAAATAGGAAAAAAAAAGACAAAATAAGAAAATGAAAAAATAAAAATAAAAAATAAATGAAAAAATAAATTAAGAAAAAATATTAATATAAAAGAAAAAAATAAACAAAAACAAAAAATAAAAAAGGAAGAAAATAAAAAAATATAAAAAGACGAAGTGAAGAAAAATTTGAAATATAAAATAGAAAAAACTTTTAGTTTAGAATATACAAAGAGAAACAAAAAAAAATATAACAAAATAAAAAAAGGACAAATAATCAAAGATAAAAAAATAAAATAAAAAATCAATACAAAATATAAATAAAAGCAAAAGGAAGTACACAAAAGGAGAA
The DNA here is from genome assembly GCF_047325235.1 of Durio zibethinus. Lineage (NCBI taxonomy): Eukaryota > Viridiplantae > Streptophyta > Magnoliopsida > Malvales > Malvaceae > Durio > Durio zibethinus. The sequence continues at coordinate 17,630,565 of NC_143177.1, forward strand.
GTCTTGAGATTTTAAACTTGTAAAGAAGAAATAAAAAAAAATGTGAACAAAAAGATATAAGAAAAAGCAAGAAAAAATAAAAAAATTAAAATACAAAATATATAAAAAAAATTAAAACAAAAAAGAGAAAGCAAATGAACAAATAAGTTAAAAGAAAAAGAAAAAAAGAATTACTGAAGAATTATAAAAATAGAATAGAAAATACCAAAAAAATAAAAAATGACAGCAAAAATGAGACAAACCAAAAGAAAAAAAGATTAAAATATAAAGTAAATATCCATAACATTATAAAATTTTTATAAAAAATAACAAAAATTAACAAAAAAAGTAAAAGGAAAAAAAAATAAGAGAAAGTATTAAAGCAAAAGGAAAAAGATAAAATAAGTAATAAAAAAAGAAAAAAATAAAAAAATAAAGAAGTAAGGAAAAGAAAAAATGAGTCAAAAAATTTTTAAAAAAATACAAAAACTAATAAAAATGAAAAAAATGGCAAAATAGAAAAAAAAATTAAGTTTACAAAATACAAACAAATAATAAAAAATTATAACAAATAATAAGATATAAAGATATAAAAATTCAAAGATAAAAAATTAAAAGAAGTTCAAAAATGAAAAGGGATGAGAAAGTAGAAAAAAAATTAATTTAGAAAATACAAGCAAAAATAATGTAATAAGAAAAAAATAAAAAAAATCAAAGATACAAAAATTAACAGAGGGAAAAGTTAAAACAAAATAAAAATAAAAACAAAATAAGGAAGTGTAAAAAAAAAAAAAAATGGAAACAAGAAATAAAAAGAATTTTGTGAAAAAAATTAGAAAAACAAGAAAAAATAAAAAATGAAGAGGCAAAAATATGAAATAAAACAAAAAGAAAAAAAGTTTTATAGAAAATTTTAAAACAAAGAAAAAAGTGAAAACAAAAAAAAATATGAAAGCACATGAAAAAATAAGTAAAAAAAGGAAAATTTTAAAAGGAAAATGAGTTAATGTAAAATTATAAAAATACAATAGAAAATAACCAACAATGATAAATAAAAAAAGAAAAGAAAAAAAGATAGAAAAATAAAAAAATCCAAAACATTATAAAAATTTATGAAAATATAAATAAAGAAAGAAATAAAAAATAAAAATAAGAAAAAAAATATTAAAGCAAAACAAAAAAGATAAATAAAAATCAAAAAAATATAAAATAAACAAAAATACAATAAAAAATATAAAAAGTAAGAAAATAAAAAATAATGAATAAAAATTTAAAAAATGAAAGGAAATGACAAAATAGAAAAAAATATTTTAAAAAATACAAAAAATTGAAAAACATATAAGAAATAATAAGAAAACAATATAAAAAATCAAAGACAAAAAATTAAAAGGGAGAAAAGTTAATTCAAAATAAAAATGAAAACCAAAGAAGAAAATGCAACCAAAGAAACTATGAGAATTTGAAAATGAAAATAAGAAATAAAAAGAAATTTGTGAAAAAATTTAAGAAAAGAATAAAAATAAAAAGACAAAAGATTTATGAAAAATAAAAAATCCAAAACATTCTAAAAATTTATGAAAATTTAAATAAAGAAAGAAATAAAAAATAAACCAAAATAAAAATAAAATAAGAAAACAATATTAAAGTAAAACAAAAAAAAAATAAAATAAGAAAACAATATTAAAGTAAAGCAAAAAAAAATAAAAGAAACAAAAATACAACAAAAAATATAAAAGGTAAGATAACAAAAAATAATGAATCAAAAATACAAAAATTGAAAAAAAATTTTAATATAAATGAAAAAATAAAATAAAATACTAAAAAAATAACAATTAAAAATAAACAAAAACAAAAAGTAAAAAAGTAAGAAAATAAAAAATTAGAGAATAAAAAAATATAAAACGATAAAATGAATAAAAATTTCAAATATAAAATAGAAAAAAAATTTCGTTTAGAATATACAAAGAAAAACAAAAAAAAAATAACAAATGTAGAAAAAAAGACATAAAAAATCAAAGACAAAAAATAAAATAAAAGTCAATACAAAATATAAATAAAATCAAAAGGAAGTTCACAAAAAAACAAAAGTCTAAGATTTTAAAATTGTAAAGAAGGAATTAAAAAAAGTGTGAACAAAAAGATATAAGAAAAAGCAAGAAAACAATAAAAAATGAAAATACAAAATATATAAAAATAATTAAAACAAAAAGAATGAAAGCAAATGAACAAATAAATTAAAAGAAAAAAAGGAATTAATGAAAAATTATAAAAATAGAATAGATAATAGCAAAAAAAATGAAACAAACCAAAAGAAGGAAAGATTAAAAAATAAAAGTAAATATCCATAACATTATAAAATTTTTATAAAAAATAACAAAAATTAACAATAAAAAATAAAAGGAAAAAGATAAAATAAGTACTAAAAAAGAGAAAAATTAAAAATAAACAAAAACGCAATTAAAAAAAGTAAGAAAATTAAAAAAAGAGTTAAAAGAAAAAATTAAAAAAAAACAAAAACTAATAAAAATGAAAAAAAAAGAAAAGAAAAAGACAATAGAAAAAATTTTAGTTTATAAAATACAAACGAAAAATAAAAAATATAACAAATAATAAGAAATAAAGATAAAAAAAATCAATGATAAAAAATTAAAAAAAGAAAAAAGTTAATAAAAAATAAAAACAAAAGAAAGAAGTGTGGATAAAAAACACAAATTAAAAAGAAATGCCAAAAAAAACCCAAAAATAAAAAGAAGAAAAACCTTAAGAAAAAAAATGAAAAAAATAAAGATAAAAAGTAAAAAGAGTACAAAAAGAAAAAAAATAATAGAAAATAATGTAAATGACCAATTAGATTAGAGCAACAAAAAAATCAAAGTAAAAAAGAAAATAAGTAGTGAAAGAATAATATAATGAAGATAAGAAAGAAGGTTTTTTGTAAAAAAAAAAAAAGAAAAAGAAAAATATACTACATAACAAAAATATAATAAATGAATAATTAGGAAAATGTATAAAAAGTAAAAAAAAAACAAAAAGCTTTAAAAAAGGAAATAAATAAAGAAATAAAAAAATTCTACAAAGTTCAATCTTTAATTTATGTTCTAAAACTTAATTTGAATTTGAAAGTTTAGATGCAAAATATTTTGATTTGAATTTATTGATTTAAATTTAAAATTTTTAATTTTTAAATCGTTAAAAATGTAAAAATATAAATACATGATAGATATAACAATTCCAAACTAGTGTTATTATATATAAGCCAATAAAATTCCAAAAGAAAATAACAAAGATAATTATTATCTCTTAACAAATTGTATCAAATAAAAGATAAATATTATACAATCCAAAATAATAAATAAAATAATCCAAATTTTATTAAATAAAAGATAAATATTATACAATATAATTTTGTTAATTAGATAAATTACACGATAAATAAAAATAAATTTCAAGATAAAATACAAGATGATTTTAATTAGATATCTAATTAGTATACATGCACATAACATCTTTAATTTCTAATGAAATCAAAGTCTCATTCAACAATGTTTTAATGTCCATAACATTATAAAATTTTTATAAAAAAACAAAATAACAAAAATTAAAAATAAAAAATAAAAGGAAAAAAAAAAAGAAAATATTAAAGCGAAAGGAAAAAAGATAAAATAAGCATTAAAAAAGAGAAAAAAAAATTAAAAAGAGCACAAAATAGAAAAAATAAAAAAGCGAGGAAATGAAAAATTAACGAGTCAAAAGAAAAAATTGTAAAAATACAAAAGCTAATAAAAATTTAAAAAATGAAGAAAAAATGACAAAATAGAAAACAAATTTAGTTTATAAAATACAAACAAAAAATAAAAAATATAACAAATAATAAGATATAAAGATATAAAAAATCAGAGATAAAAAATTAAAAGAAGTTAAAAAATGAAAAGGGATGACAAAGTAGAAAAAAATTTAATTTAGAAAATACAAGCAAAAATAATGTAATAAGAAAAAAATAAAAAAAATCAAAGATACAAAAATTAACAGAGGGAAAAGTTAAAACAAAATAAAAATAAAAACAAAACAAGGAAGTGCAATGGAAACAAGAAATAAAAGAATTTTGTGAAAAAAATTCGAAAAACAAGAAAAAATAAAAAATGAAGAGGCAAAAATATGAAATAAAACAAAAAGAAAAAAAGTTTTATAGAAAATTTTAAAACAAAGAAAAAAGTGAAAACAAAAAAAAAAATATGAAAGCACATGAAAAAACAAGTAAAAAAAAGGGAAAAATTTAAAAGGAAAAGGAGTTAATGGAAAATTATAAAAATACAATAGAAAATAACCAACAACGATAAATAAAAAAAGAAAAGATAAAAAGATAAAAAAATCAAAAACATTATAAAAATTTATGAAAATATAAATAAAGAAAGAAATAAAAAATAAAAATAAGAAAAAAATATAAAATGTAAATAAGCAAAAATACAATAAAAAATATAAAAAGTAAGAAAATAAAAAATAATGAATCAAAAACAAAAAATAAAAAAAGACAAAATTTGAATAAAAATTTCAAAAATGAAAGAAAATGACAAAATAGATAAAAAATATTTTAAAAAATACAAAAAATCGAAAAACATATAAGAAATGTTAAGAAAACAATATAAAAAATCAAAGACAAAAGATTAAAAAAGAGAAAAGTTAATGCAAAATAAAAATGAAAACCAAAGAAGAAAATGCAACAAAAAAACTATAAGAATTTGAAAATGAAAATAAGAAATAAAAAGAAATTTGTGAAAAAATTAAGAAAGTAATAAAAATGAAATGACAAAAGATTTATGAAAATTTAAATAAAGAAAGAAATAAAAAATAAACCAAATAAAAATAAAATAAGAAAAGAATATTAAAGTAAAACAAAAAAAATAAAAAAATAAAAAATAAACAAAAATACAATAAAAATATAAAAAGTAAGAAAATAAAAAATAATTAATCAAAAATAGAAAAATTGAATAAAAATTTAGAAACTGAAAAAGAATGACAAAATACAAAAAATTAGTTTTAAAAATACAAAAAATTGAAAAACATATAAGAAATAACAAGAAAACAATAGAAAAAGTCAAAGACAAAAAATTAAAAAAGAGAAGTTATTGCAAAATAAAAATGAAAACCAAAGGAGAAATTGAAAAAAAAAAGTACGAGAATTTAAAAACGCAAATAAGAAATAAAAAGAAATTTGGGAAAAAAAATAAGAAAAGCAAGATTAGAATAAAAATGAAAAGACAAAAGATTTGAAATAAAAAAGAAAACAAGAAAGTAAAAAATATTAAAACAATGAAATAAAATAAAAATGAAAGCATGTGAAAAAAAAAAAAAAGCAAAAAGAAAGAAAATTTCGATGGAAAAAAGTTTTTGAAAAGTTATAAAATAGAACAAAAAATAGGAAAAAAAAAGACAAAATAAGAAAATGAAAAAATAAAAATAAAAAATAAATGAAAAAATAAATTAAGAAAAAATATTAATATAAAAGAAAAAAATAAACAAAAACAAAAAATAAAAAAGGAAGAAAATAAAAAAATATAAAAAGACGAAGTGAAGAAAAATTTGAAATATAAAATAGAAAAAACTTTTAGTTTAGAATATACAAAGAGAAACAAAAAAAAATATAACAAAATAAAAAAAGGACAAATAATCAAAGATAAAAAAATAAAATAAAAAATCAATACAAAATATAAATAAAAGCAAAAGGAAGTACACAAAAGGAGAAGTCTTGAGATTTTAAACTTGTAAAGAAGAAATAAAAAAAAATGTGAACAAAAAGATATAAGAAAAAGCAAGAAAAAATAAAAAAATTAAAATACAAAATATATAAAAAAAATTAAAACAAAAAAGAGAAAGCAAATGAACAAATAAGTTAAAAGAAAAAGAAAAAAAGAATTACTGAAGAATTATAAAAATAGAATAGAAAATACCAAAAAAATAAAAAATGACAGCAAAAATGAGACAAACCAAAAGAAAAAAAGATTAAAATATAAAGTAAATATCCATAACATTATAAAATTTTTATAAAAAATAACAAAAATTAACAAAAAAAGTAAAAGGAAAAAAAAATAAGAGAAAGTATTAAAGCAAAAGGAAAAAGATAAAATAAGTAATAAAAAAAGAAAAAAATAAAAAAATAAAGAAGTAAGGAAAAGAAAAAATGAGTCAAAAAATTTTTAAAAAAATACAAAAACTAATAAAAATGAAAAAAATGGCAAAATAGAAAAAAAAATTAAGTTTACAAAATACAAACAAATAATAAAAAATTATAACAAATAATAAGATATAAAGATATAAAAATTCAAAGATAAAAAATTAAAAGAAGTTCAAAAATGAAAAGGGATGAGAAAGTAGAAAAAAAATTAATTTAGAAAATACAAGCAAAAATAATGTAATAAGAAAAAAATAAAAAAAATCAAAGATACAAAAATTAACAGAGGGAAAAGTTAAAACAAAATAAAAATAAAAACAAAATAAGGAAGTGTAAAAAAAAAAAAAATGGAAACAAGAAATAAAAAGAATTTTGTGAAAAAAATTAGAAAAACAAGAAAAAATAAAAAATGAAGAGGCAAAAATATGAAATAAAACAAAAAGAAAAAAAGTTTTATAGAAAATTTTAAAACAAAGAAAAAAGTGAAAACAAAAAAAAATATGAAAGCACATGAAAAAATAAGTAAAAAAAGGAAAATTTTAAAAGGAAAATGAGTTAATGTAAAATTATAAAAATACAATAGAAAATAACCAACAATGATAAATAAAAAAAGAAAAGAAAAAAAGATAGAAAAATAAAAAAATCCAAAACATTATAAAAATTTATGAAAATATAAATAAAGAAAGAAATAAAAAATAAAAATAAGAAAAAAAATATTAAAGCAAAACAAAAAAGATAAATAAAAATCAAAAAAATATAAAATAAACAAAAATACAATAAAAAATATAAAAAGTAAGAAAATAAAAAATAATGAATAAAAATTTAAAAAATGAAAGGAAATGACAAAATAGAAAAAAATATTTTAAAAAATACAAAAAATTGAAAAACATATAAGAAATAATAAGAAAACAATATAAAAAATCAAAGACAAAAAATTAAAAGGGAGAAAAGTTAATTCAAAATAAAAATGAAAACCAAAGAAGAAAATGCAACCAAAGAAACTATGAGAATTTGAAAATGAAAATAAGAAATAAAAAGAAATTTGTGAAAAAATTTAAGAAAAGAATAAAAATAAAAAGACAAAAGATTTATGAAAAATAAAAAATCCAAAACATTCTAAAAATTTATGAAAATTTAAATAAAGAAAGAAATAAAAAATAAACCAAAATAAAAATAAAATAAGAAAACAATATTAAAGTAAAACAAAAAAAAAATAAAATAAGAAAACAATATTAAAGTAAAGCAAAAAAAAATAAAAGAAACAAAAATACAACAAAAAATATAAAAGGTAAGATAACAAAAAATAATGAATCAAAAATACAAAAATTGAAAAAAAATTTTAATATAAATGAAAAAATAAAATAAAATACTAAAAAAATAACAATTAAAAATAAACAAAAACAAAAAGTAAAAAAGTAAGAAAATAAAAAATTAGAGAATAAAAAAATATAAAACGATAAAATGAATAAAAATTTCAAATATAAAATAGAAAAAAAATTTCGTTTAGAATATACAAAGAAAAACAAAAAAAAAATAACAAATGTAGAAAAAAAGACATAAAAAATCAAAGACAAAAAATAAAATAAAAGTCAATACAAAATATAAATAAAATCAAAAGGAAGTTCACAAAAAAACAAAAGTCTAAGATTTTAAAATTGTAAAGAAGGAATTAAAAAAAGTGTGAACAAAAAGATATAAGAAAAAGCAAGAAAACAATAAAAAATGAAAATACAAAATATATAAAAATAATTAAAACAAAAAGAATGAAAGCAAATGAACAAATAAATTAAAAGAAAAAAAGGAATTAATGAAAAATTATAAAAATAGAATAGATAATAGCAAAAAAAATGAAACAAACCAAAAGAAGGAAAGATTAAAAAATAAAAGTAAATATCCATAACATTATAAAATTTTTATAAAAAATAACAAAAATTAACAATAAAAAATAAAAGGAAAAAGATAAAATAAGTACTAAAAAAGAGAAAAATTAAAAATAAACAAAAACGCAATTAAAAAAAGTAAGAAAATTAAAAAAAGAGTTAAAAGAAAAAATTAAAAAAAAACAAAAACTAATAAAAATGAAAAAAAAAGAAAAGAAAAAGACAATAGAAAAAATTTTAGTTTATAAAATACAAACGAAAAATAAAAAATATAACAAATAATAAGAAATAAAGATAAAAAAAATCAATGATAAAAAATTAAAAAAAGAAAAAAGTTAATAAAAAATAAAAACAAAAGAAAGAAGTGTGGATAAAAAACACAAATTAAAAAGAAATGCCAAAAAAAACCCAAAAATAAAAAGAAGAAAAACCTTAAGAAAAAAAATGAAAAAAATAAAGATAAAAAGTAAAAAGAGTACAAAAAGAAAAAAAATAATAGAAAATAATGTAAATGACCAATTAGATTAGAGCAACAAAAAAATCAAAGTAAAAAAGAAAATAAGTAGTGAAAGAATAATATAATGAAGATAAGAAAGAAGGTTTTTTGTAAAAAAAAAAAAAGAAAAAGAAAAATATACTACATAACAAAAATATAATAAATGAATAATTAGGAAAATGTATAAAAAGTAAAAAAAAAACAAAAAGCTTTAAAAAAGGAAATAAATAAAGAAATAAAAAAATTCTACAAAGTTCAATCTTTAATTTATGTTCTAAAACTTAATTTGAATTTGAAAGTTTAGATGCAAAATATTTTGATTTGAATTTATTGATTTAAATTTAAAATTTTTAATTTTTAAATCGTTAAAAATGTAAAAATATAAATACATGATAGATATAACAATTCCAAACTAGTGTTATTATATATAAGCCAATAAAATTCCAAAAGAAAATAACAAAGATAATTATTATCTCTTAACAAATTGTATCAAATAAAAGATAAATATTATACAATCCAAAATAATAAATAAAATAATCCAAATTTTATTAAATAAAAGATAAATATTATACAATATAATTTTGTTAATTAGATAAATTACACGATAAATAAAAATAAATTTCAAGATAAAATACAAGATGATTTTAATTAGATATCTAATTAGTATACATGCACATAACATCTTTAATTTCTAATGAAATCAAAGTCTCATTCAACAATGTTTTAATGTCCATAACATTATAAAATTTTTATAAAAAAACAAAATAACAAAAATTAAAAATAAAAAATAAAAGGAAAAAAAAAAAGAAAATATTAAAGCGAAAGGAAAAAAGATAAAATAAGCATTAAAAAAGAGAAAAAAAAATTAAAAAGAGCACAAAATAGAAAAAATAAAAAAGCGAGGAAATGAAAAATTAACGAGTCAAAAGAAAAAATTGTAAAAATACAAAAGCTAATAAAAATTTAAAAAATGAAGAAAAAATGACAAAATAGAAAACAAATTTAGTTTATAAAATACAAACAAAAAATAAAAAATATAACAAATAATAAGATATAAAGATATAAAAAATCAGAGATAAAAAATTAAAAGAAGTTAAAAAATGAAAAGGGATGACAAAGTAGAAAAAAATTTAATTTAGAAAATACAAGCAAAAATAATGTAATAAGAAAAAAATAAAAAAAATCAAAGATACAAAAATTAACAGAGGGAAAAGTTAAAACAAAATAAAAATAAAAACAAAACAAGGAAGTGCAATGGAAACAAGAAATAAAAGAATTTTGTGAAAAAAATTCGAAAAACAAGAAAAAATAAAAAATGAAGAGGCAAAAATATGAAATAAAACAAAAAGAAAAAAAGTTTTATAGAAAATTTTAAAACAAAGAAAAAAGTGAAAACAAAAAAAAAAATATGAAAGCACATGAAAAAACAAGTAAAAAAAAGGGAAAAATTTAAAAGGAAAAGGAGTTAATGGAAAATTATAAAAATACAATAGAAAATAACCAACAACGATAAATAAAAAAAGAAAAGATAAAAAGATAAAAAAATCAAAAACATTATAAAAATTTATGAAAATATAAATAAAGAAAGAAATAAAAAATAAAAATAAGAAAAAAATATAAAATGTAAATAAGCAAAAATACAATAAAAAATATAAAAAGTAAGAAAATAAAAAATAATGAATCAAAAACAAAAAATAAAAAAAGACAAAATTTGAATAAAAATTTCAAAAATGAAAGAAAATGACAAAATAGATAAAAAATATTTTAAAAAATACAAAAAATCGAAAAACATATAAGAAATGTTAAGAAAACAATATAAAAAATCAAAGACAAAAGATTAAAAAAGAGAAAAGTTAATGCAAAATAAAAATGAAAACCAAAGAAGAAAATGCAACAAAAAAACTATAAGAATTTGAAAATGAAAATAAGAAATAAAAAGAAATTTGTGAAAAAATTAAGAAAGTAATAAAAATGAAATGACAAAAGATTTATGAAAATTTAAATAAAGAAAGAAATAAAAAATAAACCAAATAAAAATAAAATAAGAAAAGAATATTAAAGTAAAACAAAAAAAATAAAAAAATAAAAAATAAACAAAAATACAATAAAAATATAAAAAGTAAGAAAATAAAAAATAATTAATCAAAAATAGAAAAATTGAATAAAAATTTAGAAACTGAAAAAGAATGACAAAATACAAAAAATTAGTTTTAAAAATACAAAAAATTGAAAAACATATAAGAAATAACAAGAAAACAATAGAAAAAGTCAAAGACAAAAAATTAAAAAAGAGAAGTTATTGCAAAATAAAAATGAAAACCAAAGGAGAAATTGAAAAAAAAAAGTACGAGAATTTAAAAACGCAAATAAGAAATAAAAAGAAATTTGGGAAAAAAAATAAGAAAAGCAAGATTAGAATAAAAATGAAAAGACAAAAGATTTGAAATAAAAAAGAAAACAAGAAAGTAAAAAATATTAAAACAATGAAATAAAATAAAAATGAAAGCATGTGAAAAAAAAAAAAAAGCAAAAAGAAAGAAAATTTCGATGGAAAAAAGTTTTTGAAAAGTTATAAAATAGAACAAAAAATAGGAAAAAAAAAGACAAAATAAGAAAATGAAAAAATAAAAATAAAAAATAAATGAAAAAATAAATTAAGAAAAAATATTAATATAAAAGAAAAAAATAAACAAAAACAAAAAATAAAAAAGGAAGAAAATAAAAAAATATAAAAAGACGAAGTGAAGAAAAATTTGAAATATAAAATAGAAAAAACTTTTAGTTTAGAATATACAAAGAGAAACAAAAAAAAATATAACAAAATAAAAAAAGGACAAATAATCAAAGATAAAAAAATAAAATAAAAAATCAATACAAAATATAAATAAAAGCAAAAGGAAGTACACAAAAGGAGAAGTCTTGAGATTTTAAACTTGTAAAGAAGAAATAAAAAAAAATGTGAACAAAAAGATATAAGAAAAAGCAAGAAAAAATAAAAAAATTAAAATACAAAATATATAAAAAAAATTAAAACAAAAAAGAGAAAGCAAATGAACAAATAAGTTAAAAGAAAAAGAAAAAAAGAATTACTGAAGAATTATAAAAATAGAATAGAAAATACCAAAAAAATAAAAAATGACAGCAAAAATGAGACAAACCAAAAGAAAAAAAGATTAAAATATAAAGTAAATATCCATAACATTATAAAATTTTTATAAAAAATAACAAAAATTAACAAAAAAAGTAAAAGGAAAAAAAAATAAGAGAAAGTATTAAAGCAAAAGGAAAAAGATAAAATAAGTAATAAAAAAAGAAAAAAATAAAAAAATAAAGAAGTAAGGAAAAGAAAAAATGAGTCAAAAAATTTTTAAAAAAATACAAAAACTAATAAAAATGAAAAAAATGGCAAAATAGAAAAAAAAATTAAGTTTACAAAATACAAACAAATAATAAAAAATTATAACAAATAATAAGATATAAAGATATAAAAATTCAAAGATAAAAAATTAAAAGAAGTTCAAAAATGAAAAGGGATGAGAAAGTAGAAAAAAAATTAATTTAGAAAATACAAGCAAAAATAATGTAATAAGAAAAAAATAAAAAAAATCAAAGATACAAAAATTAACAGAGGGAAAAGTTAAAACAAAATAAAAATAAAAACAAAATAAGGAAGTGTAAAAAAAAAAAAAATGGAAACAAGAAATAAAAAGAATTTTGCGAAAAAAATTAGAAAAACAAGAAAAAATAAAAAATGAAGAGGCAAAAATATGAAATAAAACAAAAAGAAAAAAAGTTTTATAGAAAATTTTAAAACAAAGAAAAAAGTGAAAACAAAAAAAAATATGAAAGCACATGAAAAAATAAGTAAAAAAAGGAAAATTTTAAAAGGAAAATGAGTTAATGTAAAATTATAAAAATACAATAGAAAATAACCAACAATGATAAATAAAAAAAGAAAAGAAAAAAAGATAGAAAAATAAAAAAATCCAAAACATTATAAAAATTTATGAAAATATAAATAAAGAAAGAAATAAAAAATAAAAATAAGAAAAAAAATATTAAAGCAAAACAAAAAAGATAAATAAAAATCAAAAAAATATAAAATAAACAAAAATACAATAAAAAATATAAAAAGTAAGAAAATAAAAAATAATGAATAAAAATTTAAAAAATGAAAGGAAATGACAAAATAGAAAAAAATATTTTAAAAAATACAAAAAATTGAAAAACATATAAGAAATAATAAGAAAACAATATAAAAAATCAAAGACAAAAAATTAAAAGGGAGAAAAGTTAATTCAAAATAAAAATGAAAACCAAAGAAGAAAATGCAACCAAAGAAACTATGAGAATTTGAAAATGAAAATAAGAAATAAAAAGAAATTTGTGAAAAAATTTAAGAAAAGAATAAAAATAAAAAGACAAAAGATTTATGAAAAATAAAAAATCCAAAACATTCTAAAAATTTATGAAAATTTAAATAAAGAAAGAAATAAAAAATAAACCAAAATAAAAATAAAATAAGAAAACAATATTAAAGTAAAACAAAAAAAAAATAAAATAAGAAAACAATATTAAAGTAAAGCAAAAAAAAATAAAAGAAACAAAAATACAACAAAAAATATAAAAGGTAAGATAACAAAAAATAATGAATCAAAAATACAAAAATTGAAAAAAAATTTTAATATAAATGAAAAAATAAAATAAAATACTAAAAAAATAACAATTAAAAATAAACAAAAACAAAAAGTAAAAAAGTAAGAAAATAAAAAATTAGAGAATAAAAAAATATAAAACGATAAAATGAATAAAAATTTCAAATATAAAATAGAAAAAAAATTTCGTTTAGAATATACAAAGAAAAACAAAAAAAAAATAACAAATGTAGAAAAAAAGACATAAAAAATCAAAGACAAAAAATAAAATAAAAGTCAATACAAAATATAAATAAAATCAAAAGGAAGTTCACAAAAAAACAAAAGTCTAAGATTTTAAAATTGTAAAGAAGGAATTAAAAAAAGTGTGAACAAAAGATATAAGAAAAAGCAAGAAAACAATAAAAAATGAAAATACAAAATATATAAAAATAATTAAAACAAAAAGAATGAAAGCAAATGAACAAATAAATTAAAAGAAAAAAAGGAATTAATGAAAAATTATAAAAATAGAATAGATAATAGCAAAAAAAATGAAACAAACCAAAAGAAGGAAAGATTAAAAAATAAAAGTAAATATCCATAACATTATAAAATTTTTATAAAAAATAACAAAAATTAACAATAAAAAATAAAAGGAAAAAGATAAAATAAGTACTAAAAAAGAGAAAAATTAAAAATAAACAAAAACGCAATTAAAAAAAGTAAGAAAATTAAAAAAAGAGTTAAAAGAAAAAATTAAAAAAAAACAAAAACTAATAAAAATGAAAAAAAAAGAAAAGAAAAAGACAATAGAAAAAATTTTAGTTTATAAAATACAAACGAAAAATAAAAAATATAACAAATAATAAGAAATAAAGATAAAAAAAATCAATGATAAAAAATTAAAAAAAGAAAAAAGTTAATAAAAAATAAAAACAAAAGAAAGAAGTGTGGATAAAAAACACAAATTAAAAAGAAATGCCAAAAAAAACCCAAAAATAAAAAGAAGAAAAACCTTAAGAAAAAAAATGAAAAAAATAAAGATAAAAAGTAAAAAGAGTACAAAAAGAAAAAAAATAATAGAAAATAATGTAAATGACCAATTAGATTAGAGCAACAAAAAAATCAAAGTAAAAAAGAAAATAAGTAGTGAAAGAATAATATAATGAAGATAAGAAAGAAGGTTTTTTGTAAAAAAAAAAAAAGAAAAAGAAAAATATACTACATAACAAAAATATAATAAATGAATAATTAGGAAAATGTATAAAAAGTAAAAAAAAAACAAAAAGCTTTAAAAAAGGAAATAAATAAAGAAATAAAAAAATTCTACAAAGTTCAATCTTTAATTTATGTTCTAAAACTTAATTTGAATTTGAAAGTTTAGATGCAAAATATTTTGATTTGAATTTATTGATTTAAATTTAAAATTTTTAATTTTTAAATCGTTAAAAATGTAAAAATATAAATACATGATAGATATAACAATTCCAAACTAGTGTTATTATATATAAGCCAATAAAATTCCAAAAGAAAATAACAAAGATAATTATTATCTCTTAACAAATTGTATCAAATAAAAGATAAATATTATACAATCCAAAATAATAAATAAAATAATCCAAATTTTATTAAATAAAAGATAAATATTATACAATATAATTTTGTTAATTAGATAAATTACACGATAAATAAAAATAAATTTCAAGATAAAATACAAGATGATTTTAATTAGATATCTAATTAGTATACATGCACATAACATCTTTAATTTCTAATGAAATCAAAGTCTCATTCAACAATGTTTTAATGTCCATAACATTATAAAATTTTTATAAAAAAACAAAATAACAAAAATTAAAAATAAAAAATAAAAGGAAAAAAAAAAAGAAAATATTAAAGCGAAAGGAAAAAAGATAAAATAAGCATTAAAAAAGAGAAAAAAAAATTAAAAAGAGCACAAAATAGAAAAAATAAAAAAGCGAGGAAATGAAAAATTAACGAGTCAAAAGAAAAAATTGTAAAAATACAAAAGCTAATAAAAATTTAAAAAATGAAGAAAAAATGACAAAATAGAAAACAAATTTAGTTTATAAAATACAAACAAAAAATAAAAAATATAACAAATAATAAGATATAAAGATATAAAAAATCAGAGATAAAAAATTAAAAGAAGTTAAAAAATGAAAAGGGATGACAAAGTAGAAAAAAATTTAATTTAGAAAATACAAGCAAAAATAATGTAATAAGAAAAAAATAAAAAAAATCAAAGATACAAAAATTAACAGAGGGAAAAGTTAAAACAAAATAAAAATAAAAACAAAACAAGGAAGTGCAATGGAAACAAGAAATAAAAGAATTTTGTGAAAAAAATTCGAAAAACAAGAAAAAATAAAAAATGAAGAGGCAAAAATATGAAATAAAACAAAAAGAAAAAAAGTTTTATAGAAAATTTTAAAACAAAGAAAAAAGTGAAAACAAAAAAAAAAATATGAAAGCACATGAAAAAACAAGTAAAAAAAAGGGAAAAATTTAAAAGGAAAAGGAGTTAATGGAAAATTATAAAAATACAATAGAAAATAACCAACAACGATAAATAAAAAAAGAAAAGATAAAAAGATAAAAAAATCAAAAACATTATAAAAATTTATGAAAATATAAATAAAGAAAGAAATAAAAAATAAAAATAAGAAAAAAATATAAAATGTAAATAAGCAAAAATACAATAAAAAATATAAAAAGTAAGAAAATAAAAAATAATGAATCAAAAACAAAAAATAAAAAAAGACAAAATTTGAATAAAAATTTCAAAAATGAAAGAAAATGACAAAATAGATAAAAAATATTTTAAAAAATACAAAAAATCGAAAAACATATAAGAAATGTTAAGAAAACAATATAAAAAATCAAAGACAAAAGATTAAAAAAGAGAAAAGTTAATGCAAAATAAAAATGAAAACCAAAGAAGAAAATGCAACAAAAAAACTATAAGAATTTGAAAATGAAAATAAGAAATAAAAAGAAATTTGTGAAAAAATTAAGAAAGTAATAAAAATGAAATGACAAAAGATTTATGAAAATTTAAATAAAGAAAGAAATAAAAAATAAACCAAATAAAAATAAAATAAGAAAAGAATATTAAAGTAAAACAAAAAAAATAAAAAAATAAAAAATAAACAAAAATACAATAAAAATATAAAAAGTAAGAAAATAAAAAATAATTAATCAAAAATAGAAAAATTGAATAAAAATTTAGAAACTGAAAAAGAATGACAAAATACAAAAAATTAGTTTTAAAAATACAAAAAATTGAAAAACATATAAGAAATAACAAGAAAACAATAGAAAAAGTCAAAGACAAAAAATTAAAAAAGAGAAGTTATTGCAAAATAAAAATGAAAACCAAAGGAGAAATTGAAAAAAAAAAGTACGAGAATTTAAAAACGCAAATAAGAAATAAAAAGAAATTTGGGAAAAAAAATAAGAAAAGCAAGATTAGAATAAAAATGAAAAGACAAAAGATTTGAAATAAAAAAGAAAACAAGAAAGTAAAAAATATTAAAACAATGAAATAAAATAAAAATGAAAGCATGTGAAAAAAAAAAAAAAGCAAAAAGAAAGAAAATTTCGATGGAAAAAAGTTTTTGAAAAGTTATAAAATAGAACAAAAAATAGGAAAAAAAAAGACAAAATAAGAAAATGAAAAAATAAAAATAAAAAATAAATGAAAAAATAAATTAAGAAAAAATATTAATATAAAAGAAAAAAATAAACAAAAACAAAAAATAAAAAAGGAAGAAAATAAAAAAATATAAAAAGACGAAGTGAAGAAAAATTTGAAATATAAAATAGAAAAAACTTTTAGTTTAGAATATACAAAGAGAAACAAAAAAAAATATAACAAAATAAAAAAAGGACAAATAATCAAAGATAAAAAAATAAAATAAAAAATCAATACAAAATATAAATAAAAGCAAAAGGAAGTACACAAAAGGAGAAGTCTTGAGATTTTAAACTTGTAAAGAAGAAATAAAAAAAAATGTGAACAAAAAGATATAAGAAAAAGCAAGAAAAAATAAAAAAATTAAAATACAAAATATATAAAAAAAATTAAAACAAAAAAGAGAAAGCAAATGAACAAATAAGTTAAAAGAAAAAGAAAAAAAGAATTACTGAAGAATTATAAAAATAGAATAGAAAATACCAAAAAAATAAAAAATGACAGCAAAAATGAGACAAACCAAAAGAAAAAAAGATTAAAATATAAAGTAAATATCCATAACATTATAAAATTTTTATAAAAAATAACAAAAATTAACAAAAAAAGTAAAAGGAAAAAAAAATAAGAGAAAGTATTAAAGCAAAAGGAAAAAGATAAAATAAGTAATAAAAAAAGAAAAAAATAAAAAAATAAAGAAGTAAGGAAAAGAAAAAATGAGTCAAAAAATTTTTAAAAAAATACAAAAACTAATAAAAATGAAAAAAATGGCAAAATAGAAAAAAAAATTAAGTTTACAAAATACAAACAAATAATAAAAAATTATAACAAATAATAAGATATAAAGATATAAAAATTCAAAGATAAAAAATTAAAAGAAGTTCAAAAATGAAAAGGGATGAGAAAGTAGAAAAAAAATTAATTTAGAAAATACAAGCAAAAATAATGTAATAAGAAAAAAATAAAAAAAATCAAAGATACAAAAATTAACAGAGGGAAAAGTTAAAACAAAATAAAAATAAAAACAAAATAAGGAAGTGTAAAAAAAAAAAAAAATGGAAACAAGAAATAAAAAGAATTTTGTGAAAAAAATTAGAAAAACAAGAAAAAATAAAAAATGAAGAGGCAAAAATATGAAATAAAACAAAAAGAAAAAAAGTTTTATAGAAAATTTTAAAACAAAGAAAAAAGTGAAAACAAAAAAAAATATGAAAGCACATGAAAAAATAAGTAAAAAAAGGAAAATTTTAAAAGGAAAAGGAGTTAATGTAAAATTATAAAAATACAATAGAAAATAACCAACAATGATAAATAAAAAAAGAAAAGAAAAAAAGATAGAAAAATAAAAAAATCCAAAACATTATAAAAATTTATGAAAATATAAATAAAGAAAGAAATAAAAAATAAAAATAAGAAAAAAAATATTAAAGCAAAACAAAAAAGATAAATAAAAATCAAAAAAATATAAAATAAACAAAAATACAATAAAAAATATAAAAAGTAAGAAAATAAAAAATAATGAATAAAAATTTAAAAAATGAAAGGAAATGACAAAATAGAAAAAAATATTTTAAAAAATACAAAAAATTGAAAAACATATAAGAAATAATAAGAAAACAATATAAAAAATCAAAGACAAAAAATTAAAAGGGAGAAAAGTTAATTCAAAATAAAAATGAAAACCAAAGAAGAAAATGCAACCAAAGAAACTATGAGAATTTGAAAATGAAAATAAGAAATAAAAAGAAATTTGTGAAAAAATTTAAGAAAAGAATAAAAATAAAAAGACAAAAGATTTATGAAAAATAAAAAATCCAAAACATTCTAAAAATTTATGAAAATTTAAATAAAGAAAGAAATAAAAAATAAACCAAAATAAAAATAAAATAAGAAAACAATATTAAAGTAAAACAAAAAAAAAATAAAATAAGAAAACAATATTAAAGTAAAGCAAAAAAAAATAAAAGAAACAAAAATACAACAAAAAATATAAAAGGTAAGATAACAAAAAATAATGAATCAAAAATACAAAAATTGAAAAAAAATTTTAATATAAATGAAAAAATAAAATAAAATACTAAAAAAATAACAATTAAAAATAAACAAAAACAAAAAGTAAAAAAGTAAGAAAATAAAAAATTAGAGAATAAAAAAATATAAAACGATAAAATGAATAAAAATTTCAAATATAAAATAGAAAAAAAATTTCGTTTAGAATATACAAAGAAAAACAAAAAAAAAATAACAAATGTAGAAAAAAAGACATAAAAAATCAAAGACAAAAAATAAAATAAAAGTCAATACAAAATATAAATAAAATCAAAAGGAAGTTCACAAAAAAACAAAAGTCTAAGATTTTAAAATTGTAAAGAAGGAATTAAAAAAAGTGTGAACAAAAAGATATAAGAAAAAGCAAGAAAACAATAAAAAATGAAAATACAAAATATATAAAAATAATTAAAACAAAAAGAATGAAAGCAAATGAACAAATAAATTAAAAGAAAAAAAGGAATTAATGAAAAATTATAAAAATAGAATAGATAATAGCAAAAAAAATGAAACAAACCAAAAGAAGGAAAGATTAAAAAATAAAAGTAAATATCCATAACATTATAAAATTTTTATAAAAAATAACAAAAATTAACAATAAAAAATAAAAGGAAAAAGATAAAATAAGTACTAAAAAAGAGAAAAATTAAAAATAAACAAAAACGCAATTAAAAAAAGTAAGAAAATTAAAAAAAGAGTTAAAAGAAAAAATTAAAAAAAAACAAAAACTAATAAAAATGAAAAAAAAAGAAAAGAAAAAGACAATAGAAAAAATTTTAGTTTATAAAATACAAACGAAAAATAAAAAATATAACAAATAATAAGAAATAAAGATAAAAAAAATCAATGATAAAAAATTAAAAAAAGAAAAAAGTTAATAAAAAATAAAAACAAAAGAAAGAAGTGTGGATAAAAAACACAAATTAAAAAGAAATGCCAAAAAAAACCCAAAAATAAAAAGAAGAAAAACCTTAAGAAAAAAAATGAAAAAAATAAAGATAAAAAGTAAAAAGAGTACAAAAAGAAAAAAAATAATAGAAAATAATGTAAATGACCAATTAGATTAGAGCAACAAAAAAATCAAAGTAAAAAAGAAAATAAGTAGTGAAAGAATAATATAATGAAGATAAGAAAGAAGGTTTTTTGTAAAAAAAAAAAAAGAAAAAGAAAAATATACTACATAACAAAAATATAATAAATGAATAATTAGGAAAATGTATAAAAAGTAAAAAAAAAACAAAAAGCTTTAAAAAAGGAAATAAATAAAGAAATAAAAAAATTCTACAAAGTTCAATCTTTAATTTATGTTCTAAAACTTAATTTGAATTTGAAAGTTTAGATGCAAAATATTTTGATTTGAATTTATTGATTTAAATTTAAAATTTTTAATTTTTAAATCGTTAAAAATGTAAAAATATAAATACATGATAGATATAACAATTCCAAACTAGTGTTATTATATATAAGCCAATAAAATTCCAAAAGAAAATAACAAAGATAATTATTATCTCTTAACAAATTGTATCAAATAAAAGATAAATATTATACAATCCAAAATAATAAATAAAATAATCCAAATTTTATTAAATAAAAGATAAATATTATACAATATAATTTTGTTAATTAGATAAATTACACGATAAATAAAAATAAATTTCAAGATAAAATACAAGATGATTTTAATTAGATATCTAATTAGTATACATGCACATAACATCTTTAATTTCTAATGAAATCAAAGTCTCATTCAACAATGTTTTAATGTCCATAACATTATAAAATTTTTATAAAAAAACAAAATAACAAAAATTAAAAATAAAAAATAAAAGGAAAAAAAAAAAGAAAATATTAAAGCGAAAGGAAAAAAGATAAAATAAGCATTAAAAAAGAGAAAAAAAAATTAAAAAGAGCACAAAATAGAAAAAATAAAAAAGCGAGGAAATGAAAAATTAACGAGTCAAAAGAAAAAATTGTAAAAATACAAAAGCTAATAAAAATTTAAAAAATGAAGAAAAAATGACAAAATAGAAAACAAATTTAGTTTATAAAATACAAACAAAAAATAAAAAATATAACAAATAATAAGATATAAAGATATAAAAAATCAGAGATAAAAAATTAAAAGAAGTTAAAAAATGAAAAGGGATGACAAAGTAGAAAAAAATTTAATTTAGAAAATACAAGCAAAAATAATGTAATAAGAAAAAAATAAAAAAAATCAAAGATACAAAAATTAACAGAGGGAAAAGTTAAAACAAAATAAAAATAAAAACAAAACAAGGAAGTGCAATGGAAACAAGAAATAAAAGAATTTTGTGAAAAAAATTCGAAAAACAAGAAAAAATAAAAAATGAAGAGGCAAAAATATGAAATAAAACAAAAAGAAAAAAAGTTTTATAGAAAATTTTAAAACAAAGAAAAAAGTGAAAACAAAAAAAAAAATATGAAAGCACATGAAAAAACAAGTAAAAAAAAGGGAAAAATTTAAAAGGAAAAGGAGTTAATGGAAAATTATAAAAATACAATAGAAAATAACCAACAACGATAAATAAAAAAAGAAAAGATAAAAAGATAAAAAAATCAAAAACATTATAAAAATTTATGAAAATATAAATAAAGAAAGAAATAAAAAATAAAAATAAGAAAAAAATATAAAATGTAAATAAGCAAAAATACAATAAAAAATATAAAAAGTAAGAAAATAAAAAATAATGAATCAAAAACAAAAAATAAAAAAAGACAAAATTTGAATAAAAATTTCAAAAATGAAAGAAAATGACAAAATAGATAAAAAATATTTTAAAAAATACAAAAAATCGAAAAACATATAAGAAATGTTAAGAAAACAATATAAAAAATCAAAGACAAAAGATTAAAAAAGAGAAAAGTTAATGCAAAATAAAAATGAAAACCAAAGAAGAAAATGCAACAAAAAAACTATAAGAATTTGAAAATGAAAATAAGAAATAAAAAGAAATTTGTGAAAAAATTAAGAAAGTAATAAAAATGAAATGACAAAAGATTTATGAAAATTTAAATAAAGAAAGAAATAAAAAATAAACCAAATAAAAATAAAATAAGAAAAGAATATTAAAGTAAAACAAAAAAAATAAAAAAATAAAAAATAAACAAAAATACAATAAAAATATAAAAAGTAAGAAAATAAAAAATAATTAATCAAAAATAGAAAAATTGAATAAAAATTTAGAAACTGAAAAAGAATGACAAAATACAAAAAATTAGTTTTAAAAATACAAAAAATTGAAAAACATATAAGAAATAACAAGAAAACAATAGAAAAAGTCAAAGACAAAAAATTAAAAAAGAGAAGTTATTGCAAAATAAAAATGAAAACCAAAGGAGAAATTGAAAAAAAAAAGTACGAGAATTTAAAAACGCAAATAAGAAATAAAAAGAAATTTGGGAAAAAAAATAAGAAAAGCAAGATTAGAATAAAAATGAAAAGACAAAAGATTTGAAATAAAAAAGAAAACAAGAAAGTAAAAAATATTAAAACAATGAAATAAAATAAAAATGAAAGCATGTGAAAAAAAAAAAAAAAGCAAAAAGAAAGAAAATTTCGATGGAAAAAAGTTTTTGAAAAGTTATAAAATAGAACAAAAAATAGGAAAAAAAAAAGACAAAATAAGAAAATGAAAAAATAAAAATAAAAAATAAATGAAAAAATAAATTAAGAAAAAATATTAATATAAAAGAAAAAAATAAACAAAAACAAAAAATAAAAAAGGAAGAAAATAAAAAAATATAAAAAGACGAAGTGAAGAAAAATTTGAAATATAAAATAGAAAAAACTTTTAGTTTAGAATATACAAAGAGAAACAAAAAAAAATATAACAAAATAAAAAAAGGACAAATAATCAAAGATAAAAAAATAAAATAAAAAATCAATACAAAATATAAATAAAAGCAAAAGGAAGTACACAAAAGGAGAAGTCTTGAGATTTTAAACTTGTAAAGAAGAAATAAAAAAAAATGTGAACAAAAAGATATAAGAAAAAGCAAGAAAAAATAAAAAAATTAAAATACAAAATATATAAAAAAAATTAAAACAAAAAAGAGAAAGCAAATGAACAAATAAGTTAAAAGAAAAAGAAAAAAAGAATTACTGAAGAATTATAAAAATAGAATAGAAAATACCAAAAAAATAAAAAATGACAGCAAAAATGAGACAAACCAAAAGAAAAAAAGATTAAAATATAAAGTAAATATCCATAACATTATAAAATTTTTATAAAAAATAACAAAAATTAACAAAAAAAGTAAAAGGAAAAAAAAATAAGAGAAAGTATTAAAGCAAAAGGAAAAAGATAAAATAAGTAATAAAAAAAGAAAAAAATAAAAAAATAAAGAAGTAAGGAAAAGAAAAAATGAGTCAAAAAATTTTTAAAAAAATACAAAAACTAATAAAAATGAAAAAAATGGCAAAATAGAAAAAAAAAATTAAGTTTACAAAATACAAACAAATAATAAAAAATTATAACAAATAATAAGATATAAAGATATAAAAATTCAAAGATAAAAAATTAAAAGAAGTTCAAAAATGAAAAGGGATGAGAAAGTAGAAAAAAAATTAATTTAGAAAATACAAGCAAAAATAATGTAATAAGAAAAAAATAAAAAAAATCAAAGATACAAAAATTAACAGAGGGAAAAGTTAAAACAAAATAAAAATAAAAACAAAATAAGGAAGTGTAAAAAAAAAAAAAATGGAAACAAGAAATAAAAAGAATTTTGTGAAAAAAATTAGAAAAACAAGAAAAAATAAAAAATGAAGAGGCAAAAATATGAAATAAAACAAAAAGAAAAAAAGTTTTATAGAAAATTTTAAAACAAAGAAAAAAGTGAAAACAAAAAAAAATATGAAAGCACATGAAAAAATAAGTAAAAAAAGGAAAATTTTAAAAGGAAAAGGAGTTAATGTAAAATTATAAAAATACAATAGAAAATAACCAACAATGATAAATAAAAAAAGAAAAGAAAAAAAGATAGAAAAATAAAAAAATCCAAAACATTATAAAAATTTATGAAAATATAAATAAAGAAAGAAATAAAAAATAAAAATAAGAAAAAAAATATTAAAGCAAAACAAAAAAGATAAATAAAAATCAAAAAAATATAAAATAAACAAAAATACAATAAAAAATATAAAAAGTAAGAAAATAAAAAATAATGAATAAAAAAAGACAAAAATTGAATAAAAATTTAAAAAATGAAAGGAAATGACAAAATAGAAAAAAATATTTTAAAAAATACAAAAAATTGAAAAACATATAAGAAATAATAAGAAAACAATATAAAAAATCAAAGACAAAAAATTAAAAGGGAGAAAAGTTAATTCAAAATAAAAATGAAAACCAAAGAAGAAAATGCAACCAAAGAAACTATGAGAATTTGAAAATGAAAATAAGAAATAAAAAGAAATTTGTGAAAAAATTTAAGAAAAGAATAAAAATAAAAAGACAAAAGATTTATGAAAAATAAAAAATCCAAAACATTCTAAAAATTTATGAAAATTTAAATAAAGAAAGAAATAAAAAATAAACCAAAATAAAAATAAAATAAGAAAACAATATTAAAGTAAAACAAAAAAAAATAAAATAAGAAAACAATATTAAAGTAAAGCAAAAAAAAATAAAAGAAACAAAAATACAACAAAAAATATAAAAGGTAAGATAACAAAAAATAATGAATCAAAAATACAAAAATTGAAAAAAAATTTTAATATAAATGAAAAAATAAAATAAAATACTAAAAAAATAACAATTAAAAATAAACAAAAAAAAAGTAAAAAAGTAAGAAAATAAAAAACGATAAAATGAATAAAAATTTCAAATATAAAATAGAAAAAAATTTTCGTTTAGAATATACAAAGAAAAACAAAAAAAAAATAACAAATGTAGAAAAAAAGACATAAAAAATCAAAGACAAAAAATAAAATAAAAGTCAATACAAAATATAAATAAAATCAAAAGGAAGTTCACAAAAAAACAAAAGTCTAAGATTTTAAAATTGTAAAGAAGGAATAAAAAAAAGTGTGAACAAAAAGATATAAGAAAAAGCAAGAAAACAATAAAAAATGAAAATACAAAATATATAAAAATAATTAAAACAAAAAGAATGAAAGCAAATGAACAAATAAATTAAAAGAAAAAAAGGAATTAATGAAAAATTATAAAAATAGAATAGATAATAGCAAAAAAAATGAAACAAACCAAAAGAAGGAAAGATTAAAAAATAAAAGTAAATATCCATAACATTATAAAATTTTTATAAAAAATAACAAAAATTAACAATAAAAAATAAAAGGAAAAAGATAAAATAAGTACTAAAAAAGAGAAAAATTAAAAATAAACAAAAACGCAATTAAAAAAAGTAAGAAAATTAAAAAAAGAGTTAAAAGAAAAAATTAAAAAAAAACAAAAACTAATAAAAATGAAAAAAAAAGAAAAGAAAAAGACAATAGAAAAAATTTTAGTTTATAAAATACAAACGAAAAATAAAAAATATAACAAATAATAAGAAATAAAGATAAAAAAAATCAATGATAAAAAATTAAAAAAAGAAAAAAGTTAATAAAAAATAAAAACAAAAGAAAGAAGTGTGGATAAAAAACACAAATTAAAAAGAAATGCCAAAAAAAACCCAAAAATAAAAAGAAGAAAAACCTTAAGAAAAAAAATGAAAAAAATAAAGATAAAAAGTAAAAAGAGTACAAAAAGAAAAAAAATAATAGAAAATAATGTAAATGACCAATTAGATTAGAGCAACAAAAAAATCAAAGTAAAAAAGAAAATAAGTAGTGAAAGAATAATATAATGAAGATAAGAAAGAAGGTTTTTTGTAAAAAAAAAAAAAGAAAAAGAAAAATATACTACATAACAAAAATATAATAAATGAATAATTAGGAAAATGTATAAAAAGTAAAAAAAAAACAAAAAGCTTTAAAAAAGGAAATAAATAAAGAAATAAAAAAATTCTACAAAGTTCAATCTTTAATTTATGTTCTAAAACTTAATTTGAATTTGAAAGTTTAGATGCAAAATATTTTGATTTGAATTTATTGATTTAAATTTAAAATTTTTAATTTTTAAATCGTTAAAAATGTAAAAATATAAATACATGATAGATATAACAATTCCAAACTAGTGTTATTATATATAAGCCAATAAAATTCCAAAAGAAAATAACAAAGATAATTATTATCTCTTAACAAATTGTATCAAATAAAAGATAAATATTATACAATCCAAAATAATAAATAAAATAATCCAAATTTTATTAAATAAAAGATAAATATTATACAATATAATTTTGTTAATTAGATAAATTACACGATAAATAAAAATAAATTTCAAGATAAAATACAAGATGATTTTAATTAGATATCTAATTAGTATACATGCACATAACATCTTTAATTTCTAATGAAATCAAAGTCTCATTCAACAATGTTTTAATGTCCATAACATTATAAAATTTTTATAAAAAAACAAAATAACAAAAATTAAAAATAAAAAATAAAAGGAAAAAAAAAAAAGAAAATATTAAAGCGAAAGGAAAAAAGATAAAATAAGCATTAAAAAAGAGAAAAAAAAATTAAAAAGAGCACAAAATAGAAAAAATAAAAAAGCGAGGAAATGAAAAATTAACGAGTCAAAAGAAAAAATTGTAAAAATACAAAAGCTAATAAAAATTTAAAAAATGAAGAAAAAATGACAAAATAGAAAACAAATTTAGTTTATAAAATACAAACAAAAAATAAAAAATATAACAAATAATAAGATATAAAGATATAAAAAATCAGAGATAAAAAATTAAAAGAAGTTAAAAAATGAAAAGGGATGACAAAGTAGAAAAAAATTTAATTTAGAAAATACAAGCAAAAATAATGTAATAAGAAAAAAATAAAAAAAATCAAAGATACAAAAATTAACAGAGGGAAAAGTTAAAACAAAATAAAAATAAAAACAAAACAAGGAAGTGCAATGGAAACAAGAAATAAAAGAATTTTGTGAAAAAAATTCGAAAAACAAGAAAAAATAAAAAATGAAGAGGCAAAAATATGAAATAAAACAAAAAGAAAAAAAGTTTTATAGAAAATTTTAAAACAAAGAAAAAAGTGAAAACAAAAAAAAAAAATATGAAAGCACATGAAAAAACAAGTAAAAAAAAGGGAAAAATTTAAAAGGAAAAGGAGTTAATGGAAAATTATAAAAATACAATAGAAAATAACCAACAACGATAAATAAAAAAAGAAAAGATAAAAAGATAAAAAAATCAAAAACATTATAAAAATTTATGAAAATATAAATAAAGAAAGAAATAAAAAATAAAAATAAGAAAAAAATATAAAATGTAAATAAGCAAAAATACAATAAAAAATATAAAAAGTAAGAAAATAAAAAATAATGAATCAAAAACAAAAAATAAAAAAAGACAAAATTTGAATAAAAATTTCAAAAATGAAAGAAAATGACAAAATAGATAAAAAATATTTTAAAAAATACAAAAAATCGAAAAACATATAAGAAATGTTAAGAAAACAATATAAAAAATCAAAGACAAAAGATTAAAAAAGAGAAAAGTTAATGCAAAATAAAAATGAAAACCAAAGAAGAAAATGCAACAAAAAAACTATAAGAATTTGAAAATGAAAATAAGAAATAAAAAGAAATTTGTGAAAAAATTAAGAAAGTAATAAAAATGAAATGACAAAAGATTTATGAAAATTTAAATAAAGAAAGAAATAAAAAATAAACCAAATAAAAATAAAATAAGAAAAGAATATTAAAGTAAAACAAAAAAAATAAAAAAATAAAAAATAAACAAAAATACAATAAAAATATAAAAAGTAAGAAAATAAAAAATAATTAATCAAAAATAGAAAAATTGAATAAAAATTTAGAAACTGAAAAAGAATGACAAAATACAAAAAATTAGTTTTAAAAATACAAAAAATTGAAAAACATATAAGAAATAACAAGAAAACAATAGAAAAAGTCAAAGACAAAAAATTAAAAAAGAGAAGTTATTGCAAAATAAAAATGAAAACCAAAGGAGAAATTGAAAAAAAAAAGTACGAGAATTTAAAAACGCAAATAAGAAATAAAAAGAAATTTGGGAAAAAAAATAAGAAAAGCAAGATTAGAATAAAAATGAAAAGACAAAAGATTTGAAATAAAAAAGAAAACAAGAAAGTAAAAAATATTAAAACAATGAAATAAAATAAAAATGAAAGCATGTGAAAAAAAAAAAAAAAGCAAAAAGAAAGAAAATTTCGATGGAAAAAAGTTTTTGAAAAGTTATAAAATAGAACAAAAAATAGGAAAAAAAAAGACAAAATAAGAAAATGAAAAAATAAAAATAAAAAATAAATGAAAAAATAAATTAAGAAAAAATATTAATATAAAAGAAAAAAATAAACAAAAACAAAAAATAAAAAAGGAAGAAAATAAAAAAATATAAAAAGACGAAGTGAAGAAAAATTTGAAATATAAAATAGAAAAAACTTTTAGTTTAGAATATACAAAGAGAAACAAAAAAAAATATAACAAAATAAAAAAAGGACAAATAATCAAAGATAAAAAAATAAAATAAAAAATCAATACAAAATATAAATAAAAGCAAAAGGAAGTACACAAAAGGAGAAGTCTTGAGATTTTAAACTTGTAAAGAAGAAATAAAAAAAAATGTGAACAAAAAGATATAAGAAAAAGCAAGAAAAAATAAAAAAATTAAAATACAAAATATATAAAAAAAATTAAAACAAAAAAGAGAAAGCAAATGAACAAATAAGTTAAAAGAAAAAGAAAAAAAGAATTACTGAAGAATTATAAAAATAGAATAGAAAATACCAAAAAAATAAAAAATGACAGCAAAAATGAGACAAACCAAAAGAAAAAAAGATTAAAATATAAAGTAAATATCCATAACATTATAAAATTTTTATAAAAAATAACAAAAATTAACAAAAAAAGTAAAAGGAAAAAAAAATAAGAGAAAGTATTAAAGCAAAAGGAAAAAGATAAAATAAGTAATAAAAAAATAAAAAAATAAAAAAATAAAGAAGTAAGGAAAAGAAAAAATGAGTCAAAAAATTTTTAAAAAAATACAAAAACTAATAAAAATGAAAAAAATGGCAAAATAGAAAAAAAAAATTAAGTTTACAAAATACAAACAAAAAATAAAAAATTATAACAAATAATAAGATATAAAGATATAAAAATTCAAAGATAAAAAATTAAAAGAAGTTCAAAAATGAAAAGGGATGAGAAAGTAGAAAAAAAATTAATTTAGAAAATACAAGCAAAAATAATGTAATAAGAAAAAAATAAAAAAAATCAAAGATACAAAAATTAACAGAGGGAAAAGTTAAAACAAAATAAAAATAAAAACAAAATAAGGAAGTGTAAAAAAAAAAAAAATGGAAACAAGAAATAAAAAGAATTTTGTGAAAAAAATTAGAAAAACAAGAAAAAATAAAAAATGAAGAGGCAAAAATATGAAATAAAACAAAAAGAAAAAAAGTTTTATAGAAAATTTTAAAACAAAGAAAAAAGTGAAAACAAAAAAAAATATGAAAGCACATGAAAAAATAAGTAAAAAAAGGAAAATTTTAAAAGGAAAAGGAGTTAATGTAAAATTATAAAAATACAATAGAAAATAACCAACAATGATAAATAAAAAAAGAAAAGAAAAAAAGATAGAAAAATAAAAAAATCCAAAACATTATAAAAATTTATGAAAATATAAATAAAGAAAGAAATAAAAAATAAAAATAAGAAAAAAAATATTAAAGCAAAACAAAAAAGATAAATAAAAATCAAAAAAATATAAAATAAACAAAAATACAATAAAAAATATAAAAAGTAAGAAAATAAAAAATAATGAATAAAAAAAGACAAAAATTGAATAAAAATTTAAAAAATGAAAGGAAATGACAAAATAGAAAAAAATATTTTAAAAAATACAAAAAATTGAAAAACATATAAGAAATAATAAGAAAACAATATAAAAAATCAAAGACAAAAAATTAAAAGGGAGAAAAGTTAATTCAAAATAAAAATGAAAACCAAAGAAGAAAATGCAACCAAAGAAACTATGAGAATTTGAAAATGAAAATAAGAAATAAAAAGAAATTTGTGAAAAAATTTAAGAAAAGAATAAAAATAAAAAGACAAAAGATTTATGAAAAATAAAAAATCCAAAACATTCTAAAAATTTATGAAAATTTAAATAAAGAAAGAAATAAAAAATAAACCAAAATAAAAATAAAATAAGAAAACAATATTAAAGTAAAACAAAAAAAAAATAAAATAAGAAAACAATATTAAAGTAAAGCAAAAAAAAATAAAAGAAACAAAAATACAACAAAAAATATAAAAGGTAAGATAACAAAAAATAATGAATCAAAAATACAAAAATTGAAAAAAAATTTTAATATAAATGAAAAAATAAAATAAAATACTAAAAAAATAACAATTAAAAATAAACAAAAAAAAAGTAAAAAAGTAAGAAAATAAAAAACGATAAAATGAATAAAAATTTCAAATATAAAATAGAAAAAAATTTTCGTTTAGAATATACAAAGAAAAACAAAAAAAAAATAACAAATGTAGAAAAAAAGACATAAAAAATCAAAGACAAAAAATAAAATAAAAGTCAATACAAAATATAAATAAAATCAAAAGGAAGTTCACAAAAAAACAAAAGTCTAAGATTTTAAAATTGTAAAGAAGGAATAAAAAAAAGTGTGAACAAAAAGATATAAGAAAAAGCAAGAAAACAATAAAAAATGAAAATACAAAATATATAAAAATAATTAAAACAAAAAGAATGAAAGCAAATGAACAAATAAATTAAAAGAAAAAAAGGAATTAATGAAAAATTATAAAAATAGAATAGATAATAGCAAAAAAAATGAAACAAACCAAAAGAAGGAAAGATTAAAAAATAAAAGTAAATATCCATAACATTATAAAATTTTTATAAAAAATAACAAAAATTAACAATAAAAAATAAAAGGAAAAAGATAAAATAAGTACTAAAAAAGAGAAAAATTAAAAATAAACAAAAACGCAATTAAAAAACGTAAGAAAATTAAAAAAAGAGTTAAAAGAAAAAATTAAAAAAAAACAAAAACTAATAAAAATGAAAAAAAAAGAAAAGAAAAAGACAATAGAAAAAATTTTAGTTTATAAAATACAAACGAAAAATAAAAAATATAACAAATAATAAGAAATAAAGATAAAAAAAATCAATGATAAAAAATTAAAAAAAGAAAAAAGTTAATAAAAAATAAAAACAAAAGAAAGAAGTGTGGATAAAAAACACAAATTAAAAAGAAATGCCAAAAAAAACCCAAAAATAAAAAGAAGAAAAACCTTAAGAAAAAAAATGAAAAAAATAAAGATAAAAAGTAAAAAGAGTACAAAAAGAAAAAAAATAATAGAAAATAATGTAAATGACCAATTAGATTAGAGCAACAAAAAAATCAAAGTAAAAAAGAAAATAAGTAGTGAAAGAATAATATAATGAAGATAAGAAAGAAGGTTTTTTGTAAAAAAAAAAAAAAGAAAAAGAAAAATATACTACATAACAAAAATATAATAAATGAATAATTAGGAAAATGTATAAAAAGTAAAAAAAAAAACAAAAAGCTTTAAAAAAGGAAATAAATAAAGAAATAAAAAAATTCTACAAAGTTCAATCTTTAATTTATGTTCTAAAACTTAATTTGAATTTGAAAGTTTAGATGCAAAATATTTTGATTTGAATTTATTGATTTAAATTTAAAATTTTTAATTTTTAAATCGTTAAAAATGTAAAAATATAAATACATGATAGATATAACAATTCCAAACTAGTGTTATTATATATAAGCCAATAAAATTCCAAAAGAAAATAACAAAGATAATTATTATCTCTTAACAAATTGTATCAAATAAAAGATAAATATTATACAATCCAAAATAATAAATAAAATAATCCAAATTTTATTAAATAAAAGATAAATATTATACAATATAATTTTGTTAATTAGATAAATTACACGATAAATAAAAATAAAT
Source organism: Durio zibethinus (assembly GCF_047325235.1). Classification (NCBI taxonomy): domain Eukaryota; kingdom Viridiplantae; phylum Streptophyta; class Magnoliopsida; order Malvales; family Malvaceae; genus Durio; species Durio zibethinus. Next base: position 17,662,578 of record NC_143177.1, read on the forward strand.
TTCAAGATAAAATACAAGATGATTTTAATTAGATATCTAATTAGTATACATGCACATAACATCTTTAATTTCTAATGAAATCAAAGTCTCATTCAACAATGTTTTAATGTCCATAACATTATAAAATTTTTATAAAAAAACAAAATAACAAAAATTAAAAATAAAAAATAAAAGGAAAAAAAAAAGAAAATATTAAAGCGAAAGGAAAAAAGATAAAATAAGCATTAAAAAAGAGAAAAAAAAATTAAAAAGAGCACAAAATAGAAAAAATAAAAAAGCGAGGAAATGAAAAATTAACGAGTCAAAAGAAAAAATTGTAAAAATACAAAAGCTAATAAAAATTTAAAAAATGAAGAAAAAATGACAAAATAGAAAACAAATTTAGTTTATAAAATACAAACAAAAAATAAAAAATATAACAAATAATAAGATATAAAGATATAAAAAATCAGAGATAAAAAATTAAAAGAAGTTAAAAAATGAAAAGGGATGACAAAGTAGAAAAAAATTTAATTTAGAAAATACAAGCAAAAATAATGTAATAAGAAAAAAATAAAAAAAATCAAAGATACAAAAATTAACAGAGGGAAAAGTTAAAACAAAATAAAAATAAAAACAAAACAAGGAAGTGCAATGGAAACAAGAAATAAAAGAATTTTGTGAAAAAAATTCGAAAAACAAGAAAAAATAAAAAATGAAGAGGCAAAAATATGAAATAAAACAAAAAGAAAAAAAGTTTTATAGAAAATTTTAAAACAAAGAAAAAAGTGAAAACAAAAAAAAAAATATGAAAGCACATGAAAAAACAAGTAAAAAAAAGGGAAAAATTTAAAAGGAAAAGGAGTTAATGGAAAATTATAAAAATACAATAGAAAATAACCAACAACGATAAATAAAAAAAGAAAAGATAAAAAGATAAAAAAATCAAAAACATTATAAAAATTTATGAAAATATAAATAAAGAAAGAAATAAAAAATAAAAATAAGAAAAAAATATAAAATGTAAATAAGCAAAAATACAATAAAAAATATAAAAAGTAAGAAAATAAAAAATAATGAATCAAAAACAAAAAATAAAAAAAGACAAAATTTGAATAAAAATTTCAAAAATGAAAGAAAATGACAAAATAGATAAAAAATATTTTAAAAAATACAAAAAATCGAAAAACATATAAGAAATGTTAAGAAAACAATATAAAAAATCAAAGACAAAAGATTAAAAAAGAGAAAAGTTAATGCAAAATAAAAATGAAAACCAAAGAAGAAAATGCAACAAAAAAACTATAAGAATTTGAAAATGAAAATAAGAAATAAAAAGAAATTTGTGAAAAAATTAAGAAAGTAATAAAAATGAAATGACAAAAGATTTATGAAAATTTAAATAAAGAAAGAAATAAAAAATAAACCAAATAAAAATAAAATAAGAAAAGAATATTAAAGTAAAACAAAAAAAATAAAAAAATAAAAAATAAACAAAAATACAATAAAAATATAAAAAGTAAGAAAATAAAAAATAATTAATCAAAAATAGAAAAATTGAATAAAAATTTAGAAAGTGAAAAAGAATGACAAAATACAAAAAATTAGTTTTAAAAATACAAAAAATTGAAAAACATATAAGAAATAACAAGAAAACAATAGAAAAAGTCAAAGACAAAAAATTAAAAAAGAGAAGTTATTGCAAAATAAAAATGAAAACCAAAGGAGAAATTGAAAAAAAAAAGTACGAGAATTTAAAAACGCAAATAAGAAATAAAAAGAAATTTGGGAAAAAAAATAAGAAAAGCAAGATTAGAATAAAAATGAAAAGACAAAAGATTTGAAATAAAAAAGAAAACAAGAAAGTAAAAAATATTAAAACAATGAAATAAAATAAAAATGAAAGCATGTGAAAAAAAAAAAAAAAAGCAAAAAGGAAGAAAATTTCGATGGAAAAAAGTTTTTGAAAAGTTATAAAATAGAACAAAAAATAGGAAAAAAAAAAGACAAAATAAGAAAATGAAAAAATAAAAATAAAAAATAAATGAAAAAATAAATTAAGAAAAAATATTAATATAAAAGAAAAAAATAAACAAAAACAAAAAATAAAAAAGGAAGAAAATAAAAAAATATAAAAAGACGAAGTGAAGAAAAATTTGAAATATAAAATAGAAAAAACTTTTAGTTTAGAATATACAAAGAGAAACAAAAAAAAATATAACAAAATAAAAAAAGGACAAATAATCAAAGATAAAAAAATAAAATAAAAAATCAATACAAAATATAAATAAAAGCAAAAAGAAGTACACAAAAGGAGAAGTCTTGAGATTTTAAACTTGTAAAGAAGAAATAAAAAAAAATGTGAACAAAAAGATATAAGAAAAAGCAAGAAAAAATAAAAAAATTAAAATACAAAATATATAAAAAAAATTAAAACAAAAAAGAGAAAGCAAATGAACAAATAAGTTAAAAGAAAAAGAAAAAAAGAATTACTGAAGAATTATAAAAATAGAATAGAAAATACCAAAAAAATAAAAAATGACAGCAAAAATGAGACAAACCAAAAGAAAAAAAGATTAAAATATAAAGTAAATATCCATAACATTATAAAATTTTTATAAAAAATAACAAAAATTAACAAAAAAAGTAAAAGGAAAAAAAAATAAGAGAAAGTATTAAAGCAAAAGGAAAAAGATAAAATAAGTAATAAAAAAAGAAAAAAATAAAAAAATAAAGAAGTAAGGAAAAGAAAAAATGAGTCAAAAAATTTTTAAAAAAATACAAAAACTAATAAAAATGAAAAAAATGGCAAAATAGAAAAAAAAAATTAAGTTTACAAAATACAAACAAAAAATAAAAAATTATAACAAATAATAAGATATAAAGATATAAAAATTCAAAGATAAAAAATTAAAAGAAGTTCAAAAATGAAAAGGGATGAGAAAGTAGAAAAAAAATTAATTTAGAAAATACAAGCAAAAATAATGTAATAAGAAAAAAATAAAAAAAATCAAAGATACAAAAATTAACAGAGGGAAAAGTTAAAACAAAATAAAAATAAAAACAAAATAAGGAAGTGTAAAAAAAAAAAAAATGGAAACAAGAAATAAAAAGAATTTTGTGAAAAAAATTAGAAAAACAAGAAAAAATAAAAAATGAAGAGGCAAAAATATGAAATAAAACAAAAAGAAAAAAAGTTTTATAGAAAATTTTAAAACAAAGAAAAAAGTGAAAACAAAAAAAAATATGAAAGCACATGAAAAAATAAGTAAAAAAAGGAAAATTTTAAAAGGAAAAGGAGTTAATGTAAAATTATAAAAATACAATAGAAAATAACCAACAATGATAAATAAAAAAAGAAAAGAAAAAAAGATAGAAAAATAAAAAAATCCAAAACATTATAAAAATTTATGAAAATATAAATAAAGAAAGAAATAAAAAATAAAAATAAGAAAAAAAAATATTAAAGCAAAACAAAAAAGATAAATAAAAATCAAAAAAATATAAAATAAACAAAAATACAATAAAAAATATAAAAAGTAAGAAAATAAAAAATAATGAATAAAAAAAGACAAAAATTGAATAAAAATTTAAAAAATGAAAGGAAATGACAAAATAGAAAAAAATATTTTAAAAAATACAAAAAATTGAAAAACATATAAGAAATAATAAGAAAACAATATAAAAAATCAAAGACAAAAAATTAAAAGGGAGAAAAGTTAATTCAAAATAAAAATGAAAACCAAAGAAGAAAATGCAACCAAAGAAACTATGAGAATTTGAAAATGAAAATAAGAAATAAAAAGAAATTTGTGAAAAAATTTAAGAAAAGAATAAAAATAAAAAGACAAAAGATTTATGAAAAATAAAAAATCCAAAACATTCTAAAAATTTATGAAAATTTAAATAAAGAAAGAAATAAAAAATAAACCAAAATAAAAATAAAATAAGAAAACAATATTAAAGTAAAACAAAAAAAAATAAAATAAGAAAACAATATTAAAGTAAAGCAAAAAAAAATAAAAGAAACAAAAATACAACAAAAAAATATAAAAGGTAAGATAACAAAAAATAATGAATCAAAAATACAAAAATTGAAAAAAAATTTTAATATAAATGAAAAAATAAAATAAAATACTAAAAAAATAACAATTAAAAATAAACAAAAACAAAAAGTAAAAAAGTAAGAAAATAAAAAATTAGAGAATAAAAAAATATAAAACGATAAAATGAATAAAAATTTCAAATATAAAATAGAAAAAAATTTTCGTTTAGAATATACAAAGAAAAACAAAAAAAAATAACAAATGTAGAAAAAAAGACATAAAAAATCAAAGACAAAAAATAAAATAAAAGTCAATACAAAATATAAATAAAATCAAAAGGAAGTTCACAAAAAAACAAAAGTCTAAGATTTTAAAATTGTAAAGAAGGAATAAAAAAAAGTGTGAACAAAAAGATATAAGAAAAAGCAAGAAAACAATAAAAAATGAAAATACAAAATATATAAAAATAATTAAAACAAAAAGAATGAAAGCAAATGAACAAATAAATTAAAAGAAAAAAAGGAATTAATGAAAAATTATAAAAATAGAATAGATAATAGCAAAAAAAATGAAACAAACCAAAAGAAGGAAAGATTAAAAAATAAAAGTAAATATCCATAACATTATAAAATTTTTATAAAAAATAACAAAAATTAACAATAAAAAATAAAAGGAAAAAGATAAAATAAGTACTAAAAAAGAGAAAAATTAAAAATAAACAAAAACGCAATTAAAAAAAGTAAGAAAATTAAAAAAAGAGTTAAAAGAAAAAATTAAAAAAAAACAAAAACTAATAAAAATGAAAAAAAAAGAAAAGAAAAAGACAATAGAAAAAATTTTAGTTTATAAAATACAAACGAAAAATAAAAAATATAACAAATAATAAGAAATAAAGATAAAAAAAATCAATGATAAAAAATTAAAAAAAGAAAAAAGTTAATAAAAAATAAAAACAAAAGAAAGAAGTGTGGATAAAAAACACAAATTAAAAAGAAATGCCAAAAAAAACCCAAAAATAAAAAGAAGAAAAACCTTAAGAAAAAAAATGAAAAAAATAAAGATAAAAAGTAAAAAGAGTACAAAAAGAAAAAAAAATAATAGAAAATAATGTAAATGACCAATTAGATTAGAGCAACAAAAAAATCAAAGTAAAAAAGAAAATAAGTAGTGAAAGAATAATATAATGAAGATAAGAAAGAAGGTTTTTTGTAAAAAAAAAAAAAGAAAAAGAAAAATATACTACATAACAAAAATATAATAAATGAATAATTAGGAAAATGTATAAAAAGTAAAAAAAAAAACAAAAAGCTTTAAAAAAGGAAATAAATAAAGAAATAAAAAAATTCTACAAAGTTCAATCTTTAATTTATGTTCTAAAACTTAATTTGAATTTGAAAGTTTAGATGCAAAATATTTTGATTTGAATTTATTGATTTAAATTTAAAATTTTTAATTTTTAAATCGTTAAAAATGTAAAAATATAAATACATGATAGATATAACAATTCCAAACTAGTGTTATTATATATAAGCCAATAAAATTCCAAAAGAAAATAACAAAGATAATTATTATCTCTTAACAAATTGTATCAAATAAAAGATAAATATTATACAATCCAAAATAATAAATAAAATAATCCAAATTTTATTAAATAAAAGATAAATATTATACAATATAATTTTGTTAATTAGATAAATTACACGATAAATAAAAATAAATTTCAAGATAAAATACAAGATGATTTTAATTAGATATCTAATTAGTATACATGCACATAACATCTTTAATTTCTAATGAAATCAAAGTCTCATTCAACAATGTTTTAATGTCCATAACATTATAAAATTTTTATAAAAAAACAAAATAACAAAAATTAAAAATAAAAAATAAAAGGAAAAAAAAAAGAAAATATTAAAGCGAAAGGAAAAAAGATAAAATAAGCATTAAAAAAGAGAAAAAAAAATTAAAAAGAGCACAAAATAGAAAAAATAAAAAAGCGAGGAAATGAAAAATTAACGAGTCAAAAGAAAAAATTGTAAAAATACAAAAGCTAATAAAAATTTAAAAAATGAAGAAAAAATGACAAAATAGAAAACAAATTTAGTTTATAAAATACAAACAAAAAATAAAAAATATAACAAATAATAAGATATAAAGATATAAAAAATCAGAGATAAAAAATTAAAAGAAGTTAAAAAATGAAAAGGGATGACAAAGTAGAAAAAAATTTAATTTAGAAAATACAAGCAAAAATACTGTAATAAGAAAAAAATAAAAAAAATCAAAGATACAAAAATTAACAGAGGGAAAAGTTAAAACAAAATAAAAATAAAAACAAAACAAGGAAGTGCAATGGAAACAAGAAATAAAAGAATTTTGTGAAAAAAATTCGAAAAACAAGAAAAAATAAAAAATGAAGAGGCAAAAATATGAAATAAAACAAAAAGAAAAAAAGTTTTATAGAAAATTTTAAAACAAAGAAAAAAGTGAAAACAAAAAAAAAAAATATGAAAGCACATGAAAAAACAAGTAAAAAAAAGGGAAAAATTTAAAAGGAAAAGGAGTTAATGGAAAATTATAAAAATACAATAGAAAATAACCAACAACGATAAATAAAAAAAGAAAAGATAAAAAGATAAAAAAATCAAAAACATTATAAAAATTTATGAAAATATAAATAAAGAAAGAAATAAAAAATAAAAATAAGAAAAAAATATAAAATGTAAATAAGCAAAAATACAATAAAAAATATAAAAAGTAAGAAAATAAAAAATAATGAATCAAAAACAAAAAATAAAAAAAGACAAAATTTGAATAAAAATTTCAAAAATGAAAGAAAATGACAAAATAGATAAAAAATATTTTAAAAAATACAAAAAATCGAAAAACATATAAGAAATGTTAAGAAAACAATATAAAAAATCAAAGACAAAAGATTAAAAAAGAGAAAAGTTAATGCAAAATAAAAATGAAAACCAAAGAAGAAAATGCAACAAAAAAACTATAAGAATTTGAAAATGAAAATAAGAAATAAAAAGAAATTTGTGAAAAAATTAAGAAAGTAATAAAAATGAAATGACAAAAGATTTATGAAAATTTAAATAAAGAAAGAAATAAAAAATAAACCAAATAAAAATAAAATAAGAAAAGAATATTAAAGTAAAACAAAAAAAATAAAAAAATAAAAAATAAACAAAAATACAATAAAAATATAAAAAGTAAGAAAATAAAAAATAATTAATCAAAAATAGAAAAATTGAATAAAAATTTAGAAAGTGAAAAAGAATGACAAAATACAAAAAATTAGTTTTAAAAATACAAAAAATTGAAAAACATATAAGAAATAACAAGAAAACAATAGAAAAAGTCAAAGACAAAAAATTAAAAAAGAGAAGTTATTGCAAAATAAAAATGAAAACCAAAGGAGAAATTGAAAAAAAAAAAGTACGAGAATTTAAAAACGCAAATAAGAAATAAAAAGAAATTTGGGAAAAAAAATAAGAAAAGCAAGATTAGAATAAAAATGAAAAGACAAAAGATTTGAAATAAAAAAGAAAACAAGAAAGTAAAAAATATTAAAACAATGAAATAAAATAAAAATGAAAGCATGTGAAAAAAAAAAAAAAAAGCAAAAAGAAAGAAAATTTCGATGGAAAAAAGTTTTTGAAAAGTTATAAAATAGAACAAAAAATAGGAAAAAAAAAAGACAAAATAAGAAAATGAAAAAATAAAAATAAAAAATAAATGAAAAAATAAATTAAGAAAAAATATTAATATAAAAGAAAAAAATAAACAAAAACAAAAAATAAAAAAGGAAGAAAATAAAAAAATATAAAAAGACGAAGTGAAGAAAAATTTGAAATATAAAATAGAAAAAACTTTTAGTTTAGAATATACAAAGAGAAACAAAAAAAAATATAACAAAATAAAAAAAGGACAAATAATCAAAGATAAAAAAATAAAATAAAAAATCAATACAAAATATAAATAAAAGCAAAAGGAAGTACACAAAAGGAGAAGTCTTGAGATTTTAAACTTGTAAAGAAGAAATAAAAAAAAATGTGAACAAAAAGATATAAGAAAAAGCAAGAAAAAATAAAAAAATTAAAATACAAAATATATAAAAAAAATTAAAACAAAAAAGAGAAAGCAAATGAACAAATAAGTTAAAAGAAAAAGAAAAAAAGAATTACTGAAGAATTATAAAAATAGAATAGAAAATACCAAAAAAATAAAAAATGACAGCAAAAATGAGACAAACCAAAAGAAAAAAAGATTAAAATATAAAGTAAATATCCATAACATTATAAAATTTTTATAAAAAATAACAAAAATTAACAAAAAAAGTAAAAGGAAAAAAAAATAAGAGAAAGTATTAAAGCAAAAGGAAAAAGATAAAATAAGTAATAAAAAAAGAAAAAAATAAAAAAATAAAGAAGTAAGGAAAAGAAAAAATGAGTCAAAAAATTTTTAAAAAAATACAAAAACTAATAAAAATGAAAAAAATGGCAAAATAGAAAAAAAAATTAAGTTTACAAAATACAAACAAAAAATAAAAAATTATAACAAATAATAAGATATAAAGATATAAAAATTCAAAGATAAAAAATTAAAAGAAGTTCAAAAATGAAAAGGGATGAGAAAGTAGAAAAAAAATTAATTTAGAAAATACAAGCAAAAATAATGTAATAAGAAAAAAATAAAAAAAATCAAAGATACAAAAATTAACAGAGGGAAAAGTTAAAACAAAATAAAAATAAAAACAAAATAAGGAAGTGTAAAAAAAAAAAAAATGGAAACAAGAAATAAAAAGAATTTTGTGAAAAAAATTAGAAAAACAAGAAAAAATAAAAAATGAAGAGGCAAAAATATGAAATAAAACAAAAAGAAAAAAAGTTTTATAGAAAATTTTAAAACAAAGAAAAAAGTGAAAACAAAAAAAAATATGAAAGCACATGAAAAAATAAGTAAAAAAAGGAAAATTTTAAAAGGAAAAGGAGTTAATGTAAAATTATAAAAATACAATAGAAAATAACCAACAATGATAAATAAAAAAAGAAAAGAAAAAAAGATAGAAAAATAAAAAAATCCAAAACATTATAAAAATTTATGAAAATATAAATAAAGAAAGAAATAAAAAATAAAAATAAGAAAAAAAAATATTAAAGCAAAACAAAAAAGATAAATAAAAATCAAAAAAATATAAAATAAACAAAAATACAATAAAAAATATAAAAAGTAAGAAAATAAAAAATAATGAATAAAAAAAGACAAAAATTGAATAAAAATTTAAAAAATGAAAGGAAATGACAAAATAGAAAAAAATATTTTAAAAAATACAAAAAATTGAAAAACATATAAGAAATAATAAGAAAACAATATAAAAAATCAAAGACAAAAATTTAAAAGGGAGAAAAGTTAATTCAAAATAAAAATGAAAACCAAAGAAGAAAATGCAACCAAAGAAACTATGAGAATTTGAAAATGAAAATAAGAAATAAAAAGAAATTTGTGAAAAAATTTAAGAAAAGAATAAAAATAAAAAGACAAAAGATTTATGAAAAATAAAAAATCCAAAACATTCTAAAAATTTATGAAAATTTAAATAAAGAAAGAAATAAAAAATAAACCAAAATAAAAATAAAATAAGAAAACAATATTAAAGTAAAACAAAAAAAAAATAAAATAAGAAAACAATATTAAAGTAAAGCAAAAAAAAATAAAAGAAACAAAAATACAACAAAAAATATAAAAGGTAAGATAACAAAAAATAATGAATCAAAAATACAAAAATTGAAAAAAAATTTTAATATAAATGAAAAAATAAAATAAAATACTAAAAAAATAACAATTAAAAATAAACAAAAACAAAAAGTAAAAAAGTAAGAAAATAAAAAATTAGAGAATAAAAAAATATAAAACGATAAAATGAATAAAAATTTCAAATATAAAATAGAAAAAAATTTTCGTTTAGAATATACAAAGAAAAACAAAAAAAAAATAACAAATGTAGAAAAAAAGACATAAAAAATCAAAGACAAAAAATAAAATAAAAGTCAATACAAAATATAAATAAAATCAAAAGGAAGTTCACAAAAAAACAAAAGTCTAAGATTTTAAAATTGTAAAGAAGGAATAAAAAAAAGTGTGAACAAAAAGATATAAGAAAAAGCAAGAAAACAATAAAAAATGAAAATACAAAATATATAAAAATAATTAAAACAAAAAGAATGAAAGCAAATGAACAAATAAATTAAAAGAAAAAAAGGAATTAATGAAAAATTATAAAAATAGAATAGATAATAGCAAAAAAAATGAAACAAACCAAAAGAAGGAAAGATTAAAAAATAAAAGTAAATATCCATAACATTATAAAATTTTTATAAAAAATAACAAAAATTAACAATAAAAAATAAAAGGAAAAAGATAAAATAAGTACTAAAAAAGAGAAAAATTAAAAATAAACAAAAACGCAATTAAAAAAAGTAAGAAAATTAAAAAAAGAGTTAAAAGAAAAAATTAAAAAAAAACAAAAACTAATAAAAATGAAAAAAAAAGAAAAGAAAAAGACAATAGAAAAAATTTTAGTTTATAAAATACAAACGAAAAATAAAAAATATAACAAATAATAAGAAATAAAGATAAAAAAAATCAATGATAAAAAATTAAAAAAAGAAAAAAGTTAATAAAAAATAAAAACAAAAGAAAGAAGTGTGGATAAAAAACACAAATTAAAAAGAAATGCCAAAAAAAACCCAAAAATAAAAAGAAGAAAAACCTTAAGAAAAAAAATGAAAAAAATAAAGATAAAAAGTAAAAAGAGTACAAAAAGAAAAAAAATAATAGAAAATAATGTAAATGACCAATTAGATTAGAGCAACAAAAAAATCAAAGTAAAAAAGAAAATAAGTAGTGAAAGAATAATATAATGAAGATAAGAAAGAAGGTTTTTTGTAAAAAAAAAAAAAGAAAAAGAAAAATATACTACATAACAAAAATATAATAAATGAATAATTAGGAAAATGTATAAAAAGTAAAAAAAAAAACAAAAAGCTTTAAAAAAGGAAATAAATAAAGAAATAAAAAAATTCTACAAAGTTCAATCTTTAATTTATGTTCTAAAACTTAATTTGAATTTGAAAGTTTAGATGCAAAATATTTTGATTTGAATTTATTGATTTAAATTTAAAATTTTTAATTTTTAAATCGTTAAAAATGTAAAAATATAAATACATGATAGATATAACAATTCCAAACTAGTGTTATTATATATAAGCCAATAAAATTCCAAAAGAAAATAACAAAGATAATTATTATCTCTTAACAAATTGTATCAAATAAAAGATAAATATTATACAATCCAAAATAATAAATAAAATAATCCAAATTTTATTAAATAAAAGATAAATATTATACAATATAATTTTGTTAATTAGATAAATTACACGATAAATAAAAATAAATTTCAAGATAAAATACAAGATGATTTTAATTAGATATCTAATTAGTATACATGCACATAACATCTTTAATTTCTAATGAAATCAAAGTCTCATTCAACAATGTTTTAATGTCCATAACATTATAAAATTTTTATAAAAAAACAAAATAACAAAAATTAAAAATAAAAAATAAAAGGAAAAAAAAAAGAAAATATTAAAGCGAAAGGAAAAAAGATAAAATAAGCATTAAAAAAGAGAAAAAAAAATTAAAAAGAGCACAAAATAGAAAAAATAAAAAAGCGAGGAAATGAAAAATTAACGAGTCAAAAGAAAAAATTGTAAAAATACAAAAGCTAATAAAAATTTAAAAAATGAAGAAAAAATGACAAAATAGAAAACAAATTTAGTTTATAAAATACAAACAAAAAATAAAAAATATAACAAATAATAAGATATAAAGATATAAAAAATCAGAGATAAAAAATTAAAAGAAGTTAAAAAATGAAAAGGGATGACAAAGTAGAAAAAAATTTAATTTAGAAAATACAAGCAAAAATAATGTAATAAGAAAAAAATAAAAAAATCAAAGATACAAAAATTAACAGAGGGAAAAGTTAAAACAAAATAAAAATAAAAACAAAACAAGGAAGTGCAATGGAAACAAGAAATAAAAGAATTTTGTGAAAAAAATTCGAAAAACAAGAAAAAATAAAAAAATATGAAATAAAACAAAAAGAAAAAAAGTTTTATAGAAAATTTTAAAACAAAGAAAAAAGTGAAAACAAAAAAAAAAATATGAAAGCACATGAAAAAACAAGTAAAAAAAAGGGAAAAATTTAAAAGGAAAAGGAGTTAATGGAAAATTATAAAAATACAATAGAAAATAACCAACAACGATAAATAAAAAAAGAAAAGATAAAAAGATAAAAAAATCAAAAACATTATAAAAATTTATGAAAATATAAATAAAGAAAGAAATAAAAAATAAAAATAAGAAAAAAATATAAAATGTAAATAAGCAAAAATACAATAAAAAATATAAAAAGTAAGAAAATAAAAAATAATGAATCAAAAACAAAAAATAAAAAAAGACAAAATTTGAATAAAAATTTCAAAAATGAAAGAAAATGACAAAATAGATAAAAAAATATTTTAAAAAATACAAAAAATCGAAAAACATATAAGAAATGTTAAGAAAACAATATAAAAAATCAAAGACAAAAGATTAAAAAAGAGAAAAGTTAATGCAAAATAAAAATGAAAACCAAAGAAGAAAATGCAACAAAAAAACTATAAGAATTTGAAAATGAAAATAAGAAATAAAAAGAAATTTGTGAAAAAATTAAGAAAGTAATAAAAATGAAATGACAAAAGATTTATGAAAATTTAAATAAAGAAAGAAATAAAAAATAAACCAAATAAAAATAAAATAAGAAAAGAATATTAAAGTAAAACAAAAAAAATAAAAAAATAAAAAATAAACAAAAATACAATAAAAATATAAAAAGTAAGAAAATAAAAAATAATTAATCAAAAATAGAAAAATTGAATAAAAATTTAGAAAGTGAAAAAGAATGACAAAATACAAAAAATTGAAAAACATATAAGAAATAACAAGAAAACAATAGAAAAAGTCAAAGACAAAAAATTAAAAAAGAGAAGTTATTGCAAAATAAAAATGAAAACCAAAGGAGAAATTGAAAAAAAAAAAGTACGAGAATTTAAAAACGCAAATAAGAAATAAAAAGAAATTTGGGAAAAAAAAATAAGAAAAGCAAGATTAGAATAAAAATGAAAAGACAAAAGATTTGAAATAAAAAAGAAAACAAGAAAGTAAAAAATATTAAAACAATGAAATAAAATAAAAATGAAAGCATGTGAAAAAAAAAAAAAAAAGCAAAAAGAAAGAAAATTTCGATGGAAAAAAGTTTTTGAAAAGTTATAAAATAGAACAAAAAATAGGAAAAAAAAAAGACAAAATAAGAAAATGAAAAAATAAATTAAGAAAAAATATTAATATAAAAGAAAAAAATAAACAAAAACAAAAAATAAAAAAGGAAGAAAATAAAAAAATATAAAAAGACGAAGTGAAGAAAAATTTGAAATATAAAATAGAAAAAACTTTTAGTTTAGAATATACAAAGAGAAACAAAAAAAAATATAACAAAATAAAAAAAGGACAAATAATCAAAGATAAAAAAATAAAATAAAAAATCAATACAAAATATAAATAAAAGCAAAAGGAAGTACACAAAAGGAGAAGTCTTGAGATTTTAAACTTGTAAAGAAGAAATAAAAAAAAATGTGAACAAAAAGATATAAGAAAAAGCAAGAAAAAATAAAAAAATTAAAATACAAAATATATAAAAAAAATTAAAACAAAAAAGAGAAAGCAAATGAACAAATAAGTTAAAAGAAAAAGAAAAAAAGAATTACTGAAGAATTATAAAAATAGAATAGAAAATACCAAAAAAATAAAAAATGACAGCAAAAATGAGACAAACCAAAAGAAAAAAAGATTAAAATATAAAGTAAATATCCATAACATTATAAAATTTTTATAAAAAATAACAAAAATTAACAAAAAAAGTAAAAGGAAAAAAAAATAAGAGAAAGTATTAAAGCAAAAGGAAAAAGATAAAATAAGTAATAAAAAAAAGAAAAAAATAAAAAAATAAAGAAGTAAGGAAAAGAAAAAATGAGTCAAAAATTTTTTAAAAAAATACAAAAACTAATAAAAATGAAAAAAAATGGCAAAATAGAAAAAAAAAATTAAGTTTACAAAATACAAACAAAAAATAAAAAATTATAACAAATAATAAGATATAAAGATATAAAAATTCAAAGATAAAAAATTAAAAGAAGTTCAAAAATGAAAAGGGATGAGAAAGTAGAAAAAAAATTAATTTAGAAAATACAAGCAAAAATAATGTAATAAGAAAAAAATAAAAAAAATCAAAGATACAAAAATTAACAGAGGGAAAAGTTAAAACAAAATAAAAATAAAAACAAAATAAGGAAGTGTAAAAAAAAAAAAATGGAAACAAGAAATAAAAAGAATTTTGTGAAAAAAATTAGAAAAACAAGAAAAAATAAAAAATGAAGAGGCAAAAATATGAAATAAAACAAAAAGAAAAAAAGTTTTATAGAAAATTTTAAAACAAAGAAAAAAGTGAAAACAAAAAAAAATATGAAAGCACATGAAAAAATAAGTAAAAAAAGGAAAATTTTAAAAGGAAAAGGAGTTAATGTAAAATTATAAAAATACAATAGAAAATAACCAACAATGATAAATAAAAAAAGAAAAGAAAAAAAGATAGAAAAATAAAAAAATCCAAAACATTATAAAAATTTATGAAAATATAAATAAAGAAAGAAATAAAAAATAAAAATAAGAAAAAAAATATTAAAGCAAAACAAAAAAGATAAATAAAAATCAAAAAAATATAAAATAAACAAAAATACAATAAAAAATATAAAAAGTAAGAAAATAAAAAATAATGAATAAAAAAAGACAAAAATTGAATAAAAATTTAAAAAATGAAAGGAAATGACAAAATAGAAAAAAATATTTTAAAAAATACAAAAAATTGAAAAACATATAAGAAATAATAAGAAAACAATATAAAAAATCAAAGACAAAAAATTAAAAGGGAGAAAAGTTAATTCAAAATAAAAATGAAAACCAAAGAAGAAAATGCAACCAAAGAAACTATGAGAATTTGAAAATGAAAATAAGAAATAAAAAGAAATTTGTGAAAAAATTTAAGAAAAGAATAAAAATAAAAAGACAAAAGATTTATGAAAAATAAAAAATCCAAAACATTCTAAAAATTTATGAAAATTTAAATAAAGAAAGAAATAAAAAATAAACCAAAATAAAAATAAAATAAGAAAACAATATTAAAGTAAAACAAAAAAAAAATAAAATAAGAAAACAATATTAAAGTAAAGCAAAAAAAAATAAAAGAAACAAAAATACAACAAAAAATATAAAAGGTAAGATAACAAAAAATAATGAATCAAAAATACAAAAATTGAAAAAAAATTTTAATATAAATGAAAAAATAAAATAAAATACTAAAAAAATAACAATTAAAAATAAACAAAAACAAAAAGTAAAAAAGTAAGAAAATAAAAAATTAGAGAATAAAAAAATATAAAACGATAAAATGAATAAAAATTTCAAATATAAAATAGAAAAAAATTTTCGTTTAGAATATACAAAGAAAAACAAAAAAAAAATAACAAATGTAGAAAAAAAGACATAAAAAATCAAAGACAAAAAATAAAATAAAAGTCAATACAAAATATAAATAAAATCAAAAGGAAGTTCACAAAAAAACAAAAGTCTAAGATTTTAAAATTGTAAAGAAGGAATAAAAAAAAGTGTGAACAAAAAGATATAAGAAAAAGCAAGAAAACAATAAAAAATGAAAATACAAAATATATAAAAATAATTAAAACAAAAAGAATGAAAGCAAATGAACAAATAAATTAAAAGAAAAAAAGGAATTAATGAAAAATTATAAAAATAGAATAGATAATAGCAAAAAAAATGAAACAAACCAAAAGAAGGAAAGATTAAAAAATAAAAGTAAATATCCATAACATTATAAAATTTTTATAAAAAATAACAAAAATTAACAATAAAAAATAAAAGGAAAAAGATAAAATAAGTACTAAAAAAGAGAAAAATTAAAAATAAACAAAAACGCAATTAAAAAAAGTAAGAAAATTAAAAAAAGAGTTAAAAGAAAAAATTAAAAAAAAACAAAAACTAATAAAAATGAAAAAAAAAGAAAAGAAAAAGACAATAGAAAAAATTTTAGTTTATAAAATACAAACGAAAAATAAAAAATATAACAAATAATAAGAAATAAAGATAAAAAAAATCAATGATAAAAAATTAAAAAAAGAAAAAAGTTAATAAAAAATAAAAACAAAAGAAAGAAGTGTGGATAAAAAACACAAATTAAAAAGAAATGCCAAAAAAAACCCAAAAATAAAAAGAAGAAAAACCTTAAGAAAAAAAATGAAAAAAATAAAGATAAAAAGTAAAAAGAGTACAAAAAGAAAAAAAATAATAGAAAATAATGTAAATGACCAATTAGATTAGAGCAACAAAAAAATCAAAGTAAAAAAGAAAATAAGTAGTGAAAGAATAATATAATGAAGATAAGAAAGAAGGTTTTTTGTAAAAAAAAAAAAAAGAAAAGAAAAATATACTACATAACAAAAATATAATAAATGAATAATTAGGAAAATGTATAAAAAGTAAAAAAAAAACAAAAAGCTTTAAAAAAGGAAATAAATAAAGAAATAAAAAAATTCTACAAAGTTCAATCTTTAATTTATGTTCTAAAACTTAATTTGAATTTGAAAGTTTAGATGCAAAATATTTTGATTTGAATTTATTGATTTAAATTTAAAATTTTTAATTTTTAAATCGTTAAAAATGTAAAAATATAAATACATGATAGATATAACAATTCCAAACTAGTGTTATTATATATAAGCCAATAAAATTCCAAAAGAAAATAACAAAGATAATTATTATCTCTTAACAAATTGTATCAAATAAAAGATAAATATTATACAATCCAAAATAATAAATAAAATAATCCAAATTTTATTAAATAAAAGATAAATATTATACAATATAATTTTGTTAATTAGATAAATTACACGATAAATAAAAATAAATTTCAAGATAAAATACAAGATGATTTTAATTAGATATCTAATTAGTATACATGCACATAACATCTTTAATTTCTAATGAAATCAAAGTCTCATTCAACAATGTTTTAATGTCCATAACATTATAAAATTTTTATAAAAAAACAAAATAACAAAAATTAAAAATAAAAAATAAAAGGAAAAAAAAAAAGAAAATATTAAAGCGAAAGGAAAAAAGATAAAATAAGCATTAAAAAAGAGAAAAAAAAATTAAAAAGAGCACAAAATAGAAAAAATAAAAAAGCGAGGAAATGAAAAATTAACGAGTCAAAAGAAAAAATTGTAAAAATACAAAAGCTAATAAAAATTTAAAAAATGAAGAAAAAATGACAAAATAGAAAACAAATTTAGTTTATAAAATACAAACAAAAAATAAAAAATATAACAAATAATAAGATATAAAGATATAAAAAATCAGAGATAAAAAATTAAAAGAAGTTAAAAAATGAAAAGGGATGACAAAGTAGAAAAAAATTTAATTTAGAAAATACAAGCAAAAATAATGTAATAAGAAAAAAATAAAAAAAATCAAAGATACAAAAATTAACAGAGGGAAAAGTTAAAACAAAATAAAAATAAAAACAAAACAAGGAAGTGCAATGGAAACAAGAAATAAAAGAATTTTGTGAAAAAAATTCGAAAAACAAGAAAAAATAAAAAAATATGAAATAAAACAAAAAGAAAAAAAGTTTTATAGAAAATTTTAAAACAAAGAAAAAAGTGAAAACAAAAAAAAAAAATATGAAAGCACATGAAAAAACAAGTAAAAAAAAGGGAAAAATTTAAAAGGAAAAGGAGTTAATGGAAAATTATAAAAATACAATAGAAAATAACCAACAACGATAAATAAAAAAAGAAAAGATAAAAAGATAAAAAAATCAAAAACATTATAAAAATTTATGAAAATATAAATAAAGAAAGAAATAAAAAATAAAAATAAGAAAAAAATATAAAATGTAAATAAGCAAAAATACAATAAAAAATATAAAAAGTAAGAAAATAAAAAATAATGAATCAAAAACAAAAAATAAAAAAAGACAAAATTTGAATAAAAATTTCAAAAATGAAAGAAAATGACAAAATAGATAAAAAATATTTTAAAAAATACAAAAAATCGAAAAACATATAAGAAATGTTAAGAAAACAATATAAAAAATCAAAGACAAAAGATTAAAAAAGAGAAAAGTTAATGCAAAATAAAAATGAAAACCAAAGAAGAAAATGCAACAAAAAAACTATAAGAATTTGAAAATGAAAATAAGAAATAAAAAGAAATTTGTGAAAAAATTAAGAAAGTAATAAAAATGAAATGACAAAAGATTTATGAAAATTTAAATAAAGAAAGAAATAAAAAATAAACCAAATAAAAATAAAATAAGAAAAGAATATTAAAGTAAAACAAAAAAAATAAAAAAATAAAAAATAAACAAAAATACAATAAAAATATAAAAAGTAAGAAAATAAAAAATAATTAATCAAAAATAGAAAAATTGAATAAAAATTTAGAAAGTGAAAAAGAATGACAAAATACAAAAAATTAGTTTTAAAAATACAAAAAATTGAAAAACATATAAGAAATAACAAGAAAACAATAGAAAAAGTCAAAGACAAAAAATTAAAAAAGAGAAGTTATTGCAAAATAAAAATGAAAACCAAAGGAGAAATTGAAAAAAAAAAAGTACGAGAATTTAAAAACGCAAATAAGAAATAAAAAGAAATTTGGGAAAAAAAATAAGAAAAGCAAGATTAGAATAAAAATGAAAAGACAAAAGATTTGAAATAAAAAAGAAAACAAGAAAGTAAAAAATATTAAAACAATGAAATAAAATAAAAATGAAAGCATGTGAAAAAAAAAAAAAAAGCAAAAAGAAAGAAAATTTCGATGGAAAAAAGTTTTTGAAAAGTTATAAAATAGAACAAAAAATAGGAAAAAAAAAGACAAAATAAGAAAATGAAAAAATAAAAATAAAAAATAAATGAAAAAATAAATTAAGAAAAAATATTAATATAAAAGAAAAAATAAACAAAAACAAAAAATAAAAAAGGAAGAAAATAAAAAAATATAAAAAGACGAAGTGAAGAAAAATTTGAAATATAAAATAGAAAAAACTTTTAGTTTAGAATATACAAAGAGAAACAAAAAAAAATATAACAAAATAAAAAAAGGACAAATAATCAAAGATAAAAAAATAAAATAAAAAATCAATACAAAATATAAATAAAAATCAAAAAAATATAAAATAAACAAAAATACAATAAAAAATATAAAAAGTAAGAAAATAAAAAATAATGAATAAAAAAAGACAAAAATTGAATAAAAATTTAAAAAATGAAAGGAAATGACAAAATAGAAAAAAATATTTTAAAAAATACAAAAAATTGAAAAACATATAAGAAATAATAAGAAAACAATATAAAAAATCAAAGACAAAAAATTAAAAGGGAGAAAAGTTAATTCAAAATAAAAATGAAAACCAAAGAAGAAAATGCAACCAAAGAAACTATGAGAATTTGAAAATGAAAATAAGAAATAAAAAGAAATTTGTGAAAAAATTTAAGAAAAGAATAAAAATAAAAAGACAAAAGATTTATGAAAAATAAAAAATCCAAAACATTCTAAAAATTTATGAAAATTTAAATAAAGAAAGAAATAAAAAATAAACCAAAATAAAAATAAAATAAGAAAACAATATTAAAGTAAAACAAAAAAAATAATAAAATAAGAAAACAATATTAAAGTAAAGCAAAAAAAAATAAAAGAAACAAAAATACAACAAAAAATATAAAAGGTAAGATAACAAAAAATAATGAATCAAAAATACAAAAATTGAAAAAAAATTTTAATATAAATGAAAAAATAAAATAAAATACTAAAAAAATAACAATTAAAAATAAACAAAAACAAAAAGTAAAAAAGTAAGAAAATAAAAAATTAGAGAATAAAAAAATATAAAACGATAAAATGAATAAAAATTTCAAATATAAAATAGAAAAAAATTTTCGTTTAGAATATACAAAGAAAAACAAAAAAAAAAATAACAAATGTAGAAAAAAAGACATAAAAAATCAAAGACAAAAAATAAAATAAAAGTCAATACAAAATATAAATAAAATCAAAAGGAAGTTCACAAAAAAACAAAAGTCTAAGATTTTAAAATTGTAAAGAAGGAATAAAAAAAAGTGTGAACAAAAAGATATAAGAAAAAGCAAGAAAACAATAAAAAATGAAAATACAAAATATATAAAAATAATTAAAACAAAAAGAATGAAAGCAAATGAACAAATAAATTAAAAGAAAAAAAGGAATTAATGAAAAATTATAAAAATAGAATAGATAATAGCAAAAAAAATGAAACAAACCAAAAGAAGGAAAGATTAAAAAATAAAAGTAAATATCCATAACATTATAAAATTTTTATAAAAAATAACAAAAATTAACAATAAAAAATAAAAGGAAAAAGATAAAATAAGTACTAAAAAAGAGAAAAATTAAAAATAAACAAAAACGCAATTAAAAAAAGTAAGAAAATTAAAAAAAGAGTTAAAAGAAAAAATTAAAAAAAACAAAAACTAATAAAAATGAAAAAAAAGAAAAGAAAAAGACAATAGAAAAAATTTTAGTTTATAAAATACAAACGAAAAATAAAAAATATAACAAATAATAAGAAATAAAGATAAAAAAAATCAATGATAAAAAATTAAAAAAAGAAAAAAGTTAATAAAAAATAAAAACAAAAGAAAGAAGTGTGGATAAAAAACACAAATTAAAAAGAAATGCCAAAAAAAACCCAAAAATAAAAAGAAGAAAAACCTTAAGAAAAAAAATGAAAAAAATAAAGATAAAAAGTAAAAAGAGTACAAAAAGAAAAAAAATAATAGAAAATAATGTAAATGACCAATTAGATTAGAGCAACAAAAAAATCAAAGTAAAAAAGAAAATAAGTAGTGAAAGAATAATATAATGAAGATAAGAAAGAAGGTTTTTTGTAAAAAAAAAAAAAGAAAAAGAAAAATATACTACATAACAAAAATATAATAAATGAATAATTAGGAAAATGTATAAAAAGTAAAAAAAAAACAAAAAGCTTTAAAAAAGGAAATAAATAAAGAAATAAAAAAATTCTACAAAGTTCAATCTTTAATTTATGTTCTAAAACTTAATTTGAATTTGAAAGTTTAGATGCAAAATATTTTGATTTGAATTTATTGATTTAAATTTAAAATTTTTAATTTTTAAATCGTTAAAAATGTAAAAATATAAATACATGATAGATATAACAATTCCAAACTAGTGTTATTATATATAAGCCAATAAAATTCCAAAAGAAAATAACAAAGATAATTATTATCTCTTAACAAATTGTATCAAATAAAAGATAAATATTATACAATCCAAAATAATAAATAAAATAATCCAAATTTTATTAAATAAAAGATAAATATTATACAATATAATTTTGTTAATTAGATAAATTACACGATAAATAAAAATAAATTTCAAGATAAAATACAAGATGATTTTAATTAGATATCTAATTAGTATACATGCACATAACATCTTTAATTTCTAATGAAATCAAAGTCTCATTCAACAATGTTTTAATGTCCATAACATTATAAAATTTTTATAAAAAAACAAAATAACAAAAATTAAAAATAAAAAATAAAAGGAAAAAAAAAAGAAAATATTAAAGCGAAAGGAAAAAAGATAAAATAAGCATTAAAAAAGAGAAAAAAAAATTAAAAAGAGCACAAAATAGAAAAAATAAAAAAGCGAGGAAATGAAAAATTAACGAGTCAAAAGAAAAAATTGTAAAAATACAAAAGCTAATAAAAATTTAAAAAATGAAGAAAAAATGACAAAATAGAAAACAAATTTAGTTTATAAAATACAAACAAAAAATAAAAAATATAACAAATAATAAGATATAAAGATATAAAAAATCAGAGATAAAAAATTAAAAGAAGTTAAAAAATGAAAAGGGATGACAAAGTAGAAAAAAATTTAATTTAGAAAATACAAGCAAAAATAATGTAATAAGAAAAAAATAAAAAAAATCAAAGATACAAAAATTAACAGAGGGAAAAGTTAAAACAAAATAAAAATAAAAACAAAACAAGGAAGTGCAATGGAAACAAGAAATAAAAGAATTTTGTGAAAAAAATTCGAAAAACAAGAAAAAATAAAAAAATATGAAATAAAACAAAAAGAAAAAAAGTTTTATAGAAAATTTTAAAACAAAGAAAAAAGTGAAAACAAAAAAAAAAATATGAAAGCACATGAAAAAACAAGTAAAAAAAAGGGAAAAATTTAAAAGGAAAAGGAGTTAATGGAAAATTATAAAAATACAATAGAAAATAACCAACAACGATAAATAAAAAAAGAAAAGATAAAAAGATAAAAAAATCAAAAACATTATAAAAATTTATGAAAATATAAATAAAGAAAGAAATAAAAAATAAAAATAAGAAAAAAATATAAAATGTAAATAAGCAAAAATACAATAAAAAATACAAAAAGTAAGAAAATAAAAAATAATGAATCAAAAACAAAAAATAAAAAAAGACAAAATTTGAATAAAAATTTCAAAAATGAAAGAAAATGACAAAATAGATAAAAAATATTTTAAAAAATACAAAAAATCGAAAAACATATAAGAAATGTTAAGAAAACAATATAAAAAATCAAAGACAAAAGATTAAAAAAGAGAAAAGTTAATGCAAAATAAAAATGAAAACCAAAGAAGAAAATGCAACAAAAAAACTATAAGAATTTGAAAATGAAAATAAGAAATAAAAAGAAATTTGTGAAAAAATTAAGAAAGTAATAAAAATGAAATGACAAAAGATTTATGAAAATTTAAATAAAGAAAGAAATAAAAAATAAACCAAATAAAAATAAAATAAGAAAAGAATATTAAAGTAAAACAAAAAAAATAAAAAAATAAAAAATAAACAAAAATACAATAAAAATATAAAAAGTAAGAAAATAAAAAATAATTAATCAAAAATAGAAAAATTGAATAAAAATTTAGAAAGTGAAAAAGAATGACAAAATACAAAAAATTAGTTTTAAAAATACAAAAAATTGAAAAACATATAAGAAATAACAAGAAAACAATAGAAAAAGTCAAAGACAAAAAATTAAAAAAGAGAAGTTATTGCAAAATAAAAATGAAAACCAAAGGAGAAATTGAAAAAAAAAAGTACGAGAATTTAAAAACGCAAATAAGAAATAAAAAGAAATTTGGGAAAAAAAATAAGAAAAGCAAGATTAGAATAAAAATGAAAAGACAAAAGATTTGAAATAAAAAAGAAAACAAGAAAGTAAAAAATATTAAAACAATGAAATAAAATAAAAATGAAAGCATGTGAAAAAAAAAAAAAGCAAAAAGAAAGAAAATTTCGATGGAAAAAAGTTTTTGAAAAGTTATAAAATAGAACAAAAAATAGGAAAAAAAAAGACAAAATAAGAAAATGAAAAAATAAAAATAAAAAATAAATGAAAAAATAAATTAAGAAAAAATATTAATATAAAAGAAAAAAATAAACAAAAACAAAAAATAAAAAAGGAAGAAAATAAAAAAATATAAAAAGACGAAGTGAAGAAAAATTTGAAATATAAAATAGAAAAAACTTTTAGTTTAGAATATACAAAGAGAAACAAAAAAAAATATAACAAAATAAAAAAAGGACAAATAATCAAAGATAAAAAAATAAAATAAAAAATCAATACAAAATATAAATAAAAGCAAAAGGAAGTACACAAAAGGAGAAGTCTTGAGATTTTAAACTTGTAAAGAAGAAATAAAAAAAAATGTGAACAAAAAGATATAAGAAAAAGCAAGAAAAAATAAAAAAATTAAAATACAAAATATATAAAAAAAATTAAAACAAAAAAGAGAAAGCAAATGAACAAATAAGTTAAAAGAAAAAGAAAAAAAGAATTACTGAAGAATTATAAAAATAGAATAGAAAATACCAAAAAAATAAAAAATGACAGCAAAAATGAGACAAACCAAAAGAAAAAAAGATTAAAATATAAAGTAAATATCCATAACATTATAAAATTTTTATAAAAAATAACAAAAATTAACAAAAAAAGTAAAAGGAAAAAAAAATAAGAGAAAGTATTAAAGCAAAAGGAAAAAGATAAAATAAGTAATAAAAAAAGAAAAAAATAAAAAAATAAAGAAGTAAGGAAAAGAAAAAATGAGTCAAAAAATTTTTAAAAAAATACAAAAACTAATAAAAATGAAAAAAATGGCAAAATAGAAAAAAAAATTAAGTTTACAAAATACAAACAAAAAATAAAAAATTATAACAAATAATAAGATATAAAGATATAAAAATTCAAAGATAAAAAATTAAAAGAAGTTCAAAAATGAAAAGGGATGAGAAAGTAGGAAAAAAATTAATTTAGAAAATACAAGCAAAAATAATGTAATAAGAAAAAAATAAAAAAAATCAAAGATACAAAAATTAACAGAGGGAAAAGTTAAAACAAAATAAAAATAAAAACAAAATAAGGAAGTGTAAAAAAAAAAAAATGGAAACAAGAAATAAAAAGAATTTTGTGAAAAAAATTAGAAAAACAAGAAAAAATAAAAAATGAAGAGGCAAAAATATGAAATAAAACAAAAAGAAAAAAAGTTTTATAGAAAATTTTAAAACAAAGAAAAAAGTGAAAACAAAAAAAAATATGAAAGCACATGAAAAAATAAGTAAAAAAAGGAAAATTTTAAAAGGAAAAGGAGTTAATGTAAAATTATAAAAATACAATAGAAAATAACCAACAATGATAAATAAAAAAAGAAAAGAAAAAAAGATAGAAAAATAAAAAAATCCAAAACATTATAAAAATTTATGAAAATATAAATAAAGAAAGAAATAAAAAATAAAAATAAGAAAAAAAATATTAAAGCAAAACAAAAAAGATAAATAAAAATCAAAAAAATATAAAATAAACAAAAATACAATAAAAAATATAAAAAGTAAGAAAATAAAAAATAATGAATAAAAAAAGACAAAAATTGAATAAAAATTTAAAAAATGAAAGGAAATGACAAAATAGAAAAAAATATTTTAAAAAATACAAAAAATTGAAAAACATATAAGAAATAATAAGAAAACAATATAAAAAATCAAAGACAAAAAATTAAAAGGGAGAAAAGTTAATTCAAAATAAAAATGAAAACCAAAGAAGAAAATGCAACCAAAGAAACTATGAGAATTTGAAAATGAAAATAAGAAATAAAAAGAAATTTGTGAAAAAATTTAAGAAAAGAATAAAAATAAAAAGACAAAAGATTTATGAAAAATAAAAAATCCAAAACATTCTAAAAATTTATGAAAATTTAAATAAAGAAAGAAATAAAAAATAAACCAAAATAAAAATAAAATAAGAAAACAATATTAAAGTAAAACAAAAAAAAAATAAAATAAGAAAACAATATTAAAGTAAAGCAAAAAAAAATAAAAGAAACAAAAATACAACAAAAAATATAAAAGGTAAGATAACAAAAAATAATGAATCAAAAATACAAAAATTGAAAAAAAATTTTAATATAAATGAAAAAATAAAATAAAATACTAAAAAAATAACAATTAAAAATAAACAAAAACAAAAAGTAAAAAAGTAAGAAAATAAAAAATTAGAGAATAAAAAAATATAAAACGATAAAATGAATAAAAATTTCAAATATAAAATAGAAAAAAAATTCCGTTTAGAATATACAAAGAAAAACAAAAAAAAAATAACAAATGTAGAAAAAAAGACATAAAAAATCAAAGACAAAAAATAAAATAAAAGTCAATACAAAATATAAATAAAATCAAAAGGAAGTTCACAAAAAAACAAAAGTCTAAGATTTTAAAATTGTAAAGAAGGAATAAAAAAAAGTGTGAACAAAAAGATATAAGAAAAAGCAAGAAAACAATAAAAAATGAAAATACAAAATATATAAAAATAATTAAAACAAAAAGAATGAAAGCAAATGAACAAATAAATTAAAAGAAAAAAAGGAATTAATGAAAAATTATAAAAATAGAATAGATAATAGCAAAAAAAATGAAACAAACCAAAAGAAGGAAAGATTAAAAAATAAAAGTAAATATCCATAACATTATAAAATTTTTATAAAAAATAACAAAAATTAACAATAAAAAATAAAAGGAAAAAGATAAAATAAGTACTAAAAAAGAGAAAAATTAAAAATAAACAAAAACGCAATTAAAAAAAGTAAGAAAATTAAAAAAAGAGTTAAAAGAAAAAATTAAAAAAAAACAAAAACTAATAAAAATGAAAAAAAAAGAAAAGAAAAAGACAATAGAAAAAATTTTAGTTTATAAAATACAAACGAAAAATAAAAAATATAACAAATAATAAGAAATAAAGATAAAAAAAATCAATGATAAAAAATTAAAAAAAGAAAAAAGTTAATAAAAAATAAAAACAAAAGAAAGAAGTGTGGATAAAAAACACAAATTAAAAAGAAATGCCAAAAAAAACCCAAAAATAAAAAGAAGAAAAACCTTAAGAAAAAAAATGAAAAAAATAAAGATAAAAAGTAAAAAGAGTACAAAAAGAAAAAAAATAATAGAAAATAATGTAAATGACCAATTAGATTAGAGCAACAAAAAAATCAAAGTAAAAAAGAAAATAAGTAGTGAAAGAATAATATAATGAAGATAAGAAAGAAGGTTTTTTGTAAAAAAAAAAAAAGAAAAGAAAAATATACTACATAACAAAAATATAATAAATGAATAATTAGGAAAATGTATAAAAAGTAAAAAAAAAACAAAAAGCTTTAAAAAAGGAAATAAATAAAGAAATAAAAAAATTCTACAAAGTTCAATCTTTAATTTATGTTCTAAAACTTAATTTGAATTTGAAAGTTTAGATGCAAAATATTTTGATTTGAATTTATTGATTTAAATTTAAAATTTTTAATTTTTAAATCGTTAAAAATGTAAAAATATAAATACATGATAGATATAACAATTCCAAACTAGTGTTATTATATATAAGCCAATAAAATTCCAAAAGAAAATAACAAAGATAATTATTATCTCTTAACAAATTGTATCAAATAAAAGATAAATATTATACAATCCAAAATAATAAATAAAATAATCCAAATTTTATTAAATAAAAGATAAATATTATACAATATAATTTTGTTAATTAGATAAATTACACGATAAATAAAAATAAATTTCAAGATAAAATACAAGATGATTTTAATTAGATATCTAATTAGTATACATGCACATAACATCTTTAATTTCTAATGAAATCAAAGTCTCATTCAACAATGTTTTAATGTCCATAACATTATAAAATTTTTATAAAAAAACAAAATAACAAAAATTAAAAATAAAAAATAAAAGGAAAAAAAAAAGAAAATATTAAAGCGAAAGGAAAAAAGATAAAATAAGCATTAAAAAAGAGAAAAAAAAATTAAAAAGAGCACAAAATAGAAAAAATAAAAAAGCGAGGAAATGAAAAATTAACGAGTCAAAAGAAAAAATTGTAAAAATACAAAAGCTAATAAAAATTTAAAAAATGAAGAAAAAATGACAAAATAGAAAACAAATTTAGTTTATAAAATACAAACAAAAAATAAAAAATATAACAAATAATAAGATATAAAGATATAAAAAATCAGAGATAAAAAATTAAAAGAAGTTAAAAAATGAAAAGGGATGACAAAGTAGAAAAAAATTTAATTTAGAAAATACAAGCAAAAATAATGTAATAAGAAAAAAATAAAAAAAATCAAAGATACAAAAATTAACAGAGGGAAAAGTTAAAACAAAATAAAAATAAAAACAAAACAAGGAAGTGCAATGGAAACAAGAAATAAAAGAATTTTGTGAAAAAAATTCGAAAAACAAGAAAAAATAAAAAAATATGAAATAAAACAAAAAGAAAAAAAGTTTTATAGAAAATTTTAAAACAAGAAAAAAGTGAAAACAAAAAAAAAAATATGAAAGCACATGAAAAAACAAGTAAAAAAAAGGGAAAAATTTAAAAGGAAAAGGAGTTAATGGAAAATTATAAAAATACAATAGAAAATAACCAACAACGATAAATAAAAAAAGAAAAGATAAAAAGATAAAAAAATCAAAAACATTATAAAAATTTATGAAAATATAAATAAAGAAAGAAATAAAAAATAAAAATAAGAAAAAAATATAAAATGTAAATAAGCAAAAATACAATAAAAAATATAAAAAGTAAGAAAATAAAAAATAATGAATCAAAAACAAAAAATAAAAAAAGACAAAATTTGAATAAAAATTTCAAAAATGAAAGAAAATGACAAAATAGATAAAAAATATTTTAAAAAATACAAAAAATCGAAAAACATATAAGAAATGTTAAGAAAACAATATAAAAAATCAAAGACAAAAGATTAAAAAAGAGAAAAGTTAATGCAAAATAAAAATGAAAACCAAAGAAGAAAATGCAACAAAAAAACTATAAGAATTTGAAAATGAAAATAAGAAATAAAAAGAAATTTGTGAAAAAATTAAGAAAGTAATAAAAATGAAATGACAAAAGATTTATGAAAATTTAAATAAAGAAAGAAATAAAAAATAAACCAAATAAAAATAAAATAAGAAAAGAATATTAAAGTAAAACAAAAAAAATAAAAAAATAAAAAATAAACAAAAATACAATAAAAATATAAAAAGTAAGAAAATAAAAAATAATTAATCAAAAATAGAAAAATTGAATAAAAATTTAGAAAGTGAAAAAGAATGACAAAATACAAAAAATTAGTTTTAAAAATACAAAAAATTGAAAAACATATAAGAAATAACAAGAAAACAATAGAAAAAGTCAAAGACAAAAAATTAAAAAAGAGAAGTTATTGCAAAATAAAAATGAAAACCAAAGGAGAAATTGAAAAAAAAAAGTACGAGAATTTAAAAACGCAAATAAGAAATAAAAAGAAATTTGGGAAAAAAAATAAGAAAAGCAAGATTAGAATAAAAATGAAAAGACAAAAGATTTGAAATAAAAAAGAAAACAAGAAAGTAAAAAATATTAAAACAATGAAATAAAATAAAAATGAAAGCATGTGAAAAAAAAAAAAAAGCAAAAAGAAAGAAAATTTCGATGGAAAAAAGTTTTTGAAAAGTTATAAAATAGAACAAAAAATAGGAAAAAAAAAGACAAAATAAGAAAATGAAAAAATAAAAATAAAAAATAAATGAAAAAATAAATTAAGAAAAAATATTAATATAAAAGAAAAAAATAAACAAAAACAAAAAATAAAAAAGGAAGAAAATAAAAAAATATAAAAAGACGAAGTGAAGAAAAATTTGAAATATAAAATAGAAAAAACTTTTAGTTTAGAATATACAAAGAGAAACAAAAAAAAATATAACAAAATAAAAAAAGGACAAATAATCAAAGATAAAAAAATAAAATAAAAAATCAATACAAAATATAAATAAAAGCAAAAGGAAGTACACAAAAGGAGAAGTCTTGAGATTTTAAACTTGTAAAGAAGAAATAAAAAAAAATGTGAACAAAAAGATATAAGAAAAAGCAAGAAAAAATAAAAAAATTAAAATACAAAATATATAAAAAAAATTAAAACAAAAAAGAGAAAGCAAATGAACAAATAAGTTAAAAGAAAAAGAAAAAAAGAATTACTGAAGAATTATAAAAATAGAATAGAAAATACCAAAAAAATAAAAAATGACAGCAAAAATGAGACAAACCAAAAGAAAAAAAGATTAAAATATAAAGTAAATATCCATAACATTATAAAATTTTTATAAAAAATAACAAAAATTAACAAAAAAAGTAAAAGGAAAAAAAAATAAGAGAAAGTATTAAAGCAAAAGGAAAAAGATAAAATAAGTAATAAAAAAAGAAAAAAATAAAAAAATAAAGAAGTAAGGAAAAGAAAAAATGAGTCAAAAAATTTTTAAAAAAATACAAAAACTAATAAAAATGAAAAAAATGGCAAAATAGAAAAAAAAATTAAGTTTACAAAATACAAACAAAAAATAAAAAATTATAACAAATAATAAGATATAAAGATATAAAAATTCAAAGATAAAAAATTAAAAGAAGTTCAAAAATGAAAAGGGATGAGAAAGTAGGAAAAAAATTAATTTAGAAAATACAAGCAAAAATAATGTAATAAGAAAAAAATAAAAAAAATCAAAGATACAAAAATTAACAGAGGGAAAAGTTAAAACAAAATAAAAATAAAAACAAAATAAGGAAGTGTAAAAAAAAAAAAATGGAAACAAGAAATAAAAAGAATTTTGTGAAAAAAATTAGAAAAACAAGAAAAAATAAAAAATGAAGAGGCAAAAATATGAAATAAAACAAAAAGAAAAAAAGTTTTATAGAAAATTTTAAAACAAAGAAAAAAGTGAAAACAAAAAAAAATATGAAAGCACATGAAAAAATAAGTAAAAAAAGGAAAATTTTAAAAGGAAAAGGAGTTAATGTAAAATTATAAAAATACAATAGAAAATAACCAACAATGATAAATAAAAAAAGAAAAGAAAAAAAGATAGAAAAATAAAAAAATCCAAAACATTATAAAAATTTATGAAAATATAAATAAAGAAAGAAATAAAAAATAAAAATAAGAAAAAAAATATTAAAGCAAAACAAAAAAGATAAATAAAAATCAAAAAAATATAAAATAAACAAAAATACAATAAAAAATATAAAAAGTAAGAAAATAAAAAATAATGAATAAAAAAAGACAAAAATTGAATAAAAATTTAAAAAATGAAAGGAAATGACAAAATAGAAAAAAATATTTTAAAAAATACAAAAAATTGAAAAACATATAAGAAATAATAAGAAAACAATATAAAAAATCAAAGACAAAAAATTAAAAGGGAGAAAAGTTAATTCAAAATAAAAATGAAAACCAAAGAAGAAAATGCAACCAAAGAAACTATGAGAATTTGAAAATGAAAATAAGAAATAAAAAGAAATTTGTGAAAAAATTTAAGAAAAGAATAAAAATAAAAAGACAAAAGATTTATGAAAAATAAAAAATCCAAAACATTCTAAAAATTTATGAAAATTTAAATAAAGAAAGAAATAAAAAATAAACCAAAATAAAAATAAAATAAGAAAACAATATTAAAGTAAAACAAAAAAAAAATAAAATAAGAAAACAATATTAAAGTAAAGCAAAAAAAAATAAAAGAAACAAAAATACAACAAAAAATATAAAAGGTAAGATAACAAAAAATAATGAATCAAAAATACAAAAATTGAAAAAAAATTTTAATATAAATGAAAAAATAAAATAAAATACTAAAAAAATAACAATTAAAAATAAACAAAAACAAAAAGTAAAAAAGTAAGAAAATAAAAAATTAGAGAATAAAAAAATATAAAACGATAAAATGAATAAAAATTTCAAATATAAAATAGAAAAAAAATTTCGTTTAGAATATACAAAGAAAAACAAAAAAAAAATAACAAATGTAGAAAAAAAGACATAAAAAATCAAAGACAAAAAATAAAATAAAAGTCAATACAAAATATAAATAAAATCAAAAGGAAGTTCACAAAAAAACAAAAGTCTAAGATTTTAAAATTGTAAAGAAGGAATAAAAAAAAGTGTGAACAAAAAGATATAAGAAAAAGCAAGAAAACAATAAAAAATGAAAATACAAAATATATAAAAATAATTAAAACAAAAAGAATGAAAGCAAATGAACAAATAAATTAAAAGAAAAAAAGGAATTAATGAAAAATTATAAAAATAGAATAGATAATAGCAAAAAAAATGAAACAAACCAAAAGAAGGAAAGATTAAAAAATAAAAGTAAATATCCATAACATTATAAAATTTTTATAAAAAATAACAAAAATTAACAATAAAAAATAAAAGGAAAAAGATAAAATAAGTACTAAAAAAGAGAAAAATTAAAAATAAACAAAAACGCAATTAAAAAAAGTAAGAAAATTAAAAAAAGAGTTAAAAGAAAAAATTAAAAAAAAACAAAAACTAATAAAAATGAAAAAAAAAAAGAAAAGAAAAAGACAACAGAAAAAATTTTAGTTTATAAAATACAAACGAAAAATAAAAAATATAACAAATAATAAGAAATAAAGATAAAAAAAATCAATGATAAAAAATTAAAAAAAGAAAAAAGTTAATAAAAAATAAAAACAAAAGAAAGAAGTGTGGATAAAAAACACAAATTAAAAAGAAATGCCAAAAAAAACCCAAAAATAAAAAGAAGAAAAACCTTAAGAAAAAAAATGAAAAAAATAAAGATAAAAAGTAAAAAGAGTACAAAAAGAAAAAAAATAATAGAAAATAATGTAAATGACCAATTAGATTAGAGCAACAAAAAAATCAAAGTAAAAAAGAAAATAAGTAGTGAAAGAATAATATAATGAAGATAAGAAAGAAGGTTTTTTGTAAAAAAAAAAAAAGAAAAAGAAAAATATACTACATAACAAAAATATAATAAATGAATAATTAGGAAAATGTATAAAAAGTAAAAAAAAAAACAAAAAGCTTTAAAAAAGGAAATAAATAAAGAAATAAAAAAATTCTACAAAGTTCAATCTTTAATTTATGTTCTAAAACTTAATTTGAATTTGAAAGTTTAGATGCAAAATATTTTGATTTGAATTTATTGATTTAAATTTAAAATTTTTAATTTTTAAATCGTTAAAAATGTAAAAATATAAATACATGATAGATATAACAATTCCAAACTAGTGTTATTATATATAAGCCAATAAAATTCCAAAAGAAAATAACAAAGATAATTATTATCTCTTAACAAATTGTATCAAATAAAAGATAAATATTATACAATCCAAAATAATAAATAAAATAATCCAAATTTTATTAAATAAAAGATAAATATTATACAATATAATTTTGTTAATTAGATAAATTACACGATAAATAAAAATAAATTTCAAGATAAAATACAAGATGATATTAATTAGATATCTAATTAGTATACATGCACATAACATCTTCAATTTCTAATGAAATCAAAGTCTCATTCAACAATGTTTTAATGTCCATAACATTATAAAATTTTTATAAAAAAACAAAATAACAAAAATTAAAAATAAAAAATAAAAGGAAAAAAAAAGAGAAAATATTAAAGCGAAAGGAAAAAAGATAAAATAAGCATTAAAAAAGAGAAAAAAAAAATTAAAAAGAGCACAAAATAGAAAAAATAAAAAAGCGAGGAAATGAAAAATTAACGAGTCAAAAGAAAAAATTGTAAAAATACAAAAGCTAATAAAAATTTAAAAAATGAAGAAAAAATGACAAAATAGAAAACAAATTTAGTTTATAAAATACAAACAAAAAATAAAAAATATAACAAATAATAAGATATAAAGATATAAAAAATCAGAGATAAAAAATTAAAAGAAGTTAAAAAATGAAAAGGGATGACAAAGTAGAAAAAAATTTAATTTAGAAAATACAAGCAAAAATAATGTAATAAGAAAAAAATAAAAAAAATCAAAGATACAAAAATTAACAGAGGGAAAAGTTAAAACAAAATAAAAATAAAAACAAAACAAGGAAGTGCAATGGAAACAAGAAATAAAATAATTTTGTGAAAAAAATTCGAAAAACAAGAAAAAATAAAAAATGAAGAGGCAAAAATATGAAATAAAACAAAAAGAAAAAAAGTTTTATAGAAAATTTTAAAACAAAGAAAAAAGTGAAAACAAAAAAAAAATATGAAAGCACATGAAAAAACAAGTAAAAAAAAGGGAAAAATTTAAAAGGAAAAGGAGTTAATGGAAAATTATAAAAATACAATAGAAAATAACCAACAACGATAAATAAAAAAAGAAAAGATAAAAAGATAAAAAAATCAAAAACATTATAAAAATTTATGAAAATATAAATAAAGAAAGAAATAAAAAATAAAAATAAGAAAAAAATATAAAATGTAAATAAGCAAAAATACAATAAAAAATATAAAAAGTAAGAAAATAAAAAATAATGAATCAAAAACAAAAAAAGACAAAATTTGAATAAAAATTTCAAAAATGAAAGGAAATGACAAAATAGAAAAAAAATATTTTAAAAAATACAAAAAATCGAAAAACATATAAGAAATATTAAGAAAACAATATAAAAAATCAAAGACAAAAGATTAAAAAAGAGAAAAGTTAATGCAAAATAAAAATGAAAACCAAAGAAGAAAATGCAACAAAAAAACTATAAGAATTTGAAAATGAAAATAAGAAATAAAAAGAAATTTGTGAAAAAATTAAGAAAATAACAAAAATGAAAAGACAAAAGATTTATGAAAATTTAAATAAAGAAAGAAATAAAAAATAAACCAAATAAAAATAAAATAAGAAAAGAATATTAAAGTAAAACAAAAAAAATAAAAAAATAAAAAATAAACAAAAATACAATAAAAATATAAAAAGTAAGAAAATCAAAAATAATTAATCAAAAATACAAAAATTGAATAAAAATTTAGAAAGTGAAAAAGAATGACAAAATAAAAAAAATTAGTTTTAAAAATACAAAAAATTGAAAAACATATAAGAAATAACAAGAAAACAATAGAAAAAGTCAAAGACAAAAAATTAAAAAAGAGAAGTTATTGCAAAATAAAAATGAAAACCAAAGGAGAAATTAAAAAAAAAAGTACGAGAATTTAAAAACGCAAATAAGAAATAAAAAGAAATTTGGGAAAAAAAATAAGAAAAGCAAGATTAGAATAAAAATGAAAAGACAAAAGATTTGAAATAAAAAAGAAAACAAGAAAGTAAAAAATATTAAAACAATGAAATAAAATAAAAATGAAAGCATGTGAAAAAAAAAAAAAAAAGCAAAAAGAAAGAAAATTTCGATGGAAAAAAGTTTTTGAAAAGTTATAAAATAGAACAAAAAATAGGAAAAAAAAAGACAAAATAAGAAAATGAAAAAATAAAAATAAAAAATAAATGAAAAAATAAATTAAGAAAAAATATTAATATAAAAGAAAAAAATAAACAAAAACAAAAAATAAAAAAGAAAGAAAATAAAAAAATATAAAAAGACGAAGTGAAGAAAAATTTGAAATATAAAATAGAAAAAACTTTTAGTTTAGAATATACAAAGAGAAACAAAAAAAAATATAACAAAATAAAAAAAGGACAAATAATCAAAGATAAAAAAACAAAATAAAAAGTCAATACAAAATATAAATAAAAGCAAAAGGAAGTACACAAAAAGAGAAGTCTTGAGATTTTAAACTTGTAAAGAAGAAATAAAAAAAAATGTGAACAAAAAGATATAAGAAAAAGCAAGAAAAAATAAAAAAATTAAAATATAAAATATATAAAAAAAATTAAAACAAAAAAGAGAAAGCAAATGAACAAATAAGTTAAAAGAAAAAGAAAAAAAGAATTACTGAAGAATTATAAAAATAGAATAGAAAATACCAAAAAAATAAAAAATGACAGCAAAAATGAGACAAACCAAAAGAAAAAAAGATTAAAATATAAAGTAAATATCCATAACATTATAAAATTTTTATAAAAAATAACAAAAATTAACAAAAAAAGTAAAAGGAAAAAAAAATAACAGAAAGTATTAAAGCAAAAGGAAAAAGATAAAATAAGTAATAAAAAAATAAAAAAATAAAAAAATAAAGAAGTAAGGAAAAGAAAAAATGAGTCAAAAATTTTTTAAAAAAATACAAAAACTAATAAAAATGAAAAAAATGGCAAAATAGAAAAAAAAAATTAAGTTTACAAAATACAAACAAAAAATAAAAAATATAACAAATAATAAGATATAAAGATATAAAAAATCAAAGATAAAAAATTAAAAGAAGTTCAAAAATGAAAAGGGATGAGAAAGTAGAAAAAAAATTAATTTAGAAAATACAAGCAAAAATAATGTAATAAGAAAAAAATAAAAAAAATCAAAGATACAAAAATTAACAGAGGGAAAAGTTAAAACAAAATAAAAATAAAAACAAAATAAGGAAGTGTAAAAAAAAAAAAATGGAAACAAGAAATAAAAAGAATTTTGTGAAAAAAATTAGAAAAACAAGAAAAAATAAAAAATGAAGAGGCAAAAATATGAAATAAAACAAAAAGAAAAAAAGTTTTATAGAAAATTTTAAAACAAAGAAAAAAGTGAAAACAAAAAAAAATATGAAAGCACATGAAAAAATAAGTAAAAAAAGGAAAATTTTAAAAGGAAAAGGAGTTAATGGAAAATTATAAAAATACAATAGAAAATAACCAACAATGATAAATAAAAAAAGAAAAGAAAAAAAGATAGAAAAATAAAAAAATCCAAAACATTATAAAAATTTATGAAAATATAAATAAAGAAAGAAATAAAAAATAAAAATAAGAAAAAAAATATTAAAGCAAAACAAAAAAGATAAATAAAAAAAAATATAAAATAAAAAAAATACAATAAAAAATATAAAAAGTAAGAAAATAAAAAATAATGAATAAAAAAAGACAAAAATTGAATAAAAATTTCAAAAATGAAAGGAAATGACAAAATAGAAAAAAATATTTTAAAAAATACAAAAAATTGAAAAACATATAAGAAATAATAAGAAAACAATATAAAAAATCAAAGACAAAATATTAAAAGGGAGAAAAGTTAATTCAAAATAAAAATGAAAACCAAAGAAGAAAATGCAACAAAAGAAACTATGAGAATTTGAAAATGAAAATAAGAAATAAAAAGAAATTTGTGAAAAAATTTAAGAAAAGAATAAAAATGAAAAGACAAAAGATTTATGAAAAATAAAAAATCCAAAACATTCTAAAAATTTATGAAAATTTAAATAAAGAAAGAAATAAAAAATAAACCAAAATAAAAATAAAATAAGAAAACAATATTAAAGTAAAACAAAAAAAAAAAAAGAAACAAAAATACAATAAAAAATATAAAAGGTAAGATAACAAAAAATAATGAATCAAAAATACAAAAATTGAAAAAAAATTTTAATATAAATGAAAAAATAAGATAAAATACTAAAAAAATAACAATTAAAAATAAACAAAAACAAAAAGTAAAAAAGTAAGAAAATAAAAAATTAGAGAATAAAAAAATATAAAACGATAAAATGAATAAAAATTTCAAATATAAAATAGAAAAAAATTTTCGTTTAGAATATACAAAGAAAAACAAAAAAAAATAACAAATGTAGAAAAAAAGACATAAAAAATCAAAGACAAAAAATAAAATAAAAGTCAATACAAAATATAAATAAAATCAAAAGGAAGTTCACAAAAAAACAAAAGTCTAAGATTTTAAAATTGTAAAGAAGGAATAAAAAAAAGTGTGAACAAAAAGATATAAGAAAAAGCAAGAAAACAATAAAAAATGAAAATACAAAATATATAAAAATAATTAAAACAAAAAGAATGAAAGCAAATGAACAAATAAATTAAAAGAAAAAAAGGAATTAATGAAAAATTATAAAAATAGAATAGATAATAGCAAAAAAAATGAAACGAACCAAAAGAAGGAAAGATTAAAAAATAAAAGTAAATATCCATAACATTATAAAATTTTTATAAAAAATAACAAAAATTAACAATAAAAAATAAAAGGAAAAAGATAAAATAAGTACTAAAAAAGAGAAAAATTAAAAATAAACAAAAACGCAATTAAAAAAAGTAAGAAAATTAAAAAAAGAGTTAAAAGAAAAAATTAAATAAATACAAAAACTAATAAAAATGAAAAAAAAAGAAAAAGACAATAGAAAAAATTTTAGTTTATAAAATACAAACGAAAAATAAAAATATAACAAATAATAAGAAATAAAGATAAAAAAAATCAAAGACAAAAAATTAAAAAAAGAAAAAAGTTAATAAAAAATAAAAACAAAAGAAAGAAGTGTGGATAAAAAACACAAATTAAAAAGAAATGCCAAAAAAAAACCCAAAAATAAAAAGAAGAAAAACCTTAAGAAAAAAAAAGATAAAAATAAAGATAAAAAGTAAAAAGAGTACAAAAAGAAAAAAAATAATAGAAAATAATGTAAATGACCAATTAGATTAGAGCAACAAAAAAATCAAAGTAAAAAAGAAAATAAGTAGTGAAAGAATAATATAATGAAGATAAGAAAGAAGGTTTTTTGTAAAAAAAAAAAAAAAAAAGGAAAAATATACTACATAACAAAAATATAATAAATGAATAATTAGGAAAATGTATAAAAAGTAAAAAAAAAAAACAAAAAGCTTTAAAAAAGGAAATAAATAAAGAAATAAAAAAATTCTACAAAGTTCAATCTTTAATTTATGTTTTAAAACTTAATTTGAATTTGAAAGTTTAGATGCAAAATATTTTGATTTGAATTTATTGATTTAAATTTAAAATTTTTAATTTTTAAATCGTTAAAAATGTAAAAATATAAATACATGATAGATATAACAATTCCAAA
Source organism: Durio zibethinus (assembly GCF_047325235.1). Taxonomy (NCBI): domain Eukaryota; kingdom Viridiplantae; phylum Streptophyta; class Magnoliopsida; order Malvales; family Malvaceae; genus Durio; species Durio zibethinus. The sequence goes on from NC_143177.1 coordinate 17,701,204, forward strand.
CTAGTGTTATTATATATAAGCCAATAAAATTCCAAAAGAAAATAACAAAGATAATTATTATCTCTTAACAAATTGTATCAAATAAAAGATAAATATTATACAATCCAAAATAATAAATAAAATAATCCAAATTTTATTAAATAAAAGATAAATATTATACAATATAATTTTGTTAATTAGATAAATTACACGATAAATAAAAATAAATTTCAAGATAAAATACAAGATGATTTTAATTAGATATCTAATTAGTATACATGCACATAACATCTTCAATTTCTAATGAAATCAAAGTCTCATTCAACAATGTTTTAATGTCCATAACATTATAAAATTTTTATAAAAAAACAAAATAACAAAAATTAAAAATAAAAAATAAAAGGAAAAAAAAATAGAGAAAATATTAAAGCGAAAGGAAAAAAGATAAAATAAGCATTAAAAAAGAGAAAAAAAAATTAAAAAGAGCACAAAATAGAAAAAATAAAAAAGTGAGGAAATGAAAAATTAACGAGTCAAAAGAAAAAATTGTAAAAATACAAAAGCTAATAAAAATTTCAAAAATGAAGAAAAAATGACAAAATAGAAAACAAATTTAGTTTATAAAATACAAACAAAAAATAAAAAATATAACAAATAATAAGATATAAAGATATAAAAAATCAGAGATAAAAAATTAAAAGAAGTTAAAAAATGAAAAGGGATGACAAAGTAGAAAAAAATTTAATTTAGAAAATACAAGCAAAAATAATGTAATAAGAAAAAAATAAAAAAAATCAAAGATACAAAAATTAACAGAGGGAAAAGTTAAAACAAAATAAAAATAAAAACAAAACAAGGAAGTGCAATGGAAACAAGAAATAAAAGAATTTTGTGAAAAAAATTCGAAAAACAAGAAAAAATAAAAAATGAAGAGGCAAAAATATGAAATAAAACAAAAAGAAAAAAAGTTTTATAGAAAATTTTAAAACAAAGAAAAAAGTGAAAACAAAAAAAAAAATGAAAGCACATGAAAAAACAAGTAAAAAAAAGGGAAAAATTTAAAAGGAAAAGGAGTTAATGGAAAATTATAAAAATACAATAGAAAATAACCAACAACGATAAATAAAAAAAGAAAAGATAAAAAGATAAAAAAATCAAAAACATTATAAAAATTTATGAAAATATAAATAAAGAAAGAAATAAAAAATAAAAATAAGAAAAAAATATAAAATGTAAATAAGCAAAAATACAATAAAAAATATAAAAAGTAAGAAAATAAAAAATAATGAATCAAAAACAAAAAATAAAAAAAGACAAAATTTGAATAAAAATTTCAAAAATGAAAGGAAATGACAAAATAGAAAAAAAATATTTTAAAAAATACAAAAAATCGAAAAACATATAAGAAATATTAAGAAAACAATATAAAAAATCAAAGACAAAAGATTAAAAAAGAGAAAAGTTAATGCAAAATAAAAATGAAAACCAAAGAAGAAAATGCAACAAAAAAACTATAAGAATTTGAAAATGAAAATAAGAAATAAAAAGAAATTTGTGAAAAAATTAAGAAAACAATAAAAATGAAAAGACAAAAGATTTATGAAAATTTAAATAAAGAAAGAAATAAAAAATAAACCAAATAAAAATAAAATATGAAAAGAATATTAAAGTAAAACAAAAAAAATAAAAAATAAACAAAAATACAATAAAAATATAAAAAGTAAGAAAATAAAAAATAATTAATCAAAAATACAAAAATTGAATAAAAATTTAGAAAGTGAAAAAGAATGACAAAATAAAAAAAATTAGTTTTAAAAATACAAAAAATTGAAAAACATATAAGAAATAACAAGAAAACAATAGAAAAAGTCACAGACAAAAAATTAAAAAAGAGAAGTTATTGCAAAATAAAAATGAAAACCAAAGGAGAAATTGAAAAAAAAAAGTACGAGAATTTAAAAACGCAAATAAGAAATAAAAAGAAATTTGGGAAAAAAAAATAAGAAAAGCAAGATTAGAATAAAAATGAAAAGACAAAAGATTTGAAATAAAAAAGAAAACAAGAAAGTAAAAAATATTAAAACAATGAAATAAAATAAAAATGAAAGCATGTGAAAAAAAAAAAAAAAGCAAAAAGAAAGAAAATTTCGATGGAAAAAAGTTTTTGAAAAGTTATAAAATAGAACAAAAAATAGGAAAAAAAAAGACAAAATAAGAAAATGAAAAAATAAAAATAAAAAATAAATGAAAAAATAAATTAAGAAAAAATATTAATATAAAAGAAAAAAATAAACAAAAACAAAAAATAAAAAAGGAAGAAAATAAAAAAATATAAAAAGACGAAGTGAAGAAAATTTTGAAATATAAAATAGAAAAAACTTTTAGTTTAGAATATACAAAGAGAAACAAAAAAAAATATAACAAAATAAAAAAAGGACAAATAATCAAAGATAAAAAAATAAAATAAAAAATAAAAGCAAAAGGAAGTACACAAAAGGAGAAGTCTTGAGATTTTAAACTTGTAAAGAAGAAATAAAAAAAAATGTGAACAAAAAGATATAAGAAAAAGCAAGAAAAAATAAAAAAATTAAAATACAAAATATATAAAAAAAATTAAAACAAAAAAGAGAAAGCAAATGAACAAATAAGTTAAAAGAAAAAGAAAAAAAGAATTACTGAAGAATTATAAAAATAGAATAGAAAATACCAAAAAAATAAAAAATGACAGCAAAAATGAGACAAACCAAAAGAAAAAAAGATTAAAATATAAAGTAAATATCCATAACATTATAAAATTTTTATAAAAAATAATAAAAATTAACAAAAAAAGTAAAAGGAAAAAAAAATAAGAGAAAGTATTAAAGCAAAAGGAAAAAGATAAAATAAGTAATAAAAAAATAAAAAAATAAAAAAATAAAGAAGTAAGGAAAAGAAAAAATGAGTCAAAAATTTTTTTAAAAAATACAAAAACTAATAAAAATGAAAAAAATGGCAAAATAGAAAAAAAATTAAGTTTACAAAATACAAACAAAAAATAAAAAATTATAACAAATAATAAGATATAAAGATATAAAAATTCAAAGATAAAAAATTAAAAGAAGTTCAAAAATGAAAAGGGATGAGAAAGTAGAAAAAAAATTAATTTAGAAAATACAAGCAAAAATAATGTAATAAGAAAAAAATAAAAAAAATCAAAGATACAAAAATTAACAGAGGGAAAAGTTAAAACAAAATAAAAATAAAAACAAAATAAGGAAGTGTAAAAAAAAAAAATGGAAACAAGAAATAAAAAGAATTTTGTGAAAAAAATTAGAAAAACAAGAAAAAATAAAAAATGAAGAGGCAAAAATATGAAATAAAACAAAAAGAAAAAAAGTTTTATAGAAAATTTTAAAACAAAGAAAAAAGTGAAAACAAAAAAAAATATGAAAGCACATGAAAAAATAAGTAAAAAAAGGAAAATTTTAAAAGGAAAAGGAGTTAATGTAAAATTATAAAAATACAATAGAAAATAACCAACAATGATAAATAAAAAAAGAAAAGAAAAAAAGATAGAAAAATAAAAAAATCCAAAACATTATAAAAATTTATGAAAATATAAATAAAGAAAGAAATAAAAAATAAAAATAAGAAAAAAAATATTAAAGCAAAACAAAAAAGATAAATAAAAAAAATATAAAATAAACAAAAATACAATAAAAAATATAAAAAGTAAGAAAATAAAAAATAATGAATAAAAAAAGACAAAAATTGAATAAAAATTTCAAAAATGAAAGGAAATGACAAAATAGAAAAAAATATTTTAAAAAATACAAAAAATTAAAAAACATATAAGAAATAATAAGAAAACAATATAAAAAATGAAAGACAAAAAATTAAAAGGGAGAAAAGTTAATTCAAAATAAAAATGAAAACCAAAGAAGAAAATGCAACAAAAGAAACTATGAGAATTTGAAAATGAAAATAAGAAATAAAAAGAAATTTGTGAAAAAATTTAAGAAAAGAATAAAAATGAAAAGACAAAAGATTTATGAAAAATAAAAAATCCAAAACATTCTAAAAATTTATGAAAATTTAAATAAAGAAAGAAATAAAAAATAAACCAAAATAAAAATAAAATAAGAAAACAATATTAAAGTAAAACAAAAAAAAAATAAAAGAAACAAAAACACAATAAAAAAATATAAAAGGTAAGATAACAAAAAATAATGAATCAAAAATACAAAAATTGAAAAAAAATTTTAATATAAATGAAAAAATAAAATAAAATACTAAAAAAATAACAATTAAAAATAAACAAAAACAAAAAGTAAAAAAGTAAGAAAATAAAAAATTAGAGAATAAAAAAATATAAAACGATAAAATGAATAAAAATTTCAAATATAAAATAGAAAAAAATTTTCGTTTAGAATATACAAAGAAAAACAAAAAAAAATAACAAATGTAGAAAAAAAGACATAAAAAATCAAAGACAAAAAATAAAATAAAAGTCAATACAAAATATAAATAAAATCAAAAGGAAGTTCACAAAAAAACAAAAGTCTAAGATTTTAAAATTGTAAAGAAGGAATAAAAAAAAGTGTGAACAAAAAGATATAAGAAAAAGCAAGAAAACAATAAAAAATGAAAATACAAAATATATAAAAATAATTAAAACAAAAAGAATGAAAGCAAATGAACAAATAAATTAAAAGAAAAAAAGGAATTAATGAAAAATTATAAAAATAGAATAGATAATTGCAAAAAAAATGAAACGAACCAAAAGAAGGAAAGATTAAAAAATAAAAGTAAATATCCATAACATTATAAAATTTTTATAAAAAATAACAAAAATTAACAATAAAAAATAAAAGGAAAAAGATAAAATAAGTCCTAAAAAAGAGAAAAATTAAAAATAAACAAAAACGCAATTAAAAAAAGTAAGAAAATTAAAAAAAGAGTTAAAAGAAAAAATTAAAAAAATACAAAAACTAATAAAAATGAAAAAAAAAAGAAAAAGACAATAGAAAAAATTTTAGTTTATAAAATACAAACGAAAAATAAAAAATATAACAAATAATAAGAAATAAAGATAAAAAATATCAAAGACAAAAAATTAAAAAAAAGAAAAAAGTTAATAAAAAATAAAAACAAAAGAAAGAAGTGTGGATAAAAAACACAAATTAAAAAGAAATGCCAAAAAAAAACCCAAAAATAAAAAGAAGAAAAACCTTAAGAAAAAAAATGAAAAAAATAAAGATAAAAAGTAAAAAGAGTACAAAAAGAAAAAAAATAATAGAAAATAATGTAAATGACCAATTAGATTAGAGCAACAAAAAAATCAAAGTAAAAAAGAAAATAAGTAGTGAAAGAATAATATAATGAAGATAAGAAAGAAGGTTTTTTGTAAAAAAAAAAAAAAAAAAAAAAATATACTACATAACAAAAATATAATAAATGAATAATTAGGAAAATGTATAAAAAGTAAAAAAAAAAAACAAAAAGCTTTAAAAAAGGAAATAAATAAAGAAATAAAAAAATTCTACAAAGTTCAATCTTTAATTTATGTTTTAAAACTTAATTTGAATTTGAAAGTTTAGATGCAAAATATTTTGATTTGAATTTATTGATTTAAATTTAAAATTTTTAATTTTTAAATCGTTAAAAGTGTAAAAATATAAATACATGATAGATATAACAATTCCAAACTAGTGTTATTATATATAAGCCAATAAAATTCCAAAAGAAAATAACAAAGATAATTATTATCTCTTAACAAATTGTATCAAATAAAAGATAAATATTATACAATCCAAAATAATAAATAAAATAATCCAAATTTTATTAAATAAAAGATAAATATTATACAATATAATTTTGTTAATTAGATAAATTACACGATAAATAAAAATAAATTTCAAGATAAAATACAAGATGATTTTAATTAGATATCTAATTAGTATACATGCACATAACATCTTTAATTTCTAATGAAATCAAAGTCTCATTCAACAATGTTTTAATGTCCATAACATTATAAAATTTTTATAAAAAAACAAAATAACAAAAATTAAAAATAAAAAATAAAAGGAAAAAAAAAAAGAAAATATTAAAGCGAAAGGAAAAAAGATAAAATAAGCATTAAAAAAGAGAAAAAAAAATTAAAAAGAGCACAAAATAGAAAAAATAAAAAAGTGAGGAAATGAAAAATTAACGAGTCAAAAGAAAAAATTGTAAAAATACAAAAGCTAATAAAAATTTCAAAAATGAAGAAAAAATGACAAAATAGAAAACAAATTTAGTTTATAAAATACAAACAAAAAATAAAAAATATAACAAATAATAAGATATAAAGATATAAAAAATCAGAGATAAAAAATTAAAAGAAGTTAAAAAATGAAAAGGGATGACAAAGTAGAAAAAAATTTAATTTAGAAAATACAAGCAAAAATAATGTAATAAGAAAAAAATAAAAAAAATCAAAGATACAAAAATTAACAGAGGGAAAAGTTAAAACAAAATAAAAATAAAAACAAAACAAGGAAGTGCAATGGAAACAAGAAATAAAAGAATTTTGTGAAAAAAATTCGAAAAACAAGAAAAAATAAAAAATGAAGAGGCAAAAATATGAAATAAAACAAAAAGAAAAAAAGTTTTATAGAAAATTTTAAAACAAAGAAAAAAGTGAAAACAAAAAAAAAATGAAAGCACATGAAAAAACAAGTAAAAAAAAGGGAAAAATTTAAAAGGAAAAGGAGTTAATGGAAAATTATAAAAATACAATAGAAAATAACCAACAACGATAAATAAAAAAAGAAAAGATAAAAAGATAAAAAAAATCAAAAACATTATAAAAATTTATGAAAATATAAATAAAGAAAGAAATAAAAAATAAAAATAAGAAAAAAATATAAAATGTAAATAAGCAAAAATACAATAAAAAATATAAAAAGTAAGAAAATAAAAAATAATGAATCAAAAACAAAAAATAAAAAAAGACAAAATTTGAATAAAAATTTCAAAAATGAAAGGAAATGACAAAATAGAAAAAAAATATTTTAAAAAATACAAAAAATCGAAAAACATATAAGAAATATTAAGAAAACAATATAAAAAATCAAAGACAAAAGATTAAAAAAGAGAAAAGTTAATGCAAAATAAAAATGAAAACCAAAGAAGAAAATGCAACAAAAAAACTATAAGAATTTGAAAATGAAAATAAGAAATAAAAAGAAATTTGTGAAAAAATTAAGAAAATAATAAAAATGAAAAGACAAAAGATTTATGAAAATTTAAATAAAGAAAGAAATAAAAAATAAACCAAATAAAAATAAAATAAGAAAAGAATATTAAAGTAAAACAAAAAAATAAAATATAAAAAATAAACAAAAATACAATAAAAATATAAAAAGTAAGAAAATAAAAAATAATTAATCAAAAATACAAAAATTGAATAAAAATTTAGAAAGTGAAAAAGAATGACAAAATAAAAAAAATTAGTTTTAAAAATACAAAAAATTGAAAAACATATAAGAAATAACAAGAAAACAATAGAAAAAGTCAAAGAAAAAAAATTAAAAAAGAGAAGTTATTGCAAAATAAAAATGAAAACCAAAGGAGAAATTGAAAAAAAAAAGTACGAGAATTTAAAAACGCAAATAAGAAATAAAAAGAAATTTGGGAAAAAAAAATAAGAAAAGCAAGATTAGAATAAAAATGAAAAGACAAAAGATTTGAAATAAAAAAGAAAACAAGAAAGTAAAAAATATTAAAACAATGAAATAAAATAAAAATGAAAGCATGTGAAAAAAAAAAAAAAAGCAAAAAGAAAGAAAATTTCGATGGAAAAAAGTTTTTGAAAAGTTATAAAATAGAACAAAAAATAGGAAAAAAAAAGCCAAAATAAGAAAATGAAAAAATAAAAATAAAAAATAAATGAAAAAATAAATTAAGAAAAAATATTAATATAAAAGAAAAAAATAAACAAAAACAAAAAATAAAAAAGGAAGAAAATAAAAAAATATAAAAAGACGAAGTGAAGAAAAATTTGAAATATAAAATAGAAAAAACTTTTAGTTTAGAATATACAAAGAGAAACAAAAAAAAATATAACAAAATAAAAAAAGGACAAATAATCAAAGATAAAAAATAAAATAAAAAGTCAATACAAAATATAAATAAAAGCAAAATGAAGTACACAAAAAGAGAAGTCTTGAGATTTTAAACTTGTAAAGAAGAAATAAAAAAAATGTGAACAAAAAGATATAAGAAAAAGCAAGAAAAAATTAAAAAATTAAAATACAAAATATATAAAAAAAATTAAAACAAAAAAGAGAAAGCAAATGAACAAATAAGTTAAAAGAAAAAGAAAAAAAGAATTACTGAAGAATTATAAAAATAGAATAGAAAATACCAAAAAAATAAAAAATGACAGCAAAAATGAGACAAACCAAAAGAAAAAAAGATTAAAATATAAAGTAAATATCCATAACATTATAAAATTTTTATAAAAAATAACAAAAAAAGTAAAAGGAAAAAAAATAAGAGAAAGTATTAAAGCAAAAGGAAAAAGATAAAATAAGTAATAAAAAAAGAAAAAAAATAAAAAAATAAAGAAGTAAGGAAAAGAAAAAATGAGTCAAAATTTTTTTAAAAAAATACAAAAACTAATAAAAATGAAAAAAAATGGCAAAATAGAAAAAAAAATTAAGTTTACAAAATACAAACAAAAAATAAAAAATATAACAAATAATAAGATATAAAGATATAAAAAATCAAAGATAAAAAATTAAAAGAAGTTCAAAAATGAAAAGGGATGAGAAAGTAGAAAAAAAATTAATTTAGAAAATACAAGCAAAAATAATGTAATAAGAAAAAAATAAAAAAAATCAAAGATACAAAAATTAACAGAGGGAAAAGTTAAAGCAAAATAAAAATAAAAACAAAATAAGGAAGTGTAAAAAAAAAAAAATGGAAACAAGAAATAAAAAGAATTTTGTGAAAAAAATTAGAAAAACAAGAAAAAATAAAAAATGAAGAGGCAAAAATATGAAATAAAACAAAAAGAAAAAAAGTTTTATAGAAAATTTTAAAACAAAGAAAAAAGTGAAAACAAAAAAAAATATGAAAGCACATGAAAAAATAAGTAAAAAAAGGAAAATTTTAAAAGGAAAAGGAGTTAATGTAAAATTATAAAAATACAATAGAAAATAACCAACAATGATAAATAAATAAAAAAAGAAAAGAAAAAAAGATAGAAAAATAAAAAAATAAAAAAATCCAAAACATTATAAAAATTTATGAAAATATAAATAAAGAAAGAAAAAAAAAGATAAATAAAAAACAAAAAAATATAAAATAAACAAAAATACAATAAAAAATATAAAAAGTAAGAAAATAAAAAATAATGAATAAAAAAAGACAAAAATTGAATAAAAATTTCAAAAATGAAAGGAAATGACAAAATAGAAAAAATATTTTAAAAAATACAAAAAATTGAAAAACATATAAGAAATAATAAGAAAACAATATAAAAAATCAAAGACAAAAAATTAAAAGGGAGAAAAGTTAATTCAAAATAAAAATGAAAACCAAAGAAGAAAATGCAACAAAAGAAACTATGAGAATTTGAAAATGAAAATAAGAAATAAAAAGAAATTTGTGAAAAAATTTAAGAAAAGAATAAAAATGAAAAGACAAAAGATTTATGAAAAATAAAAAATCCAAAACATTCTAAAAATTTATGAAAATTTAAATAAAGAAAGAAATAAAAAATAAACCAAAATAAAAATAAAATAAGAAAACAATATTAAAGTAAAACAAAAAAAAAAATAAAAGAAACAAAAATACAATAAAAAATATAAAAGGTAAGATAACAAAAAATAATGAATCAAAAATACAAAAATTGAAAAAAAATTTTAATATAAATGAAAAAATAAAATAAAATACTAAAAAAATAACAATTAAAAATAAACAAAAACAAAAAGTAAAAAAGTAAGAAAATAAAAAATTAGAGAATAAAAAAATATAAAACGATAAAATGAATAAAAATTTCAAATATAAAATAGAAAAAAATTTTCGTTTAGAATATACAAAGAAAAACAAAAAAAAATAACAAATGTAGAAAAAAAGACATAAAAAATCAAAGACAAAAAATAAAATAAAAGTCAATACAAAATATAAATAAAATCAAAAGGAAGTTCACAAAAAAACAAAAGTCTAAGATTTTAAAATTGTAAAGAAGGAATAAAAAAAAGTGTGAACAAAAAGATATAAGAAAAAGCAAGAAAACAATAAATAATTAAAATAATTAAAACAAAAAGAATGAAAGCAAATGAACAAATAAATTAAAAGAAAAAAAGGAATTAATGAAAAATTATAAAAATAGAATAGATAATAGCAAAAAAAATGAAACGAACCAAAAGAAGGAAAGATTAAAAAATAAAAGTAAATATCCATAACATTATAAAATTTTTATAAAAAATAACAAAAATTAACAATAAAAAATAAAAGGAAAAAGATAAAATAAGTACTAAAAAAGAGAAAAATTAAAAATAAACAAAAACGCAATTAAAAAAAGTAAGAAAATTAAAAAAAGAGTTAAAAGAAAAAATTAAAAAAATACAAAAACTAATAAAAATGAAAAAAAAATAGAAAAAGACAATAGAAAAAATTTTAGTTTATAAAATACAAACGAAAAATAAAAAATATAACAAATAATAAGAAATAAAGATAAAAAAAATCAAAGATAAAAAATTAAAAAAAGAAAAAAGTTAATAAAAAATAAAAACAAAAGAAAGAAGTGTGGATAAAAAACACAAATTAAAAAGAAATGCCAAAAAAAAACCCAAAAATAAAAAGAAGAAAAACCTTAAGAAAAAAAATGAAAAAAATAAAGATAAAAAGTAAAAAGAGTACAAAAAGAAAAAAAAATAATAGAAAATAATGTAAATGACCAATTAGATTAGAGCAACAAAAAAATCAAAGTAAAAAAGAAAATAAGTAGTGAAAGAATAATATAATGAAGATAAGAAAGAAGGTTTTTTGTAAAAAAAAAAAAAAAAAAAAGAAAAATATACTACATAACAAAAATATAATAAATGAATAATTAGGAAAATGTATAAAAAGTAAAACAAAAAACAAAAAGCTTTAAAAAAGGAAATAAATAAAGAAATAAAAAAATTCTACAAAGTTCAATCTTTAATTTATGTTTTAAAACTTAATTTGAATTTGAAAGTTTAGATGCAAAATATTTTGATTTGAATTTATTGATTTAAATTTAAAATTTTTAATTTTTAAATCGTTAAAAGTGTAAAAATATAAATACATGATAGATATAACAATTCCAAAAGAAAATAACAAAGATAATTATTATCTCTTAACAAATTGTATCAAATAAAAGATAAATATTATACAATCCAAAATAATAAATAAAATAATCCAAATTTTATTAAATAAAAGATAAATATTATACAATATAATTTTGTTAATTAGATAAATTACACGATAAATAAAAATAAATTTCAAGATAAAATACAAGATGATTTTAATTAGATATCTAATTAGTATACATGCACATAACATCTTCAATTTCTAATGAAATCAAAGTCTCATTCAACAATGTTTTAATGTCCATAACATTATAAAATTTTTATAAAAAAACAAAATAACAAAAATTAAAAATAAAAAATAAAAGGAAAAAAAAGAGAGAAAATATTAAAGCGAAAGGAAAAAAGATAAAATAAGCATTAAAAAAGAGAAAAAAAAATTAAAAAGAGCACAAAATAGAAAAAATAAAAAAGTGAGGAAATGAAAAATTAACGAGTCAAAAGAAAAAATTGTAAAAATACAAAAGCTAATAAAAATTTCAAAAATGAAGAAAAAATGACAAAATAGAAAACAAATTTAGTTTATAAAATACAAACAAAAAATAAAAAATATAACAAATAATAAGATATAAAGATATAAAAAATCAGAGATAAAAAATTAAAAGAAGTTAAAAAATGAAAAGGGATGACAAAATAGAAAAAAAATTAATTTAGAAAATACAAGCAAAAATAATGTAATAAGAAAAAAATAAAAAAAATCAAAGATACAAAAATTAACAGAGGGAAAAGTTAAAACAAAATAAAAATAAAAACAAAACAAGGAAGTGCAATGGAAACAAGAAATAAAAGAATTTTGTGAAAAAAATTCGAAAAACAAGAAAAAATAAAAAATGAAGAGGCAAAAATATGAAATAAAACAAAAAGAAAAAAAGTTTTATAGAAAATTTTAAAACAAAGAAAAAAGTGAAAACAAAAAAAAATATGAAAGCACGTGAAAAAATAAGTAAAAAAAGGAAAATTTTAAAAGGAAAAGGAGTTAATGAAAAATTATAAAAATACAATAGAAAATAACCAACAATGATAAATAAAAAAAGAAAAGAAAAAAAGATAGAAAAATAAAAAAATCCAAAACATTATAAAAATTTATGAAAATATAAATAAAGAAAGAAATAAAAAATAAAAAAAAGAAAAAAAATATTAAAGCAAAACAAAAAAGATAAATAAAAAACAAAAAAATATAAAATAAACAAAAATACAATAAAAAATATAAAAAGTAAGAAAATAAAAAATAATGAATAAAAAAAGACAAAAATTGAATAAAAATTTCAAAAATGAAAGGAAATGACAAAATAGAAAAAAATATTTTAAAAAATACAAAAAATTGAAAAACATATAAGAAATAATAAGAAAACAATATAAAAAATCAAAGACAAAAAATTAAAAGGGAGAAAAGTTAATTCAAAATAAAAATGAAAACCAAAGAAGAAAATGCAACAAAAGAAACTATGAGAATTTGAAAATGAAAATAAGAAATAAAAAGAAATTTGTGAAAAAGTTTAAGAAAAGAATAAAAATGAAAAGACAAAAGATTTATGAAAAATAAAAAATCCAAAACATTCTAAAAATTTATGAAAATTTAAATAAAGAAAGAAATAAAAAATAAACCAAAATAAAAATAAAATAAGAAAACAATATTAAAGTAAAACAAAAAAAAATAAAAGAAACAAAAATACAATAAAAAATATAAAAGGTAAGATAATAAAAAATAATGAATCAAAAATACAAAAATTGAAAAAAAATTTTAATATAAATAAAAAAATAAAATAAAATACTAAAAAAATAACAATTAAAAATAAACAAAAACAAAAAGTAAAAAAGTAAGAAAATAAAAAATTAGGGAATAAAAAAATATAAAACAATATAATGAATAAAAATTTCAAATATAAAATAGAAAAAAAAATTTCGTTTAGAATATACAAAGAAAAACAAAAAAAAATAACAAATGTAGAAAAAAAGACATAAAAAATCAAAGACAAAAAATAAAATAAAAGTCAATACAAAATATAAATAAAATCAAAAAGAAGTTCACAAAAAAACAAAAGTCTAAGATTTTAAAATTGTAAAGAAGGAATAAAAAAAAGTGTGAACAAAAAGATATAAGAAAACAATAAAAAATGAAAATACAAAATAAAAAATATATAAAAATAATTAAAACAAAAAGAATGAAAGCAAATGAACAAATAAATTAAAAGAAAAAAAGGAATTAATGAAAAATTATAAAAATAGAATAGATAATAGCAAAAAAAATGAAACAAACCAAAAGAAGGAAAGATTAAAAAATAAAAGTAAATATCCAAAACATTATAAAATTTTTATAAGAAATAACAAAAATTAACAATAAAAAATAAAAGGAAAAATAAAATAAAAGATTAGTAAAGCAAAAGGAAAAAGATAAAATAAGTACTAAAAAAGAGAAAAATTAAAAATAAACAAAAACGCAATTAAAAAAAGTAAGAAAATTAAAAAAAGAGTTAAAAGAAAAAATTAAAAAAATACAAAAACTAATAAAAATGAAAAAAAAGAAAAGAAAAAGACAATAGAAAAAATTTTAGTTTATAAAATACAATCGAAAAATAAAAAATATAACAAATAATAAGAAATAAAGATATAAAAAATCAATGATAAAAAATTAAAAAAAGAAAAAAGTTAATAAAAAATAAAAACAAAAGAAAGAAGTGTGGATAAAAAACACAAATTAAAAAGAAATGCCAAAAAAAACCCAAAAATAAAAAGAAGAAAAACCTTAAGAAAAAAAATGAAAAAAATAAAGATAAAAAGTAAAAAGAGTACAAAAAGAAAAAAATAATAGAAAATAATGTAAATGACCAATTAGATTAGAGCAACAAAAAAATCAAAGTAAAAAAGAAAATAAGTAGTGAAAGAATAATATAATGAAGATAAGAAAGAAGGTTTTTTGTAAAAAAAAAGAAAAAGAAAAATATACTATATAACAAAAATATAATAAATGAATAATTAGGAAAATGTATAAAAAGTAAAAAAAAACAAAAAGCTTTAAAAAAGGAAATAAATAAAGAAATAAAAAAATTCTACAAAGTTCAATCTTTAATTTATGTTTTAAAACTTAATTTGAATTTGAAAGTTTAGATGCAAAATATTTTGATTTGAATTTATTGATTTAAATTTAAAATTTTTAATTTTTAAATCGTTAAAAATGTAAAAATATAAATACATGATAGATATAACAATTCCAAACTAGTGTTATTATATATAAGCCAATAAAATTCCAAAAGAAAATAACAAAGATAATTATTATCTCTTAACAAATTGTATCAAATAAAAGATAAATATTATACAATCCATAATAATAAATAAAATAATCCAAATTTTCTTAAATAAAAGATAAATATTATACAATATAATTTTGTTAATTAGATAAATTACACGATAAATAAAAATAAATTTCAAGATAAAATACAAGATGATTTTAATTAGATATCTAATTAGTATACATGCACATAACATCTTCAATTTCTAATGAAATCAAAGTCTCATTCAACAATGTTTTAATGTCCATAACATTATAAAATTTTTATAAAAAATCAAAAATAACAAAAATAAAAAATAAAAGGAAAAAAAAAAAGAGAAAATATTAAAGCGAAAGGAAAAAAGATAAAATAAGCATTAAAAAAGAGAAAAAAAAATTAAAAAGAGCACAAAATAGAAAAAATAAAAAAGTGAGGAAATGAAAAATTAACGAGTCAAAAGAAAAAATTGTAAAAATACAAAAGCTAATAAAAATTTCAAAAATGAAGAAAAAATGACAAAATAGAAAACAAATTTAGTTTATAAAATACAAACAAAAAATAAAAATATAACAAATAATAAGATATAAAGATATAAAAAATCAGAGATAAAAAATTAAAAGAAGTTAAAAAATGAAAAGGGATGACAAAGTAGAAAAAAATTTAATTTAGAAAATACAAGCAAAAATAATGTAATAAGAAAAAAATAAAAAAATCAAAGATACAAAAATTAACAGAGGGAAAAGTTAAAACAAAATAAAAATAAAAACAAAACAAGGAAGTGCAAAAAAAAAAATGGAAACAAGATATAAAAGAATTTTGTGAAAAAAATTCGAAAAACAAGAAAAAATAAAAAATGAAGAGGCAAAAATATGAAATAAAACAAAAACAAAAAAAGTGAAAACAAAAAAAAATATGAAAGCACATGAAAAAATAAGAAAAAAAGGAAAATTTTAAAAGGAAAAAGAGTTAATGAAAAATTATAAAAATACAATAGAAAATAACCAACAATGATAAATAAAAAAAGAAAAGATAAAAAGATAAAAAAATAAAAAAATCCAAAACATTATAAAAATTTATGAAAATATAAATAAAGAAAGAAATAAAAAATAAAAATAAGAAAAAAATATTGAAGCAAAACAAAAAAGATAAATAAAATACAAAAAAAATAATATAAACAAAAATACAATAAAAAATATAAAAAGTAAGAAAATAAAAAATAAAAAAAGACAAAAATTGAATAAAAATTTCAAAAATGAAAGGAAATGACAAAATAGAAAAAAAATATTTTAAAAAATACAAAAAATTGAAAAACATATAAGAAATAATAAGAAAACAATATAAAAAATCAAAGACAAAAAAATTAAAAAAGAGAAAAGTTAATTCAAAATAAAAATGAAAACCAAAGAAGAAAATGCAACAAAAAAAACTATAAGAATTTGAAAATGAAAATAAGAAATAAAAAGAAATTTGTGAAAAAAATTAAGAAAAGAATAAAAAAGAAAAGACAAAAGATTTATGAAAAATAAAAAATCCAACACATTCTAAAAATTTATGAAAATTTAAATAAAGAAAGAAATAAAAAATAAACCAAAATAAAAATAAAATAAGAAAACAATATTAAAGTAAAACAAAAGAAATATAAAAAACAAATTGTATTAAATAAAAGATAAATATTATACAATCCAAAATAGTAAATAAAATAATAAGTAATAAATAAAATAATTCAAATTGTATTAAATATTATACAAGATAATTTTATTAATTAGATAAATTACATGATAAATAAAAACAGTTTTCAAGATAAAATACAAGATGTTAATTAGATATCTAATTAGTATAGATGCACATAACACCTTCCATTTCTAATGAAGTTAAAGTCTCGTCAACAATGTTTTAATATCCATAACAATATAAAATTTTTATAAAAAAATAAAAATAACAAAAATTAAAAATAAAAAAAAAGGAAAATAAAATTTAAAAAAATATTAAACAAAAGGAAAAAGATAAAATAAGTATTAAAAAAGGGAAAAAAATTAAAAATAAACAAAAGCACAAAATGGAAAAAATAAGAAAGCAAGGAAATGAAAAAATAACGAGTCAAAAGAAAAAATTAAAAAAAATTTAGTTTATAAAATACAAGCAAAAAATAAAACAAATAATAAGAAATAAAGATATAAAAAATCCAAGAAGAAAATATAAAAAATGAAAATGGATGACAAAGTAGAAAAAAAATAATTTAAAAAATTCAAGCAAAAAAAACTAATAAGAAAAAAATAAAAAATAAAGGAATTAACAAAGGGAAAATTTTAATACAAAATAAAAAAAAAACCAAAACAAGGAAGTGCAAAAAAAAATGGTAACAAGAAATAGGAAGAAATTTCTGAACAAAATTAGAAAAAGAAGAAAAAAAAATGAAAAGGCAAAAATATGAAATAAAACAAAAAAAAAGTGCAATCCAAAAAAATATGAAAGCACATAAAAAAATAAGTAAAGAAAAAAAAAATTAAAAGAAAATAAAGTTAATGAAAAAAAATGCAACAAAAAATATTCAACAATGATAAATAAAAAAAATCCAAAACATTATAAAAATTTATGAAAATATAAATAAAAAATAAAAATAAAAATAAAATAAGAAAAAAAAATCAATACCAATAAAAAAAATAAAAAATAGACAAAAATATAATAAAAAATATAAAAAGTAAGAAAATAATAAATAATAAAAAATAAAAGAGGGAAATTAAATAAAAATTGGAAAAATGAAAAAGAATGACCAAATGAAAAAAAAAATAGTTTAACAAATACAAAAAAATTAAAAAACATATAAGAAATAATAAGAAAACAATATAAAAAATCAAAGACAAAAAGCTAGAAAAAAAAAAGAAAAGTTAACGCAAAATAAAAATGAAAACCAAAGATGAAAATGAAAAAAAAAAAAAGTATGAGAATTTAAAAATGCAAATAAGAAATAAAAAGAAATTTGCAAAAAAAATAAGAAAAGCAAGAAAAAGAATAAAAATGAAAAGCTAAAAGATTTAAAATAAAAAAAGAATATAAAAAAGTTTAAAACAATAAAAAAATAAAAACAAATAAAAAATGAAAGCATATGAAAAAAAAAAAAAGCAAAAAGAAAGAAAATTTTGAAGGAAAAAAGTTATTGAAAAAATATAAAATAGAAGACAAAATAGCAAAAAAAAGACAAAAAATAGGAAAATAAAATAAAAAAGATTCACAAAATAAAAATAAATAATTTTGAAGTTTATATAAATTTTTTAAAATATAAATAAAAAATAAAGGAAAAAAATTAAGAGAAAATATTAATATAAACGAAAAATAAAATGAAATACTTAAAAAATAACAATTAAAAATAAACAAAAACAAAAAGTTAAAAAGTAAGAAAATAAAAAATTAGAGAATAAAAAAAATATAAAACAGTAAAATGAATAAAAATTTCAACTATAAAATAGAAAAAAAATTTCGTTTAGAATATACAAAGAAAAACAAAAAAATATATAACAAATGTAGAAAAAAAGATATAAAAAATCAAAGACAAAAAATAAAATAAAAGTCAATACAAAATATAAATAAAATCAAAAGGAAGTTCACAAAAAAACAAAAGTCTAAGATTTTAAAATTGTAAAGAAGAAATAAAAATAAGTGCGAACAAAAAGATATAAGAAAAAGCAAGAAAACAATAAAAATGGAAATACAAAATTCAAAATATATAAAAATAATTAAAACAAAAAAAATGAAAGCAAACGAACAAATAAATTAAAAGAAAAAAAGAATTAATGAAAAATTATAAAAATAGAATAGATAATACAAAAAAAATGAGACAAACCAAAAGAAGAAAAGATTAAAAAATAAAGTAAAAATCCATAACATTATAAAATTTTTATAAAAAATAACAAAAATTAACAATAAAAAATAAAATGAGAAATAAAATAAGAGAGTATTAAAGCAAAACGAAAAACATAAAATAAGTACTAAAAAAGAGAAAAATTTAAAAACAAACAAAAACACAATTAAAAAAAGTAAGAAAATGAAAAAAAGAAAAGAAAAAGACAATAGAAAAAATTTTAGTTTATAAAATACAAACAAAAAATATAAAATATAACAAATAACAAATAACAAGAAATAAAGATATAAAAAATAAAAACAAAAGAAATAAGTGTGGATAAAAAACACAAATTAAAAAGAAATGCCAAAAAAAACCCAAAAAAAAAAAAAAACCTCAAGAAAAAAAATGGAAAAAATAAAGATAAAAAGTAAAAAGAGTACAAAAAAAATAAAATAATAAAAAATAATGTAAATGACCAATTAGATTAGAGCAACAAAAAAATCAAAGTAAAAAAGAAAATACGTAGTGAAAGAATAATATAATGAAGACAAGAAAGAAGGTATTTTGTAAAAAAAAAGAAAAGAAAAATATACCATATAAAAAAAATATAATAAATAAAAAATTAGGAAAATGTATAAAAAGCAAAAAAAAACAAAAAGCTTTAAAAAAGGAAATAAATATAGAAATAAAAAAATTCTACAAAGTTCAATCTTTAATATATATTTTAAAACTTAATTTGAATTTGAAAGTTTAGATGCAAAATATTTTGATTTGAATTTATTGATTTAAATTTAAAATTTTTAATTTTTAAATGGTTAAAAATGTAAAAATATAAATACATGAAGTAAATAGTGATAGATATAACAATTCCAAACTAGTGTTATTATATATAGGCCAATAAAATTTCAAAAGAAAATGACAAAGATAATTATTATCTCTTAACAAATTGTATCAAATAAAAGATAAATATTATACAATCCAAAATAATAAATAAAATAATCCAAATTTTATTAAATAAAAGATAAATATTATACAATATAATTTTGTTAATTAGATAAATTACATGATAAATAAAAATAAATTTCAAGATAAAATACAAGATGATTTTAAGTAGATATCTAATTAGTAAAGATTTATGAAAATATAAGTAAAGAAAGAAATAAAAAATATTAAAGCAAAACAAAAAAGATAAATAAAATATAAAATAAACAAAAATGCAATAAAAAATATAAGAAGTAAGAAAATAAAAAATAAAAAAAGACAAAAAAGAAATGAAATGAGAAAATAGAAAAAAAATACAAAAAATTGAAAAACATATAAAAAATAATAAGAAAACAATATAAAAAATCAAAGACAAAAAATTAAAAATGAGAAAACTTAAGGCAAAATAAAAATGAAAACAAAAGAAGAAAATGCAACAAAAAAAACTATAAGAATTTAAAAATGAAAATAAGAAATAAAAAGAAATTTGTAAAAGAATTAAGAAAAGAATAAAAATGAAAAGACAAGATTTATGAAAAAAAAATCCAAGAAATAAAAAAAATTTTGTGAAAAAAATTAGAAAAACAAGAAAAAAATAAAAAATGAAGAGGCAAGAACATTAAATAAAATAAAAAGATAAAAAAATTTTGTAGAAATTTTTAAAACGAAGAAAAATGTGAAAAGAAAAAAAAGGAAAAATTTAAAAGGAAAAAGGAAAGAGAGTTAATGAAAAATTATAAAAAATAAAACAGTAAATAACCAACAACGATAAATAAAAAAAAGAAAAAAAAAAGATAGAAAAATAAAAAACATGATAAAAATTTATGAAAATATAAATAAAGAAAGAAATGAAAAATAAAAATGAAAAAAGAAAAAAATATTTATGCAAAACAAAAAAGATAAATAAAATACAAAAGAATATAAAATATAAAATAAACAAAAATGCGATAAAAAATATAAGAAATAAGAAAATCAAAAATAAAAAAAAATTGAAAAAAAATACAAAAAATTGAAAAAAAAATACAAAAAATTGAAAAACGTATAAAAAATAATAAGAAAACAATATAAAAAATCAAAGACAAAAAATTGAAAATGAGAAAAGTTAATGCAAAATAAAAATGAAAACAAAAGAAGAAAATGCAACAAATAAAAACTATAAGAATTTAAAAATGAAAATAAGAAATAAAAAAAAATTTGCAAAAGAATTAAGAAAAGAATAAAAATGAAAAGACAAGATTTATGAAAAAAAAAATCCAAGGAAGCATAAAAAAAAATGGAAACAAGAAATAAAAAGAATTTTGTGAAAAAAATTAGAAAAACAAGAAAAAATAAAAAATGAAGAGGCAAAAATATGAAACAAAATAAAAGATAAAAAAGTATTGTAGAAATTTTTAAAACAAAGAAAAATGTGAAAAGAAAAAAAAAATATGAAAGCACATGAAAAGATAAGTAAAAAAATGAAAGGAAAAAGAGTTAATGAAAAATTTTAAAAATAAAACAAAAAATAACCAACGATAAATAAAAAAAAAAAGAAAAAAGATAGAAAAATAAAAAACATGATAAAAATTTATGAAAATATAAATAAAGAAAGAAATAAAAAATAAAAATAAAGTATGAAAAAAATATTAAAGCAAAACAAAAAAGATAAATAAAATACAAAAAAAATATAAAATATAAAATAAACAAAAATGCGATAAAAAATATAAGAAGTAAGAAAATCAAAAATAAAAAAAGACAAAAATGAAATGAAAAAATACAAAAAAAATTGAAAGACATAAAAAATCAAAGACAAAAATAAAAATGAGAAAAGTTAATGCAAAATAAAAATGAAAACAAAAGAAGAAAATGCAACCAAAAAAAAAACTATAAGAATTTAAAAATGAAAATAAGAAATAAAAAGAAATTTGTAAAAGAATTAAGAAAAGAATAAAAATGAAAAGACAAGATTTATGAAAAAAAAAATCCAAGAAAGTATAAAAAAAAAATGACAAATATTAGAAAAACAAGAAAAAATAAAAATATGAAACAAAATAAAAAGATAAAAAAGTATTGTAGAAATTTTTAAAACAAAGAAAAATGAGAAAAGAAAAAAAAATATGAAAGCACATGAAAAGATAAGTAAAAAAATGAAAAAAGAAAAAGAGTTAATGAAAAATTATAAAAATAAAACAAAAAATAACCAACAACGATAAATAAAAAAAGAAAAGAAAAAAGATAGAAAAATAAAAAAATAAAAAACACAATAAAAATTTGTGAAAATATAAATAAAGAAAGAAATAAAAAATAAAAATAAAATAAGAAAAAATTATTAAAGCAAAACAAAAAAGATAAATAAAATACAAAAAAATATAAAATATAAAATAAACAAAAATGCGATAAAAAATATAAGAAGTAAGAAAATCAAAAATAAAAAAAGACAAAAATGAATTGAAATGAAAAAATAAAAAAAATACAAAAAATTGAAAGACAAAAAAAATAATAAGAAAACAATATAAAAAATCAAAGACAAAAAATTAAAAATGAGAAAAGTTAATGCAAAATAAAAACGAAAACAAAAAAAAAATGCAACAAAAAAAAACTAAATATCTAATTAGTATACATACACATAACACCTTCCATTTTTAATGAAGTCAAAGTCTCATTCAACAATGCTTAATAATAAGGTGATCTGCATTTAAGTTAAACACAAGCAACATGCCACATATATAAAGAACAATGCTGCATTTAAGTTAAACACAAACAACATCCCACATGTATAAAGAACAATGCTATTTTAGAAATAAAGACAATCAAACTTGAACTTCATTGCTCAAGCAAAAAGATTCAAGGCAAAGATTGCCTACAAAATAAACCTAATCACATCCATTGCTCACAAATCAGACATTATAAATGTTTTAACTCGAAAACCTAAAGATACGAAAGTAAAAGGCCTTTAAAAACCTAAAGAGAAATTAAAACTAAAGCAACAAAACCTTAACAAAAAAAGATTATAATGAAAGGCCAAAGATAAGAGGTAGTTTTGCATCTCAACATAAATATACAACAATTATATACCAAAATTAAAAAACAACAGCCACCAACCACATCATAAGTCAGGATGCTTCCAATAATAACAGTATTACTTAAGAAAACAAAGTCTATATTATAATCAGAAACACAAAATTTTAGCCACTTTAATCAAACTCTTCATGATCTGAAATGTACTAGAACAAGTACAGCTATCATCGAAAGTTACCATACAATACAACAAAAATTCTATGCAAGATCATAGACTTTCAAAGAATCCAATAAGAAAGGCAATCTTCCATCTCAGTGCTTAACTAGATTTAAGTTTATGAAATCAATCTTAAAAAAGTAATCAATCATGCAACAAAGTAAAGTGAAATCAGCAAAACAAGAAGAATCAAACACAACACAAAAAAAAAGAGGTACTCTTCATTGTAAGCACTCATCCTCAGTGCGAGGTTGGATTAAGTTTTTGAAATTAAACCTAAGATTACAATTTGTCATGCAACAGAGTTGAACTAGCAAAATAAAAAAATAAAAAATAAAAAACTCAACCATACAAATTTGGAGTACACTGCTATACAATCTCTAATTCCTCTCTTTAGCAAATCGTGTTCGGAGTACACGATCAACTAATTTTCGTATAGACTACTAAATGCAACCACAATTAAGAAAAGTTTATAAAACTACAATCTGTACACAAAAGATAAAACTAAAATTTAAATGGAATGTTAAAACATAAGAGATCAAATATTAATTGAAGTTCAGATAAAACTCCAGCAAATCAAAAGCACTACAACAAAAAATTAGACATTAACCAAAAGCTATGGGAATGAAATCTAGAAGCCAACTTGCAGAATAAAACCAACAAACACAGAATAAAACCAACAAACACAGACATAGAAATTTTGAAACTTTAATTCCTTCTATCCTGCAAGGTATGCTTGGAGCACATAGCCCATTAAGCTTCAAAGAGAAACAGATGACAACTAGGCACACTCATGAATGAAGAAACCACAACCCAAGAATTTCTTTTGCAATAACATTCTCCTAATGCATTCTCAAACAACTTCATCAAATTAGATGCAACCACAATAAAAAGTTTGACATCATCAATAACTAAAAAAGCCAAGCCAGTGAAACCTACGAACCTCATCTATCATGCCACAGAGAGAAAAACAAGAAGAAAACTCCCATACACACAGAGCCACACAAATTTTTAATCCTTAAATCTTACACAGCCATACAAATTTAGAATTCATAATTCCCCTGCAAGTCATTCTTGGACCACACAGCGCATTAAGTTTCAAACAGACCATCAAATCACAACCACACTAAAAGAAGAACCCAAGGGAATTTTTCAAAGTAAAGTTACAAAACCCTAATTTATGTAAAAATTTAAAAATGACACAAGAAGAATCCAGAGACAATCTCAATAAGAAAGACATCAACTGAGAGCCTATGACAACATATAATTAGAGTTTTAAAGAATCCAACAAAAGGAAATAATCTTCCTTTTAAGCATTCAACTACAATGCATGTCAAAATTAAATTACAGAAATTGAACCTAGCAAACCAACAAAATAAAAACCTCCCTAAACACATACCTACACACACAAGAGGCACAGAAATTGAATTCACTGCTTGAAACACACAAGAAGAAAAACAACAGGGAAACTCTCATACACAGTCACATAAATTTTTAATCCTTAAATGCTTCACAACCATAAAAATTTAGAATCCTTAATTCCCCCTACACTACAAAACAATAAGGAAACTCCCATACACATATTTAGAGTTTCAAAGAATCCAGCAAAAGGAAATAATCTTCCTTATAAATATTTTACCACAATGCATGTCAAAATTAAGTTTCAAAAATTGAACCCAACAAACCAACATGCTCTGTAACAGAGTGAAATCAACAAAACAAAAAACTCCCAAAATACACCTACACACACATCAAGCACAAAAATTAAATTCAACTAATCATGCGAGCCATTAGCTTAGAGCACACAAAGAGAAAAAAAACAAGAAACTCTCATACACAGCCACACAAATTTTTAATCCTTAAATCCTACACACATACAACTTTAGAATCCTTAATTCCCCCTACACTGCAAGTCGTTCTTGGAGCACATAACGCATAAGTTTCATAGAGACCAACGAATCACAAACCACACTAAAAAAAATACAACCCAAGGAATTTTCTAAAGTAAAGTTACAAAACCCTAATTTATATAAAAATTTAAAAATGACACAAGAAGAATCCAGAGACAATCTCAATGAGAAAGACACCGAGAACCTATGACAACATATATTTAGAGTTTCAAAGAATCCAGCAAAAAAAAATAATCTTCCTTTTAAGCATTCAACCACAATGAATGTCAAAATTAAATTACAAAAATTGAACCTAGCAAACCAATCTGCCCTGTAACAAATAGAGTGAAACCAACAAAATAAAAACCTCCCTAAACACATACCTACACACACAAGAGGCACAAAAATTGAATTCAATGCTTGAAGCACACAAGGAGAAAAACAACAGGAAAACTCTCATACACAGCCACATAAATTTGTAATCCTTAAGTGCTACACAACCATAAAAATTTAGAATCCTTAATTCCCCCTACATTACAAAACAATAAGGAAACTCCCATACACATATTGAGAATTTCAAAGAATCCAGCAAAAGAAAATAATCTTCCTTTTAAACATTTGACCACGATGCATGTCAAAATTAAGTTTCAGAAATTGAACCCAACAAACCAACCTGTTCTGTAACAAATAGAGTGAAATCAACAAAACAAAAAACTCCCAAAATACACCTACACACATCAGGCACAGAAATTGAATTCAGCTAATCATGCGAGCCATTAACTTAAAACACACAAAAAGAAAAACAAGGAAACTCCCATACACAGCCACACAAATTTTTAATCCTTAAATCCTACACACATACAACTTTAAAATCCTTAATTCCCATACACTGCAAGTCGTTCTTGGAGCACATAGCGCATAAGTTTCACAGAGACCAGCGAATCACGAACCACACTAAAGGAAGAACAACCCAAGGAATTTTCTAAAGTAAAGTTACAAAGCCCTAATTTATGTAAAAGTTTAAAAATGAAACAAGAAGAATCAAGACACAATCTCAACGAGAAAGACACCAACTGAGAGCCTATGACAACATATATTTAGAGTTTCAAAGAATCCAGCAAAAGGAAATAATCTTCCTTTTAAACATTCAAGCCCAATGCATGTCAAAATTAAGTTTTAGAAATTTAACCTAACAAACAGAGTGAAACCAACACAACAAAAAACTCTCAAAAGACGCCTACACACACAAGATGCACAAAAATTGAATTGATCTTATACTGCAAGCCATTTGCTTAGAGCACACAGCCCATACAGATAATCTTCTTTTTAAGTAGCAATTTCTATCCTCGTCAAAATTAAGTTTCAGAAATTAAAAGAAAGAAACTATTCTATCCTACAACAAAAAGATTGTAACAAACAAAACAAGAAACTTGCAAAATATACATACACAAGAGGCACAGAAATTGAATTCCTCCTTATCATGCAAGCCATTCGCTTAGAGCAGACAACTACTAAATAATATCCACACTTAAGAAGCCACAACTAAGGGGTTTTTCAAAAAGTTAAATTCCAAAAACTAAACTAATATAGATAAACGTGTCACAAAAAAAATCAAAACATGACATAACAAAGCCTCAATGAGAAAAAAACGATGCAAACTACAAGAAGAGGGACAGCAGAAAAACACAGTCCAATCCTAAACATCTGAGAATCATTCTTACCCCTATGCTCCTTACCACCCATAAACTCACAGCCATCAACAATCTATTCCACTTTTATTGAAGGCTAGAAATTCTTCAAAGATAATGCCTGCATATCCTATTACAAAAAGCAATGCCATAGAAATATGCATTATGAAATTAGATCAAATTAAGAAAGGCTTCTGTGGATAATACAAGAATATACAAAATATTGGCCAAAGATGAAAAAATGATTACAACCTACAAAGAAAGGATTGCACAAGAAATTAAAGATAAACCTGGATGTTGGTAACCCATGATAGGTTAATTGCCACAGTCCCTGTTAAAGCTGCTGTGAAAACACCAATAGTTTTCAACAAATTAGTCTTTGGCTGGTAACTTCGAAATCTAACGAGCTAGCTTCATCAACTCAACATAAAGGATCACAAGGTCCAGAGGTTGAGGTCAGCTCCTATTGATATACAAAGGTTATTTCAGTGTGTGGAAGAACCCAAAAATGAAGAAACACAGACACTGCCGTTTTGCTATGATGGTTGGTTTTTATAGCAATTTGGAGAAAGCTTTCTAAACAGCCTTTTGTATAATCTTCCCTCATAAAGAGGATCATTACTCAACCTCAATCCTGCCAATGAAGGATGAGAAACCAAGAAGAGTCATTTGAAAAATGTTCCTAGCCTTTAGGATTCAGCATTTTTTACACAATGAGGCTACTTTCAGGACTTGAACTTGCTCATTTGAGCCCCTCAGCCAAAATCTTTTATATTGCACCAGACAGTGTCTCCTAATCAACCCTCATATATCTAACTAAATCAATCTGATTTCTGAGCGAAACATCTGCAGAAGGTAATTTCCAATAGCAACAGCTTGAAATTCTATCAAATTATTTGACCTCCTCATTAACCAAGATAAAATCTTCAAATGTATGAACTAGCAATACAGGCAAATGGGTACCCTTAAACTGGAGTACTTATAAGCAAGACAATAGATGACAAAAGACACAAAATGAAATCAAAAAACACTCACCCAAATCATAAATCAATGAAAATGCAAATGGGTACTCGTAAAGATAAAATTTTTCACATAGGGATGAAAAGAACAAAAACCTCAAGCTGCTTTTCATTGTTGGGTTGAACTTTTTGTTGCCGTGCAATAACTTTCGTTATGGGGTTTACCTAGACTCATAATTGTTGTTATATTATTACATTATAATATAAATCAAATTAAGAATTTTTTTTATTGAAAGAAAAAAAGAACAATACTAATTTTTTTACTTGAGATACTATAACTAATTGAAGGTATGGATCCAATCTATAACTAAAGTTATAAAGGGGATACACTCATTCTTTTTGGTTTCTAACCTTTGGTGACATGGCTAACCAGTAAGGCGAGGATTGCAAATCCCTTATTCCCCGGTTCAAATCAAGTTGTTGCTTGATCAACAAAAAACTTGGAACCCTATATTCTGCTTTGCTCATATGACTCAAAAATTTTTCTCTACCAAAAACAAGTGCAAGAAAAGGACTCTTGATACTTTCTTGACTATAAACTTAGCAAGGTTTTGTCTTCAAAAATGTTGTAAATCCTTACGTCTAGGATTCAAGGAAAAGTTAGAGTAGGAGAGGGGAATCAGAAATCTTGATATGATATCCCATCTCCTATTAATGGAAGGGCTGCTAGAAGAGTCTTCAATTAGATTGGATATCATAATGGGAGTGTCTAATTATTAACAAATGAATAGTTGTACAAGGGTAAGTAATGAACAACAGTTACCTTTAGGAAGTTTTTCATGCTTTGAAAGCAAGGTTCAGACAACACATCATTGCAACATATGATTAATGCAACATATATGTATGCAATAATCCCACATTCCCCAAAAGACAAAGGGAAAAGGAGGGAGGCAAAGAGGAATCTAACCCAAAAGGAAGCATCACATGCATGTGTTCATCAACAATAGGTGACAGACGCTAAAAGCACCCAGACAAGTAGACAACAGAGCTTGCATAGCATTTTACACGTACAGCCCACAACCAAACAGAATAAGTCTATTGCAAATCATTGAAAAGGCCGCAGATCCTAACAAAAATGTTCACCTAATGGCTCCAGCTGCTACTTTGTGAAAATAAGCATGTGAATGCAACCAATCTTCAAATTTTAGCTTTCCAACATATGCACGTGGTGCCATTTTCCGCAAACAATAAGAATGGAAATCAAATTGATCTTCAGTAATATCAGCATAGTGCTTCTCCACAGCTATAAATTTCTCCAGGGCCCGTCCAAAATCACCATGTCGAAAGTAACTTTCATCAGAAGCAAGTTCATACCTTCAAAAGATGGATAACACTCAGTAGGTGTACCCAAATTATAATTAGAGACAACAACATGTGGAAGGTAATAAACAAAAACAGACCACATGCACTGCATGTCATAAAGGTTGTTGTGCTGGCCCCCATCTTTCGTGAACAAAACAGCAGTTTTTCCTGCCAAAGCCACCTTCAAAAGTAGAAAAAGCTTGTGAACAGTACAATAATACCGAAAGAAATTTAGTGACAAATATTAACTATGACAAAAGATGAAGTGGGGAAGCCTTAGAACCTGATCAGACTGCAACATTCGCTTCACAGATTAACTGTTTACATAGCGATCTGCAAGATCCATACACCTAGCTTCATCTGTCAATGAAGCCACAGCTACCAAATCACCAACATGTTTCAGTATCCGACTCTGTCACCAAAGAGAAGTAAATAATATACACATAGACCCAGCTTCAAGAAAATTCCAAGAACTTCTCCAAAAGATCAAGAAACAATAGCCAGTCAAACTAAAAAACACCAGTCAAACTAATACAAAAAAAAAAAAAAAATCTCACCTGGATATAAAGGCTAGAAGAGGCTTAATGCAATCAATTGCCGCTTTACGAAATTTGTTTCCTTGCAGTAAATCAAGTGGTATCCTCTAAAAATTGAGAAAACAAAGTTTTAATATAAGTCCTAGAACATTCATCACACATCATAAAGGAAGTAGCATTTATTGGCAATAATGATGCACATTGTAACAGCAATAATTACAATTCTCATGAATGAATACATAACAAATGTGGGTTACAGGAAGAAAACAATTTAAATACATCCTCACTGCATGAGTCAAATTCCAAAAGCTCTAGAGTTTGACACTTTATTTCAATCATGCCATAACCTGGCCCATCGTCAAAAGGTTTTTATATAGGAAAGTCAGTTTAACTAAAAGAATGAGATAAAGATAGCCACTAATAAAAGAATTAGCCACCATGTCAACTCTCTAGGGGTGAAGCATATGAAAGCATAATTTTAACCACCTAGAGTTCTTACTATTGTCACATCAAGACATCAATGAAGTATTTCAGCATAATACCACAACTATCTATTTCTAGATTATTTAAGAATATCACAAGCCATCGAATGGACTGTGTCTATTGTAGAACCA
Organism: Durio zibethinus; assembly: GCF_047325235.1. Lineage (NCBI taxonomy): Eukaryota > Viridiplantae > Streptophyta > Magnoliopsida > Malvales > Malvaceae > Durio > Durio zibethinus. Next base: position 17,730,896 of record NC_143177.1, read on the forward strand.
CATCACTAGATTTTTGTCACATAATTTCTTATCAAGCCATCAAGAAAAACAAGATCCCTACAAGAGTATTTGTAAAAATAGCCGCCCCTCCTCTCTCTAGAAAAGGGGAGAAAGCTTGATAGCTCTACAAAAAAGTAAGGTTTTCGTTGGATTTGCATCATGTGATTCTATAAATAAGAGAGAGAAGAAATCCAGAGCAAATATAATGAACAGAACATCCCAAGGTACCATTTGGAGCTTATTAAAAAAAAATACCAAACAGAAAATCAAATTAATATGACTAACAGCTAAGACATAATAAAACAGCTTACACTAGCAATATCATTATCTACAGTCTATAACGAGAACACATTTTATCATCAGAAAAAAATAGAAAAAAATCAAATCGGGCATTATTTGAAGTAAAAAAATTTAAATAAAATTAAGATGGTAGAAATCAAACCTTCATAAGGTCTCCAAATTCCTCACACATTCCAATTTGTCCTCCACCAACTAATTCTCTACTTAACAGCCTCAAGTTTCTTGGTCTGCTCCAAGGTATATAACATTTCTGCAACTGCCACTATATGCATCAAAGATTCTGCAGAACCAAAAAGTGAAATTTGCATGATTATACAACCTACCTCAAGGAACCTAAAATGCATCATGTTATGTAAAGGTCGTAATACCTTCATGTTTACCAAGGAAAACTTTGTTCGCCTCACTAAGAGTTTTCTCCTGCAATTGACTGCAGAAAGAGAAAATAAAGGGATTTAATGCATCAGGGATCAAAATAATAATAGTAACAGTAACACAACAAAATTCTAGTAGGGGGAATAGCTATCATAAAACCATTTCAAAGAGAACCTGATGGATGGACGCTCAGCTTCTAAGACACTCCAAACAAGTTTTTCAGCATCAGTTAATGGAGCAGGCATTGAGCCCAATTTATGGAAAAATTTAATCTGCATTAGATTAAATTCAAATAAGCATTGTAAAGATTACATGATCTTTGTATCTAAGAACAGAAAAGAATGCAGTTGTGCATGGCAGTGCACAAATATGGTAGGGCAGATGTTACATACCAAGCAGCGATGTGAATCTGGATTCTCAGCATCCAGCCTTAGCAGTTGCTTTACAGCCTTCGCAGTTGCTTTACAGCCTTCAGGAAAACAAAATAAAACCAAGACAAACGTACTAATATGAGCTCATGAAATAGTAAAAGTACTACTGCACAAAACCATTGTTCTACAACTCAAAGATATGTCGTGCAAACTATCTAATTCACACATAAATTCATTGAGTGAGTAGAGCAATAAGAAAAGGATGTTTGGTTAAACGGTACAGTTTCGTTATTTCAAGAACATATCCACAGGCAGAAAGTGAAAAAAGAGAGGAGAAAACAAGAGAAGGGGCTTCCTCACAAATCACTAGCTGACAATTAAATATCAGTTCTAGTTGACCAAACACAAAAAGAACAAGAAACACATCTCATGTTCAATTCTTGGAAAATATAATACCTGAAAGGCAAGCAAAATCTTCTGCTTTCTCATATTTACTTCAACAGAAAGTAAGTGCGTCTCCAAAGAATCAGGTGAGTTCTTCTGAAGCAACTTCAAGTACTTCGTTGCTTCTGACAAGGGATACTCTGTCTGAAAAAAAAAATACAGATTAAACAGTCTTAGCTTAATAGGCATTAGCGTAACACATTTTTACAGCACGAGGACTTTAATCAGGAATCTAAAGCACAGGGAAAAGATAATAATAGGTAACCTTCAATAATTTTTCTCCAAAAGGATAAGGATCTACAGGTTTAACATGTCGTTTCCCAGACTTAGAGATGCCACTAGAACTTGATTCTTCATTTTTCTCCTCTGCCTCTTAAAATAATACACGGCATCAGAATGAAATCATCAAAGAGAGAGTTAGCCAAGAATCACCAAAACAAGCTGATATACTTTCTTAGCTCGTTCCACCTTCCTCTGCTTCTTCATTTTCTTTTTCTGAGAAGGAGTCTTTGATGTGTCATCCTCTTCTTCAGCCAGTGAGTTCAAAGGAGAATCAAACAACTTTAGATAGCATTTGCACTTCAAAATCCAATAATTATCACAATGCAGAAAGAAAAGGTTCAAAATTGAAGTAATCACCAGTTTCAAGCCAAGAGTTTCAGAGAAAGAAACACCAACATAGAAATGGGACAATGGATCAATCACAAAAACTATTACTTAATTGTTGCATGGCCTGTCACTATATCATCCCATTCCATTTCACCATCAAATCAATAAATCAATATAAAAAGCTATATAATCAACAAATAAATTCTGGTACGGTAACATGCAATTCTCCATCCTTAACCCAACAGAAATCCCAGGCGCCGCCTTCCTATCATTTAAAAAGCCACAATCTCAAATTTCAATATGCCTGCAAGGAACATTTAATCCTTTCAGTAATAACATCACGAGAATATGAACTTACAAAAGATATAACGAAAGCAAATTGAGACTACCAAGCAAAATTTTTATCCTGTTTGGCATATACCACAAGGTCTCGACATAATATAATAAGAATCCCCTAAGTACAACGTAAAACACCATCCTAAGTATGAAACAAGTATATAACCTTATAAAAATCAGAAACTATAATCTAGAATACTTGTTAAATTAAATTTGACTTGAGCATCATTTGAACACAAATTTTTTAAGCAGATCCAAATATTTGCATCTTCTTTTAATAGTTAATAATTTGTGGGAGAGCATTTGAACTTCAGACCTCCTACCAGGGCAAGAGGAGTTATTGCAACTAAGGTATGTGTAAAGCCACAAAAAAAAAAAAAAACTGCTTTATAATATAACATAATTGGCTTATTAATAGCATTTGTTTCTGTATGGTAAGGATAGACATGTATCCACAGTTGAAAATTCGTTAATGGTACATTTTCCTATATATTATGTATTTGGTCCATCAGGTATATAAAACAAAGAGACGGGGCACAAGGATTGTCTTACATAGCATTCTGATACATAATACTAATTTAATCACATACATATCAATTAGATCAACAAATGAATCAACAACAAATGAATCAACAACAGCCTCTTATTTGAACTCTAAAACTCTCTTTTGTATTCCTATACAAATGAAATTGAAAAACAGATTGATTAACATTATTTGAAAAAATCATAAAGTTCATAACGAACTTAAAATCATTGTGCATATCAAAATGACTAGTATTGTAGACACCGATTTTGTCCGGGTCTACTGTTTTAATAATAATAATAATATTTTTAATAAAAAAATTATTAATAAACAAAACAAAAAAAAAAAAACAAACAAAAGAAACAGAATAAGACAGAAATCAGGGAGTTGGTACGGCGCCGCTGTCGCCAGCCTCCGACCAACTACCCGACCAGCCACCCTACAGCCACCAACCAACTACCCTACAACCACCTAGATCCCCCTAATTTAAGCCTTTAAAAATCTCCAGCCACTTCCCCTTCAAGAAGGAGGAAGCTGGCTGGAATCCCCATTCAACCTTGCTCTAAAAATTCCCTTTTCTGAAACCTCTCCCTCGAATCCCTCCTTTTCCGAAATCTCTCTCGAACGCATAGGAACCCGTTCACTTCATCCCTACCAAAAATCACCAAACGAGCTACCCCTCCCTCAAAACACTCCCAAACACCCAAAATACCCAAACAGAAACTACACCAACCGAAAAAAAAAAAAAGAAAAACAGAAACGAAAAAATAACACAGTCCTCGCCGATTCGGCGAGGAACCCAGCGCCAAGGAGGTACCTGCAACAAGAAAAGCAAGGTTATTAGTTTGAGTATTTTATAAAAAAAAAGTAAAAAAAAAGAAGAACAGAAAACTTAGAACCCCGATCTACGTCGATCGGGGTCGTTTTCGGCGAAGAGGAGACCAGATCTGAAAAGATCGCGTCGGCCGGCGCCAACCCAGGCAGCGGCCGGCGCGGTGGTCCGGCGGCCGACGGAGCTCTTCCTCAGAGCTTTCTCTCTCCCCGTTTTTTTTCTGAAACAAACAGAATGAGCTGAAAAAAAAAATAGGGGTCCTTTATAGGGGAACAAATAGCCAAAACGACGACGTCTGGACCAGGAGGATCCGCACGCCCCATGATCCGACCCGGGATCCGCGCAACGACCTGCTGACCCGTTTCCTCTAACAGCTCTGAGCCGGTTCAATCAAACCGGACCGAACCGCTCCTCAACTGGTTCTACTGAACCGCGAGCCGACCGATCTCTTTTCGATCCATCCGAACCGGTCGTTGACCGATCCGGTTCAGGTAAAAAAAATTTTTGAATTTTTGAATTTTTTTTATATTATTATTTTTGTTATTTTAAATATATGATAAATTTATAAATTTGTTAAAATAAATGTTTAATTGTTTTAATAATAATAAAATTAAAAACAAATAATAATTAAAAATATATTAAAATGCTTTAAAAAAATAAATAATTTTTATTATTTTCTCTGCCTAGATGTTGGAGGGAATAAAAATATTTTTCTAAAGAAATAATTTGACCTAAATGTTGGGGAATTATTATTAATAAATTTTCATAAAAAAATAAATATAAAAAATTTTTAATTAGTTTTCAAAAATTATAAAAAATTGAACTTGCTCCGAAAGTCTGCCTAGATGATAGGGATTTTTAGAGATGTTCGTGTTTTACTTAAACCTTAAATACTAATTTTTAATTTTCAAAATCCCTTAAATCCAAACTCCCAAAAATCCAAAATCCCTGAAATCCAAAGTTTTAAAAATCCTAAGGACGCGTGTGAAATTTTTATTTAAAGCAATTTGTTCCCGAATATCGCCTAGAGGATGGGGTATTTAGGAAATTTTACTTCGTTAAGTCTTTTCACACGAGTTCGTAATTCACATTAATAATAGGATTAATAAATAAATGTATAATAAAATTGGGATCTTAAATATAAATAGTAGCACCTAAGCTCTGCCTAGATGTTGGAGAGTCGGGGTGGTCTCATTATACTTAAGAATCAAACTCTTAAATTGCATTTCATTATAAATGACATTCATTAGCATACATACGTTAGCATGTTATCATCGATAATCGATTGCATTATTCTCTCTTTAATTTGCTGTTCGATGATAAAATATTTTATAGTAAAAAAAAGGGAATAATACTTTCAAAAAAATATATTTTTGTGATATTATACAATAAAATAAAAATAACATTCCAAAAAAAATAATTCTTGATACTCTGTCTCGATGTTGGAGAGTTACTAACAATTTTCTATAAATAGTGTTATTTCATTTTAAGGATTGTTATGTTAAATCTTAAGCGAAAAGAGTTATTTCAAATTCTACCTAGATATTGGAGAATTTTAAGATAATTGTTTAACTTAAAGATTTTCTCAATATTCCTAAATAAAAATTTTAGCAAAAATATTTTTAAATGAAGGGAATTAATGTTAAATTTTAAATTAAAACTATTTTTATTCAACGTCGAAAATAACGCATAATTAAATGGTACCAATTTATGAACATTACGGGGGTGCTAATATTTCCCAACGTGTAACCGACTCCTGGACCCAACTTGATTTTTCGTAGATCGAAATTTATCTTTTTTATAAACTTTAAACTCGTTTTTATAGTTTTATTAAAAAGATAAACTTTTTGGTGACCAATCACACCCTAACAAAGATTGGTGACGACTCCCTTTTTATTTTTCTCGATTTTAAAACTCCGTTTTTACGTCTGACGGTCCCAAAACCGTTATGACAAGTATTATTATTACTTATTATTAAAATTCACATTCAAAAAGAAGCGAGAAAATTTTGTTTTATGATAAAAAAATTCATTCATGGATCTCAGTTAATTTTCAATGGGAGAAAAAAGAAAACAAAGAGTCCATTGAATTTCAACTAATTAGTTTCACAAATAAGATACAAAGATTTACCTCAAATTAGGAATTGCACAAAAAAGATTACTTACCTCAAAAAGGTCTACGTAAAATTATAGGAAAACATTAATGGCTACTATCTTATTTATCAAAGAAAAATAAAATACACTACAAAGAATTAATTAGTGAGTTGGATATTCAGGAATAAAAAAAATCGTTAATTTGAAAATTTTGAATTAGTCAATTTATTAGATATTTCATTTTGATATACTTTTAATTTTCAATAATCCATGTAAAAGTGAATTAAAGAAAAACTTATGAATCTATCAGTTACAAAAAAAGGCCTTAGTATAGTCAATATGATAGCCATTTAGTCGAACGGAGTTTTGTATAGAATATAAATAATAATAATAATAATAATAATAATAATAATAATTCCATTGCTACCATTATTATGATATTACATATTCCAATCCAATTGAATACTAGAAAAATAAAATGAATTCCTAATTTTATATATTCATTTAGATAAAGAGAAAATAATCATAAAATATATATAGGGAGAGAGTTCATTTTTCTAAAACTTAACTTTTCCATAGATTCCATTGTTCGAAAAATGATTTGCAGAAAGACGTTTCACCAACTTTTTAATTTTTTATTTTTTAGTAGAATATTTAGAATATGATTGAAGTGTGCACGAAAAGAGGCTTGTATTTATTAAACATGCGCAGATATAGCATTTCTATTTATATTCTTTCCTTTTTTTTATTCCATTATAGAACTCTAGTGGAGAAAACACACAACGTGCTCTATGAAAAATTCTATTTTTCTTTAATTTTAATCTATTCAATGAAAAATTGAAACATGATAATTTTTTGCTAATTCCCTATGGACATCATATCTAGATAGATGAAATACATTATTAGATAACTATAGCTGTGTAATAACTTTTGTTATGGGGTTTACATAGAATCATAATTGTTGTTATATTATTATAATATAATATAAATCAAATTAAGAAATTTTTTTTTATTGAAAAAAAGAACAATACTAATTTTTTACTTGAGATACTATAACTAATTGAAGGTATGGTTCCAATCTATAACTAAAAAGGGGATATTCATTTTTTTTGTTTCTAACCTTTGGTGACATGGCCAACCAGTAAAGCAAGGGACTGCAAATCCCTTATTCCCCGGTTCAAATCAGGTTGTTGCTTGATCAACAAAAAACTTGGAACCCTATATTCTGTTTTGCTCATATAACTCGAAAAATTTTCTCTAGCAAAAACAAATGTAAGAAAAGGAATCTTGATACTTTCTTGATTATAAACTTAGCGAGGTTTTGTCTTGAAAAATGTTGTAAATCCGTACATCCAAGATTCAAGGAAAAACTAGAGTAGTGGAAGGGAATCAGATAGCCCCTCCCCTATTAATGGAGGGGCTGCTAGAAGAGTCTTGAATTAGACTGGCTATCATAATGGGAGCGTCTAATTAACAAATGAATGGTTGTACAAGGGCAAGTAATGAACAACAGTTACCTTTAGGAAGTTTTTCATGCTTTGAAAGCAAGGTTCAGACAACACATCATTGCAACATACGATTAATGCAATATATATGTATGCAATAATCCCCCATTCCCCAAAAGACAAAAGGAAAAAGAGGGAGGCAAAGAAAATCTAATCCAAAGTGAAGCATCACATGCATGTGTTGATCAACAATAGGTGACAGAAGCTAAAAGCACCCAGACAAGTAGACAACAGAGATTACATAGCATTTTTCACGTACAGGCCACAACCAAACGGAATAAGTCTGTTGCAAATCATTGAAAAGCTTGCAGATCCTAACAAAAATGTAGACAACAGAGATTACATAGCATTTTTCACGTACAGGCCACAACCAAACGGAATAAGTCTGTTGCAAATCATTGAAAAGCTTGCAGATCCTAACAAAAATGTTCACCTGATGGCACCAGCTGCTGCTTTGTGAAAATAAGCATGTGAATGCAACCGATCTTGAAATTTTAGCATTTCAACATATGCACAGAGTGTCATTTTCGGCAAACAATAAGAATGGAAATCAAATTGATCTTCAGCAATATCAGCATAGTGCTTCTCCACAGCTAAAAATTTCTTCAGGGCCCGTCCAAGATCACCTTGTCGAAAGTAACTTTCACCGGAAGCAAGTTCATACCTTCAAAAGATGGATAACACTCGGTAGGTGCACCCAAATTATAATTAGAGACAACAACATGTCGAAGGTAATAAACAAAAACAGACCACATGCACTGCATGTCATGAAGGTTTTTGTACTGGTCCCCATCTTTTGTGAACAAAATAGCAGTTTTTTCTGCCAAAGCCACCTTCAAGAGTGGAAAAAGTTTGTGAACAGTACAGTAATACTGAAAGAAATTTACAGTGACAAATATTAACTATGATAAAAGATGAAGGGGGGAGCTTTAGAACCTGATCAGCCTGCAACATTCCCTTCACAGATTCACTGTTTATATAACGGTCTGCGAGATCCATACACCTAGCTTCATCTGCCAATGAAGCTGCAGCTACCAAATCACCAGCATGTTTCAGTATCCGACTCTGTCACCAAAGAGAAGTAAATAACATACACATAGAACCAGCTTCAAGAAAATTCCAAGTACTTCTCCAAAAGATAGTAAAAAGGTTCATCAAGAAACAATAGCCATGTACCAAAAACCCTAAAACCTAAGAAAGGAGGTCATATGCCTGCCCAATGCCCATCAAGACTTAAGGTCCACAAAGAAAAACTACTATGCATTTTAAATGAATGTATATCAACTTTGCACAATTTAGTGCAAAACAATATATTCAATCAAGGTCAGTATCATAGAAAGTGATAAGCCTCTTACAAGTGAACGATAACTACAAGGAAATATCTAGAAAGATTTTCAGGTATTGCTATGCCTTGTGAGATGTGAGACAAACCAGGCAAAAAGATTTCAAAATATAAGATCAAAAAATAAAATAAAAGAATCCAGCTAACAAAAATCTAAAACCAGCAGATGAAGCCAATGCAAAAATTTGAAGATTGAAGACGAGAACAAACCTTGACAGAGTATAAATCAATTACAGTTGGTGTGTGCTCTATGGCCTCATTAATTTTTGAAAGAGCAACATCATATTGGCCTTTTCTATCATAATGCTGCATCAATAAATTCAAAGTTACTCAAATGCAAAGAAAGCACCAAACATTTATAGCAAGAAAAGAAGAAAAGGCCATGGCCCACGGGGTGAGGAAACCTGATGATTACCCGCCTGAGCCAAAAAGAATAAAATCCATAAAAGTGTTGAAGGGGGCTCTTTCACTGTCCTGCACTCAATATGAAACACAAGCAAGAAATGACTCAGCATAATACCAAATGCGTGCTTGTGTATTAGCATACAAACAAAAACATATAGAAACTTCACATGCAACCATATGGGACAACCATTATGTACTTGTTTAATAGATAACAACACATAAATGACGGAGGACTTCACCAAACAATAAGCAGTAAAAGAAAAAAAGGCACTCAGACCGCACCCAATATCTAAACATTTAGACACTGTTAAGACTTACCAGAATATCACATAAGGGCTGGAAGTCTATATTACCTCAAAGAGTAGTAAATCAAAACATTTATTTGCTTTTAAGACTTAATAAAATATTACACAAGGTTTTAAAGCATATACTAGCTATCAGGGTATCTGCCAGTGGTCCTAATTGAATGCTCCAACTCAAGAACAAGTTGTTCCAATATGTCTGCCTGTGCAAGTGTCAACAAAGCAGGCAATCAATCCTAATGAAATCAAGCTCCAACCAGTTGCTAAGCAGTTTAGAATAATCAATATTTAGAAACTTAATTCTATTTTTAGAATATGTAAGTAAGAAAACTTACCTTTCCAGGGTGATCATCCAAGGGAGAAAGGTCTGAGAATAAAGATGGAACCCCCTGAGACCACCAAGAAAATATATCATTATTTCACCCGACAAACTAAAAACACCAGTCAAACTAACACAAAAAAAAAAAAAAAATCTCATTGGATGTATATACCTTTGTTAGAAGAGGCTTAATGTAATTAAATGCTGCTTCACAAAATTTGTCTCCTTGCAGAAAATCAAGAGGTATCCTCTAAAAATTGAGAAAACAAAGTTCTAATATAAGTCCCTGTCAAATCTCTAAGGGTGAAGCATATGAAAGCATAATTTTAACCACCTAGAGTTCTTACAATTGTCACATCAAGACATCAATTAAGTATTTCAGCATAATACCACAACTATCTATTTCTAGATTATTTAAGAATATCACAAGCTATTGAATGGATTGTGTCTGTTGTAGAAGCACATCACTAGATTTTTGTCACATAATATCTTATCAAGCCATCAAGAAAAATAAGATCCCTACAAGAGTATTTGTAAAAATAGCCACCCTTCCTCTCTCTAGAAAAGGGGAGAAAGCTTGACAGCTCTGCAGAAAAGTAAGGTTTTCGTTGGATTTGCATCATGTGATTCCATAAATAAGAGAGAGACAGAGAAGAAATCCAGAGTAAATATAATGAACAGAACATCCCAAGGTACCATTTGGAGCTCATAAAAAAAAAAAAAAAAGAGATACAAAACAGAAAATGAAATTAATATGACTAACAGTTAAGACATAATAAAACAGTTTAGACTAGCACATTCCACAACTAGGGAGTTTTTGCAATAAACAGAATGTATCGATAACATCCATCATAAATTCCTAATGAAAACAGAAGCACAACATAAATCCATCACCTTAACTGCACAAGACCAAGTGTACTATTGTGAAAGTGATTTGTATAACGCATCCAATCGATCAAATTCATCAGAGGAATACTTGGCATTTTCAGAATACAGGCCAAAGCATTTCTGCAAGCCTTCATAATATCTGAAAAATATACATATACAAATACAAAAATTGTAAGTTGGTTGGCTCCTGGTTTATCAGACCTAATAGCAATAAATTGCGCTGATATATAGGCATATACTGAGTGAAGAGACATAAGTTAACAGTTCTGTAAAAGAATTTTCCTCATTTCCCAATCTGAGAAAGCACCCAAGAGACTGTTGACACATATAGTATTATAGAATTACAGTTCTGCTCATAGTTGCTTTGCTACCTTTTAATTATATTTATATATGAGGTGGTGCATAATGCTCCTTTTTACTAAAAGAGCTAAGCAAAGGGCTTGACAGGACAGAGAGATATAAAACAATCCCAAGAATGAAAAAATAAAAATAACCTCATTTTATGTAAAGATACCATGGTGTAAATGTAACACGCACAAGTATAAGCAAAAGCTTAAAGAAACAAAATTTAAAACTAAAAAACGATTGAATTTGTGACATAAGGGATACACACTGATTAGTTTCAAGCTTAAAGCACCAACAAAAATAGAGCATAAAAAATAATGACTATTTCTACCATTCTTTTAACCCTTCATAAAGTTCTAACATAGGTAAAGGAATTTGGGTGTTACTACAAGAAGAATTGAAAAACCTATTAGCCCAACAAAAATATATTTAAACACACAAACTATTCAGAATATTAATTACTCTTCATTTCCTACAATAATAATACACCACGGCATTGAGAAAAAGAAGTCAATTATAACTTCAAGAAGTGCTATATAAAAGGAAAGAGTTGACTAATATTCTTTGCTATGAAAGATTTATTAATGAGCTTAACTAGGTGTTTCAAAAGAGTACCAAATGCATAAGACTCACCTGTAACTGTCAGGGTTCATGGTAAGTAAAGCCTTGTAAATATTGGCACCTTCTTCTAGGCATCCAAGTTTCACCAGGAGAGAAACCTCTTGTTCTTTATAAGTCAATTTATCAACCTAGAATAATAGAATTGGTTAGAATTTTAATGTCCAAAAATTCAAAACTTACAAAATTTTTAATGTTAAAAGTATTCAGGTATTATACATTTGACACGTACTATTTTTGGCTCTTTCTTATACAATTCCTCAAGTGCTCTCTCAAGAAACCCAGATTCCTCTAGCAAAGAGATCTGGAGAAAAATACCATACCCTCATAAACATCAGAAAAGCAGCAGGGGGCACCACTAGTCTAGATGTACAGCATCCATTATGCATAATGAATGTAGTTTTGCATATTTCTATGCCAATATATTATTAAAGAAATAAATGCTACTGCAAGGGCTAAGGCTTATAGGTACTTGTCCAATTGGTTAAGCTGTTTTCGAATCATGTTAATGGTGTTAAACCAAAAAAGAGTAGTCAAAAAGAAAGATAGACTAACTTATTAAGATGTCAGAAACAAAAATTCCGAAATGGTTCCACAGAACATATAATTGGAGATTAGCAATTATTAAGATTCAGAGCTGCTAAGTACAAACACCACAGATATGATTACTGGTAGAAGGCCCAACAATTAGTGAACAAGCCATATTTCTCTCTAACATGAATACATCAAGAATTAAATATCTTATAGATGCCAAATACCACTATAGGCCACTAGTTAGTCCTCCATCTCAGATTAAAGTGAACTTGGAGATGATTTAATTTAACTTATCAGCCATACACACAGAATCATGAAAAGCCATACTTCACAAGTAGAAAAAATGGGTGTAACATGTACATGAAAGTAGATGAGATTTTGGCAATAAAATAAGCAGAAGGAAAAAAGAAGTTAAGAAGAAATGGGTAGGTTTTCTAATTGCATGTGAAAAAAATTAGAATTAATTCAAAAAAGGGACCCCATTTATAAAGAAGGTAAAGGCATTAAAAATCTTTAATTTTTGTATATTTAATTACTTTATTTGGTTTATGGATAATTTCACTAACACTGTTGGCATCTGGTTAACAAGTGACACCAAATCAGTCACTCCCATTCTATGTTAGTATAAATTCTAAAATTTTGAATGTCTGTATAATGAAGTCAACTCATGTGAAATTACAGCCACATCCCACATACATATGCATGCAAAAAAAAAAGAGTTGAAGTACATGACCAATACCTTATATAAAAGCATTTCACCATGCTCACAACGTTCATTATCTGGTGGATAATCATCTTCTAATGTCCCTTCAAATGCTTCCAAAATTTCAACTGCTTTTGCACCACTAATATCAACCAAAAAAAGGAATACAGCATAAATACCTAAAGGATGAATGAAATTAATAAGACTTCATTCACTTAGAACTACTCGGCTAAGACAGGGACAGAAAAGGAAAAACCCTCGTAACTGTTGTGCCAACAACTTCAATTCATTCATATATAAAGCCAAATGAAAATATGGCATCATCATTGTCTCCATATAAAACTATAGCAAAAACAACATAACTCTGCGGTTAACTAGGCATTGTTTGTAAAAGGCTAATTTGCAACCAAATTTCATATATGCAAGTGCAACCAGCTTAGAATAGTAGGGTACCTATCTATCTACCCACCTATCTATACATATTAGTAACATCTTTAACACATTCTACACCCACCATATATTGTCATAAAAGAAGTTTGATATCTTATTGGATGTTTAGTTGAAGTCATACAAACAATATGAACCACGTGTTAAAAATCAACAGTAATTTCATCCATGTTAGCACCCATTTGATCATATAATTAGAAACATTAAGTCCTGATTAAGCATTTAATTTAAAGAAAGGCTTTCATTATATCAACAAATATTTCAACTTTCAATACCAAAAGGCCCTTCAATTTGGACCTTCAAGTATACATAACAATAACAACACTCTAAAACATGTTTCACAAAATAAAAGTCAACAGAAATTGGTGAAAGTTAGCATAAGAATTGGAACAAATTTTTTTAAGAACAAAATAAAGGACAAGTACTTTGAGTTTAAATGGTGGGCTACAGCAAAGCCAATCCAGTTCATGCAATGATTTGGTTTCAAATGCAAAAGTTGTTGTCTTGTATCAACAAATCCTGTCAAATCTCGCATTTGTGCCTGCAATGCAAAAGATAAAACATAAATGTAATAATTTCTGATACAACCTGAAACATGACAATGAGAAAATACAAAACCATGATCAAATCCAAAAAATTTCTCTCAAACTTCATATCTTAGTAGAAAGACAAATGCTCATCATCTTCATACTTTTTCCTTTAACTTTTCAAGGCATATAAACCATAAATAAGGGGGGGGCACAAATAAGTTAATGCCAACAAATGACTTAATCATCTGAAATAATGAGTTAAGAATCCATAATATGGCAAGCGCTAAAGCATCGAGGGAGAATAATAGAAATGAAAATCATCAATTTCAGTATCAAAGACGCCGACTTTTCTTACTATTCTGGAGCAGTAAGGCACATGGGCAGATGAAATTAAGAGAAGAACCGAACCAGATCTGATCCAGAAAGTATAAACTCTTTCTAATTGCAAAGGTCATTAATGTTAAAACCTTCAACCATTAAGGAACTAGTAGAATGAGACAGAAAAAGGTTCTGTGGCGGTAGACCAGAAAGTATCAATTCAAGGTGGTTGATTCTTACAGGATAACGAGAATGAAAGGATCAAATCAGACTGGTTGCTTCTGATTATATTACTTGTCATTCTATAAACACTTTCAACCATTAAAGAACTAGTAGAATGAGAGATAAAAAGGATCTGTGGCGATAGACCAGAAACTATCAATTCAAGGTGGTTGCTTGTTACAGTATAATGAGAACGAAAGGATCAAATCAGACTGGTTGCTTCTGATTATATTGCTTATGTTTTATTTTTGCGTGTGCCTCAAAACAAAACCTTCAATTAAGATACTAAATCTGAACCATCTCTCATATTAATCTGCTGCCAGAATATCAGATGATGTCTGTTATATCCTTTTCCTTCCCCTAAAGCCATAAATTGTTTCTACCAAAACTATGATCTAAATTTTCAAAGTTATAAAACCAGCTGACTCATCTATGTTCTAAGTGTTTAAGAAGATATTTTTTTCATGGTCTCATACAGCCTCTCCCTTTTAGTTGAGTTATCTCCATAAATTCCATTCCTCTGTTTTAAGCCATATATCTTCGCCTCTTTTGTTACTATCTTAATATAATTATGCCTTTTCTATCCATCTACTAGTAGATTCCGTCAAGCAACTAAACAGCTTCAAATTTCATAAAATTTATTTTCACTTCACTACTAACTATGTAGCTGATCTTGTGTTTTCATCCAGTTATATTAAGTTACCACAATGAACCTGCCCTTACCAACTACCACATAACTTACAGTTGCACAAAAGTTGGCACCAAACTATTTTAGTTGCAATATTGACTTGCCTATAAGTACCCTAATACTTAAGATTCTCAAATTCTACAATGGAATCTGAAAAATCTTTTAGGCAAACCACAAAGCTTACAAGAAATCTTACACAGAGAAACTCCTTTAAATGTTCGAAAAATACCATGATAAGCAAATGTTCTTACTTAACATTAAGCATACAACAGATAAACATCTTAGATTTAACACTAAGTCTAGATGTACAAATCATAGAGAAGGAAAGTAAATAAGGTATACCTGCAAGAGTGACAAGTCCCGTAGTATTTCAATGTTGTCTGGATCTATTCTCAAAGCGTTGCGATAGCATTTGATAGCCTCCCTGTATTCTCTATCTGACCGATACAGGAGACCATAAACGTGCCAGCAAACATGACTTTTTACATCATTCTACAGTAAGACACAAACATGAAAACAATGTTAGGAAAAAGTGACACTGCTTTGACATTATAGCAACCAAAAGAAAATAAATAAGATAACCTTTACACCTAGCCAAACAAGCTCATAAGCTTCAGTTTTCCGATCCATGCAATTTAAGGTTAACCCCTTCATTGACAATGTTTCTGACAATAATGAATAAAAGCCCATATGACAACATACAAACACAACAAACAAACAGTTACCAGATAGTATAAAATATTACTTGGAAACTGCATATTTAAAAGGATGGATATATTAAACAAAACGCTACTACACTCTACCAATACCGCACACTAATGAATATTCACAAAACCCAACCAAGATGAAGAAGGTATTCAAATATTGCAGATTTCAAACTGCATAGGTTAAAAATGTAGTTATATACCCGAAATTAATGCAATAAATTCAGTTGATAGAGAATATCTCCACACTGATACTGCTAGAATGTTCCACTTATCTCTAGAACCATCATAAATCATGGACTAGTCACCATACAGCTAGTGCTTTCAAAAATGCAATTGACATCAATCATAAGACATGAGAAAGGAACATACAGTCTACAGAAACAATCATGTCAAACTTAGAGGCATTCTTGTAAGGATTATTGAAACCAATAACCTTGATAACAATATAAACTATCTAGTGACAGCCCCTTTTTCCTCTAAAGTGTAAAGTTCTTTTTGTTTCAGAGTTCTTGCATCTTTATACAGGTACATTTACAAGAACCATGCAAACATAAACACTAAACGATAAGTGCCTCTCAGCCAAAAACAAATAAATAAATAAGTGCTTAAAATTAAACTACCTCCATGGTCAGGAAACTTTTTCAGTATTGCATCTGCAGCCTTCAGTCCTTTCTTGTACTGTTTAGTTTCATATGATTTCTGCAATGATAAAATATACAAGAGCTTTAGCAATAGCACATGGACCTCCAAAGCAATAAAAATTCAGTTATGAGAATTAGCTAGAGTATAATAACAGATAAATATTAATTACTTAAAAATCAGGCAAAAAAACTGTGTCAAGAGTCCATTACTATAGAAGTTAAAATAGAGAAAGAATTCACCCGTCAAAACTCTAGTTTTCACTATAAATTAGAAGAAATAAGAGGGAAGGGGGGAAAACTCTCAATAGCGTGTGGAAAACATCCAAATGTTGCTATTCTATATCTAATACGAACAAGTTCTTAAAATATATAAATATTCAAGTTTAACCAGCAAAGCCTACAATTACATTAAAAATTGTCCCAGTCAATTTATCAAATTCTTAAATAGATTGTTTCACAAAGTTTGTTATTGTCTTGAATGCTTATGTGCATCAAAGCCAAAATGCCACAATTGTTTCCCATTAGGAACCAACAAAATTCCTATTTTAAAAAGTTGGCAACATACAAGAGAAATTACTAAAGTAGGAAGAGTCACCAAACCCTTTTATTTTCATTTCTCTAATTTTCTCCATGATGATACAAATGAATTATCACCAAAAGGAAAGCACAACGAGCATCCTTACTTAAAAAAAAAAAAAAAAGGTCAAAGCAAAATTCAATTTTTTAAAGTTGCTTTTCAACAAATCGAATTCATTGACCTAAATTAAGCAAAGCAATAAACTTAATTAAGCTTTAATCGCTAAACAGAACAAAGAAAATGAACTTAATTTATACGAAAAATTGCCCAAACGCAAAAACCTAATTGACAAACAAGCTTATCTAGTCCAAATTTCCATTTATAATTGATATCCACCGACTTTCTCAGCAAGCAAACAGACCAGTATCCAGCTAGGGTTTTGCAAGCAAAGAACAAAAAGAAAAAAGAAGTGCGATTTTAATAAACAAAAAATAAGAAAGCAAAATACAAGTATAAATACCAACTAGAAATACGTAGATACGAACTGAAAAATGAGAGAGAAAAGAGAATCGAAGCCTTACGACAATGAGTTTGAAGAGGTTAGCTTCCTTCGGAGGCAACGAAGCTCCCATTGTTGAAGAAAATTAGAAAATTTTAGAAGAAAAACAAGAATCGTAAGAGAAAAAAAAATGAGAAGATTGAGACTTGATGAAGTGAGAGTTAGGGGCTTGCAAGAGAGAGAATAGAGTGGTGGCGTTATCTGCTGCTTCAACCCTACGGTCAACTAGAAGCTTGAACAAAAGTAAAATAAAAAAGGAATAAATAAATAACTTTTTGATTCATATATATGGGCCGTCGGTTCATTTGTCTGACGGAAAATTTACTAAAAGGGTGATCTCATAAATTTTTATTAATTGATATCATAATCAGATATTTAACATATAAAATTAATAAAAATATAAATTATTTTTATCACTTTAATGTTTAATAGGTGTTAATTTAAAATTTAAATGATTATTATATGTTACATATACATTTAATCAAAATATATGTACATTTAAATATTGAGATGTAATTTTAACTTTTTATTAATTTTACTTATAAATATTTTTATTAATTATTTTATTATAAAATCAAATAATAAATATTTTTTTGAAGTACTTAATTTTATAATTCTCTCCTTGTCTTTTTTCGTAGGCCCAATCATTTTCTAATCATCTATGTTAGTAACAGATATCAATTAAAAAAGTCACTTTGACTTGTCCTTGAATCTGATATACTAAAAGACAACCTCAATCACTAATAAAATATGTTCGATGTTTTGATAAATAAGTTGTTTCAAAGTACAAATTAATCGGAAACAATTAGAGAAAACTTTCACTTCAAATAATAGCTAAACAAAAATAAAGTGAATACCAAAATTTATCTTTTAAATAATCGTATTATCTTTGCATTACATGTCTTTTATAAATTGTGTTACGAATTTTATGAATGACAACAAATAAGATATATGTTAATTTTAGGTATCCCAATTTTTTATTTATTAAAATATTTGAATTCAATAAATACTCAAATAATTTTTAATTTTATTATCTAAATCTAACACACATAATATATAAAAAAAAACTCATTATTGTTTAAACTCATTAAATATTCATTTATTAAGTTAAATTTAAATTTAAATTTAAAATTGATTTTAAAAAATATTATTAAAAGAAATAAAATTAATAAATGAAAGTAATCCATATAAAATAAATAAAAGCTAAAATTATAAATTAAAACACTGAATGAATTAATTTAAGTATTACCTTCATAATAAATAATTTTTAAATAATTTATAATAATAAAATATTATTATTTATAATCAAGTTCGAATAATTAGTACCCTTAAAACACTATCTGAACTTTATGGCAACCTACCATGAATTATAATATTTTACTATCGGAATACCATCCAAACCATACTACCTAAACCGACTTTTAGAATACCCTAATCTTACCATCCAAATCCATACTACCTAAATCGACTTAGAGGATGCCCTAATCCAACCTGTTGTTATCCTTAATACTTTGATAACAATATCAAAGTAAGAGATGGGGCAAGTATGTTCATTATAAAGATGATTTTTTCTACTATCATACATGATGAAAGAAGAAATTTTCGTCGTCAAGTACGACAGAGCCACCAAATATTCCAACTTTAGTCTGGAAAATTCCAATTTACAACATGGTGAAGAGCAGATGGAGTATTCAATAACAGTACCGATCAAAACAATTTCATGGCAAGAAAAGAGCAAAATATAAAACAGTGGAGGGAAAAAATAACGAGAGGTAGCTTGAAGAAACAATCTCTTAATAGCCATACACATAGAATCATGAAAAGCCATACTTCATAAGTAAAAAGAATGAGTGTAACATGTACATGAAAGTAGACAAGATTTTGACGATAAAATAAATAGAAGGAAAAAAGAAGTTAAGAAGAAATGGGTAGGTTTTCTAATTTTTATTTTTTTTCTTATTTTTCTCTTTTTTTCACAAATTTTTTTTATTTCTTATTTTCATTTTTTTTGGCACTTCCTTGTTTTGTTTTTATTTTTATTTTGTATTAACTTTTTTCCTTTGTTAAGTTTTCTTTTTACTTCTTATACATATATATATATATATTTTGCTTGTATTTTCTAAATTAAATTTTTTTCTATTTTATCATCCCTTTTCATTTTTGAAATTTTTTTATTTTGATTTTATTTTATATATTAGTATTTTCATTTTTTTACTTTCTCTTATATATTTTTTTCTCATTTCATTTTGTTTTTATTATATTTTGTATTAACTTTTCTTTAGTTTTTTATATATTTTTTTTCTATATTTGTTTTTTTTTTTGTTTTTCTTTGTATTTTCTAAACTAAAAGTTTTTTCTATTTTGACATTCCTATTTATTTTTGAAATTTTTAATCATTTTGTTTTTTTTATTATTTTATTGATTTGTTAATTTTTTTTCTTTTTCTTTTTTTTGTTTATTTCTAATTACTTTTCTTATTTTTATTACTTTTTCGTTAGTATTTTTTTATTTTTCCTTTTTTATTTATATTTTAAAAAAATTTTATAAAGTTTTGAATTTTTTTATTTTTTGGTTTTTTTATTTTTTTTATTTACCCATTTCTTGTCCTATTTTATTATTTTTCAATAACTTTTTTTCCTACAAAATTTTCTTTCTTTTTACTTATTTTTTCATATGCTTTCATTTTTTTGTTTTAATTTTTATTCTTCTCTTGCTTTTCTTATTTTTTCACAATTTTTTTTCTTATTTTCATTTTTAAATTCTCATACTTTTTTTTTTGTACTTTCTTCTTTGGTTTTCATTTTTATTTTAGATTAACTTTTCTCTTTTTAAAAAAAAAATTTGTTTGTCTTTGATTTTTTATACTGCTTTCTCATTATTTTTTTAATTTTTTGTATTTTTTATACTAATTTTTTTTCATTTTGTCATTACTTTTCATTTTTGAAATTGTTATTCATTTTTTATTTTTTATTTTTTATTTTTGAGTCGTTATTTTTTCATTTCTCACTTTTTTTATTTTTATTATATTTTTGTATATTTTTAATTTTTTTATTTTCTTATTGGTATTGATTTTTTTTCTTTTTTTTGTACTTTTTTATCCTTTTTCTTTTGCTTTAATATTTTTTCTTATTTTTATTTTTTTGGTTTTTTTTTCTTTTTTATTTATATTTTCATAAATTTTTATAAGGTTTTAGATTTTTTATTTTTTCATCTTTTTATCTTTTCTTTTGTTTTTTTTATTTTATCATTTGTTAGCTATTTTCTATTGCATTTTTATAATTTTTTATTAACTTTTTTTCCTTTTAAATTTTTCTTCTTTTTTTTACTTATTTTTTCATGTACTTTCATATTTTTTTGTTTTCACCTTTTACTTTGTTTTAAAATTTTCTATATACTTTTTTTTCTTTTTGTTTTATTTCGTATTTGTCTTTTCATTTTTTTCTCTTTTTTTCACAAATTTCTTTTTATTTCTTGTTTCCATTTTTTTTTTTTTTTTGCACTTCATTGTTTTGCTTTTATTTTTATTTTGTATTAACTTTTTTCCTTTGTTAAGTTTTCTTATTACTTCTTATATATATATATATATATATATATTTTACTTGTATGTTCTAAACTAAATTTTTTTCTATTTTGTCATCCCATTTAATTTTTGAAATCATTATTTGTTTTTTATTTTGATTTTATTTTATATATTTAGTATTTTCATTTTTTTTTGCTTTTTCTTATATCTTTTTTCACACTTCATTTTGTTTTTATTATTTTTGTATGAACTTTTCTTTGATTTTTTATATTTTTTTCTATATTTATATTTTTTTGTTTTTCTTTGTACTTTCTAAACTAAAATTTTTTTCTATTTTGACATTCCTGTTTATTTTTGAAATTTTTATTCATTTTCTCTTTTTTTATTTTTTTGTTGATTTGTTAATTTTTTATTTTCTTTTTCTTTTTCTTGTTTATTTCTAATTGCTTTTCTTATTATAAAGTATAGTTAATTAATTTATATTATTATAAAGTATAATAAACATTGTAATATTAATTAATAATAGCTATAATATTTAAAAATAATAATTATAATATAATAATAATAATAGTTTTATCCAATTATTATTAGTTATAACATAATAATTTATATATGTGATAGAGAAATTAGTTGAAATAATTATGGTATTGATTATAACTATTATTATAATTAATTTATAAATAATTATTATAATAATTATTAATATATTTAATATATTATTTGATAAATATAATTATATAATTATATTATTTAATATTAATAAAAAAATATTGATGCTAAATGATTATAATCAATTAATTATAATAATTATTAATTTATAATTACATAGTTATTTTATTTATTGATATATAATTGTTCAGTAAACACATTATTAACAATATATAATATATATTATTACTATTTTATTTATAATATTTAAGAAATTATTTACAAATTAATAATTAATAAATTATGTAATAACATAATAAGACATTTGTAAAATAATAGTTATCAAATTTATAAATTAATATAAATTAATTAAGTTATTATATTATATATGAAGAATTTACATATATAAAACAATTTATAATTTCAATATAATTATTATATTAATAATAGTTTATAACATATAACTCGATTAACTAATATTAATAATTATATAATTTAATTATGTAATAATTGTTATAACTTATTTGTTATTATTAATAATTTAATAATTATTTTTAGTTATTTGATAATTATTCTAATAGTACTAATAATATTTATTATTATAACTATATTATATTTATATTTAAAAAATATAACATCACTTTGAGAATTAATTAATTATAAAAATTATATAGTTATTTTATTTGTTAATATATATAAATAATCATTTTTTAAATAATTCTAATTTGAAAAGTAAAGAATATATTTTTATATATTAAAATATTTTAGTTATATATCAAATTATTAATATTATCATTTATATTATTACATTATATAAATATAATTATATTATAATTAATTCTAATATATTTAATATAAATATAATTAATATTAATATTTAAATATTCATTAATTAAATAATATTATATTATATAAATATTATTAGATAATATATTTTAATATTACTTAATTATATATAATCTAAATTAGATTTATAATATATAATATATTTTTATATATTAATAATTATTATTTAAACCAACTATTTGATAATTTAATAATTATAAATAACTATAATTAATTATTAAAAAGTAGATTAAATATCATCTAAATTAATATAATACTATTAATTATAAGTATTAACATACTTAATATATAATAATTTATAAGAATTTAAAATTTAATATTAACTTAATATTAATTATATTAATAATTAATAAAAATAAATTATCTATAAGTTAGGAATATGTTGAATTTATTAATAATGATTTGAAATTAAATATTAAAACTATTATACTTTATTTAATATATAACATTTATTTCTATTTATATCATAAACATATTGATAATTAAGTCACTTTATAATATTGTATTATTATTAATTTATATTTATATAATTACTTAAATAACATCACATTATTATTAATATATTATAATTATAAGATTATAAATTAATAATTATATATAATTATGAATATAATAAATTAATATTATTTTATATTAAATTATAATTATAAAATATAAAAGAATAATAAATTATTTATTCTAATATAATTTTATAAAAATATATTGGTTATTTTTAATAAATAATTATAATGTAATATAATTAAATTATCATAACTATTTACTTTATTTATGAACAATAAATTAATTATTAATATTATATAATTATAACTAATTATATAATTTATTAATTTATATTCTAAATATAAGTATAATATATAATATTTATAATTATTTAATAATTATTTTTATTAATAGTGTAACTAATTGAAATTATATTATTTAATTATAATATATAAACTAATATATTATATTTATTAATATGCAATTAATTATTACTAATATTGGATAAATTATATAATATTAATATGATAAGATTTGAAGTAAATAATTGCTCAAATAGTCATAACTATTTGAACAAGTTTGATAAATAGATTTATTTTTTAAATCACTTTATAATTTAACAATTACTAGTTTAATTAACTAATTTATTAATATTTATTAATTATAATTATTGTTATATTTGAAGCCTAGTTAAGACCTTTTCAAATCCTAATTGTTAAATTAGTAAAATTAATTATTGTAGTAATTTATTAAATTATCTATTACTTTAAATTTATAAATAGTTTTATAATTTTATAATATTAATTATAATATTAGAAGATTTATAATATTTTATAATTAATTAATATTATAAAATTAATGATAAATTAACAAGTGACCTGTTATATTGTTTAGTATTCAATTTTAATAATAGTAGTAATATTTCAACAATTATTAATTAATCAAATACTAAAATAATATTATATTTTTTGAATATATAAATATATATTATATATTATTTGTCAAATAATATATAATATTTATTGTTTTATATTATAATGAATGAATATATTTTTGTATAAAAATAAACAAGTATAAATATTTAATCTATTATGAAATAACGGATAATTATTATTATTAATTTAATATAACAATAAATAATTAATAAATTCCTTTTGATTAAAGTTTATAATCCAAAATTTCAATAGTTATAATATTAAAATCAAAATTTATTTCAATTATTTGATTATTATAATGTATTACAATTTAATATAAGTATTAGTTTAAATTTTTTAAAAAAGATTAATAAAATAAAATTTATTTAATAAATATTACTATTTATTATAATTTAAATGTAATATAATTGCTTCAACTCATACATGCTTATTTGAAATTAATAATTATGTTATATTATTTCTATATTAGTAATATATTAAATAATATTATTAATTATATAATTTAAATATAATACTATAATTAATATTAATATAGTTAAAATACAAATCTTAATTCATGATTACAAATAATTATTTAACTATTTGATAAAATAATCTAATTATATCATATTTATAAATTATACTAATATATTATACTATATAATTATATAATATATTATTTATTTATTAATTATATAATATTAATAACTATTATATATTTAATTTATTTATAATTATTATATTTATTTTAATTATTTATTATTATTTTAATGATTTGAAATAAATAATTGTTCAAATAGTCATAACTATTTGAACTTATTTTGTAAATAGATTTGAAATAAGTTTGTTATAATATTAAAACAATATTATTAATTAATAGCTTAATATTCAATTATATTAATTAATTATATTATAATTTAATATATAGTTATATTATATTAATTTAATATTAAAATAGTAAATTAGATTTACTATTTAATAAAATAGTCATAACTATTTGAACGTGTTATAAATAATATATTATAAATTATTATAATAATAATTATTACAATTATCTTAGTTCATTTAATACATAGTTTATATAAATAATTAAACAATTCATTATTAAAATAGTCATAATTAATTATTATAATCATTAATATATTATTAATTTTTAAATTATTAATAATACTCGTTTATTAATATTTTAAAAATTAATAAGTAAGAGATTATCTGTTTGTTAAACTAATTCAAATAATTATGACTATTTAAACAATTATATATTTCAAGTCATTATAACCTTTTATTAATTAATTATTCAAATTAATAATTATATTAATATATTATAGTTATAATATAATATTAAATATATTAATAAAATATATTATAAT
Organism: Durio zibethinus; assembly: GCF_047325235.1. Lineage (NCBI taxonomy): Eukaryota > Viridiplantae > Streptophyta > Magnoliopsida > Malvales > Malvaceae > Durio > Durio zibethinus. Next base: position 17,756,144 of record NC_143177.1, read on the forward strand.
TTATCATATAATTAATATTATCTGAATAATAATTAATTATATTTAATTAATTTAAGTTAATTAATTAATTTATATTATTATAAAGTATAATAAATATTATAATATTAATTAATAATAATTATAAATTTTAAAATAATAATAATAATTTTATCCAATTATTATTAGTTATAACATAATAATTTTTATATATGATAGAGAAATTAGTTCAAATAATTATGGTACTAATGATAACTATTATGATAATTAATTTATAAATAATTATTATAATAATTATTAATATATTTAATATATTATTTGATAAATATTAATATTATATAATTATATTTATTAATATTAATAAAAAATATTAATACTAATTTATTATAATTAATTCATTACAATAATTATTAATTTATAATTATAAATTAATTTTTATTTAATAATTATATATTAAATATAATATATTTAGTTATAATATTATATAGTTATTAAAAAATTAATAATTATGACTATTTATAATAATAGTTATTATATTCTTATATTAGCTTATTTAATATTAATAATTATAATATAATAAATAATTATATTATTTAATTATTTTATTTTATTTTATTAGAATGAAACTAATAGAATATTAAACTAATAATTAATTATAACTCTTTGTTATTAATTAACTTAATATTGAATTATATTAAAATCAATAATTTATTAATTTGAAATTTTAGTTATTTATAATAAATAATCAGTAGTCATAAAATATTTGTTATTGTAAATTTATATAAATAATTAAAATTATTAATTATATTAATATTAATAAATAATATAATTTGAGATAAGCATATGACTATTGGTTTGTTTTAATAAATTATAATAATAAATGTTTTTTGAAATATTATATATATTAACTAATTATTAATAATAATATAATTTAATATATAGTTTTATAAATATTTATTATATTTATGATTCTCTATTTAAAATCGTTATGACATTTTCTTTTGTCATAAAAGAATTGATTTGTTCATACAAACTTATTATAATTAAAATAATACTAATTTAATAATATTTTGAAAATTAATAAATAATAGATTTAAAAATTAAATTTATTTACCTAATTAGTTCAAATAGCTAAGACTATTAGAACAATTATCTATTTGAAATTGTTTTGACCTTTTGTTTAGTTATAAAACAATTGTTTTAGTTAATACAAGTTTATTCAGAATAAATTAATATTAATTTATTAATATTCAAAAAATTAATAAGAAAGAGATTTAAAAAAATAAATCTATTTATCAACTAAATAAGTTTGAATTATAATTACTAAATTATAAAATATTATAATTATTATATAATTAATATTGTAATTCATAATTACATATTTGATATACATTTAATAAAAATATAATAATTATTTGATACTAAATTATAACTAAAACAATACTAATTAAAAATTATTGTTTTTTAATTAAGAAGAATGTTGGCCCTGAATTGATTAAAAGTTTTGATTTGACAAAATAAAAATTTGTCTAACTTGAATCAATCTCTTCTAATCTTAAATTGAACATTTTCCACTCTTATATCTTGGCAAAATTCATTTAGGAACCAAAACAAGTTAAATTCTTGAAACAAAAAGGGATTAATACATGTTTGATAGAAGGGACCGACCCCCTAAAGGAAGGGATCGATCCCCTCATTACCAAATCGATCCAGTTTTTTTCCAGAAGCAAAATTTGTGAAGTTTTGGTAAAAACCAATCGATCCTCTCCCTGTAAGGATCAATTGGCTAGGGTTTCAAGCTTACTCAATCGATCCTTCCGTTAAAAGGATGGATCACTTTTTCATACAAAATGTTTTTCTCGTTCAAATTTCCAAAAAATGGATCGATCACCTAGGTATGGAATCGATCTTCCATTAAAGGGATCAATCTGTTTGGAAAATACTGTTTTTCTCATTTGAAAATGAGCAAAAGGGATCAATTCCCCTACATAAGTGATCGATCAGGTGCATTACTAGATCGATCAGGTAAGGCCTTTTATACATAATTTCAGGGTGTTTTAAAGCTGACCCAATTGATCCCCTAAAGGAATGGACCAATCCCTTAAGTCCCAAAAAGCCCTAACGGCTATATTTTGTCTGAGATTTTACAGGTTTGAAGCATTAAATGCAAGGCAATGGCTCTCAACTTATTTTTACCTATAAATAAAGCCTTCTACTGTAGAACAAGAGAAAGAAAAGTTAAGAGAACTTATTGTTTTTCACTAACTACCTTATTTAAACATTCAAAGCAATTCAAAGAGAGAAAAGTGTAAAAAATCCTACTCATATAAGTTTTTCTCTAAATTTCTTGTCAATACTATTGTGTACTTCAAATTAACAAACATCCAACCTTAAAGAGATTCTTTAAGTTTGTAAAATACCTCAGAAAATATTGTATTGTGAGATTGTGAGCGAGGATAACCCTTAAGAATTTGTAGAGTTGATTGTGTAAAGCTTTGAGAAGTTAAATTGTATTATGTTCAACATATAATGGATCGAACTCCTTGACAAGAGAAGCTAAGGGAGAGGACATAGGTGCCTAAAGAAATGACCGAACCTTTATAAATCTTGGTGTCCAATTCTTTAACTCTATCTCTTGTTTACTCTTATTCATTATGTTTTTTTGCTTAGATAAATTGTTTTGCTGAATTTGTAATTATTAAGTATTGATTTTAAAATTTTTATTATAACCAATTCACCCCCTTTTGGTTTATTTCAAGTCTTTGAGCTAACAATTGGTATCAGAGCTAGTATTATTTTTTTGTAGGTCTAACAACCCAAGAATGATCTTAAAAATGGCTCAAAGAAATATGGTGATCAATGTGAAACAACCATCCTCAAGCTACAACAAATATAGTGGCCAACAAGAGGTGTGTCTTATGGTAAATAAAATAATTGCAACATTTCTTGAAAGTGAAAGGCATTCAATTGTAAGACCTCCTCTCTTTATTGGTGACAACTACTCATATTAGAAGACTAAGATAAGATCGTTCATTCAAGCTAATGACTATGAGGTTTAGAGAGTCATTGCAAATGGTTTTCAAATTTCAATGAAAATGGTAGATGATAGAGAGGTGATAAAGCAAGAGAGTGAATGTGATGTCAATGATATGAAGATAGCTCAACTCAATGCCAAAGCAATGCATACACTCTTTTGTGCATTGAGGCCTAGTGAGTACAATAAAGTTTTTTTGTGTGAAAATGTAAAAAAAATTGGGATAAGTTAGCTGTCACTTATGAAGGTACAAATCAAGTGAAAGAGACAAAAATTGACATAATCACTCATGATTATGAGTTATTCAAGATGAAACCATTAGTGAGATGTCAAATCGCTTCACCAATATCATTAATGGTTTAAGGCTCTTGGGAAGACTTACTCAAATATAGAGATGGTGAAAAAATTTCTCAATAGTCTACCAAAAGATGAGAAGCTAAAGTGACCGTCATTAAAAAGTCCAAAGATCCTCACACACTCTCTTTGGATAAACTAATAGGTTCTCTTATTACCTATGAGATAAGCTCAAAAGATGACAAGAACCAATAAAAAAAGGTGGCATTGCTCTCAAATCTACCTTTCAAGAAGATAAAGAAAGTCTTGGACAAGAAGAGGATGATGAAGATGAAAAGATGGCCATGTTTACAAAGATATTAAAAAAGTTCATAAGGATGAACAATTTTCAAGTAGAAAATGACCACAAAGGGAAATGACTAAAAGAGAATAAGTAGAAGAGAAAGGGATCAAATCATTTGCTATGAATGCAACAAACCGGGCCATATTAATTTTGATTGTCCTTTGTGGAAGAAGCAAAACATGATAAAGCCAAAGAAAAAAGCAATGGTTGCAACATGGAGCGATAGTGACTTCTCCAAAAATGAATCAAATGAGAAGAAAGTAGCCAATCTATGTCTCATGGCTCTTGATGAGCCCAAGGTAACTTCTAATCCATATGATTTATATTCATATACATTTGATGAACTACAAGATGCCTATGATGAATTAGTCATAGAATTTGAGAACAAGAACATAAAAAATAAATCTATTTATCAAACTAGTTCAAATAGTTATTAATCCTTATTTGGATTAAATGAATACTAATTTATTAATATATCGACAATTAATAAGTAAAAAATTTTAAAAATAAATATGTTTACCGAACTAGATCAAATAATCATAACTATTTGATTAATTATCTATTTTAAATCATTATGACCTTTTGTTTTATCATAAAAAAATTATTTCAGTTCATATAAGCTTATTTGAAATAAATTAATACTAATTTACTAATAATCTAAAAATTAATTTGTTTACTAAATAATTTTAAATAATTATGACTATTTGAATAATTATTTATTTGAAATCACTATAACCTTTTGTTTTGTCATAAAATAAAAATTTTTATTCATATAAGCTTATTTCGAATAAAATAATATAAATTTATTAATATTAAGACAGTTAATAAGTAAAAAATTTTAAAAATAAATTTGTTTACTGAATAAGTTTAAAATCGTTATGACTATTTAAGTAATTTTTTATTTTAACTTGCTATGACTTTTTGTTTTGTCATAAAACAATTGTTTCTATTCATGCAAGTTTATTCAAATTAAAATAATATTAATTTATTAATATTTTGATAAGTAAAAGATTTAAAAAATAAATATGTTTATGGAATAAGTTCAAATAGTGATGACCATTTAAATAATTATCTATTTCAAATTATTATGACATTTTCTTTTGTAATAAATGAATTATTTCAGTTCATACAAACATATCTGAAGTAAAATAATACTAATTTATTAATATTCTGAATATTAATGAGTAAGAGAATTAAAAAAAGAATTTGTTTATCGAATAAGTTTAAATATTTATGACTATCTGAACAATTATCTATCACAAAATATTATGACTTTATGTTTTGTCATAAAACAATTAGTTTTATTCATGTAAGCTTATTTCGAAAAAATAATTTATTAATTAATTTTATATCAATTATTAACTAATTATTATTATAATAATATTTAATTAAATATTTACTAAATTATAATATTATTATTATAATAATTTATTATATTAATATAATAATACATATTATTATTAATTTTATAAGATTTAGTAAATTAGTTAACTTATACAATTGAGTTATTCTAATACTAATAATATTAATTTATAATATATGATAACTTTAATTATTAAAATTCGTATCGTTATAGGTTTTTTATAAATTATAACGAGTTAATGAATTATTATCTAATATTTCATAAATGGTTAAATTAGTTTAATAATATTAATAATATTTATAATTTAATTATATATAATTTAATTTATATATAATTATTGGTATATAAATATTAAATTAATTAATTAGTTTTCATACAAGTTTATAATTAAAAGATAACTATAATAAATTTAATAATAATAAAATTAAATATTAATATATAATTAATTTATATGAATAATTATTAGTTATTATAATTAATTAGTATTATTTATAAATTATAATATTTTAATTTATATATTAATAATTTCTTATAATAATAAATATATTATATTATAATTATTAATTATCCATATAAAATTAATTATAATTAAATATTTATCATAATTAAATACTTTATTTTATATTTTAAATTTTTATTCATGTTGTCTTTTTATATTTTTTATATTTTTTCCTTTTTTGGTATTTTATTTAATTTTTTCTCTTTATTTATTTCTTCATTTATACTTTAAAAAATTTTTATAAAGTTCAAAAATTTTTTTTTTATTTTTTGAATCTTTTTTTTTGCTATTTTTTGTTCTATTTTGTAGCTTTTTAATAACTTTTTCCTTTCAAAATTTTTTTGTTTGTTTGTTTTTTCATATGCTTTCATTTTTACTTGTTTTAATTTTTTTGTTGTTTAACATTTTTTATATTTCATTTTTCTTTTTTTATTTCAAATCTTTTGTCTTTTCATTTTTATTCTATTCTCGCTTTTCTTATTTTTTTCATAAATTTCCTTTCATTTCTTATTTGCGCTTTTAAATTCTCAAACTTTTTTTTTTTTTTTTGCATTTCCTCCTTTGGTTTTCATTTTTATTTTGCATTAACTTTTCTATTTTTTTTGTTTTTTGTCTTTGACTTTTTATATTGTTTTCCTATGATGTCTTATATGTGTTTCAATTTTTTTTTCATTTTGTCATTCCATTTCATTTTTGAAATTTTTATTCAATTTTTGTCTTTTTTTACTTTTTTTATTTTTTATTGTATTTTTGTTTATTTTTTTCTTTTTTTTTCTTTCTTTTTTATATTTTTATAGATTTTTATAATGTTTTCAAATTTTTTATTTTTCTATCTTTTTTTCTTTTCTTTTGTTTTATTTTATCATTGTTGGTTATTTTCTATTGCATTTTTATAATTTTTCATTAACTTTTCCTTTTTTCAAAATTTTCTTCTTTTTTTCATATGCTTTCATATTTTTTTTGTTTTCACTTTTTTCTTTGTTTTTAAATTTTCTATAAACGTTTTTACTTTTTGTTTTATTTTTTATTTTTTTCTTGTTTTTCTCATTTTTTTCAAATTTCTTTTGATTTCTTGTTTTCATTTTTTTTTTTCACTTCCTTGTTTTGTTTTTATTTTTATTATGTATTAACTTTTTCCCTTTGTCAATTTTTTTTATCTTTGATTTTATTTTTTTTTGTTTTTTATAAACTAAAATTTTTTCAATTTTTTCATTTTTTCCATTTTTATTATTTTTGTATTTTTAAAATTTTTTATTTTCACCCATTATTTCTTAATTTCCTTACTTTTTTATTTTTTCTATTTTGTGTTTTTCTTTATTTTTAATTTTTCTCTTTTTTAGTACTTATTTTATCATTTTCCTTTTGCTTTAATGTTTTCTCTTATTTGATTTTAACTTTTATTTTTTATTTTTTTTATTTTTTTAAAACTCTTATAATGTTTTGGATATTTACTTTATTTTTTAATCTATTATTCTTTTGGTTTTTTTTATTTTTGTTGTCATTTTCTTTTTTTGCTATTTTTTGTTCTATTTTTATAACTTTTCATTAATCCTTTTTTTTCTTTTAACTTATTTGTTCATTTACTTTCATTTTTTTGTTTTAATTTTTTTTTTCTATATTTGAAATTTTTATTCATTTTTTCTTTTTATATTTTTTTGATTCGCTAATTTTTTATTTTTATTTTTCTTTATTTTATCTTATTTTTTCTTTTATTTTAAAAAATATTTATCAACTTCAAATTTTTTTATTTTTATTTTTTTGAATTTTTTTATTTTTTATTTTTTCATTTTCTTATTTTTTTTATCTCTTTTTCCTCTTTTTTTTTTCTATTTCATAAGTTTTCAATAACTTTTTTCCTTCAAAATTTTTTTTATTTTTGCTTTTTTTCATATTCTTTCATATTTCTTTGTTTTAATTTTTTCATTGTTTTAAATTTTTTTATATTTCTTTTACCTTTTTTTATTCCAAATCTTTTATTTTTTCATTTTTATTCTTTTCTTATTTTTTTTCACAAATTTCTTTTCATTTCTTATTTGCGTTTTTAAATTCTCATACTTTTCTTTTTTTGCATTTTCTCCTTTGGTTTTCATTTTAATTTCGCTTTAACTTTTCTCTTTTTTAATTTTTTTTGTCTTTGACTTTTTATATTATTTTCTTATTATGTCTTATATGTTTTTCAATTTTTTGTATTTTTTGAACTAATGTTTTTTCATTTTGTCATTTTATTTTCTTTTTTGAAATTTTTATTCAATTTTTCTCTTTTTTTCTTTTCTTATGCTTTATTTATCTTTTTTATTTTGGTTTTTTTTCTTTATTTATTTTTCATAAATTTTTATAATGTTTTGGAATTTTTTATTTTTCTAACTTTTTCTTTTCTTTTTATTTTATTTTATCATTGTCGGTTATTTAGTTATTTTTTCATGTGCTTTCATATTTTTTTGTGTTCCCTTTTTTTCTTTTTGTTTTATTTCATATTTTTGCATATTTATTTTTTTCTTGTTTTTTTCAAAATTTTTTTATTTCTTGTTTCTATTTTTTTGGCACTCCCTTGTTTTGTTTTTATTTTTATTTTGTATTAACTTTTTCCCATTGTTAATTTTTTTATCTTTGATTTTTTTATTTTTTTCTTATTACTTTTTTTTGCTTGTGTTTTTTGAACTAAATTTTTTTCTTTTTTGTCATCCTTTTCATTTTTTAATCTTCTTTTTATTTTTTATTTTTTGATTGTATTTTATAAACTAATTTTTTCTAATTTTTTTCTTTTCACTCGTTATTTTTTCATTTCCTTACTTTTTTATTTTTTCTATTTTGTGCTTTTGTTTATTTTTTAATTTTTTTCTCTTTTTTAGTACTTATTTTTTCTTTCTATTTTTTCTTTAATTTTTTTATTATTTATTATTTTTATTATTTTTAAAAATTTTATAATGTTATAGATATTAAAACATTGTTGAATAAGACTTTGGCTTCATTAGATATCTAATTAAGATCATCTTGTATTTTATCTTGAAATTTGTTTTTATTTATCGTGTATAATATTTTATTTTTTATATAATACAATTTGTTAAAAGATAATAACTATCTTTTTTATTTTCTTTAGGAATTTTATTGGCTTATATATAATAACACTAGTTCAAAATTATTACATCTATGACAATTTGCTTCGTGTATCTATATTTTTACATTTTTAACGATTTAAATCAATAAATTCAAATTAAGTTTCAAAACATAAATTAAAGATTTAACTTTGTAGAAATTTTTTTTCTTTATTTACCTCCTTTTTCTTTTATTTTTTTTCTTTTTATGCATTTTCTTCATTTTTCATTCATTATTTCTCTTTTTTTTATTTTCATTCCTATTTTTTTTTTTACATAATACTTTCTTTCTTGGTTTCTTTCTATTACTCTTTCATTACATATTTTCCTTTTTACTTTGATTTTCTTTTATGTTACTTTAATCTAATTGGTTATTTACATTATTTTCTATTAATTTTTTTCTTTTTGTACTCTCTTTACTTTTTATCTTTATTTTATTCATTTTTTATTTTTTATTAAGGTTTTTCTTCTTTATTTTTTTAGGTTTTCTTTGTCTAATTAGTATTATGCGCATGTATACTAATTAGATATCTAATTAAGATCATCTTGTATTTTATCTTGAAATTTGTTTTTATTTATCGTGTATAATATTTTATTTTTTATATAATACAATTTGTTAAAAGATAATAACTATCTTTGTTATTTTCTTTAGGAATTTTATTGGCTTATATATAATAACACTAGTTCAAAATTATTACATCTATGACAATTTGCTTCGTGTATCTATATTTTTACATTTTTAACGATTTAAATCAATAAATTCAAATTAAGTTTCAAAACATAAATTAAAGATTTAACTTTGTAGAAATTTTTTTTTCTTCATTTACCTCCTTTTTCTTTTATTTTTTTTCTTTTTATGCATTTTCTTCATTTTTCATTCATTATTTCTCTTTTTTTTATTTTCATTCCTATTTTTTTTTTTACATAATACTTTCTTTCTTGGTTTCTTTCTATTACTCTTTCATTACATATTTTCCTTTTTACTTTGATTTTCTTTTATGTTACTTTAATCTAATTGGTTATTTACATTATTTTCTATTAATTTTTTTCTTTTTGTACTCTTTCCTTATATTTTTATTTTTTTATTTTTTCTCAACATTTTTCCTCTATATTTTTTGGGTTTTTTTTTGCATTTCTTTTTAATTTCTATTTTTTCCCACACTTCCTTGTTTTGTTTTTATTTTTTATTTTGTTTTAACTTTTCTCTTCTTTTAATTTTTTATCTTTGATTTTTTATATCTTTATTTCTTATATTTTTTATTTTTTGTTTTTATTTTATAGACTAAATTTTTAACTATTTTGTCATTTTTTCCCATTTTAAAAATTTTATTATTTTCTTTTGACTCGTTATTTCTTCATTTCCTTACTTTTTTTTATTTTTTCTATTTTTTTTGTTTATTTTTAATTTTTTTCATTTTTAGTACTTATTTTATCTTTTTCATTTTGCCTTAATATTTTGCCTTATTTTATTTTTTTTATTTTTTTATTTTTATAAAACTTTTATAATATCATGGATATTTACTTTATTTTCTAATCTATTATTCTTTTGGTTTTTCTCATTTTTGTTCTTATTTTTTATTTTTTTTGCTATTTTCTATTCTATTTTTATAATTTTTCATTAATCCTTTTTTTTTCTTTTTCTTTTAACTTATTTGTTCATTTACTTTCATTTTTTTGTTTTAATTTTTTTCTTTCTATTAAAATTCTCTATTCTTTTTTTTTCTTTTTATTTTATTTTATATATTTTGTATTTTTTATTATTTTTTCTTGTATATTTTTTTTATAACTTTTTTTATTTCTTCTTTACAAATTTAAAATCTCATACTTCTTTTTTTCTGCACTTTTTTTTATTAACTTTTATTTTGTTTTTTATCTTTAATTTTTTATATCTTTTTCCTATATTTGTTATATTTTTTTTGTCTTTCTTTCTATATTCTAAACTAAAAGATTTTTCTATTTTATATTTGAAATTTTTATTCATTTTTTCTTTTTATATTTTTGATTTGCTAATTTTATATTTTTTTCTTTTCCTTTTTTCTATTTTTTTCCTTTTTTGGTATTTTACCTAATTTTTTCTTTATGTTTTAAAAAAAATTTATCAACTTCAATTTTTTTTTTTGAATCTTTTTTATTTTTTCATTTTGTTATTTTTTATCCTTTTTTCCTCTTTTTTGTTCTTCTTTATAAGTTTTCAATAACTTTTTCCCTTCAAAATATTCTTTCTTTTTGCTTTTTTTTCATATGCTTTCATTTTTTTTAATTTTTTTATATTTCTTTTACCTTTTTTTATTCCAAATCTTTTGTCTTTCCATTTTTATTCTTTTCTTATTTTTTTCACAAATTTTCGTTCATTTCTTATTTGTGTTTTTAAATTTTCATACTTTTTTTTTGCAATTTATCGTTTGGTTTTCATTTTTATTTCACATTAATAGAAAAAAGATATAAAAAAACAAAGATAAAAAATAAAATAAAAGTCAACATAAAATATAAATAAAAACAAAATGAAGTGCGTCAAAAAAGAAGTGTGAGAATTTAAAAACATAAATAAGAAATGAAAAGAAATTTGTAAAACAAATAAGAAAAGCAAAAAGAGAATAAAAGGGAAAAGACAAAATTTTGAAATAAAAAAAGAAAAAAGAATATAAAAATTTTAAAACAATGAAAAAATTAAAACAAATAAAAAATTAAAGCATATGAAAAAAAAATAACCAAAAAGAAAAAAAATTGAAGGAAAAAAGTTATTGGAAAATTATAAAAGAGTACAAAAAAAAATAAAAATAAGACAAAAATAAGAAAATAAAAAAAATAAAGATTCACAAAATAAAAATAAAATTATTTTGAACTTTATAAAAAAAATTTAAAATATAAATAAAAAATAAATTAAGAGAAAATATTAATATAAAAAAATGAAATAAAATACTAAAAAATAAAAAACTTTATCCACTCAAAAAAATAATAAAAAGACATATGAATAAAATTTTCAAATATAAAATAGAAAAAACTTTTAGTATAAAAAATTCGAAGAAAAACAATAAAAGTATAACAAATATAGAAAAAAAAAGATGTAATGAATCAAAGATAAAAAATAAAATAAAAGTCAACATAAAATATAAATGCAGAAAAAAAGTAAGTGCACCGAAAAAAAGTCTGAGATTTTAAAATTGTAAATAAGAAAAAAAAGTGTGAAGAAAAATGTATAAGAAAAAGTAAGAAAAAAAATAACCAATATATAAAAAATAAAAAGAAAAAAAGAACAGAGAATTTTAAAACAAAAAAAAAATGAAAGCAAATGAACAAATAAGTTAAAACAAAAAGAAAAAAATTAATGAAAAATTATAAAAATAGAATAAAAAAGTAAAAAAATAAAAAATGACAACAAAAATGAGACAAACCAAAAGAATAAAAGATTAAAAAATAAAGTAAATATGCATAACATTATAAAATTTTTATAAAAAATAACAAAAATAAAAGGAAAATAAAATATGAGAAAATATTAAAGCAAAAGGAAAAAGATAAAATAAGTACTAAAAAAGTGAGAAAAAAAAATAAACAAAAACACAAAATAAAAAAAGAAAAAAGTAAGGAAATGAAAAAATGAGTCAAAAGAAAAAATTTTAAAAATTCAAAAACTAATAAAAATGAAAAACATGATAAAATAGAAAAAAATTTAGTTCATAAAATACAAGAAAAAAATAAGAAATATAACAAATAATAAGATATAAAGATTAAAAAAATAAAAAGAAGAACAAATTTAATACAAAATAAAAAATAGAAATAAAAAAAACATGGAAAAAAAACAAAAATTACAAAGAATTGCCAAAAAAACCTAAAAAAATAAAGAAGAAAAACCTTAATAAAAAATAAAAAATGAATAAAATAAAGATAAAAAGTAAAGAGAGTACAAAAAGAAAAAAATTAGTAGAAAATAATGTAAATGACCAATTGGATTGAAGTAGCTTAAAAAAAATCAAAGTAAAAAGGAAATTATGTAGTAAAAGAGTAATAGAATAAAATTATTGTAAAATCAAAGTAAAACAAGAAAGAAAGTATTTTGTAAAAAAAAAAAGAATGAAAATAAAAAAATATATACTAAATACTAGAAAATTGATAAATGAAAAATTAAGAAAATGCATAAAAAGCTAAAAAAAAGAAATAAAAAATAAGTAAATAAAGGAATAAAAAAATTGTACAAAGTTCAATCTTTAATTTATGTTTTAAAACTTAATTTGAATTTTAAAGTTTAGATGCAAAATATTTTGATTTGAATTTATTGAGTTAAATTTAGAATTTTGAATTTTTAAATCATTAAAATTGTAAAAATATATATACATGATGTAAATAGTGATAGTTACAACAATTCCAAAAGAAAATAACAACGATAATTATTATCTCTTAACAAATTGTGTAAAATAAAAGATAAATATTATACAATCCAAAATAATAAATAAAATAATAAGTAATATGTAAAATAATCCTAATTGTATTAAATAAAAGATAAATATTATACAAGATAATTTTGTTAATTAGATAAAATGCAAGATAAATAAAAACAAATTTCAAGATAAAATATAAGATGATCTTAATTAGACATCTAATTAGTATACATTCACATAACACCTTCCATTTTTAATGTAGTCAAAGTCTCATTCAACAATGTTTTAACATCCATAACATTATAAAATTTTTATAAATAACAAAAATAACTAAAAAAAATAAAAGGAAAAATAAAATAAGAGAAAATATTAAAGAAGAAGAAAAAAGATAAAATAAGTACTAAAAAAGAAAAAAATTAAAATAAACAAAGGCATAAAATAAAAAAAATGAGGAAACGAAAAAACTTAATAAATAAAAAAACTAATAAAAATTAAAAAAATGAAGAAAAAATGACAAAATAGAAAAAAATTTAGTTATAAAATATAAACAAAAAATAAAAAATATAACAAATAATAAAAAATAAAAAAGAAGATCAAAATTGAAAAGCGATGATAAAGTAGAAAAAATTTTAGTTTAAAAAATACAGCAAAAAAAAGTAATAAAAAAAAAATAAAAAAATCAAAGATAAAAAAATTAACAAAGGGAAAAAGTTAATATAAAATGAAAATAAAAACAAGAAATAAAAAGAAATTTGTGACAATATGAGAAAAAGATGAGGCAAAGATATGAAATAAAAGAAAAAGAAAAAAAGTTTATAGAAAATTTTAAAACAAAGAAAAAAGTGAAAATAAAAAAAATATGAAAGCACATGAAAAAATAAGAAGAAAAATTTAAAAGGAAAAAAAGTTAATGAAAAATTATAAAATGCAATACCAAACAACCAATAATGATAAAAAAAAATTAAAAAAAATCCAAAACATTATAAAAATTTATGAAAATATAAATAAAGAAAGAAATAAAAAGAATAAAAATACAATAAGAAAAAAGATAAATAAAGTAAAAAAGGAAAAATACAATAAAATATAATAAGAAAATTAAAAATAATGAATAAAAATTAAAAAAATTAAAAGGAATGACAAAATGAAAAAATATAAGTCTAAAAAATACAAAAAAATTGAAAAGCATAAAAGAAATAATAAGAAAACAATATAAAAAATCAAAGACAAAAAATTAAAAAAGTGAAAAGTTAAGGCAAAATAAAAACGAGAACAAAAAAAAATGCAAAAAAAAAGAATTTAAAAGCACAAATAAGAAATAAAAAAAGCAAGAAAAAAATAAAAACAGAAAAGATTTGAAACAAAGCAAGAAAAAAAGAATATAAAAAATGTTAAAACAATGAAAAAAATAAGGAAAAAGAAAAAAAAATTTGGAGGAAAAAAGTTATTGAAAAATAATCAAATAGAACAAAAATAGCTAAAAAAAGGACAAAAAATAAGAAAATGAAAAAAAGCAAGAAAAGAATAAAAATGAAAATACCAAATATTTTAAATCAAAAAAGAAAAAAGAAGAAAAAAAATTTAAAACAATGAAAGTTTTAAAAAAATAAAAAAAAAAAGCATCTGAAGAAAATTAGCAAAGAGAAAGAAAATTTTAAAGGAAAAAGGTTATTGAAAAATTATAAAATAGAATAAAAAATAGGAAAAAATAAAAACAAATAAGAAAATGAAAAATAAAAAAGATTCAAAAAATAAAAATATTTTCAACTTTATAAAATTTTTTAAAATATAAATAAAAATAAATGACAAAATAAATTAAGAGGAAATATTAACATAAAAGATAAAATAAAATAAAGTACTAAAAAAACAAAATAAATAAAATTAAACAAAAACTAAAAAAATAAAAAAATGAAAATAAAAAATTAGCTAATCAAAAAAATATAAAAAGACAACATGAATAAAAATTTAGACCATAAAATAGAAAAAAACTTTTAGTTTAGAAAACAGAAAGAAAAAAAAAACATAACAAATATAGAAAAAAAGATATAAAATATCAAAGATAAAAACTAAAATAAAAGTCAATACAAAATATAAATATAAACTAGCAAAAAAAAGAAGTCTAATATTTTAAAATTGTAAAGAAGAAATAAAAAAAAGTCTGAACAAAAAGATAAAAGAAAAAGCCAGAAAAAAATACAAAATATATAAAAAAATTAAAACAAAAAAAAATGAAAGCAAATGAACAAATAAGTTAAAAGAAAAGAAAAATTATAAAATTAGAATAAAAATAGCAAAAAATAAAAAATGAGACAAACCAAAAGAATAAAAGATTAAAAAATAAAGTAAATATGCATAACATTATAAAATTTTTATAAAAAATAACAAAAACTACAAAAATAAACAATTAAAAATAAAAGGAAAAATAAAATAAGAGAAAATATTAAAGCAAAACGAAAAAGATAAAATAAGTATTAAAAAAGAGAAAAAAATTAAAAATAAACAAAAACACAAAATAAAAAAATAAAAAGTAAGGAAATGAAAAAATAACAAGTTGAAAGAAAAAATTAAAAAATACAAAAACTAATAAAAATGAAAAATGAAAAAAATGACAAAATGGAAAAAATAATTAGTTTATAAAATACAAAAAATAAAAAAATATAACAAATAATAAGAAATAAAGAAATAAAAAATCAAAGATAAAAAATTAAAAGAAGAAAAAAGTTAATACAAAATAAAAATAAAAACAAAAGAAGGAAGTGCGAAAAAGAAAACACAAATTAGAAAGAAATGCAAAAAAAAAAAACCCAAATAAAAAGAAGAAAAAACTGTAGAAAAAAATAAAAAAAGAGAAATATAAAATATACAAAGTAAAGACAGTACAAAAGGAAAAAAATAATAGAAAATAACGTAAATGACCAATTAGATTGAAGTAACGAAAAAAAGTAAAAAGGAAAATATGTCATGAAAGAGTAATAGAATAAAAATAAGAAAAAAAGTATTCTGTAAAAAAAAGGAATGAAAATAAAAAAAAATTTACTAAACAACAGAAAAATAATAAATGAAAAATTAAGAGAATGCATAAAAAGAAAAAAAACAAAAAGCTAAAAAAATGAAAAGAAAAAAGAAATAAATAAAGAAATAAAAAAATTCTACAAAGTCCATTCTTTAACTTATGTTTTAAAACTTAATTTGAATTTGAAATTTTAGATGCCAAATATTTTGATTTAAATTTAGAATTTTTAATTTTTAAATCATTAAAAATGTAAAAATATAGATACATGAAGTAAATAGTGATAGATATAACAATTTCAAACTAATGTTATTATATATAAGCCAATAAAATTTTGAAAAAAAAATAGCAAAGATAATTATTATCTCTTAACAAATTGTATTAAATAAAAGATAAATATTACACAATCAAAAATAATAAGTAATAAATAAAATAAAAGATAAATATTATACAAGATAATTTTGTTAATTAGATAAATTACATGATAAATAAAAACAATTTTCAATATAAAATACAAAAAGATCTTAAGTAGATATCTAATTAGTATACATGCACATAACACCTTCCATTTCTAATGAAGTCAAAGTCTCATTCAACAATGTTTTAATATCCATAACGTTATAAAATTTTTATAAAAATAACAAAAATAAAAGGAAAAATAAAATAAGACAAAATATTAAAGCAAAAGGAAAAAGACAAAATAAGTACTAAAAAAGAGAAAAAAAATTAAAAAAAAAAGCACAAAATAGAAAAAATAAAAAGTAAAGAAATGAAAAAATAACGAGTCAAAAGAAAAAATTTTTAAAATACAAAAACTAATAAAATTTTCAAAAATAAGGAAAAAATGACAAAATAAAAAAAATAGTTTATAAAATACAAAAAAATATAACAAATAATAAGAAATGAAGATATGAAATATCAAAGATAAAAAATAAAAGAAAATAAAAAATGAAAAGGATGACAAAGTAGAAGAAAATTTAGTTTGGAAAATACAAGCCAAAAAAAGTAAAAAGACAAAAAAATAAAAAAATCAAAGATAAAAAAATTAATAAAGGGAAAAAGTTCATACAAAATAAAAAAAAAAAAAAACAAGGAAGTGCAAAAAAAAAATGGAAACAAGAAATAAAAAGAAATTTGTGAAAAAATTAGAAAAATAAGAGAAAAAATGAAAAGGTAAAAAATATGAAATAAAACAAAAAGAAAAAAGTTTATAGAAATTTTTTTAAAAAAAGAAAAAAGTGCAAAAAAAAAATGAAAGCACATGAAAAAATAAGTAAAAACAAAGAAAAAAATTTTAAAAGGAAAACAAGTTAATAAAAATTTATAAAAATGCAATGGAAAATAACCAACAATGATAAATAAAAAAAAGAAAAAAGATAGAAAAATAAAAAAACCCAAAACATTATAAAAATTTATGAAAATATAAATAGAGAAAGAAATTAAAAATAAACAAAAATAAAAATAAAAATAAAATAAGAAAAAAAATTAAAGCAAAAGAAAAAAGATAAATAAAGTACAAAAAAATACAAAAATACAATAAAATATAAAAATAAGAAAATCAAAAAGAAAAAAAGAAAAAAATTGAATAAAATTGAATAAAATTTTCAAAAATGAAAAGGAATGACAAAATGAAAAAAAAATTAGTTTAAACAATACAAAAAAAAATTGAAAAACAAATAAGAAATAATAAGAAAACAATATAAAAAATCAAAGACAAAAAATTAAAAAAGATAAAAGTTAATGCAAAATAAAAATGAAAACCAAAGAAGAAAATGCAAAAAAAAAAAGTGTGAGAATTTAAAAACAAAAATAAGAAATAAAAAGAAATTTGTGAAAAAAATAAGAAAAGTAAGAAAAGAATAAAAAGGAAAAGACAAAAGATTTGAAATATAGATACATGAAAAAAAGAATATAAAAAATTTTAAAACAATGAAAAAATTAAAACAAATAAAAAATTTTGAAGCAAAAAAAGTTATTGAAAAATTATAAAACAGAACAACAAAAAAGCAAAATAAGATAATAAGAGAAAAAAATAAAAAAGTTTCAAAAATTATTTTTGAACCTTATAAAAATTTTTTAAAATATAAATAAAAAATAAATGAAAAATAAATTAAGAGAAAATATTAATATAAGAAAAATAAAATAAATACTAAAAAAATAAAAAAGTAAGAAAATAAAAAATTAGCGAATCAAAAAACTATAAAAAGGCAAATTGAATAAAAATTTCAAATAGAAAATAGAAAAAACTTTTAGTTTAGAATATAAAAAGAAAAATAACAAATATATAACAAATATAGAAAAAAAAATAAAAAATCAAAGATAAAAAATAAAATAAAAGTCAATACAAAATATAAATAAAAACAAAAGAAAGTGCACAAAAAAAGAGGTTAAAAGAAGAAATAAAAAAAAGTGTGAACAAAAAGATATAATAAAAAGCAAGAAAAAAATAAAAAATGAATATACAAAATGTATAAAAAAATTAAAACAAAAAAATGAAAGCAAATGAACATTATAAGTTAAAAAAAAAAGAATTAATGAAAAATTTTAAAAAATAGAATAAAAAATAGCAAAAAAATTAAAAAATAAAAAATGACAACAAAAAAGAGACAAAGCAAGAGAATAAAAGATTAAAAAATACAATATATATCATAACATTATAGATTTTTTATTAAAAAAAACAATAATTAACAATAGAAAAAGAAAAAATAAAATAAGAGAAAATATTAAAGCAAAAGGAAAAACATAAAATAAGTACTAAAAAAAAGAAAAATTAGAAAAAAAATAAAAACATAATAAAAAAATAAAAAAAGTAAGGAAATGAAAATATGAGTCAAGAAAAAATTTAAAAATACAAAAACTAATAAGAATGAAAAAAAAATGACAAAATAGAAAAAATTAAAAAAAAGTTAATTTATAAAATACAAAGAAAAAATAAAAAATATAAGAAATAATAAGATATAAAGATATAAAAAATCAAAGATAAAAAATTAAAAGAAGAAAAAAGTTAATACAAAATAAAAAAAATGAAAGAAGGAAATGTGGAAGAGATTTTAAAAATATAAAGAAATAAAAAAATGTGAAAAAAAATAGGAAAAGCAAGAAAAAATACAAAAATAAAAATACAAAAGATATGAGATAAAATAAAATAAACAGAGAATTTTAAAAGCAAAGAATAAAAATTAAAACAAAAAAAAAAGCTTATGAATGCGTAGGAACAAATAAGAAAAAAAATTAACAAGAAAAAAAGAGTTAACCAAAAATTATGAAAATAGCAAAAAAGTGAGAAAATGAGAAAATAAAGAAAACCAAAAGAAAAGAAAGATTAAAAAATAAAGTATCCAGAACAACATAAAAATTTATAAAATATCAATAAATAATTAAAATAAAAAATAATAGGAAAAATAAAATAAAATAAAATATTAAAGCAAAAGATAAAAGATAAAATAAAGTATTAAAAAAAATAAATAAATAAAAATTAAAGAACAAAAAAATACTAAATAAAAAAATTAAATGAACATGAAAAAATAACGAATTAAAAGAAAAAAGTAAAAAAGACAAAAACATGATTAAAATTTTCAAAGATGAAAAGGAATGACAAAATAGAAAAAAATGAGTAGTAATATAACAAGTAGTAAGAAAACATATATAAAAAAAAACTAAAAAATATAACAAGTAGTAAGAAAACATATATAAAAAACCAAAGATAAAAATTAAAAAAAAGGTAATACAAAATAAAATAAAAAAAAGAAATAAGTGCAAAATAAAACACAAAAATTAGATAGAAATGCTAAAAAAAACCTAAAAAAATAAAGATAAAAAGTAAAGAGTACGAAAAGAAAGAAAAAATTAATAGAAAATAAAATAAATGACAAATTAAATGGAAGTAAAAAAAAAAATCAAAGTATAAAGGAAAATATTTAGTAAAAGAGGAATAGAATGAAAACAAAAGGATAGTATTCAACAAAAAAAAAAAGAATGAAAATAAGAAAAAATATATAAACCAAATAAAAGAAAAATAAAAAGTGAAAAATTAAGAAAATCCATAAAAAGTTAAAAAAAATAAAGCTAAAAAAACCAAAAACAAAAAGGAAATAAAGAAATAAAAAAATTCTAGAATGCTTAAATTTTAATTTATGTTTTAAAACTTAATTTGAATTTTAAAGTTTAAATGCAAAATATTTTGATTTGACTTTATTGCTTCAAATTTAGAATTTTTAATTTTTAAAATTAAAAGTTATAACTGAATTTAATTTAACAAATATTTAATTGAATGAGTAATTTAAATTTGAATCTTTTAATTTTTTTTTGTTTTAAAACTAAATTTGAATTTTTAAGCTTTTAGATGTAAAATATTTTTATTTGTAATTATTAATTTGAAGTTATATATTTAAACCAAATTAGTATTTTGAATTTGTTAAAAGTTATAATTGAGTTTAACTTAGCATAATACCTATTGAAGAAGTAATTTAAATTTGAGCCTTCTAAATTTTTTCGTAAGTTTCATTCAAATTCAAAAAAAACCTCAAAAGTACTCCTAAAATACTAAATAAAAAAATTTCTTGAGAGGTTTTTTTTTTCTTTGTAAACAAAATTAGTATTTTAAGAAACAAAGATAGCATAAACAATATTACAATCTAAAACATGCTTGAAAATTTAAATATTCAAAAGCTTTATTTAAAAATGAATCATCTAACAAGCTCTAGCCTATGCCATATGATTAACAAAACTAATAATTATAATAAGAGCCAATAAAATTTGAACAATGTAAAAATACAAATACATGAAGTAAATAATGATGGAGATAACAATTCCAAACTAGTGTTATTATATATAAGCCAATAAAATTCCAAAAGAAAATAACAAAGATAATTATTATCTCTTAACAAATTATATTAAATAAATGATAAATTATATAAATCCAAAATAATAAATAAAATAATAAGTAAAAACAAGATAATTTGTTAATTAGATAAAATACATGATTAATAAAAACAAATTCCAAGAAAAATTACAAGATAATCTTAATTAGATATCTAATTAGTATATATACACATAACATCTTCCATTTCTAATGAAATCAAGTCTCATTCAACAATGTTTAATAATAAGGTGATCTACTTTTAAGTTAAACACAAACAACATGCCACATATATAGAGAACAATGCTATTTTAGAAATAAAGACAATCAAACTTGAACTTCATCATTTAAGACCATAATGAACTACAAATCCCAAAGCAAAATGATTCAGGGCAAAGATTGCCCACAAGATAAACTTAATCACATCCATTGCCATCCCATATATCAATTGAACCTCAAGCTCACAAATCAAACATTAGAAATGTTTAACTCAAAACCCTAAAGATATGAAAGTAGAAGGTTTTTAAGAACCTAAAGAGAAATTAAAACTAAAGCAATAAAAACTTAACAATAAAAGATTAGAATGAAAGGCCAAAGATAAAAAGTAGTTTTGCATCTCAACATAAATATACATAAAATAAAATAAAAGATGACCCAATTAAAAATAAAAATAAATGGTAAAATAAAATAAGAAAAATATTAAAATGAAAGAAAAAAGATAAAATAAAGTTCTAAAACAATAAATAAAAAAATAAATAAAAGGAAAAAGAAATTAACCATGAACAAAAAGGTAAGAAAATGAAAAAATAATGAATCAAAATAAAAAAACAAATAAAAATTTAAAAAATGAAAAGGGATGACAAAATAGAAAAAAATATAGTTTAGAAAATACAAGAAAAAAATATATAAGAAGTAATAAGAAAAATTAACAAAGGAAAAAAGTTAATATACAATAAAAATAAAAACAAAAGAAGGAAGTGCAAAAAAAAAAAAAAAACAAGAAATAAAAAAAATTTTATGAAAAAAAGAGAAAATCAAGAAAAAAGAAAAAAATATATAAAAAATTTTAAAACAAAGAAAAAGGTGAAAACAAAAAAAATATGAAAGCACATGAAAAATAAGTAAAAAAAAAAATTTTTTTAAAGGAAAAAAGTTAATGAAAAATTATAAAAATACAATAGAAAATAGCCATCAAATGATAAAATTAAAACAAAAAAAGCCAAACGAAAAGATAAAGAGATGAAAAAAATCCAAAACATTATAAAAAATTTATTAAAATATAAATAAAAAATAAAATGAAAAAAAAAAAATAATACCAATAAGAAAAAATTTTAAAATATACAAAAATACAATAAAAATAAAAAAAGTGAGAAATGAAAAAATAACGACTTAAAAATAAAAATAAAAAAAGGAAAAGGAATGACAAAATGAAAAAAATTAGTATGAAAAATACAAAAAAATGAAAAAAAAAAAAAGAAAATAGTATAAAAAAACAAAGACAAAAAAATCAAAAAAGAGAAAAGTTAATATAAAATAAAAGTAAAAACCAAAGAAGGAAGTGCAAAAAAATAACAATAAAAAGAAATTTGTGAAAAAAATAAGAAAAGAAAGAGAAGAATAAAAATAAAAACAAAAAAAATGAAAGCATATGAAAAAATAAGTAAAAAGAAAGAAAAATTTATAGGAAAAAAAGTTATTAGAAAATATTAAAATAGAACAAGAAGTGAGAAAATAAAAAAATAAAAAAACAAAAAAAAAGAAAAAAAGGTTCAAAAAATAAAAAATTCAAAACTTTATAATTTTTTAAAAATATAAATAAAAAAGGATAAAATAAAATAAAATACTAACGAAAAAGCAATAAAAATAAGAAAAGTAATTAGAAATAAGCAAAAAAAAGAAAAAAAATAAAAAATTAACAAATCAACAAAATAATAAAAAAAATGAATAAAAATTTAAAAAATAAACAAGAATGTCAAAATAGAAAAAAACTTTTAGTTTAGAAAATACAAAGAAAAACAAAAAAAACAAATATAGAAAAAAATATAAAAAATCAAAGAAAAGTTAACACGAAATATAATAAAAACAAAATGAAGTGTGAAAAAAGATATTACAAAAAGTAAAAAAATAAAAAAATAAAAATACTAAATATATAATATAAAATCAAAATAAAAAACAAAATAAAAATTTCAAAATTGAAATGGGATGAGAGAATATAAAAAAATTTAGTTTAGAAAATACAAGCTAAATATATATATATATATAAGAAGTAATAAGAAAACTTAACAAAGAAAAAAAGTTAATACAAAATAAAAATAAAAACAAAACAAGGAAGTGCAAAAAAAAATGGAAACAAGAAATAAAAAGAAATTTATGAAAAAAAGAGAAAAAAATAAAAAAAAATAAAAAAATGAAAAGACAAATATGAAATAAAACAAAAAAAAAGTATATAGAAAATTTTAAAACAAAGTAAAAGGTGAAAACAAAAAAATATGAAAGTACATGAAAAAATAAGTAAAAAAAAAAAGAAAAAAATTTTAAAGGGAAAAAAAAGTTAACGAAAATTTATAAAAATGCAATAGAAAATAGCTAAAAATGATAAAATAAAAAATCCAAAACCTTATAAAAATTTATGAAAATATAAATAAATAATAAATAAATAAAAATAAAAATAAGAAAAAATATTAAAGCAAAAGAAAAAAGATAAATAAAGTATAAAAAAGAAAAAAATCAATACCAATAGGAAAAGAAAAAAATTAAAAATATACAAAAATATAATAAAAATAAAAAAAGTGAGAATTAAAAAAATAACGACTCAAAAATAAAAAATAAAAAAATGAATAACAATTTCAAAAATGAAAAGGAATGACAAAATGAAAAAAAATTAGTATAAGAAAATACAAAAAATGAAAAAAATAATGAGAAAGCAGTATAAAAAATCAAAGACAAAAAAATTAAAAAAAGAGAAAAGTTAATATAAAATAAAATGAAAACCAAAGAAGGAAGTGCAAAAAAAAAAGTATGAGAATTTAAAAACGCAAATAATTTGTAAAAAAATTTGTAAAAAAAATAAGAAAAGTAATAGAAGAATAGAAATTAAAACAAAAAAATGAAAGCATATAAAAAAATAAGTAAAAAGAAAGAAAATTTTGTAGGAAAAAAAGTTGTTGAAAAAAATAAAATAGGACAAGAAATGAGTAAATAAAAAAAACCAAAAAATAAAAAAATTCAAAACTTTATAAAATTTTTTTAAAATATAAATAAAAATGGAAAAATAAAATAAAATACTAACGAAAAAGCAATAAAAATAAGAAAAATAATTAAAATAAACAAAAAAAAAGAAAATAAAAAATTAACAAATTAAGAAAATAATAAAAAAAGACAAAATGATTAAAAATTTCAAAAATAAATAAGAATGTCAAAGTAGAAAAAACTTTTAGTTTAAAAAATACAAAGAAAAACAAAAAATAAATAAATATAGAAAAAAAAGATATAAAAAACCAAAGAAAAGTTAATACAAAATATAATAAAAACAAAATTAAATGAGAAAAAAGATATAAGAAAAAGTAAAAAAAATGAAAATACTAAATATATAAAATAAAATCAAAATAAAAAAATTTTCAAAAATGAAAAGGGATGACAAAATAGAAAAAAATTTAGTTTAGAAAATACAAGCAAAAAAAAAAAAATATATATATATATATAAGAAGTAATAAGAAAACTTAACAAAGGAAAAAAGTTAATACAAAACAAAAATAAAAACAAAACAATGAAGTGCAAAAAAAAAAAAAAAAAGAAAACAAGAAATAAAAAGAAATTTGTGAAAAAAATAGAAAAACAAGAAAAAATTAAAAATTAAAAAACCTACCCATTTCTTCTTAACTTCTTTTTTCCTTATGGTTATTTTATTGCCAAAATCTCATATACTTTCATGTACATGTTACACCCATTCTTTCTACTTGTGAAGTATGGCTTTTCATGATTCTGTGTGTATGGCTATTAAGAGATTGTTTCTTCAGGCTACCTCTTGTTCTTTTTTTCCTCCGCTGTTTATATTTTGCTCTTTCCTTGCCACAAAATTGTTTTGATCGGTACTATTCTTGAGTACTCCATCTGCTATTCACCATGTTGTAAATTGAAAATTTTCAAACTAAATTTATAATATTTTGTGGCTCTACCATACTTGACGATGAAAATTTCTTCTTTCATCATATATGATAGTAGAAAAAATCATCTTTATAATGAACATACTTGTCCCATTTCTTACTTTGATCTTATTATCAAATTATTAGGGATAACAACAAGTTGGATTAAGGCATTCTCTAAGCCGATTTAGGGGATTTGGATGGTAAGATTAGGGCATCTTAAAAGTCGGTTTGGGTAGTATGGTTTGAATGGTATTCCGATAGTAAAATATTATAATTCATTGTAGGTTGCCATAAAGTTCGGATAGTGTTTTAAGAGTACTAATTATCCGAACTTGATTATAAATAATAATATTTTAATATTATAGATTTATTTAAAATTTATTTATTATGAAGGTAATACTTAAATTAATTCATTAAGTGTTCTAATTTATAATTTTAGCTTTTATTTATTTTATATGGATTACTTTCATTTATTAATTTAATTTCTTTTAATAATATTTTTTAAAATCAATTTTAAATTTGAATTTAAATTTTAAATTTTAACTTAATAAACAAATATTCAATGAGTTTGAACAATAATGAGTTTTTTTTTATATATTATGTTAGTTAGATTTAGATAATAAAATTAAAAATTATTTGAGTATTTATTGAATTCAAATATTTTAATAAATAAAAAAATTGAGATACTTAAAATTAACATATATCCTATCTGTTATCATTCATAAAATTCGTAACACAATTTATAAAGCAGGTTTCCCTGCTAATTTCAAACTGAAGAAAAACATGTTTTATTTATTCCTCTAGAATCATCATAAGAATTAAGATATTTTTGTGATATTTGATTTAACATGTAATGCAAAGATAATATGATTATTTAAAACGGTAAATTTTGGTATTCACTTTATTTTTGTTTAGCTATTATTTGAAGTGAAAGTTTTTTCCAATTGTTTCCGATTAGTTTGTACTTTGAAACAGCTTGCTTATCAAAACATCGAACATATTTTATTAGTGATTTAGGTTGTCTTTTAGTATATCAGATTCAAAGACAAGCCAAAGTAATTTTTTTAATTGATATCTGTTACTAACATAGATGATTAAAAAATGATTGGGCCTACGAAAAAAGACAAAAGAGAGAATTATAAAATTAAGTACTTCAAAAAATATTTATTATTTGATTTTATAATAAAATAATTAATAAAAATATTTATAAGTAAAATTAATAAAAAGTTAAAATTACATCTCAATATTTAAATGTACATATATTTTGATTAAATGTATATGTAACATATAATAATCATTTAAATTTTAAATTAACACCTATTAAACATTAAAGTGATAAAAATAATTTATATTTTTATTAATTTTATATGTTAAATATCTGATTATGATATCAATTAATAAAAATTTGTGAGATCACCCTTTTAGTAAATTTCCGTCGGACAAATGAACCAACGGCCCATATATATTAATCAAAAATTATTTATTTATTCCTTTTTAATTTTACTTTTGTTCAAGCTTCTAGTTGACCGTAGGGTTGAAGCAGCAGATAACGCCACCACTCTGTTCTCTCTCTTGCAAGCCCCTAACTCTCACTTTATCAAGTCTCAATCTTCTCATTTTTTTTTCTCTTACGATTCTTGTTTTTCTTCTAAAATTTTATAATTTTCTTCAACAATGGGAGCTTCGTTGCCTCCGAAGGAAGCTAACCTCTTCAAACTCATTGTCGTAAGGCTTCGATTCGCTTTTCTCCCTCATTTTTGAGTTCGTATCTACGTATTTCTAGTTAGTATTTATACTTGTATTTTGCTTTCTTATTTTTTGTTTATTGGATCGCACTTCTTTTTTCTTTTTGTTCTTTGCTTGCAAAACCCTAGCTGGATACTGGTCTGTTTGCTTGCTGAGAAAATCGGTGGATATCAATTATGAATAGAAATTTGGACTAGATAAGCTTGTTTGTCAATTAGGTTTTTGCTTTTGGGCAATTTTTCATATAAATTAAGTTCATTTTCTTTGTTTTGTTTAGCGATTGAAGCTTAATTAAGTTTATTGCTTTGCTTAATTTAGGTCAATGAATTCGATTTGTTGAAAAGCACCTTTAAAAAATTGAATTTTGCTTTGACCTTCTTTTTTTTTTTTTAAGTAAGGATGCTCGTTGTGCTTTCCTTTTGGTGATAATTCATTTGTATCATCATGGAGAAAATTAGAGAAATGAAAATAAAAGGGTTTGGTGACTCTTCCTACTTTAGTAATTTCTCTTGTTTATGTTGTTATCAAGGTTATTGGTTTCAATAATCCTTACAAGAATGCCTCTAAGTTTGACATGATTGTTTCTGTAGACTGTATGTTCCTTTCTCATGTCTTATGATTGATGTCAATTGCATTTTTGAAAGCACTAGCTGTATGGTGACTAGTCCATGATTTATGATGGTTCTAGAGATAAGTGGAACATTCTAGCAGTATCAGTGTGGAGATATTCTCTATCAACTGAATATATTGCATTAATTTCGGGTATATAACTACATTTTTAACCTATACAGTTTGAAATCTGCAATATTTGAATACCTTCTTCATCTTGGTTGGGTTTTGTGAATATTCATTAGTGTGCGGTATTGGTAGAGTGTAGTAGCGTTTTGTTTAATATATCCATCCTTTTAAATATGCAGTTTCCAAGTAATATTTTATACTATCTGGTAACTGTTTGTTTGTTGTGTTTGTATGTTGTCATATGGGCTTTTATTCATTATTGTCAGAAACATTGTCAATGAAGGGGTTAACCTTAAATTGCATGGATCGGAAAACTGAAGCTTATGAGCTTGTTTGGCTAGGTGTAAAGGTTATCTTATTTATTTTCTTTTGGTTGCTATAATGTCAAAGCAGTGTCACTTTTTCCTAACATTGTTTTCATGTTTGTGTCTTAATGTAGAATGATGTAAAAAGTCATGTTTGCTGGCACGTTTATGGTCTCCTCTATCGGTCAGATAGAGAATACAGGGAGGCTATCAAATGCTATCGCAACGCTTTGAGAATAGATCCAGACAACATTGAAATACTACGGGACTTGTCACTCTTGCAGGTATACCTTATTTACCTTCCTTCTCTATGATTTGTACATCTAGACTTAGTGTTAAATCTAAGATGTTTATCTGTTGTATGCTTAATGTTAAGTAAGAACATTTGCTTATCATGGTATTTTTCGAACATTTAAAGGAGTTTCTCTGTATAAGATTTCTTGTAAGCTTTGTGGTTTGCCTAAAAGATTTTTCAGATTCCATTGTAGAATTTGAGAATCTTAAGTATTAGGGTACTTATAGGCAAGTCAATATTGCAACTAAAATAGTTTGGTGCCAACTTTTGTGCAACTGTAAGTTATGTGGTAGTTGGTAAGGGCAGGTTCATTGTGGTAACTTAATATAACTGGATGAAAACACGAGATCAGCTACATAGTTAGTAGTGAAGTGAAAATAAATTTTATGAAATTTGAAGCTGTTTAGTTGCTTGACGGAATCTACTAGTAGATGGATAGAAAAGGCATAATTATATTAAGATAGTAACAAAAGAGGCGAAGATATATGGCTTAAAACAGAGGAATGGAATTTATGGAGATAACTCAACTAAAAGGGAGAGGCTGTATGAGACCATGAAAAAAATATCTTCTTAAACACTTAGAACGTAGATGAGTCAGCTGGTTTTATAACTTTGAAAATTTAGATCATAGTTTTGGTAGAAACAATTTATGGCTTTAGGGGAAGGAAAAGGATATAACAGAAATCATCTGATATTCTGGCAGCAGATTAATATGAGAGATGGTTCAGATTTAGTATCTTAATTGAAGGTTTTGTTTTGAGCCACACGCAAAAATAAAACATAAGCAATATAATCAGAAGCAACCAGTCTGATTTGATCCTTTCGTTCTCATTATACTGTAACAAGCAACCACCTTGAATTGATAGTTTCTGGTCTATCGCCACAGATCCTTTTTATCTCTCATTCTACTAGTTCCTTAATGGTTGAAAGTGTTTATAGAATGACAAGTAATATAATCAGAAGCAACCAGTCTGATTTGATCCTTTCATTCTCGTTATCCTGTAAGAATCAACCACCTTGAATTGATACTTTCTGGTCTACCGCCACAGAACCTTTTTCTGTCTCATTCTACTAGTTCCTTAATGGTTGAAGGTTTTAACATTAATGACCTTTGCAATTAGAAAGTGTTTATACTTTCTGGATCAGATCTGGTTCGGTTCTTCTCTTAATTTCATCTGCCCATGTGCCTTACTGCTCCAGAATAGTAAGAAAAGTCGGCGTCTTTGATACTGAAATTGATGATTTTCATTTCTATTATTCTCCCTCGATGCTTTAGCGCTTGCCATACTATGGATTCTTAACTCATGATTTCAGATGATTAAGTCATTTGTTGGCATTAACTTATTTGTGCCCCCCCCCCCCCCCCCCTTATTTATGGTTTATATGCCTTGAAAAGTTAAAGGAAAAAGTATGAAGATGATGAGCATTTGTCTTTCTACTAAGATATGAAGTTTGAGAGAAATTTTTTGGATTTGATCATGGTTTTGTATTTTCTCATTTTCATGTTTCAGGTTGTATCAGAAATTATTACATTTATGTTTTATCTTTTGCATTGCAGGCACAAATGCGAGATTTGACAGGATTTGTTGATACAAGACAACAACTTTTGCATTTGAAACCAAATCATCGCATGAACTGGATTGGCTTTGCTGTAGCCCACCATTTAAACTCAAAGTACTTGTCCTTTATTTTTTTCTTAAAAAAATTTGTTCCAATTCTTATGCTAACTTTCACCAATTTCTGTTGACTTTCATTTTGTGAAACATGTTTTAGAGTGTTGTTATTGTTATGTATACTTGAAGGTCCAAATTGAAGGGCCTTTTGGTATTGAAAGTTGAAATATTTGTTGATATAATGAAAGCCTTTCTTTAAATTAAATGCTTAATCAGGACTTAATGTTTCTAATTATATGATCAAATGGGTGCTAACATGGATGAAATTACTGTTGATTTTTAACACTTGGTTCATATTGTTTGTATGACTTCAACTAAACATCCAATAAGATATCAAACTTCTTTTATGACAATATATGGTGGGTGTAGAATGTGTTAAAGATGTTACTAATATGTATAGATAGGTGGGTAGATAGATAGGTACCCTACTATTCTAAGCTGGTTGCACTTGCATTTATGAAATTTGGTTGCAAATTAGCCTTTTACAAACAATGCCTAGTTAACTGCAGAGTTATGTTGTTTTTGCTATAGTTTTATATGGAGACAATGATGATGCCATATTTTCATTTGGCTTTATATATGAATGAATTGAAGTTGTTGGCACAACAGTTACGAGGGTTTTTCCTTTTCTGTCTCTGTCTTAGCCGAGTAGTTCTAAGTGAATGAAGTCTTATTAATCTCATTCATCCTTTAGGTATTTATGCTGTATTCCTTTTTTTGGTTGATATTAGTGGTGCAAAAGCAGTTGAAATTTTGGAAGCATTTGAAGGGACATTAGAAGATGATTATCCACCAGATAATGAACGTTGTGAGCATGGTGAAATGCTTTTATATAAGGTATTGGTCATGTACTTCAACTCTTTTTTTTTTGCATGCATATGTATGTGGGATGTGGCTGTAATTTCACATGAGTTGACTTCATTATACAGACATTCAAAATTTTAGAATTTATACTAACATAGAATGGGAGTGACTGATTTGGTGTCACTTGTTAACCAGATGCCAACAGTGTTAGTGAAATTATCCATAAACCAAATAAAGTAATTAAATATACAAAAATTAAAGATTTTTAATGCCTTTACCTTCTTTATAAATGGGGTCCCTTTTTTGAATTAATTCTAATTTTTTTCACATGCAATTAGAAAACCTACCCATTTCTTCTTAACTTCTTTTTTCCTTCTGCTTATTTTATTGCCAAAATCTCATCTACTTTCATGTACATGTTACACCCATTTTTTCTACTTCTGAAGTATGGCTTTTCATGATTCTGTGTGTATGGCTGATAAGTTAAATTAAATCATCTCCAAGTTTACTTTAATCTGAGATGGAGGACTAACTAGTGGCCTATAGTGGTATTTGGCATCTATAAGATATTTAATTCTTGATGTATTCATGTTAGAGAGAAATATGGCTTGTTCACTAATTGTTGGGCCTTCTACCAGTAATCATATCTGTGGTGTTTGTACTTAGCAGCTCTGAATCTTAATAATTGCTAATCTCCAATTATATGTTCTGTGGAACCATTTCGGAATTTTTGTTTCTGACATCTTAATAAGTTAGTCTATCTTTCTTTTTGACTACTCTTTTTTGGTTTAACACCATTAACATGATTCGAAAACAGCTTAACCAATTGGACAAGTACCTATAAGCCTTAGCCCTTGCAGTAGCATTTATTTCTTTAATAATATATTGGCATAGAAATATGCAAAACTACATTCATTATGCATAATGGATGCTGTACATCTAGACTAGTGGTGCCCCCTGCTGCTTTTCTGATGTTTATGAGGGTATGGTATTTTTCTCCAGATCTCTTTGCTAGAGGAATCTGTGTTTCTTGAGAGAGCACTTGAGGAATTGTATAAGAAAGAGCCAAAAATAGTACGTGTCAAATGTATAATACCTGAATACTTTTAACATTAAAAATTTTGTAAGTTTTGAATTTTTGGACATTAAAATTCTAACCAATTCTATTATTCTAGGTTGATAAATTGACTTATAAAGAACAAGAGGTTTCTCTCCTGGTGAAACTTGGATGCCTAGAAGAAGGTGCCAATATTTACAAGGCTTTACTTACCATGAACCCTGACAGTTACAGGTGAGTCTTATGCATTTGGTACTCTTTTGAAACACCTAGTTAAGCTCATTAATAAATCTTTCATAGCAAAGAATATTAGTCAACTCTTTCCTTTTATATAGCACTTCTTGAAGTTATAATTGACTTCTTTTTCTCAATGCCGTGGTGTATTATTATTGTAGGAAATGAAGAATAATTAATATTCTGAATAGTTTGTGTGTTTAAATATATTTTTGTTGGGCTAATAGGTTTTTCAATTCTTCTTGTAGTAACACCCAAATTCCTTTACCTATGTTAGAACTTTATGAAGGGTTAAAAGAATGGTAGAAATAGTCATTATTTTTTATGCTCTATTTTTGTTGGTGCTTTAAGCTTGAAACTAATCAGTGTGTATCCCTTATGTCACAAATTCAATCGTTTTTTAGTTTTAAATTTTGTTTCTTTAAGCTTTTGCTTATACTTGTGCGTGTTACATTTACACCATGGTATCTTTACATAAAATGAGGTTATTTTTATTTTTTCATTCTTGGGATTGTTTTATATCTCTCTGTCCTGTCAAGCCCTTTGCTTAGCTCTTTTAGTAAAAAGGAGCATTATGCACCACCTCATATATAAATATAATTAAAAGGTAGCAAAGCAACTATGAGCAGAACTGTAATTCTATAATACTATATGTGTCAACAGTCTCTTGGGTGCTTTCTCAGATTGGGAAATGAGGAAAATTCTTTTACAGAACTGTTAACTTATGTCTCTTCACTCAGTATATGCCTATATATCAGCGCAATTTATTGCTATTAGGTCTGATAAACCAGGAGCCAACCAACTTACAATTTTTGTATTTGTATGTGTATATTTTTCAGATATTATGAAGGCTTGCAGAAATGCTTTGGCCTGTATTCTGAAAATGCCAAGTATTCCTCTGATGAATTTGATTGATTGGATGCATTATACAAATCACTTTCACAATAGTACACTTGGTCTTGTGCAGTTAAGGTGATGGATTTATGTTGTGCTTCTGTTTTCATTAGGAATTTATGATGGATGTTATCGATACATTCTGTTTATTGCAAAAACTCCCTAGTTGTGGAATGTGCTAGTCTAAACTGTTTTATTATGTCTTAACTGTTAGTCATATTAATTTCATTTTCTGTTTTGTATCTCTTTTTTTTTTTTTTTTATGAGCTCCAAATGGTACCTTGGGATGTTCTGTTCATTATATTTACTCTGGATTTCTTCTCTGTCTCTCTCTTATTTATGGAATCACATGATGCAAATCCAACGAAAACCTTACTTTTCTGCAGAGCTGTCAAGCTTTCTCCCCTTTTCTAGAGAGAGGAAGGGTGGCTATTTTTACAAATACTCTTGTAGGGATCTTATTTTTCTTGATGGCTTGATAAGATATTATGTGACAAAAATCTAGTGATGTGCTTCTACAACAGACACAATCCATTCAATAGCTTGTGATATTCTTAAATAATCTAGAAATAGATAGTTGTGGTATTATGCTGAAATACTTAATTGATGTCTTGATGTGACAATTGTAAGAACTCTAGGTGGTTAAAATTATGCTTTCATATGCTTCACCCTTAGAGATTTGACAGGGACTTATATTAGAACTTTGTTTTCTCAATTTTTAGAGGATACCTCTTGATTTTCTGCAAGGAGACAAATTTTGTGAAGCAGCATTTAATTACATTAAGCCTCTTCTAACAAAGGTATATACATCCAATGAGATTTTTTTTTTTTTTTTGTGTTAGTTTGACTGGTGTTTTTAGTTTGTCGGGTGAAATAATGATATATTTTCTTGGTGGTCTCAGGGGGTTCCATCTTTATTCTCAGACCTTTCTCCCTTGGATGATCACCCTGGAAAGGTAAGTTTTCTTACTTACATATTCTAAAAATAGAATTAAGTTTCTAAATATTGATTATTCTAAACTGCTTAGCAACTGGTTGGAGCTTGATTTCATTAGGATTGATTGCCTGCTTTGTTGACACTTGCACAGGCAGACATATTGGAACAACTTGTTCTTGAGTTGGAGCATTCAATTAGGACCACTGGCAGATACCCTGATAGCTAGTATATGCTTTAAAACCTTGTGTAATATTTTATTAAGTCTTAAAAGCAAATAAATGTTTTGATTTACTACTCTTTGAGGTAATATAGACTTCCAGCCCTTATGTGATATTCTAGTAAGTCTTAACAGTGTCTAAATGTTTAGATATTGGGTGCGGTCTGAGTGCCTTTTTTTCTTTTACTGCTTATTGTTTGGTGAAGTCCTCCATCATTTATGTGTTGTTATCTATTAAACAAGTACATAATGGTTGTCCCATATGGTTGCATGTGAAGTTTCTATATGTTTTTGTTTGTATGCTAATACACAAGCACGCATTTGGTATTATGCTGAGTCATTTCTTGCTTGTGTTTCATATTGAGTGCAGGACAGTGAAAGAGCCCCCTTCAACACTTTTATGGATTTTATTCTTTTTGGCTCAGGCGGGTAATCATCAGGTTTCCTCACCCCGTGGGCCATGGCCTTTTCTTCTTTTCTTGCTATAAATGTTTGGTGCTTTCTTTGCATTTGAGTAACTTTGAATTTATTGATGCAGCATTATGATAGAAAAGGCCAATATGATGTTGCTCTTTCAAAAATTAATGAGGCCATAGAGCACACACCAACTGTAATTGATTTATACTCTGTCAAGGTTTGTTCTCGTCTTCAATCTTCAAATTTTTGCATTGGCTTCATCTGCTGGTTTTAGATTTTTGTTAGCTGGATTCTTTTATTTTATTTTTTGATCTTATATTTTGAAATCTTTTTGCCTGGTTTGTCTCACATCTCACAAGGCATAGCAATACCTGAAAATCTTTCTAGATATTTCCTTGTAGTTATCGTTCACTTGTAAGAGGCTTATCACTTTCTATGATACTGACCTTGATTGAATATATTGTTTTGCACTAAATTGTGCAAAGTTGATATACATTCATTTAAAATGCATAGTAGTTTTTCTTTGTGGACCTTAAGTCTTGATGGGCATTGGGCAGGCATATGACCTCCTTTCTTAGGTTTTAGGGTTTTTGGTACATGGCTATTGTTTCTTGATGAACCTTTTTACTATCTTTTGGAGAAGTACTTGGAATTTTCTTGAAGCTGGTTCTATGTGTATGTTATTTACTTCTCTTTGGTGACAGAGTCGGATACTGAAACATGCTGGTGATTTGGTAGCTGCAGCTTCATTGGCAGATGAAGCTAGGTGTATGGATCTCGCAGACCGTTATATAAACAGTGAATCTGTGAAGGGAATGTTGCAGGCTGATCAGGTTCTAAAGCTCCCCCCTTCATCTTTTATCATAGTTAATATTTGTCACTGTAAATTTCTTTCAGTATTACTGTACTGTTCACAAACTTTTTCCACTCTTGAAGGTGGCTTTGGCAGAAAAAACTGCTATTTTGTTCACAAAAGATGGGGACCAGTACAAAAACCTTCATGACATGCAGTGCATGTGGTCTGTTTTTGTTTATTACCTTCGACATGTTGTTGTCTCTAATTATAATTTGGGTGCACCTACCGAGTGTTATCCATCTTTTGAAGGTATGAACTTGCTTCCGGTGAAAGTTACTTTCGACAAGGTGATCTTGGACGGGCCCTGAAGAAATTTTTAGCTGTGGAGAAGCACTATGCTGATATTGCTGAAGATCAATTTGATTTCCATTCTTATTGTTTGCCGAAAATGACACTCTGTGCATATGTTGAAATGCTAAAATTTCAAGATCGGTTGCATTCACATGCTTATTTTCACAAAGCAGCAGCTGGTGCCATCAGGTGAACATTTTTGTTAGGATCTGCAAGCTTTTCAATGATTTGCAACAGACTTATTCCGTTTGGTTGTGGCCTGTACGTGAAAAATGCTATGTAATCTCTGTTGTCTACATTTTTGTTAGGATCTGCAAGCTTTTCAATGATTTGCAACAGACTTATTCCGTTTGGTTGTGGCCTGTACGTGAAAAATGCTATGTAATCTCTGTTGTCTACTTGTCTGGGTGCTTTTAGCTTCTGTCACCTATTGTTGATCAACACATGCATGTGATGCTTCACTTTGGATTAGATTTTCTTTGCCTCCCTCTTTTTCCTTTTGTCTTTTGGGGAATGGGGGATTATTGCATACATATATATTGCATTAATCGTATGTTGCAATGATGTGTTGTCTGAACCTTGCTTTCAAAGCATGAAAAACTTCCTAAAGGTAACTGTTGTTCATTACTTGCCCTTGTACAACCATTCATTTGTTAATTAGACGCTCCCATTATGATAGCCAGTCTAATTCAAGACTCTTCTAGCAGCCCCTCCATTAATAGGGGAGGGGCTATCTGATTCCCTTCCACTACTCTAGTTTTTCCTTGAATCTTGGATGTACGGATTTACAACATTTTTCAAGACAAAACCTCGCTAAGTTTATAATCAAGAAAGTATCAAGATTCCTTTTCTTACATTTGTTTTTGCTAGAGAAAATTTTTCGAGTTATATGAGCAAAACAGAATATAGGGTTCCAAGTTTTTTGTTGATCAAGCAACAACCTGATTTGAACCGGGGAATAAGGGATTTGCAGTCCCTTGCTTTACTGGTTGGCCATGTCACCAAAGGTTAGAAACAAAAAAAATGAATATCCCCTTTTTAGTTATAGATTGGAACCATACCTTCAATTAGTTATAGTATCTCAAGTAAAAAATTAGTATTGTTCTTTTTTTCAATAAAAAAAAATTTCTTAATTTGATTTATATTATATTATAATAATATAACAACAATTATGATTCTATGTAAACCCCATAACAAAAGTTATTACACAGCTATAGTTATCTAATAATGTATTTCATCTATCTAGATATGATGTCCATAGGGAATTAGCAAAAAATTATCATGTTTCAATTTTTCATTGAATAGATTAAAATTAAAGAAAAATAGAATTTTTCATAGAGCACGTTGTGTGTTTTCTCCACTAGAGTTCTATAATGGAATAAAAAAAAGGAAAGAATATAAATAGAAATGCTATATCTGCGCATGTTTAATAAATACAAGCCTCTTTTCGTGCACACTTCAATCATATTCTAAATATTCTACTAAAAAATAAAAAATTAAAAAGTTGGTGAAACGTCTTTCTGCAAATCATTTTTCGAACAATGGAATCTATGGAAAAGTTAAGTTTTAGAAAAATGAACTCTCTCCCTATATATATTTTATGATTATTTTCTCTTTATCTAAATGAATATATAAAATTAGGAATTCATTTTATTTTTCTAGTATTCAATTGGATTGGAATATGTAATATCATAATAATGGTAGCAATGGAATTATTATTATTATTATTATTATTATTATTATTATTTATATTCTATACAAAACTCCGTTCGACTAAATGGCTATCATATTGACTATACTAAGGCCTTTTTTTGTAACTGATAGATTCATAAGTTTTTTCTTAATTCACTCTTACATGGATTATTGAAAATTAAAAGTATATCAAAATGAAATATCTAATAAATTGACTAATTCAAAAATTTCAAATTAGCGATTTTTTTTATTCCTGAATATCCAACTCACTAATTAATTCTTTATAGTGTATTTTATTTTTCTTTGATAAATAAGATAGTAGCCATTAATGTTTTCCTATAATTTTATGTAGACCTTTTTGAGGTAAGTAATCTTTTTTGTGCAATTCCTAATTTGAGATAAATCTTTGTATCTTATTTGTGAAACTAATTAGTTGAAATTCAATGGACTCTTTGTTTTCTTTTTTCTCTCCTTGAAAATTAACTGAGATCCATGAATGAATTTTTTTATCATAAAACAAAATTTTCTCGCTTCTTTTTGAATGTGAATTTTAATAATGATTAATAATAATACTTGTCGTAACGGTTTTGGGACCGTCAGACGTAAAAACGGAGTTTTAAAATCGAGAAAAATAAAAAGAGAGTCGTCACCAATCTTTGTTAGGGTGTGATTGGTCACCAAAAAGTTTATCTTTTTAATAAAACTATAAAAACGAGTTTAAAGTTTATAAAAAAAATAAATTTCGGTCTACGAAAAATCAAGTTGGGTTCGGGAGTCGGTTACGCGTGGGGAAATATTAGCATCCCCACAACGCTCATAAATTGGTACTATTTAATTATGCGTTATTTTCGACGTTGAATAAAAATAGTTTTAATTTAAAATTTAACATTAATTCCCTTCATTTAAAAATATTTTTGCTAAAATTTTTATTTAGGAATATTGAGAAAATCTTTAAGTTAAACAATTATCTTAAAATTCTCCAATATCTAGGTAGAATTTGAAATAACTCTTTTCGCTTAAGATTTAATATAACAATCCTTAAAATGAAATAACACTATTTATAGAAAATTGTTAGTAACTCTTCAACATCTAGACAGAGTATCAAGAATTATTTCTTTTGGAATGTTATTTTTATTTTATTGTATAATATCACAAAAATATATTTTTTTAAAAGTATTATTCCCTTTTTTTTACTATAAAATATTTTATCATCGAACAGCAAATTAAAGAGAGAATAATGCAATCGATTATCGATGATAACATGCTAACGTATGTATGCTAATGAATGTCATTTATAATGAAATGCAATTTAAGAGTTTGATTCTTAAGTATAATGAGACCATCTCGACTCTCCAATATCTAGGCAGAGCTTAGGTGCGACTATTTATATTTAAGATCCCAATTTTATTATACCTTTATTTATTAATCCTATTATTAATGTGAATTACAAACTCGTGTGAAAAGACTTAACGAAGTAAAATTTCCTAAATACCTCATCATCTAGGCGATATTCGAAAACAAATTGCTTTAAATAGAAATTTCACACGCGTCCTTAGGATTTTTAGGACTTTGGATTTCAGGGATTTTGGATTTTTGGGAGTTTGGATTTAAGGGATTTTAAAAATTAAAAATTAGTATTTAAGGTTTAAGTAAAACACGAACATCTCTAAAAATCTCCATCATCTAGGCAGATTTTCGGAGCAGGTACAATTTTTTATAATTTTTGAAAACTAATTAAAAATTTTTTATATTTATTTTTTTATGAAAATTTATTAATAATAATTTCGCGAAATTATTTATTTAGAAAAATATTTTTATTCCTTCCAACATCTAGGCAGGGAAAATAATAAAAATTATTTATTTTTTTTAAAGCATTTTAATATATTTTTAATTATTATTTGTTTTTAATTTATTATTATTAAAACAATTAAACATTTATTTTAACAAATTTATAAATTTATCATATATTTAAAATAACAAAAATAATAATATAAAAAAAATTCAAAAATTCAAAAATATTTTTACCTGAACCGGACCGGTCAACGACCGGTTCGGATGGACCGAAAAGAGATCGGTTCGGCTCGCGGTTCAGTAGAACCGGCTGAGGAGCGGTTCGGTACGGTTTGATTGAACCGGATCAGAGCTGTGGGAGGTAACGGGTCAGCGGGTCGTTACGCGGATCCGGGTCGGGTCATGGGGCGTGCGGATCCTCCTGGTCCAGACGTCGTCGTTTTGGCTATTTGTTCCCCTATAAAGGACCCCTATTTTTTTTTTCAGCTCATTCTGTTTGTTTCAGAAAAAAAAACGGGGAGAGAGAAAGCTCTGAGGAAGAGCTCCGTCCGGCCGCCGCCTGGGTCGCCGCCGGCGGTGGTAGGAAATTTCAAAAGTGACCAGGAGGTTCCTTTCGACGCGATCTTTTCAGATCTGGTCTCCTCTTCGCCGAAAACGACCCCGATCGACGTAGATCGGGGTTCTAAGTTTTCTGTTCTTCTTCTTTTTTTTTACTTTTTCTTTTTTTGTAAAATACTCAAACTAATAACCTTGCTTTTCTTGTTGCAGGTACCTGCTTGGCGCTGGGTTCCTCGCCGAATCGGCGAGGACTGTGTTATTTTTTCGTTTCTGTTTTTCTTTTTTTTTTTTCGGTTGGTGTAGTTTCTGTTTGGGTATTTTGGGTGTTTGGGAGTGTTTTGAGGGAGGGGTAGCTCGTTTGGTGATTTTTGGTAGGGATGAAGTGAACGGGTTCCTATGCGTTCGAGAGAGATTTCGGAAAAGGAGGGATTCGAGGGAGAGGTTTCAGAAAAGGGAATTTTTAGAGCAAGGTTGAATGGGGATTCCAGCCAGCTTCCTCCTTCTTGAAGGGGAAGTGGTTGGAGATTTTTAAAGGCTTAAATTAGGGGGATCTAGGTGGCTGTAGGGTAGTTGGTTGGTGGCTGTAGGGTGGCTGGTCGGGTAGTTGGTCGGAGGCTGGCGACAGCGGCGCCGTACCAACTCCCTGATTTCTGTCTTATTCTGTTTCTTTTGTTTGTTTTTTTTTTTTTTTGTTTTGTTTATTAATAATTTTTTTATTAAAAATATTATTATTAAAACAGTAGACCCGGACAAAATCGGTGTCTACAATACTAGTCATTTTGATATGCACAATGATTTTAAGTTCGTTATGAACTTTATGATTTTTTCAAATAATGTTAATCAATCTGTTTTTCAATTTCATTTGTATAGGAATACAAAAGAGAGTTTTAGAGTTCAAATAAGAGGCTGTTGTTGATTCATTTGTTGATCTAATTGATATGTATGTGATTAAATTAGTATTATGTATCAGAATGCTATGTAAGACAATCCTTGTGCCCTGTCTCTTTGTTTTATATACCTGATGGACCAAATACATAATATATAGGAAAATATACCATTAACGAATTTTCAACTGTGGATACATGTCTATCCTTACCATACAGAAACAAATGCTATTAATAAGCCAATTATGTTATATTATAAAGCAGTTTTTTTTTTTTTTTGTGGCTTTACACATACCTTAGTTGCAATAACTCCTCTTGCCCTGGTAGGTCTGAAGTTCAGATGCTCTCCCACAAATTATTAACTATTAAAAGAAGATGCAAATATTTGGATCTGCTTAAAAAATTTGTGTTCAAATGATGCTCAAGTCAAATTTAATTTAACAAGTATTCTAGATTATAGTTTCTGATTTTTATAAGGTTATATACTTGTTTCATACTTAGGATGGTGTTTTACGTTGTACTTAGGGGATTCTTATTATATTATGTCGAGACCTTGTGGTATATGCCAAACAGGATAAAAATTTTGCTTGGTAGTCTCAATTTGCCTTCGTTATATCTTTTGTAAGTTCATATTCTCGTGATGTTATTACTGAAAGGATTAAATGTTCCTTGCAGGCATATTGAAATTTGAGATTGTGGCTTTTTAAATGATAGGAAGGCGGCGCCTGGGATTTCTGTTGGGTTAAGGATGGAGAATTGCATGTTACCGTACCAGAATTTATTTGTTGATTATATAGCTTTTTATATTGATCTTATTGATTTGATGGTGAAATGGAATGGGATGATATAGTGACAGGCCATGCAACAATTAAGTAATAGTTTTTGTGATTGATCCATTGTCCCATTTCTATGTTGGTGTTTCTTTCTCTGAAACTCTTGGCTTGAAACTGGTGATTACTTCAATTTTGAACCTTTTCTTTCTGCATTGTGATAATTATTGGATTTTGAAGTGCAAATGCTATCTAAAGTTGTTTGATTCTCCTTTGAACTCACTGGCTGAAGAAGAGGATGACACATCAAAGACTCCTTCTCAGAAAAAGAAAATGAAGAAGCAGAGGAAGGTGGAACGAGCTAAGAAAGTATATCAGCTTGTTTTGGTGATTCTTGGCTAACACTCTCTTTGATGATTTCATTCTGATGCCGTGTATTATTTTAAGAGGCAGAGGAGAAAAATGAAGAATCAAGTTCTAGTGGCATCTCTAAGTCTGGGAAACGACATGTTAAACCTGTAGATCCTTATCCTTTTGGAGAAAAATTATTGAAGGTTACCTATTATTATCTTTTCCCTGTGCTTTAGATTCCTGATTGAAGTCCTCGTGCTGTAAAAATGTGTTACGCTAATGCCTATTAAGCTAAGACTGTTTAATCTGTATTTTTTTTTTCAGACAGAGTATCCCTTGTCAGAAGCAACGAAGTACTTGAAGTTGCTTCAGAAGAACTCACCTGATTCTTTGGAGACGCACTTACTTTCTGTTGAAGTAAATATGAGAAAGCAGAAGATTTTGCTTGCCTTTCAGGTATTATATTTTCCAAGAATTGAACATGAGATGTGTTTCTTGTTCTTTTTGTGTTTGGTCAACTAGAACTGATATTTAATTGTCAGCTAGTGATTTGTGAGGAAGCCCCTTCTCTTGTTTTCTCCTCTCTTTTTTCACTTTCTGCCTGTGGATATGTTCTTGAAATAAAGAAACTGTACCGTTTAACCAAACATCCTTTTCTTATTGCTCTACTCACTCAATGAATTTATGTGTGAATTAGATAGTTTGCACGACATATCTTTGAGTTTTAGAACAATGGTTTTGTGCAGTAGTACTTTTACTATTTCATGAGCTCATATTAGTACGTTTGTCTTGGTTTTATTTTGTTTTCCTGAAGGCTGTAAAGCAACTGCTAAGGCTGGATGCTGAGAATCCAGATTCACATCGCTGCTTGGTATGTAACATCTGCCCTACCATATTTGTGCACTGCCATGCACAACTGCATTCTTTTCTGTTCTTAGATACAAAGATCATGTAATCTTTACAATGCTTATTTGAATTTAATCTAATGCAGATTAAATTTTTCCATAAATTGGGCTCAATGCCTGCTCCATTAACTGATGCTGAAAAACTTGTTTGGAGTGTCTTAGAAGCTGAGCGTCCATCCATCAGGTTCTCTTTGAAATGGTTTTATGATAGCTATTCCCCCTACTAGAATTTTGTTGTGTTACTGTTACTATTATTATTTTGATCCCTGATGCATTAAATCCCTTTATTTTCTCTTTCTGCAGTCAATTGCAGGAGAAAACGCTTAGTGAGGCGAACAAAGTTTTCCTTGGTAAACATGAAGGTATTACGACCTTTACATAACATGATGCATTTTAGGTTCCTTGAGGTAGGTTGTATAATCATGCAAATTTCACTTTTTGGTTCTGCAGAATCTTTGATGCATATAGTGGCAGTTGCAGAAATGTTATATACCTTGGAGCAGACCAAGAAACTTGAGGCTGTTAAGTAGAGAATTA
Organism: Durio zibethinus; assembly: GCF_047325235.1. NCBI lineage: Eukaryota > Viridiplantae > Streptophyta > Magnoliopsida > Malvales > Malvaceae > Durio > Durio zibethinus. The sequence continues at coordinate 17,799,080 of NC_143177.1, forward strand.
GTTGGTGGAGGACAAATTGGAATGTGAGGAATTTGGAGACCTTCTGAAGGTTTGATTTCTACCATCTTAATTTTATTTAAATTTTTTTACTTCAAATAATGCCCGATTTGATTTTTTTCTATTTTTTTCTGATGATAAAATGTGTTCTCGTTATAGACTGTAGATAATGATATTGCTAGTGTAAGCTGTTTTATTATGTCTTAGCTGTTAGTCATATTAATTTGATTTTCTGTTTGGTATTTTTTTTAATGAGCTCCAAATGGTACCTTGGGATGTTCTGTTCATTATATTTACTCTGGATTTCTTCTCTCTCTTATTTATAGAATCACATGATGCAAATCCAACGAAAACCTTACTTTTTTGTAGAGCTATCAAGCTTTCTCCCCTTTTCTAGAGAGAGAGGAGGGGCGGCTATTTTTACAAATACTCTTGTAGGGATCTTGTTTTTCTTGATGGCTTGATAAGAAATTATGTGACAAAAATCTAGTGATGTGGTTCTACAATAGACACAGTCCATTCGATGGCTTGTGATATTCTTAAATAATCTAGAAATAGATAGTTGTGGTATTATGCTGAAATACTTCATTGATGTCTTGATGTGACAATAGTAAGAACTCTAGGTGGTTAAAATTATGCTTTCATATGCTTCACCCCTAGAGAGTTGACATGGTGGCTAATTCTTTTGTTAGTGGCTATCTTTATCTCATTCTTTTAGTTAAACTGACTTTCCTATATAAAAACCTTTTGACGATGGGCCAGGTTATGGCATGATTGAAATAAAGTGTCAAACTCTAGAGCTTTTGGAATTTGACTCATGCAGTGAGGATGTATTTAAATTGTTTTCTTCCTGTAACCCACATTTGTAATGTATTCATTCATGAGAATTGTAATTATTGCTGTTACAATGTGCATCATTATTGCCAATAAATGCTACTTCCTTTATGATGTGTGATGAATGTTCTAGGACTTATATTAAAACTTTGTTTTCTCAAATTTTAGAGGATACCACTTGATTTACTGCAAGGAAACAAATTTCGTAAAGCGGCAATTGATTGCATTAAGCCTCTTCTAGCCTTTATATCCAGGTGAGATTTTTTTTTTTTTTTTTGTATTAGTTTGACTGGTGTTTTTTAGTTTGACTGGCTATTGTTTCTTGATCTTTTGGAGAAGTTCTTGGAATTTTCTTGAAGCTGGGTCTATGTGTATATTATTTACTTCTCTTTGGTGACAGAGTCGGATACTGAAACATGTTGGTGATTTGGTAGCTGTGGCTTCATTGACAGATGAAGCTAGGTGTATGGATCTTGCAGATCGCTATGTAAACAGTTAATCTGTGAAGCGAATGTTGCAGTCTGATCAGGTTCTAAGGCTTCCCCACCTCATCTTTTGTCATAGTTAATATTTGTCACTAAATTTCTTTCGGTATTATTGTACTGTTCACAAACTTTTTCTACTTTTGAAGGTGGCTTTGGCAGGAAAAACTGCTGTTTTGTTCACGAAAGATGGGGGCCAGCACAACAACCTTCATGACATGCAGTGCATGTGGTCTGTTTTTGTTTATTACCTTCCACATGTTGTTGTCTCTAATTATAATTTGGGTACACCTACTGAGTGTTATCCATCTTTTGAAGGTATGAACTTGCTTCTGATGAAAGTTACTTTCGACATGGTGATTTTGGACGGGCCCTGGAGAAATTTATAGCTGTGGAGAAGCACTATGCTGATATTACTGAAGATCAATTTGATTTCCATTCTTATTGTTTGCGGAAAATGGCACCACATGCATATGTTGGAAAGCTAAAATTTAAAGATTGGTTGCATTCACATGCTTATTTTCACAAAGTAGCAGCTGGAGCCATTAGGTGAACATTTTTGTTAGGATCTGCAGCCTTTTCAATGATTTGCAATAGACTTATTCTGTTTGGTTGTGGCCTGTACGTGTAAAATGCTATGCAAGCTCTGTTGTCTACTTGTCTGGGTGCTTTTAGCGTCTGTCACCTATTGTTGATCAACACATGCATGTGATGCTTCCTTTTGGGTTAGATTCCTCTTTGCCTCCCTCTTTTTCCCTTTGTCTTTTGGGGAATAGGGGATTATTGCATACATATATGTTGCATTAATCATATGTTGCAATGATGTGTTGTCTGAACCTTGCTTTCAAAGCATGAAAAACTTCCTAAAGGTAACTGTTGTTCATTACTTACCCTTGTACAACTATTCATTTGTTAATAATTAGACACTCCCATTATGATATCCAATCTAATTGAAGACTCTTCTAGCAACCCCTCCATTAATAGGAGAGGGGATATCATATCAAGATTTCTGATTCCCCTCTCCTACTCTAACTTTTCCTTGAATCCTAGATGAAAGGATTTACAACATTTTTGAAGACAAAACTTTGCTAAGTTTATAGTCAAGAAAGTATCAAGAGTCCTTTTCTTGCACTTGTTTTTGCTAGAGAAAATTTTTTGAGTCATATGAGCAAAGCAGAATATAGGGTTCCAAGTTTTTTGTTGATCAAGCAAGAACCTGATTTGAAACGGGGAATAAGGGATTTGCAATCCCCCGCCTTACTGGTTAGCCATGTCACCAAAGGTTAGAAACCAAAAAGAATGAGTGTATCCCCTTTATAACTTTAGTTATAGATTGGATCCATACCTTCAATTAGTTATAGTATCTCAAATAAAAAAATTAGTATTGTTCTTTTTTTCTTTCAATAAAAAAAATTCTTAATTTGATTTATATTATAATGTAATAATATAACAACAATTATGAGTCTAGGTAAACCCCATAACGAAAGTTATTGCACGGCAACAAAAAGTTCAACCCAACAATGAAAAACAGCTTGAGGTTTTTGTTCTTTTCATCCCTATGCCATTATGAAAAATTTTATTTTTATGAGTATCCATTTGCATTTTCATTGATTTATGATTTGGGTGAGTGTTTTTTGATTTCATTTTGTGTCTCTTGTCATCTATTGTCTTTCTTATAAGTACTCCAGTTTAAGGGTACCCATTTGCCTGTACTGCTAGTTCATACATTTGAAGATTTTATCTTGGTTAATGAGGTCAAATAATTTGATAGAATTTCAAGCTGTTGCTATTGGAAATTACCTTATGCAGATGTTTAGCTCAGAAATCAGATTGATTTAGTTAGATATATGAGGGTTGATTAGGAGACACTGTCTGGTGTAATATAAAAGATTTTGGCTGAGGGGCTCAAATGAGCAAGTTCAAGTCCTGAAAGTAGCCTCATTGTGTAAAAAATGCTGAATCCTAAAGGCTAGGAACATTTTTCAAATGACTCTTCTTGGTTTCTCATCCTTCATTGGCAGGATTGAGGCTGAGTAATGATCCTTTTTATGAGGGAAGATTATACAAAAGGCTGTTTAGAAAGCTTTCTCCAAATTGCTATAAAAACCAACCATCATAGCAAAACGGCAGTGTCTGTGTTTCTTCATTTTTGGGTTCTTCCACACACTGAAATAACCTTTGCATATTAACAGGAGCTGACCTCAACCTCTGGACCTTGTGATCCTTGATGTTGAGTTGATGAAGCTAACTCGTTAGATTTCGAAGTTACTTACCAGCCAAAGACTAATTTGTTGAAAACTATTGGTGTTTTCACAGCAGCTTTAACAGGGACTGTGGCAATTAACCTATCATGGGTTACCAACATCCAGGTTTATCTTTAATTTCTTGTGCAATCCTTTCTTTGTAGGTTGTAATCATTTTTTCATCTTTGGCCAATATTTTGTATATTCTTGTATTATCCACAGAAGCCTTTCTTAATTTGATCTAATTTCATAATGCATATTTCTATGGCATTGCTTTTTGTAATAGGATATGCAGGCATTATCTTTGAAGAATTTCTAGCTTTCAATAAAAGTGGAATAGATTGTTGATGGCTGTGAGTTTATGGGTAGTAAGGAGCATAGGGGTAAGAATGATTTTCAGATGTTTAGGATTGGATTGTGTTTTTCTGCTGTCCCTCTTCTTGTAGTTTGCATCATATTTATCATTCTCATAAATTGGGATGAAAACACAAAATTCTGTTGCGTATTGGATGGTTTATTCAGTACTATGTCAGGTTTCAACCTGTTTCTCTCATGTTCATTGGTGGTGGCCTCATGACCCGGTATTCATTCAAGAGTTAATGAAATGCATGATGTTTGTTACAGAACAGGTTGGTTTGTTGGGTTCAATTTTTGAAACTTAATTTTGACATGCATTGTGGTAAAATGTTTAAAAGGAGGATTATTTCCTTTTGCTGGATTCTTTGAAACTCTAAATATGTGTATGGGAGTTTCCTTGTTGTTTTGTAGTGTAGGGAGAATTAAGGATTCTAAATTTCTATGGTTGTGTTGCATTTAAGAATTAAAAATTTATGTGGCTGTGTATGGGAGTTTGTTTTTCTCCATGTGTGCTTCAAGCAGCGAATTCAATTTCTGTGCCTCTTGTGTGTGTAGGTACGTGTTTAGGGAGGTTTTTATTTTGTTGGTTTCATTCTATTTGTTACAAGGCAGATTGGTTTGCTAGGTTCAATTTCTGTAATTTAATTTTGACATGCATTGTGGTTGAATGCTTAAAAGGAAGATTATTTCTTTTTGCTGGATTCTTTGAAATTCTAAATATATGTTGTCATAGGCTCTCAGTTGGTGTCTTTCTCATTGAGATTGTGTTTTGATTCTTCTTGTTTCATTTTTAAACTTTTACATAAATTAGGGCTTTGTAACTTTACTTTGAAAAATTCCCTTGGGTTGTGATGTGATGGTCTGTTTGAAACTTGATGCGTTGTGTCGTCCAAGAATGACTTGTAGGGGAATTATGGATTCTAAATTTGTATGGCTGTGTGTAGGATTTAAGGATTAAAAATGTGTGGCTCTGTGTGTATGGGAGTTTTCTTCTTGTTTTTCTCTCTGTGGCATGACAGAGAGAAAAACTTTTTATTGTGGTTTCACTGGCTTGGCTTTTTTAGTTATTGATGATGTCAAACTTTTTATTGTGGTTGCATCTAATTTGATGAAGTTGTTTGAGAATGCATTAGGAGAATGTTACTGCAAAAGAAATTCCTGGGTTGTGGTTTCTTCATTCATGAGTGTGCCTAGTTGTCATTTGTTTGTCTCTTTGAAGCTTAATGGGCTATGTGCTCTAAGCATACCTTGCAGGATAGAAGGAATTAAAGTTTCAAAATTTCTATGTCTGTGTGTTTGTTGGTTTTATTCTGTGTGTTTGTTGGTTTTATTTTGCAAGTTGGCTTTTAGATTTCATTCCCATAGCTTCTGGTTAATGTCTAATTTTTTGTTGTAGTGCTTTTGATTTGCCGGAGTTTGATTTGAACTTCAATTAATATTTGATCTCTTATGCTTTAACATTCCATTTAAATTTTAGTTTTATCTTTTGTGTACAGATTGTAGTTTTGTAAACTTTTCTTAATTGTGGTTGCATTTAGTAGTCTATACGGAAATTAGTTGATCGTGTACTTCGAACACGATTTGCTAGAGAGAGGAATTAGAGATTGTACAGCAGTGTACTCCAAATTTGTATGGTTGAGTTTTCTATTTTTTATTTTTTTATTTTGCTAGTTCAACCCTGTTGCATGACAAATTGTAATCTTAGGTTTAATTTCAAAAACTTAATCCAGCCTCGCATTGAGGACGAGTGCTTACAATGAAGAGTACTTCTTTTTTCTTGTGTTGTGTTTGATTTTTCTTGTTTTGCTGATTTCACTTTACTTTGTTGCATGATTGATTACTTTCTTAAGATTAATTTCATAAACTTAAATCTAGTTAAGCACTGAGATGGAAGATTGCCTCTTTCTTATTGGATTCTTTGAAAGTCTACGATCTTGCATAAAATTTTTGTTGTATTGTATGGTAACTTTCGATGATAATTGTACTTGTTTTAGTACATTTCAGATCATGAAGAGTTTGATTAAAGTTGCTAAAATTCTGTGTTTCTGATTATAATATAGACTTTGTTTTCTTAAGTAACACTGTTATTATTGGAAGCATCCTGACTTATGATGTGGTTGGTGGCTGTTGTTTTTTAACTTTGGTATATAATTGTTGTATATTTATGTTGAGATGCAAAACTACCTCTTATCTTTGGCCTTTCATTATAATTTTTTTTTGTTAAGGTTTTGTTGCTTTAGTTTTAATTTCTCTTTAGGTTTTTAAAGGCTTTTTACTTTCGTATCTTTGGGTTTTCGAGTTAAAACATTTATAATATCTGATTTGTGAGCAATGGATGTTATTAGGTTTATTTTGCAGGCAATCTTTGCCTTGAATCTTTCTGCTTGAGCAATGAAGTTCAAGTTTGATTGTCTTTATTTCTAAAATAGCATTGTTCTTTATACATGTGGCATGTTGCTTGTGTTTAACTTAAATGCAGCATTGTTCTTTATATATGTGGCATGTTGTTTATGTTTAACTTAAATGCAGATCACCTTATTATTAAGCATTGTTGAATGAGACTTTGACTTCATTAAAAATGGAAGGTGTTATGTGTATGTATACTAATTAGATATCTAATTAAGATTCTTTTGTATTTTATCTTGAAATTTATTTTTATTTATCGTGTAATTTATGTAATTAACAAAATTATATTATATAATATTTATTTTTTATTTAATACAATTTCGATTATTTTTTTTATTGCTTATTATTTTATTTATTATTTTGGATTGTATAATATTTATCTTTTATTAAGAGATAATAATTATTTTATTTAATATATATTTTTTTTATTTTTGATTTTCTTATTTTTTATATTTTTATTGTATTTTTGTTTATCTTTTTTGTTTTTCATTAACTTTTTTCTTTTAAAATTTTTTTTTACTTATTTTTTTATGTGCTTTCATTTTTTTTGTTTTCACTTTTTTCTTTGTTTTAAAATTTTTTACAAAACTTTTCTTTTTATTTTATTTCATATTTTTGCCTCTTCATTTTTTATTTTTTCTTGTTTTTCTAATTTTTTTGACAAAGTTTTTTTTATTTCTTGTTTTCATTTTTTTTTACACTTCCTTGAATTTTTTATTTTTCATAAATCTTTTCTTTTTATTTTTATTCTTTTCTTAATTTTTTTACAAATTTTTTTTATTTCTTATTTTCATTTTTAAATTCTTATAATTTTTTTTTGTTGCATTTTCTTCTTTTGTTTTCATTTTTATTTGGCATTAACTTTTCTCTTATTTATTTTTTTGTCTTTGATTTTTTATATTATTTTTATATTATTTTTTATATGTTTTTTAATTTTTTGTATTTTTTCATTTCATTTCATTTTTGTATTTTTGATTTTCTTATATTTTTATCGCATTTTTCTTTATTTTATATTTTATATTTTTTTGTCTTTTATTTATCTTTTTTGTTTTGCTTTAATATTTTTTTTCTTATTTTATTTTTATTTTTATTTGTTATTTCTTTCTTTATTTATATTTTCATAAATTTTTATCATGTTTTTTTATTTTTTTTATCTTTCTATTTTTTTTTTATTTATCATTGTTGGTTATTTTTCGTTTTATTTTTATAATTTTTCATTAACTCTTTTTCCTTTTTCCTTTTAAATTTTTCATTTTTTTACTTATTTTTTCATGTGTTTTATATTTTTTTTTGTTTTCACATTTTTCTTTGTTTTAAAAATTTCTACAAAACTGTTTTATCTTTTTATTTTATTTCATATTTTTGCCTTTTCATTTTTTATTTTTTCTTGTTTTTCTAATTTTTTTCACAAAATTCTTTTTATTTCTTGTTTTCATTTTTTTTATACTTCTTTGGATTTTTTTTCTCATAAATCTTGTCTTTTCATTTTTATTCTTTTCTTTTTTATCTAACAAATTTCTTTTTATTTCTTATATTCATTTTTAAATTCTTATAGTTTTTTTATTTCATTTTCTTCTTTTGTTTTAATTTTTATTTTGCATTAACTTTTCTCATTTTTAATTTTTTGTCTTTGATTTTTTATATTGTTTTCTTATTATTTATGTTTTTCATTTTTTTTTGTATTTTTTTCTATTTTCTCATTTCATTTCATTTTATTTTTTTATTTTTGATTTTCTTACTTCTTATATTTTTTATTGCATTTTTGTTTATTTTATATTTTATATTTTATTGTATTTTATCTATCTTTTTTGCTTTGCTTTAATATTTTTTTTCTTATTTTATTTTTATTTTTATTTTTTATTTTGGTTTATTTTTTATTTCTTTCTTTATTTATATTTTCATAAATTTTTAACATGTTTTTTATTTATTTATTTTTCTATCTTTTTTCTTTTTTTTTATTTTTTTATCGTTGTTGGTTATTTTCAATTTTATTTTTATAATTTTTCATTAACTCTTTTTCTTTTTTTCTTTTAAATTTTTTATTTTTTTACTTATCTTTTAATGTGCTTTCATATATTTTTTTTGTTTTCACATTTTTCTTTGTTTTAAAAATTTCTACAAAACTTTTTTATCTTTTTATTTTGTTTCATATTTTTGTCTATTCATTTTTTATTTTTTCTTGTTTCATATATTTTTGCTTTTTGCTTTTTTATTTTTTCTTGTTTTTTTAATAATTTTCACAAAATTCTTTTTATTTCTTGTTTCTATTTTTTTTTATACTTCCTAGGATTTTTTTTTTCATAAATCTTGTCTTTTCATTTTTATTCTTTTCTTAATTCTTTTACAAATTTCTTTTTATTTCATATTTTCATTTTTAAATAAATAATAGTTTTTTTTTGTTGCATTTTCTTCTTTTGTTTTCATTTTTAGTTTTTTGGCTTAGATTTTTTATATTGTTTTCTTATTATTTTTTATATGTTTTTCCATTTTTTTTATTTTTTTTCTATTTTTTCATTTCATTTCATTTGTCTTTTTTAATTTTTAATTTTTGATTTTCTTACTTCTTATATTTTTTATCGCATTTTTGTTTGTTTTATATTTTATATTTTTTGTATTTTATTTATCTTTTTTGTTTTGCTTTAATATTTCTTTCTTATTTTATTTTTATTTTTTATTTTTCTATCTTTTTTTTTTTATTTATCGTTGTTGGTTATTTTTTGTTTTATTTTTGTAATTTTTCATTAACTCTTTTTCCTTTTTCTTTTAAATTTTTCACTTTTTTACTTATCTTTTCATGTGCTTTCATTTTTTTTTTTTGTTTTCACATTTTTCTTTGTTTTAAAAATTTCTATAAAACTATTTTATCTTTTTATTTTGTTTCATATTTTTGCCTTTTCATTTTTTATTTTTTCTTGTGTTTCTAATTTTTTTCACAAAATTCTTTTTATTTCTTGTTTCCATTATTTTTATACTTCCTAGGATTTTTTTTTTCATAAATTTTGTCTTTTCATTTTTATTCTTTTCTTAATTCTTTTACAAATTTCTTTTTATTTCTTGTTTTCATTTTTAAATTCTTATAGTTTTTTTTTTTGTTGCATTTTCTTCTTTTGTTTTCATTTTTAATTTTTTGGCTTTGATTTTTTATATTGTTTTCTTATTATTTTTTATATGTTTTTCAATTTTTTGTATTTTTTTTATATTTTCTCATTTCATTTCTTTCTTTCTTTTTTTATTTTTTATTTTTGATTTTCTTACTTCTTATATTTTTTATCGTATTTTTGTTTATTTTATATTTTATATTTTTTTGTATTTTATTTATCTTTTTTGTTTTGCTTTAATATTTTTTTCTTATTTTATTTTTGTTTTTTTTCTTTTTTTATTTATATTTTAATAAATTTTTATCATGTTTTTTTTTATTTTTCTATCTTTTTTTTTTATTTATCGTTGTTGGTTATTTTTTCTTTTATTTTTATAATTTTTCATGAACTCTTTCTTCTTTTTCCTTTTAAATTTTTCATTTTTTTACTTATCTTTTCATGTGCTTTCATATTTTTTTTTGTTTCCACATTTTTCTTTGTTTTAAAAATATCTACAAAACTTTTTTTTCTTTTTATTTTGTTTCATATTTTTGCCTCTTCATTTTTTATTTTTCTTGTTTTTTTAATTTTTTTCACAAAATTCTTTTTATTTCTTGTTTCCATTATTTTTATACTTATTTGGATTTTTTTTTCATAAATCTTTTCATTTTTATTCTTCTCTTAATTCTTTTACAAATTTCTTTTTATTTCTTATTTTCATTTTTAAATTCTTATAGTTTTTTGTTGTTGCATTTTCTTCTTTTGTTTTCATTTTTAATTTGTATTAACTTTTCTCATTTTTAATTTTGTCTTTGATTTTTTATATTGTTTTTTTATTATTTTTTGTATGTTTTTCAATTTTTTGTTTTTTTTTTTGTATTTTTTCATTTCATTTCATTTTTGTCTTTTTTTTATTTTTGATTTTCTTACTTCTTATATTTTTTATCGCATTTTTGTTTATTTTATATTTTATTATTTTTTGTATTTTATTTATCTTTTTTGTTTTGCTTTAATATTTTTTTCTTATTTTATTTTTATTTTCATAAATTTTTATCATGTTTTTTATTTTTTTATTTTTCTATTTTTTTTTTCTTTTTTTATTTATCGTTGTTGGTTATTTTTTGTTTTATTTTTATAATTTTTCATTAACTCTTTTTCCCTTTTCATTTTTTTACTTATCTTTTCATGTGCTTTCATATTTTTTTTTGTTTTCACATTTTTCTTTGTTTTAAAAATTTTTAGAAAACTTTTTCATCTTTTTATTTAATTTCATATTTTTGTCTCTTCATTTTTTATTTTTTCTTGTTTTTCTAATTTTTTTCACAAAATTTTTTTTATTTCTTGTTTCCATTTTTTTTTATACTTGGATTTTTTTTTCATAAATCTTTTCATTTTTATTCTTTTCCTAATTCTTTTACAAATTTCTTTTTATTTCTTATTTTAATTTTTAAATTCTTATAGTTTTTTGTTGTTGCATTTTCTTCTTTTGTTTTCATTTTTTATTTGCATTAACTTTTCTCATTTTTAATTTTGTCTTTGATTTTTTATATTATTTTTTGTATGTTTTTCAATTTTTTGTTTTTTTTTTTGTATTTTTTCATTTCATTTCATTTTTCTTTTTTTTTTTATTTTTGATTTTCTTACTTCTTATATTTTTTATCGCATTTTTGTTTATTTTATATTATATATATTTTTTGTATTTTATTTATCTTTTTTGTTTTGCTTTAATATTTTTTTCTTATTTTATTTTTATTTTCATAAATTTTTATCATGTTTTTTATTTTTTTATTTTTCTATTTTTTTATTTTTTTTTATTTATCGTTGTTGGTTATTTTTTGTTTTATTTTTATAATTTTTCGTTAACTCTTTTTCTCTTTTCATTTTTTTACTTATCTTTTCATCTTTTTATTTAATTTCATATTTTTGTCTCTTCATTTTTTATTTTTTCTTGTTTTTCTAATTTTTTTCACAAAATTCTTTTTATTTCTTGTTTCCATTTTTTTTTATACTTGGATTTTTTTTCATAAATCTTTTCATTTTTATTCTTTTCCTAATTCTTTTACAAATTTCTTTTTATATCTTATTTTCATTTTAAATTCTTATAGTTTTTGTTGTTGCATTTTCTTCTTTTGTTTTCATTTTTAATTTTTTGTCTTTGATTTTTTATATTGTTTTTTTATTATTTTTTGTATGTTTTTCAATTTTTTGTTTTTTTTTTGTATGTTTTTCATTTCATTTCATTTTTCTCTTTTTTTTTTTTATTTTTGATTTTCTTACTTCTTATATTTTTTATCGCATTTTTATTTATTTTATATTATATATATTTTTTGTATTTTATTTATCTTTTTTGTTTTGCTTTAATATTTTTTTCTTATTTTATTTTTATTTTCATAAATTTTTATCATGTTTTTTATTTTTTTATTTTCTTTTTTTATTTATCGTTGTTGGTTATTTTTTGTTTTATTTTTATAATTTTTCATTAACTCTTTTTCCCTTTTCATTTTTTTACTTATCTTTTCATGTGCTTTCATATTTTTTTTTGCTTTCACATTTTTCTTTGTTTTAAAAATTTCTAGAAAACTTTTTCATCTTTTTATTTAATTTCATATTTTTGTCTCTTCATTTTTTATTTTTTCTTGTTTTTCTAATTTTTTTCACAAAATTCTTTTTATTTCTTGTTTCCATTTTTTTTTATACTTGGCTTTTTTTTTCATAAATCTTTTCATTTTTATTCTTTTCCTAATTCTTTTACAAATTTTTTTTTATTTCTTATTTTCATTTTTAAATTCTTATAGTTTTTTGTTGTTGCATTTTCTTCTTTTGTTTTCATTTTTAATTTGCATTAACTTTTCTCATTTTTAATTTTTTGTCTTTGATTTTTTATATTGTTTTTTTATTATTTTTTGTATGTTTTTCAATTTTTTGTTTTTTTTTTTGTATTTTTTCATTTCATTTCATTTTTCTCTTTTTTTTTTTTATTTTTGATTTTCTTCTTATATTTTTTATCACATTTTTGTTTATTTTATATTTTATATTTTTTTGTATTTTATTTATCTTTTTTGTTTTGCTTTAATATTTTTTTCTTATTTTATTTTTATTTTCACAAAATTCTTTTTATTTCTTGTTTCCATTTTTTTTTATACTTCGATTTTTTTTTCATAAATCTTTTCATTTTTATTCTTTTCCTAATTCTTTTACAAATTTCTTGTTATTTCTTATTTTCATTTTTAAATTCTTATAGTTGGTTGGTGGCTGTAGGGTGGCTGGTCGGGAGGCTGGTCGGGAGCTGGCGACAGCGGTGCCATACCAACTCCCTGATTTCTGTCTTATTCTGTTTCTTTTGTTTGTTTTTTTTTTGTTTTGTTTATTAATAATTTTTTTATTAAAAATATTATTATTATTATTAAAACAATAGACCCGGACAAAATCGGTGTCTACAATACTAGTCATTTTGATATGCACAATGATTTTAAGTTCGTTATGAACTTTATGATTTTTTCAAATAATGTTAATCAATCTGTTTTTCAATTTCATTTGTATAGGAATACAAAAGAGAGTTTTAGAGTTCAAATAAGAGGCTGTTGTTGATTCATTTGTTGATCTAATTGATATGTATGTGATTAAATTAGTATTATGTATCAGAATGCTATGTAAGACAATCCTTGTGCCCTGTCTCTTTGTTTTATATACCTGATGGACCAAATACATAATATATAGGAAAATGTACCATTAACGAATTTTCAACTGTGGATACATGTCTATCCTTACCATATAGAAACAAATGCTATTAATAAGCCAATTATGTTATATTATAAAGCAGTTTTTTTTTTTTTTTGTGGCTTTACACATACCTTAGTTGCAATAACTCCTCTTGCCCTGGTAGGAGGTCTGAAGTTCAAATGCTCTCCCACAAATTATTAACTATTAAAAGAAGATGCAAATATTTGGATCTGCTTAAAAAATTTGTGTTCAAATGATGCTCAAGTCAAATTTAATTTAACAAGTATTCTAGATTATAGTTTCTGATTTTTATAAGGTTATATACTTGTTTCATACTTAGGATGGTGTTTTACGTTGTACTTAGGGGATTCTTATTATATTATGTCGAGACCTTGTGGTATATGCCAAACAGGATAAAAATTTTGCTTGGTAGTCTCAATTTGCCTTCGTTATATCTTTTGTAAGTTCATATTCTCGTGATGTTATTACTGAAAGGATTAAATGTTCCTTGCAGGCATATTGAAATTTGAGATTGTGGCTTTTTAAATGATAGGAAGGCGGCGCCTGGGATTTCTGTTGGGTTAAGGATGGAGAATTGCATGTTACCGTACCAGAATTTATTTGTTGATTATATAGCTTTTTATATTGATCTTATTGATTTGATGGTGAAATGGAATGGGATGATATAGTGACAGGCCATGCAACAATTAAGTAATAGTTTTTGTGATTGATCCATTGTCCCATTTCTATGTTGGTGTTTCTTTCTCTGAAACTCTTGGCTTGAAACTGGTGATTACTTCAATTTTGAACCTTTTCTTTCTGCATTGTGATAATTATTGGATTTTGAAGTGCAAATGCTATCTAAAGTTGTTTGATTCTCTTTTGAACTCACTGGCTGAAGAAGAGGATGACACATCAAAGACTCCTTCTCAGAAAAAGAAAATGAAGAAGTAGAGGAAGGTGGAACGAGCTAAGAAAGTATATCAGCTTGTTTTGGTGATTCTTGGCTAACACTCTCTTTGATGATTTCATTCTGATGCCGTGTATTATTTTAAGAGGCAGAGGAGAAAAATGAAGAATCAAGTTCTAGTGGCATCTCTAAGTCTGGGAAACGACATGTTAAACCTGTAGATCCTTATCCTTTTGGAGAAAAATTATTGAAGGTTACCTATTATTATCTTTTCCCTGTGCTTTAGATTCCTGATTAAAGTCCTCGTGCTGTAAAAATGTGTTACGCTAATGCCTATTAAGCTAAGACTGTTTAATCTGTATTTTTTTTTTTCAGACAGAGTATCCCTTGTCAGAAGCAACGAAGTACTTGAAGTTGCTTCAGAAGAACTCACCTGATTCTTTTATAGACGCACTTACTTTCTTTTGAAGTAAATATGAGAAAGCAGAAGATTTTGCTTGCCTTTCAGGTATTATATTTTCCAAGAATTGAACATGAGATGTGTTTCTTGTTCTTTTTGTGTTTGGTCAACTAGAACTGATATTTAATTGTCAGCTAGTGGTTTGTGAGGAAGCCCCTTTTCTTGTTTTCTCCTCTCTTTTTTCACTTTCTGCCTGTGGATATGTTCTTGAAATAAAGAAACTGTACCGTTTAACCAAACATCCTTTTCTTATTGCTCTACTCACTCAATGAATTTATGTGTGAATTAGATAGTTTGCACGACATATCTTTGAGTTGTAGAACAATGGTTTTGTGCAGTAGTACTTTTACTATTTCATGAGCTCATATTAGTACGTTTGTCTTGGTTTTATTTTGTTTTCCTGAAGGCTGTAAAGCAACTGCTAAGGCTGGATGCTGAGAATCCAGATTCACATCGCTGCTTGGTATGTAACATCTGCCCTACCATATTTGTGCACTGCCATGCACAACTGCATTCTTTTCTGTTCTTAGATACAAAGATCATGTAATCTTTACAATGCTTATTTGAATTTAATCTAATGCAGATTAAATTTTTCCATAAATTGGGCTCAATGCCTGCTCCATTAACTGATGCTGAAAAACTTGTTTGGAGTGTCTTAGAAGCTGAGCGTCCATCCATCAGGTTCTCTTTGAAATGGTTTTATGATAGCTATTCCCCCTACTAGAATTTTGTTGTGTTACTGTTACTATTATTATTTTGATCCCTGATGCATTAAATCCCTTTATTTTCTCTTTCCGCAGTCAATTGCAGGAGAAAACTCTTAGTGAGGCGAACAAAGTTTTCCTTGGTAAACATGAAGGAAGGTATTACGACCTTTACATAACATGATGCATTTTAGGTTCCTTGAGGTAGGTTGTATAATCATGCAAATTTCACTTTTTGGTTCTGCAAAATCTTTGATGCATATAGTGGCAGTTGCAGAAATGTTATATACCTTGGAGCAGACCAAGAAACTTGAGGCTGTTAAGTAGAGAATTAGTTGGTGGAGGACAAATTGGAATGTGTGAGGAATTTGGAGACCTTCTGAAGGTTTGATTTCTACCATCTTAATTTTATTTAAATTTTTTTACTTCAAATAATGCCCGATTTGATTTTTTTCTATTTTTTTCTGATGATAAAATGTGTTCTCGTTATAGACTATAGATAATGATATTGCTAGTGTAAACTGTTTTATTATGTCTTAGCTGTTAGTCATATTAATTTGATTTTCTGTTTGGTATTTTTTTTTAATGAGCTCCAAATGGTACCTTGGGATGTTCTGTTCATTATATTTACTCTGGATTTCTTCTCTCTCTTATTTATAGAATCACATGATGCAAATCCAACGAAAACCTTACTTTTTTGTAGAGCTATCAAGCTTTCTCCCCTTTTCTAGAAAGAGGAGGGGCGGCTATTTTTACAAATACTCTTGTAGGGATCTTGTTTTTCTTGATGGCTTGATAAGAAATTATGTGACAAAAATCTAGTGATGTGGTTCTACAATAGACACAGTCCATTCGATGGCTTGTGATATTCTTAAATAATCTAGAAATAGATAGTTGTGGTATTATGCTGAAATACTTCATTGATGTCTTGATGTGACAATAGTAAGAACTCTAGGTGGTTAAAATTATGCTTTCATATGCTTCACCCCTAGAGAGTTGACATGGTGGCTAATTCTTTTGTTAGTGGCTATCTTTAGCTCATTCTTTTAGTTAAACTGACTTTCCTATATAAAAACCTTTTGACGATGGGCCAGGTTATGGCATGATTGAAATAAAGTGTCAAACTCTAGAGCTTTTGGAATTTGACTCATGCAGTGAGGATGTATTTAAATTGTTTTCTTCCTGTAACCCACATTTGTAATGTATTCATTCATGAGAATTGTAATTATTGCTGTTACAATGTGCATCATTATTGCCAATAAATGCTACTTCCTTTATGATGTGTGATGAATGTTCTAGGACTTATATTAAAACTTTGTTTTCTCAATTTTTAGAGGATACCACTTGATTTACTGCAAGGAAACAAATTTCGTAAAGCGGCAATTGATTGCATTAAGCCTTTTCTAGCCTTTATATACAGGTGAGTTTTTTTTTTTTTTTTTGTATTAGTTTGAATGGTGTTTTTTAGTTTGACTGGCTATTGTTTCTTGATCTTTTGGAGAAGTTCTTGGAATTTTCTTGAAGCTGGGTCTATGTGTATATTATTTACTTCTCTTTGGTGACAGAGTCGGATACTGAAACATGTTGGTGATTTTGGTAGCTGTGGCTTCATTGACAGATGAAGCTAGGTGTATGGATCTTGCAGATCGCTATATAAACAGTTAATCTGTGAAGCGAATGTTGCAGTCTGATCAGGTTCTAAGGCTTCCCCACTTCATCTTTTGTCATAGTTAATATTTGTCACAAAATTTCTTTCGGTATTATTGTACTGTTCACAAACTTTTTCTACTTTTGAAGGTGGCTTTGGCAGGAAAAACTGCTGTTTTGTTCACGAAAGATGGGGGCCAGCACAACAACCTTCAAGACATGCAGTGCATGTGGTCTGTTTTTGTTTATTACCTTCCACATGTTGTTGTCTCTAATTATAATTTGGGTACACCTACTGAGTGTTATCCATCTTTTGAAGGTATGAACTTGCTTCTGATGAAAGTTACTTTCGACATGGTGATTTTGGACGGGCCCTGGAGAAATTTATAGCTGTGGAGAAGCACTATGCTGATATTACTGAAGATCAATTTGATTTCCATTCTTATTGTTTGCGGAAAATGGCACAACGTGCATATGTTGGAAAGCTAAAATTTAAAGATTGGTTGCATTCACATGCTTATTTTCACAAAGTAGCAGCTGGAGCCATTAGGTGAACATTTTTGTTAGGATCTGCAGCCTTTTCAATGATTTGCTATAGACTTATTCTGTTTGGTTGTGGCCTGTACGTGTAAAATGCTATGCAAGCTCTGTTGTCTACTTGTCTGGGTGCTTTTAGCGTCTGTCACCTATTGTTGATTAACACATGCATGTGATGCTTCCTTTTGGGTTAGATTCCTCTTTGCCTCCCTCCTTTTCTCTTTGTCTTTTGGGGAATGTGGGATTATTGCATACATATATGTTGCATTAATCATATGTTGCAATGATGTGTTGTCTGAACCTTGCTTTCAAAGCATGAAAAACTTCTTAAAGGTAACTGTTGTTCATTACTTACCCTTGTACAACTATTCATTTGTTAATAATTAGACACTCCCATTATGATATCCAATCTAATTGAAGACTCTTCTAGCAGCCCCTCCATTAATAGGAGAGGGGATATCATATCAAGATTTTTGATTCCCCTCTCCTACTCTAACTTTTCCTTGAATCCTAGACGTAAGGATTTACAACATTTTTGAAGACAAAACCTTGCTAAGTTTATAATCAAGAAAGTATCAAGAGTCCTTTTCTTGCACTTGTTTTTGGTAGAGAAAATTTTTTGAGTCATATGAGCAAAGCAGAATATAGGGTTCCAAGTTTTTTGTTGATCAAGCAACAACCTGATTTGAACCGGGGAATAAGGGATTTGCAATCCCCCGCCTTACTGGTTAGCCATGTCACCAAAGGTTAGAAACCAAAAAGAATGAGTGTATCCCCTTTATAACTTTAGTTATAGATTGGATCCATACCTTCAATTAGTTATAGTATCTCAAGTAAAAAAATTAGTATTGTTCTTTTTTTCTTTCAATAAAAAAAATTCTTAATTTGATTTATATTATAATGCAATAATATAACAACAGTTATGAGTCTAGGTAAACCCCATAACGAAAGTTATTGCATGGCAACAAAAAGTTCAACCCAACAATGAAAAGCAGCTTGAGGTTTTTGTTCTTTTCATCCCTATGCCATTATGAAAAATTTTATCTTTACGAGTACCCATTTGCATTTTCATTGATTTATGATTTGGGTGAGTGTTTTTTTATTTCATTTTGTGTCTCTTGTCATCTATTGTCTTGCTTAAAAGTACTCCAGTTTAAGGGTACCCATTTGCCTGTACTGCTAGTTCATACATTTGAAGATTTTATCTTGGTTAATGAGGTCAAATAATTTGATAGAATTTCAAGCTGATGCTATTGGAAATTACCTTCTACAGATGTTTAGCTCAGAAATCAGATTGATTTAGTTAGATATATGAGGGTTGATTAGGAGACACTGTCTGGTGTAATATAAAAGATTTTGGCTGAAGGGCTCAAATTAGCAAGTTCAAGTCCTGAAAGTAGCCTCATTGTGTAAAAAATGCTGGAACATTTTTCAAATGACTCTTCTTGGTTTCTCATCCTTCATTGGCAGGATTGAGGCTGAGTAATGATCCTCTTTATGAGGGTAGATTATACAAAAGGCTGTTTAGAAAGCTTTCTCCAAATTGCTATAAAAACCAACCATCATAGCAAAACGGCAGTGTCTGTGTTTCTTCATTTTTGGGTTCTTCCACACATTGAAATAACCTTTGCATATCAACAGGAGCTGACCTCAACCTCTGGACCTTGTGATCCTTTATGTTGAGTTGATGAAGCTAGCTCGTTAGATTTCGAAGTTACTTACCAGCCAAAGACTAATTTGTTGAAAACTATTGGTGTTTTCACAGCAGCTTTAACAGGGACTGTGGCAATTAACCTATCATGGGTTACCAACATCCAGGTTTATCTTTAATTTCTTGTGCAATCCTTTCTTTGTAGGTTGTAATCATTTTTTCATCTTTGGCCAATATTTTGTATATTCTTGTATTATCCACAGAAGCCTTTCTTAACTTGATCTAATTTCATAATGCATATTTCTATGGCATTGCTTTTTGTAATAGGATATGCAGGCATTATCTTTGAAGAATTTTTAGCCTTCAATAAAAGTGGAATAGATTGTTGATGGCTGTGAGTTTATGGGTGGTAAGGAGCATAGGGGTAAGAATGATTCTCAGATGTTTAGGATTGGACTGTGTTTTTCTGCTGTCCCTCTTCTTGTAGTTTGCATCATATTTATCATTCTCATAAATTGGGATGAAAACACAAAATTCTGTTGCGTATTGGATGCTTTATTCAGTACTATGTCAGGTTTCAACCTGTTTCTCTCATGTTCATTGGTGGTGGCCTCATGACCCGATATTCATTCAAGAGTTAATGAAATACAGGATGCTTGGGCTCTAAACTTATTTCCTGATCTACTAGTTTTATTGATCTATGTTTTTCGGTGAGCAATGGCTTGTCTTTTTATGAAGTGATCATTGCAATTTAATATCTTTTATTTTTAATTTATGTTGGAGCCCACTTCCCATTTAAAGGAAGGAGCATCTCCAATTTAAACCAATTCCAAGGAACTACCCTAGCAATGAATTAAGATAGCAAAACTAGGTACCTACCCCCATGGTCAATTGGGAGAGCCAAAGTTTGTGTTTGTGTGTGGCTTGTTACCATCACTAGGAATTCTGCAAATGGTTACTATGACTATCTCCCTTTATTAATGAAATTCTATGGTCTACTTATGCTGATGCATCTGACTTCTGTATGGAAAACTTTTTTTTTTATCATTTTCTTATTTATTTTCGCTTTTATCTGTTAATACTTGTGTAATAATGCTTGGGCCATTCACATTTATAGGCTCCTTCAACTGATTTAGCTGTTTCAGAGCTGAAACATGCATCTGCTGAATCGCTTTTTCTTGCTTCGTGCAATGGTCATTTTAGAGATAGTTGATGCCCCTCAAGGATTTGAGCTGGTTACTGACAATATAATCACTCTAAAGCCACGGACTCTGTTTTGGGTGGTGAGTTGATTTCTTTCGGCTATAGTCATACTGACAATTTTATCATTAATGGTTAATATATGAATCTAATTGAGAGTTTAGTTGCACGGTGAAGCATACCCTGTGGCCTAATTTACCCGTCGACCGTGAAATTTGTCTAGTGGGTATAAACCAATGATGTAGATGATTACAACTGATAAGATGGATTCAGAAGAATCTTAAATGTGCATACTTATGTGTCATGGCTAAAGTTATTAACCTGCCGAAGAAAATTGGAGAAAGGATAAAAAAAAATGCAAAAGTTATGTTAAAGTATTCATTAGTTGCTTTTCATGATTCAAGTCCAATCTCACCTCCTGGAAATTAAAATATTAAGCTCTTAAAATTTTTAAATCTTGGCCCATTCATGTCCCAAACCAGTGCACTAGAAGAGCCTTTGTAGTTAATTTTCAATTATAAGATAAAGATTTGATGTTGCAACTTAATCAAAAAGACCTTAATTATGTCTTACCTTAAAGAATAAAGCAGACGATGGCTTTAGTATTTGCCCTAAGCCTTATTTGTAAATATTCTTGTTTGATTAAAAGCTCTTTTAGCATTTTTCAATCAATAGATGTTAGTATTTTGGATTTTTTTGATGGTATAGGATTTTTGTAATTATCATTGAGAAACTACTTTTTTAGGAAGATCAATTATCATTTAATGTTTTGCTCATAGAAATCTATTAATTTTTGCATTAATGATACTTAAATGGAGAGAGGTTATCTAGGTGAGTACAAATACCAATATTTTCATCATGTTTATTTATGGCATTGGTTGTAAAGTAGTGAGATATTCACAGAACAAATGTAATTTTTTTAATGGATTTTTCTTTTTGGTTCCAAAGGAACTTATAGAGGCTACTGCTTTGCGATACCATATGTTGAATGATGTCACTTCAAAAAAAAGCTTACCTCTTTTCATATTGTATTCTCTAAAACTCTAAATACGTGTCTTTTTTCGTCTTTCATTAGATGTGTGTTCTCATTGAGTTTTTCTTATGTTATGTTATGATTATTCATTGAGAAAGTAAGTTAATGTTATCTTAAGGTTAGGGTTAGTCTTTAACAGTATTAGGTCTTCTATCTAGAAAGTAATGGATAATTATCTTAGGATTGTATTGGGGTTTAATTTATTTAGGATATATTGGAGGTTTTGAGTTTAGGTTAAGGTTATAATACTTTATTTGTGAGCTTGGGATTGTTCAATCAGTAAAATGAATTGGTAATGAATGTGGTTAGCTGTTGCTTTATTCATTTCTTATTGCCTTACTTTTACTTTATTTGCTAGCTGTCCTTGTCTTCATTTTATTTACTTGCTGCATTGGTTTTGATCAGTTTTGGCTTGCTTTTTTTGTAGTTGTTGCATGGCCCTCAAGTTCTTCTATTTTTATTTCTCAAATAGCATTGTTATAGTTATACTTGGGGGAAACACTAAAATTATCCTATGGCATGACAATTGTGTTTAACTTAACTAGTATGTAATTGTTATATGACACGTTGAATGGAAACAATAATATCCCTAAGCATCTTTATAGATGTCTTTTCTTGTTGAGATTTTTTCATGTTCGGTTTTGGTCCACTAAGATTATTTGGAAGTTTTTTGTTTTGTTGATTTCACTCTATTTGTTACAGAACAAGTTGGTTTGTGGGGTTCAATTTTTGAAACTTAATTTTGACATGCATCGTGGTCAAATGTTTAAAAGGAAGATTATTTTCTTTTGCTGGATTCTTTGAAACTCTCAATATGTGTATGAGAGTTTCCTTGTTGTTTTGTAGTGTAGGGGGAATTAAGGATTCTAAATTTTTATGGTTGTGTAGCATTTAAGGATTAAAAATTTATGTGACTGTGTATGGGAGTTTCCCTGTTGTTTTTCTCCTTGTGTGCTTCAAGCATTGAATTCAATTTCTGTGCCTCGTGTGTGTAGGTATGTGTTTAGGAAAGTTTTTATTTTGTTGGTTTCACTCTATTTGTTACAGGGTAGATTGGTTTGCTAGGTTCAATTTCTGTAATTTAATTTTGACATGCATTGTGGTTGAATGCTTAAAAGGAAGATTATATCCTTTTGCTGGATTCTTTGAAACTCTAAATATATGTTGTCATAAGCTCTCAGTTGGTGGCTTTCTCATTGAGATTGTCTCTGGATTCTTCTTGTGTCATTTTTAAATTTTTACATAAATTAGGGCTTTGTAACTTTACTTTGGAAAATTCTTTGGGTTGTACTTTCTTTAGTATGGTTTGTGATTCGTTGGTCTCTATGAAACTTATGCGTTATGTGCTCCAAGAACGACTTGCAATGTAGGGAGAATTAAGGATTCTAAAGTTGTATGTGTGTAAGATTTAAGGATTAAAAATTTGTGTGGCTGTGTATGAGAGTTTCCTTCTTGTTTTTCTCTTTGTGTGCTCTAAGCTAATGGCTTGCATGATTAGCTGAATTCAATTTCTGTGCTTGATGTGTGTAGGTGTATTTTGAGAATTTTTTGTTTTGTTGATTTCACTTTGTTACAGAACAGGTTGGTTTGTTGGGTTCAATTTTTGAAACTTAATTTTGACATGCATTGTGGTAAAATGTTTAAAAGAAAGATTATTTCCTTTTGCTGGATTCTTCGAAACTCTAAATATGTATGGGAGTTTCCTTGTTGTTTTGTAGTGTAGGGGGAATTAAGGATTCTAAATTTTTATGGTTGTGTAGCATTTAAGGATTAAAAATTTATGTGACTGTGTATGAGAGTTTCCCTGTTGTTTTTCTCCTTGTGTGCTTCAAGCAGTGAATTCAATTTCTGTGCTTCTTGTGTGTGTAGGTATGTGTTTATGGAGGGTTTTATTTTGTTGGTTTCACTCTATTTGTTACAGGGCAGATTGGTTTGCTAGGTTCAATTTTTGTAATTTAATTTTGACATGCATTGTGGTTGAATGCTTAAAAGGAAGATTATTTCCTTTTGTTGGATTCTTTGAAACTCTAATTATATGTTGTCATAGGCTCTCAGTTGGTGTCTTTCTTATTGAGATTGTTTCTGGATTCTTCTTGTGTCATTTTTAAATTTTTACATAAATTAGAGCTTTGTAACTTTACTTTGAAAAATTCCCTTGGGTTGTTCTTCTTTTAGTGTGGTTGTGATCTGATGGTCTGTTTGAAACTTAATGCGTTGTGTGGTCTAAGATTGACTTGCAGGAGAATTATGGATTCTAAATTTGTACGGCTGTGTGTAGGATTTAAGGATTAAAAATTTGTGTGGCTCTGTGGGTATGGGAGTTTTCTTCTTGTTTTTCTCTCTGTGGCATGACAGATGAGGTTCTTAGGTTTCACTGACTTAGCTTTTTTAGTTATTGATGATGTTAAACTTTTTATTGTGGTTACATCTAATTTGATGAAGTTGTTTGAGAATGCATTAGGAGAATGTTACTGCAAAAGAAATTCCTAGGTTGTAGTTTTTTCATTCATGAGTGTGTCTAGTTGTCATCTGTTTGTCTCTTTGAAACTTAATGGGCTATGTGCTCCAAGCATACCTTGCAGGATAGAAGGAATTAAAATTTCAAAATTTCTCTGTCTGTGTGTTTGTTGGTTTTATTCTGCAAGTTGACTTCTAGATTTCATTCCCATAGCTTCTAGTTAATGTCTAATTTTTTGTTGTAGTGCTTTTGACTTGTTGGAGTTTGATCTGAACTTCAATTAATATTTGATCTTTTATGCTTTAACATTCCATTTAAATTTTAGTTGTCTTTTGTGTACAGATTGTAGTTTTGTAAATTTTTCTTAATTGTGGTTGCATTTAGTAGTATATACGGAAATTAGTTGATCGTGTACTCCGAACACGAATTGCTAGAGAGAGGAATTAAAGATTGTATAGCAGTGTACTTCAAATTTGTATGGTTGAATTTTCTATTTTTTATTTTTTTATTTTGCTAGTTCAACCCTGTTGCATGACAAATTGTAATCTTAGGTTTAATTTCAAAAACTTAATCCAGCCTCGCATTGAGGATGAGTGCTTACAATGAAGAGTACCTCTTTTTTCTTGTGTTGTGTTTGATTTTTCTTGTTTTGCTGATTTCACTTTACTTTGTTGCATGATTGATTACTTTCTTAAGATTAATTTCATAAACTTAAATCTAGTTAAGCACTAAGATGGAAGATTGCCTCTTTCTTATTGGATTCTTTGAAAGTCTATGATCTTGCATAAAATTTTTGTTGTATTGTATGGTAACTTTCGATGATAACTGTAGTTGTTCTAGTACATTTCAGATCATGAAGAGTTTAATTAAAGTTGCTAAAATTGTGTTTCTGATTATAATATAAACTTTGTTTTCTTAAGTAACACTGTTATTATTGGAAGCATCCTGACTTATGATGTGGTTGGTGGCTGTTGTTTTTTAACTTTGGTATATAATTGTTGTATATTTATGTTGAGATGCAAAATTACCTCTTATATTTGGCCTTTCATTATAATCTTTTTTTGTTAAGGTTTTGTTGCTTTAGTTTTAATTTCTCTTTAGGTTTCTAAAAGCCTTCTACTTTCGTATCTTTGGGTTTTCGAATTAAAACATTTATAATGTCTGATTTGTTAGCAATGGATGTTATTAGGTTTATTTTGCAGGCAATCTTTGCCTTGAATCTTTCTGCTTGAGCAATGAAGTTCAAGTTTGATTGTCTTTATTTCTAAAATAGCATTGTTCTTTATACATGTGGCATGTTGCTTGTGTTTAACTTAAATGCAGCATTGTTCTTTATATATGTGGCATGTTTATGTTTAACTTAAATGCAGATCACCTTATTATTAAGCATTGTTGAATGAGACTTTGACTTCATTAAAAATGAAAGGTGTTATGTGTATGTATACTAATTAGATATCTAATTAAGATTCTCTTGTATTTTATCTTGAAATTTATTTTTATTTATCGTGTAATTTATGTAATTAACAAAATTATATTATATAATATTTATTTTTTATTTAATACAATTTCGATTATTTTTTTTATTGCTTATTATTTTATTCAAACACAACACAAGAAAAAAGAGATACTCTTCATTGTAAGCACTCATCCTCAGTGCGAGGTTGGATTAAGTTTTTGAAATTAAACTTAAGATTACAATTTGTCATGCAACAGAGTTGAACTAGCAAAATAAAAAAATAAAAAAATAAAAAACTCAACCATACAAATTTGGAGTACACTGCTATACAATTTTTAATTCTTCTCTCTAGCAAATCGTGTTCGAAGTACACGATCAACTAATTTTCGTATAGACTACTAAATGCAACCACAATTAAGAAAAGTTTACAAAACTACAATCTGTACACAAAAGATAAAACTAAAATTTAAATGAAATGTTAAAGCATAAGAGATCAAATATTAATTGAAGTTGAAATCAAACTCCGACAAGTCAAAAGCACTACAACAAAAAATTAGACATTATCCAGAAGCTATGGGAATGAAATCTAGAAGCCAACTTGCAGAATAAAATCAACAAACACATAGAATAAAACCAACAAACACACAAACATAGAAATTTTGAAACTTTAATTCCTTCTATCCTACAAGGTATGCTTGGAGCACATAGCCCATTAAGCTTCAAAGAGACAAACAGATGACAACTAGGCACACTCATGAATGAAAAAATCACAACCCAGGAATTTCTTTTGCAGTAACATTCTCCTAATGCATTCTCAAACAACTTCATCAAATTAGATGCAACCACAATAAAAAGTTTGACATCATCAATAACTAAAAAAGCCAAGCCAATGAAACCTAAGAACCTCATCTGTCATGCCATAGAGAGAAAAACAAGAAGAAAACTCCCATACACACAGAGCCACACATTTTTAATCCTTAAATCCTACACACAGCCATACAAATTTAGAATCCATAATTCCCCTGCAAGTCATTCTTGGACCACACAGCGCATCAAGTTTCAAACAGACCATCACATCACAACCCAAGGAAATTTTTCAAAGTAAAATTACAAAACCCTAATTTATGTAAAAATTTAAAAATGACACAAGAAAAATCCAAAGACAATCTCAATAAGAAAGACACCAACTGAGAGCCTATAACAACATATAATTAGAGTTTCAAAAAATTCAGCAAAAGAAAATAATCTTCCTTTTAAGTATTCAATCACAATGCATGTCAAAATTAAATTACATAAATTGAACCTAACAAATTAATCTGCCCTGTAACAAATAGAGTGAAACCAACAAAATAAAACCCTCCCTAAACACATACCTACACACACAAGAGGCACAGAAATTAAATTTACTGCTTGAAACACACAAGGAGAAAAACAACAGGAAAACTTCCATACACATAGCCACATAAATTTTTAATCCTTAAATGCTACACAACCATAAAAATTTAGAATCCTTAATTCTCCCTACACTACAAAACAAGGAAACTCTCATACACATATTAAGAGTTCCAAAGAATCCAACAAAAGAAAATAATCTTCCTTTTAAACATTTTACCA
Source organism: Durio zibethinus (assembly GCF_047325235.1). Classification (NCBI taxonomy): domain Eukaryota; kingdom Viridiplantae; phylum Streptophyta; class Magnoliopsida; order Malvales; family Malvaceae; genus Durio; species Durio zibethinus. Next base: position 17,825,866 of record NC_143177.1, read on the forward strand.
CAATACATGTCAAAATTAAGTTTCAAAAATTGAACCCAACAAACCTGTTCTGTAACAGAGTGAAATCAACAAAACAAAAAACTCCTAAAATACACCTACACACACATCAGGCACAGAAATTGAATTCAGCTAATCATGCAACCCATTAACTTAGAGCACACAACGAGAAAAACAAGGAAACTCCTATACACAGTCACACAAATTTTTAATCCTTAAATCCTACACACATACAACTTTAGAATCCTTAATTCTCCCTACACTACAAGTCATTCTTGGAGCACATAGAGCACATAGCGCATAAGTTTCATAGAGACCAACGAATCACAAACCACACTAAAGTACAACCCAAAGAATTTTTCAAAGTAAAGTTACAAAGCCCTAATTTATGTAAGTTTAAAAATGAAACAAGAAGAATCAAGACACAATCTCAATGAGAAAGACACCAACTGAGAGCCTATGACAACATATATTTAGAATTTCAAAGAATCCAACAAAAGAAAATAATCTTCCTTTTAAGCATTCAACCACAATGCATGTCAAAATTAAATTACAGAAATTGAACCTAGCAAACCAATCTGCCTTGTAACAAGTAAAGTGAAACCAACAAAATAAAAACCTCCCTAAACACATACCTACACACACAAGAGGCACAGAAATTGAATTCGATGCTTGAAGCACACATGAAAAAAAACAAGAAAAATCTCATACACAGCCACATAAATTTTTAATCTTTAAATGCAACACAACCATAGAAATTTAAAATCCCTAATTCTCCCTACACTACAAAACAACAAGGAAACTCCCATACACATATTTAGAGTTTCAAAGAATCCAGCAAAAGAAAATAATCCTCCTTTTAAACATTTTACCACGATGCATGTCAAAATTAAGTTTCAAAAATTGAACCCAACAAACCAACCTGTTCTGTAACAAACAGAGTGAAATCAACAAAACAAAAAACTCTCAAAATACACCTACACACACATTAGGCACAGAAATTGAATTCAGCTAATCATGCAAGCCATTAGCTTTAGAGCACACAAAGAGAAAAACAAAGAAACTCACATACACAGTCACACAAATTTTTAATCCTTAAATCCTACACACATACAACTTTAGAATCCTTAATTTCCCTTACAATGCAAGTCGTTCTTGGAGCACATAGCGCATACGTTTCATAGAGACCAACGAATCACAAACCACACTAAAGGAAGAACCCAAGGAATTTTTCAAAGTAAAGTTACAAAGCCTTAATTTATGTAAAAATTTAAAAATGACACAAGAAGAATCCAGAGACAATCTCAATGAGAAAGACACCGAGAGCCTATGACAACATATATTTAGAGTTTCATAGAATCCAACAAAAAGAAATAATCTTCCTTTCAAGCATTCAACCACAATGCATGTCAAAATTAAATTACAAAAATTGAATCTAGCAAACCAATCTGCCCTGTAACAAATAGAGTGAAACCAACAAAATAAAAACCTCCCTAAACACATACCTACACACACAAGAGGCACAGAAATTGAATTCAATGCTTGAAGCACACAAAGAGAAAAACAGGAAAACTCTCATACTCAGCCACATAAATTTTTAATCCTTAAATGCTACACAATCATAGAAATTTAGAATCCTTAATTCCCCCTACACTACAAAACAAGGAAACTCCCGTACACATATTGAGAGTTTCAAAGAATCCAGCAAAAGAAAATAATCTTCCTTTTAAACATTTGACCACGATGCATGTCAAAATTAAGTTTCAGAAATTTAACCCAACAAATCAACCTGTTTTGTAACAAATAAAGTGAAATCAACAAAACAAAAAACTCCCAAAATACACCTACACACACATTAGGCACAGAAATTGAATTCAGCTAATCATGCGAGCCATTAGCTTAGAGCACACAAAGAGAAAAACAAGGAAACTCCCATACACAGTCACACAAATTTTTAATCCTTAAATCCTACACACATACAACTTTAGAATCCTTAATTCTCCCTACACTGCAAGTGATTTTTGGAGCACATAGCGCATAAGTTTCACAGAGACCAACGAATCACGAACCACACTAAAGGAAGAACAACCCAAGAAATTTTTCAAAGTAAAATTACAAAACCCTAATTTATGTAAAAGTTTAAAAATGAAACAAAAAGAATCAAGACACAATCTCAACGAAAAAGATACCAACTGAGAGTCTATGACAACATATATTTAGAGTTTAAAAGAATCCAACAAAAAGAAATAATCTTCCTTTTAAGCATTCAAGCCCAATGCATGTCAAAATTAAGTTTTAAAAATTTAACCTAACAAACAGAGTGAAACCAACACAACAAAAAACTCTCAAAAGACGCCTACACACACAAGATGCCCAAAAATTGAATTGACCTTATACTGCAAGCCATTTGCTTAGAGCACACAGCCCATACAGATAATATTCTTTTTAAGTAGCATTTTCTATCCTCGTCAAAATTAAGTTTCAGAAATTAAAAGAAAAACTATTCTATCCTACAACAAAGAGATTGTAACAAACAAAACAAGAAACTTGCAAAATATACATACACAAGAGGCACAGAAATTGAATTCCTCCTTATCATGCAAGCCATTCGCTTAGTGCAGACAACTACTAAATAATATCCACAATTAAAAAGCCACAACTAAGGGTTTTTCAAAAAGTTAAATTTCAAAAACTAAACTAATATAGATAAACGTGTCACAAGAAAAATCAAAACATGACATAACAAAGCCTCAATGAGAAAAAAACGAAAACTATGAATGGCCAAAGATGATAACTAACTCCAATAACAAAAGAGGCAAGGAATCTTCCTTTTAACACTCAACCTTTGGGTTTGGTGGAACTTAGTTTCAGAAATTAAATCTAAGAAATTAGTCCATCAAGCAATAAAGTTGAACCAACAAAAAATAACTAACTCCTAACATGCACAACACACAGTTATACAAACTTGAATCTCTAATTCTTCCCATCTTTGCAAGCTTGCAAGCACACAATCCATTGAGCTCCATAGAGACTACCAAATAACAATCATACTTACGAAACCACAATCAAAAGATTTTTTCAAAAGCAAAATTACAAAACTCAACTCATGTACACAAAAAATGAAAAAGTGAAACAAGAAGAATCTGATATAACAAAATCTTAATGAGAAAAGATATCGACAGAAATGCTTAGGAATATTATGTTTCCATTTCAAAGAGCCAAATGCAATTGTCATGGAACCAAATAATCTTAGTGGACCAAAATCGAACATGAAAACAAAATCTCAACAAGAAAAGACATCTATAGAGATGCTTAGGGATATTATTGTTTCCATTCAACGTGTCATATAACAATTACATGCTAGTTAAGTTAAACACAATTGTCATGCCATAGGATAATTTTAGTGTTTCCCCCAAGTATAACTATAACAATGCTATTTGAGAAATAAAAATAGAAGAACTTGGGGGCCATGCAACAACTACAAAAAAAGCAAGCCAAAACTGATCAAAACCAATGCAGCAAGTAAACAAAATGAAGACAAGGACAGCTAGCAAATAAAGTAAAAGTAAGGCAATAAGAAATGAATAAAGCAACAGCTAACCATATTCATTACCAACTCATTTTACTGATTGAACAACCCCAAGCTCACAAATAAAGTATTATAACCTTAACCTAAACTCAAAACCTCCAATATATCCTAAATAAATTAAACCCCAATACAACCCCAAGATAATTATCCATTACTTTCTAGATAGAAGGCCTTATACTGTTAAAGACTAACCCTAACCTTAAGACAACATTAACTTACTTTCTCAATGAATAATCATAACATAACATAAGAAAAACTCAATGAGAACACACATCTAATGAAAGACAAAAAAAGACACATATTTAGAGTTTTAGAGAATACAATATGAAAAGAGGTAAGCTTTCTTTTGAAGTGGCATATCATTCAACATATGGTATCGCAAAGTAGTAGCCTCGATAAGTTCCTTTGGAACCAAAAAGAAAATCCATTAAAAAAATTACATTTGTTCTGTGAATATCTCACTACTTTACAACCAATGCCATAAATAAACATGATGAAAATATTGGTATTTGTACTCACCTAGATAACCTCTCTCCATTTTAGTATCATTAATGCAAAAATTAATAGATTTCTATGAGCAAAACATTAAATGATAATTGATCTTCCTAAAAACGTAGTTTCTCAATGATAATTACAAAAATCCTATACCATCAAAAAAATCCAAAATACTAACATCTATTGATTGGCAAATGCTAAAAGAGATTTTAATCAAACAAGAATATTTACAAATAAGGCTTAGGGCAAATACTAAAGGCCATCGTCTGCTTTATTCTTCAAGGTAAGACATAATTAAGGTCTTTTTGATTAAGTTGCAACATCAAATCTTTATCTTATAATTGAAAATTAACTACAAAGGCTCTTCTAGTGCACTGGTTTGGGACATGAATGGGTCAAGATTTAAAAATTTTAAGAGCTTAATTTTTTAATTTCCAAGAGGTGAGATTGGACTTGAATCATGAAAAGCAACTAATGAATACTTTAACATAACTTTTGCATTTTTTTTTATCCTTTCTCCAATTTTCTTCGGCAGGTTAATAACTTTAGCTATGACACATAAGTATGCACATTTAAGATTCTTCTGAATCCATCTTATCAGTTGTAATCATCTACATCATTGGTTTATACCCACTAGACAAATTTCACGATCGGCGGGTAAATTAGGCCACAAGGTATGCTTCACCGTGCAACTGAACTCTCAATTAGATTCATATATTAACCATTAATGATAAAATTGTCAGTATGACTATAGTCGAAAGAAATCAACTCACCACCCAAAGTAGAGTCCGTGACTTTAGAGTGGTTATATTGTCAGTAACCAGCTCATATCCTTGAGGGGCATCAACTATCTCTACAATGGTCATTGCACCAAGCAAGAAAAAACGATTCAGCAGATGCATGTTTCAGCTCTGAAACGCTAAATCAATTGAAGGAGCCTACAAATGTGAATGGCCCAAGCATTATTACACAAGTATTAACAGATAAAGGCGAAAATAAATAAGAAAATGATAAAAAAAAAAAGTTTTCCATACAGAAGTCAGATGCATCAGCATAAGTAGACCATAGAATTTCATTAATAAAGGGAGATAGTCATAGTGACCATTTTCAGAATTCCTAGTGATGGTAACAAGCCACACACAAACACAAACTTTGGCTCTCCCACTTGACCATGGGGGTAGGTACCTAGTTTTGCTATCTTAATTCATTGCTAGGGTAGTTCCTTGGAATTGATTTAAATTGGAGATGCTCCTTCCTTTAAATGGGAAGTGGTCTCCAACATAAATTAAAAATAAAGGATATTAAATTGCAATGATCACTTCATAAAAAGACAAGCCATTGCTCACCGAAAAACATAGACCAATAAAACTAGTAGATCAGGAAATAAGTTTAGAGCCCAAGCATCCTGTATTTCATTAACTCTTGAATGAATACCGGGTCATGAGGCCACCACCAATGAACATGAGAGAAACAGGTTGAAACCTGACATAGTACTGAATAAAGCATCCAATACGCAACAGAATTTTGTGTTTTCATCCCAATTTATGAGAATGATAAATATGATGCAAACTACAAGAAGAGGGACAGCAGAAAAACACAGTCCAATCCTAAACATCTGAGAATCATTCTTACCCCTATGCTCCTTACCACCCATAAACTCACAGCCATCAACAGTCTATTCCACTTTTATTGAAGGCTAGAAATTCTTCAAAGATAATGCCTGCATATCCTATTACAAAACGCAATGCCATAGAAATATGCATTATGAAATTAGATCAAATTAAGAAAGGCTTCTGTGGATAATACAAGAATATACAAAATATTGGCCAAAGATGAAAAAATGATTACAACCTACAAAGAAAGGATTGCACAAGAAATTAAAGATAAACCTGGATGTTGGTAACCCATGATAGGTTAATTGCCACAGTCCCTGTTAAAGCTGCTGTGAAAACACCAATAGTTTTCAACAAATTAGTCTTTGGCTGGTAAGTAACTTCGAAATCTAACGAGCTAGCTTCATCAACTCAACATAAAGGATCACAAGGTCCAGAGGTTGAGGTCAGCTCCTGTTGATATGCAAAGGTTATTTCAGTGTGTGGAAGAACCCAAAAATGAAGAAACACAGACACTGCCGTTTTGCTATGATGGTTGGTTTTTATAGCAATTTAGAGAAAGCTTTCTAAACAGCCTTTTGTATAATCTTCCCTCATAAAGAGGATCATTACTCAGCCTCAATCCTACCAATGAAGGATGAGAAACCAAGAAGAGTCATTTGAAAAATGTTCCTAGCCTTTAGGATTCAGCATTTTTTACACAATGAGGCTACTTTCAGGACTTGAACTTGCTCATTTGAGCCCTTCAACCAAAATCTTTTATATTACACCAGACAGTATCTCCTAATCAACCCTCATATATCTAACTAAATCAATCTGATTTCTGAGCTAAACATCTGCAGAAGGTAATTTCCAATAGCAACAACTTGAAATTCTATCAAATTATTTGACCTCCTCATTAACCAAGATAAAATCTTCAAATGTATGAACTAGCAGTATAGGCAAATGGGTACCCTTAAACTGGAGTACTTATAAGCAAGACAATAGATGACAAGAGACACAAAATGAAATCAAAAAACACTCACCCAAATCATAAATCAATGAAAATGCAAATGGGTACTCGTAAAGATAAAATTTTTCATAATGGCATAAGGATGAAAAGAACAAAAACCTTAAGCTGCTTTTCATTGTTGGGTTGAACTTTTTGTTGCCGTGCAATAACTTTCGTTATAGGATTTACCTAAACTCATAATTGTTGTTATATTATTACATTATAATATAAATCAAATTAAGAATTTTTTTTATTGAAAGAAAAAAAGAACAATACTAATTTTTTTACTTGAGATACTATAACTAATTGAAGGTATGGATCCAATCTATAACTAAAGTTATAAAGGGGATACACTCATTCTTTTTGGTTTCTAACCTTTGGTGACATGGCTAACGAGTAAGGCGGGGGATTGCAAATCCCTTATTCCCCGTTTCAAATCAGGTTGTTGCTTGATCAACAAAAAACTTGGAACCCTATATTCTGCTTTGCTCATATGACTCAAAAAATTTTCTCTAGCAAAAACAAGTGCAAGAAAAGGACTCTTGATACTTTCTTGATTATAAACTTAGCAAGGTTTTGTCTTCAAAAATGTTGTAAATCCTTTCATCTAGGATTCAAGGAAAAGTTAGAGTAGGAGAGGGGAATCAGAAATCTTGATATGATATCCCCTCTCCTATTAATGGACGGGCTGCTAGAAGAGTCTTCAATTAGATTGGATATCATAATGGGAGTGTCTAATTATTAACAAATGAATAGTTGTACAAGGGTAAGTAATGAACAACAGTTACCTTTAGGAAGTTTTTCATGCTTTGAAAGCAAGGTTCAGACAACACATCATTGCAACATATGATTAATGCAACATATATGTATGCAATAATCCCCCATTCCCCAAAAGACGAAGGGAAAAAGAGGGAGGCAAAGAGGAATCTAACCCAAAAGGAAGCATCACATGCATGTGTTCATCAACAATAGGTGACAGAGGCTAAAAGCACCCAGACAAGTAGACAACAGAGCTTGCATAGCATTTTACAAGTACAGGCCACAACCAAACAGAATAAGTCTATTGCAAATCATTGAAAAGGCTGCAGATCCTAACAAAAATGTTCACCTAATGGCTCCAGTTGCTACTTTGTGAAAATAAGCATGTGAATGCAACCAATCTTTAAATTTTAGCTTTCCAACATATGCACGTGGTGCCATTTTCCGCAAACAATAAGAATGGAAATCAAATTGATCTTCAGTAATATCAGCATAGTGCTTCTCCACAGCTATAAATTTCTCTAGGGCCCGTCCAAAATCACCATGTCGAAAGTAACTTTCATCAGAAGCAAGTTCATACCTTCAAAAGATGGATAACACTCAGTAGGTGTACCCAAATTATAATTAGAGACAACAACATGTGGAAGGTAATAAACAAAAACAGACCACATGCACTGCATGTCTTGAAGGTTGTTGTGCTGGCCCCCATCTTTCGTGAACAAAACAGCAGTTTTTCCTGCCAAAGCCACCTTCAAAAGTAGAAAAGTTTGTGAACAGTACAATAATACCGAAAGAAATTTAGTGACAAATATTAACTATGACAAAAGATGAAGTGGGGAAGCCTTAGAACCTGATCAGACTGCAACATTCGCTTCACAGATTAACTGTTTACATAGCGATCTGCAAGATCCATACACCTAGCTTCATCTGTCAATGAAGCCACAGCTACCAAATCACCAACATGTTTTAGTATCCGACTCTGTCACCAAAGAGAAGTAAATAATATACACATAGACCCAGCTTCAAGAAAATTCCAAGAACTTCAACAAAAAGATCAAGAAACAATAGCCAGTCAAACTAAAAAACACCAGTCAAACTAATACAAAAAAAAAAAAAAAATCTCACCTGGATATAAAGGCTAGAAGAGGCTTAATGCAATCAATTGCCGCTTTACGAAATTTGTTTCCTTGCAGTAAATCAAGTGGTATCCTCTAAAAATTGAGAAAACAAAGTTTTAATATAAGTCCTAGAACATTCATCACACATCATAAAGGAAGTAGCATTTATTGGCAATAATGATGCACATTGTAACAGCAATAATTACAATTCTCATGAATGAATACATAACAAATGTGGGTTACAGGAAGAAAACAATTTAAATACATCCTCACTGCATGAGTCAAATTCCAAAAGCTCTAGAGTTTGACACTTTATTTCAATCATGCCATAACCTGGCCCATCGTCAAAAGGTTTTTATATAGGAAAGTCAGTTTAACTAAAAGAATGAGATAAAGATAGCCACTAATAAAAGAATTAGCCACCATGTCAACTCTCTAGGGGTGAAGCATATGAAAGCATAATTTTAACCACCTAGAGTTCTTACTATTGTCACATCAAGACATCAATGAAGTATTTCAGCATAATACCACAACTATCTATTTCTAGATTATTTAAGAATATCACAAGCCATCGAATGGACTGTGTCTATTGTAGAACCACATCACTAGATTTTTGTCACATAATTTCTTATCAAGCCATCAAGAAAAACAAGATCCCTACAAGAGTATTTGTAAAAATAGCCGCCCCTCCTCTCTCTAGAAAAGGGGAGAAAGCTTGATAGCTCTACAAAAAAGTAAGGTTTTCGTTGGATTTGCATCATGTGATTCTATAAATAAGAGAGAGAAGAAATCCAGAGTAAATATAATGAACAGAACATCCCAAGGTACCATTTGGAGCTTATTAAAAAAAAATACCAAACAGAAAATCAAATTAATATGACTAACAGCTAAGACATAATAAAACAGCTTACACTAGCAATATCATTATCTACAGTCTATAACGAGAACACATTTTATCATCAGAAAAAAATAGAAAAAAATCAAATCGGGCATTATTTGAAGTAAAAAAATTTAAATAAAATTAAGATGGTAGAAATCAAACCTTCATAAGGTCTCCAAATGCCTCACACATTCCAATTTGTCCTCCACCAACTAATTCTCTACTTAACAGCCTCAAGTTTCTTGGTCTGCTCCAAGGTATATAACATTTCTGCAACTGCCACTATATGCATCAAAGATTCTGCAGAACCAAAAAGTGAAATTTGCATGATTATACAACCTACCTCAAGGAACCTAAAATGCATCATGTTATGTAAAGGTCGTAATACCTTCATGTTTACCAAGGAAAACTTTGTTCGCCTCACTAAGAGTTTTCTCCTGCAATTGACTGCAGAAAGAGAAAATAAAGGGATTTAATGCATCAGGGATCAAAATAATAATAGTAACAGTAACACAACAAAATTCTAGTAGGGGGAATAGCTATCATAAAACCATTTCAAAGAGAACCTGATGGATGGACGCTCAGCTTCTAAGACACTCCAAACAAGTTTTTCAGCATCAGTTAATGGAGCAGGCATTGAGCCCAATTTATGGAAAAATTTAATCTGCATTAGATTAAATTCAAATAAGCATTGTAAAGATTACATGATCTTTGTATCTAAGAACAGAAAAGAATGCAGTTGTGCATGGCAGTGCACAAATATGGTAGGGCAGATGTTACATACCAAGCAGCGATGTGAATCTGGATTCTCAGCATCCAGCCTTAGCAGTTGCTTTACAGCCTTCGCAGTTGCTTTACAGCCTTCAGGAAAACAAAATAAAACCAAGACAAACGTACTAATATGAGCTCATGAAATAGTAAAAGTACTACTGCACAAAACCATTGTTCTACAACTCAAAGATATGTCGTGCAAACTATCTAATTCACACATAAATTCATTGAGTGAGTAGAGCAATAAGAAAAGGATGTTTGGTTAAACGGTACAGTTTCGTTATTTCAAGAACATATCCACAGGCAGAAAGTGAAAAAAGAGAGGAGAAAACAAGAGAAGGGGCTTCCTCACAAATCACTAGCTGACAATTAAATATCAGTTCTAGTTGACCAAACACAAAAAGAACAAGAAACACATCTCATGTTCAATTCTTGGAAAATATAATACCTGAAAGGCAAGCAAAATCTTCTGCTTTCTCATATTTACTTCAACAGAAAGTAAGTGCGTCTCCAAAGAATCAGGTGAGTTCTTCTGAAGCAACTTCAAGTACTTCGTTGCTTCTGACAAGGGATACTCTGTCTGAAAAAAAAAATACAGATTAAACAGTCTTAGCTTAATAGGCATTAGCGTAACACATTTTTACAGCACGAGGACTTTAATCAGGAATCTAAAGCACAGGGAAAAGATAATAATAGGTAACCTTCAATAATTTTTCTCCAAAAGGATAAGGATCTACAGGTTTAACATGTCGTTTCCCAGACTTAGAGATGCCACTAGAACTTGATTCTTCATTTTTCTCCTCTGCCTCTTAAAATAATACACGGCATCAGAATGAAATCATCAAAGAGAGTGTTAGCCAAGAATCACCAAAACAAGCTGATATACTTTCTTAGCTCGTTCCACCTTCCTCTGCTTCTTCATTTTCTTTTTCTGAGAAGGAGTCTTTGATGTGTCATCCTCTTCTTCAGCCAGTGAGTTCAAAGGAGAATCAAACAACTTTAGATAGCATTTGCACTTCAAAATCCAATAATTATCACAATGCAGAAAGAAAAGGTTCAAAATTGAAGTAATCACCAGTTTCAAGCCAAGAGTTTCAGAGAAAGAAACACCAACATAGAAATGGGACAATGGATCAATCACAAAAACTATTACTTAATTGTTGCATGGCCTGTCACTATATCATCCCATTCCATTTCACCATCAAATCAATAAGATCAATATAAAAAGCTATATAATCAACAAATAAATTCTGGTACGGTAACATGCAATTCTCCATCCTTAACCCAACAGAAATCCCAGGCCGCCTTCCTATCATTTAAAAAGCCACAATCTCAAATTTCAATATGCCTGCAAGGAACATTTAATCCTTTCAGTAATAACATCACGAGAATATGAACTTACAAAAGATATAACGAAAGCAAATTGAGACTACCAAGCAAAATTTTTATCCTGTTTGGCATATACCACAAGGTCTCGACATAATATAATAAGAATCCCCTAAGTACAACGTAAAACACCATCCTAAGTATGAAACAAGTATATAACCTTATAAAAATCAGAAACTATAATCTAGAATACTTGTTAAATTAAATTTGACTTGAGCATCATTTGAACACAAATTTTTTAAGCAGATCCAAATATTTGCATCTTCTTTTAATAGTTAATAATTTGTGAGAGAGCATTTGAACTTCAGACCTCCTACCAGGGCAAGAGGAGTTATTGCAACTAAGGTATGTGTAAAGCCACAAAAAAAAAAAAAAAAACTGCTTTATAATATAACATAATTGGCTTATTAATAGCATTTGTTTCTGTATGGTAAGGATAGACATGTATCCACAGTTGAAAATTCGTTAATGGTACATTTTCCTATATATTATGTATTTGGTCCATCAGGTATATAAAACAAAGAGACGGGGCACAAGGATTGTCTTACATAGCATTCTGATACATAATACTAATTTAATCACATACATATCAATTAGATCAACAAATGAATCAACAACAAATGAATCAACAACAGCCTCTTATTTGAACTCTAAAACTCTCTTTTGTATTCCTATACAAATGAAATTGAAAAACAGATTGATTAACATTATTTGAAAAAATCATAAAGTTCATAACGAACTTAAAATCATTGTGCATATCAAAATGACTAGTATTGTAGACACCGATTTTGTCCGGGTCTACTGTTTTAATAATAATAATAATATTTTTAATAAAAAAATTATTAATAAACAAAACAAACAAAAAAAAAACAAACAAAAGAAACAAAATAAGACAGAAATCAGGGAGTTGGTACGGCGCCACTGTCGCCAGCCTCCGACCAACTACCCGACCAGCCACCCTACAGCCACCAACCAACTACCCTACAGCCACCTAGATCCCCCTAATTTAAGCCTTTAAAAATCTCCAGCCACTTCCCCTTCAAGAAGGAGGAAGCTGGCTGGAATCCCCATTCAACCTTGCTCTAAAAATTCCCTTTTCTGAAACCTCTCCCTCGAATCCCTCCTTTTCCGAAATCTCTCTCGAACGCATAGGAATCCGTTCACTTCATCCCTACCAAAAATCACCAAACGAGCTACCCCTCCCTCAAAACACTCCCAAACACCCAAAATACCCAAACAGAAACTACACCAACCGAAAAAAAAAAAAGAAAAACAGAAACGAAAAAATAACACAGTCCTCGCCGATTCGACAAGGAACCCAGCGCCAAGGAGGTACCTGTAACAAGAAAAGCAAGGTTATTAGTTTGAGTATTTTATAAAAAAAAAATAATAATAAAAAAAAAGAAGAAAAACAGAAAACTTAGAACCCCGATCTACGTCGATCGGGGTCGTTTTCAGCGAAGAGGAGGCCAGATCTGAAAAGATCGCGTCGAAAGGAACCTCCTGGTCACTTTTGAAATTTCCTACCACCGCCGGCGGCGACCGGCGCGGTGGTCCGGCGGCCGACGGAGCTCTTCCTCAGAGCTTTCTCTCTCCCCGTTTTTTTTCTGAAACAAACAGAATGAGCTGAAAAAAAAAATAGGGGTCCTTTATAGGGGAACAAATAGCCAAAACGACGACGTCTGGACCAGGAGGATCCGCACGCCACATGACCCGACCCGGGATCCGCGCAACGACCCGCTAACCCGTTTCCTCTAACAGCTCTGAGCCGGTTCAATCAAACAGGACCGAACCGCTCCTCAGCTGGTTCTACTGAACCGCGAGCCGACCGATCTCTTTTCGATCCATCCGAACCGTTGGTTCAGGTAAAAAAATTTTTGAATTTTTGAATTTTTTTTATATTATTATTTTTGTTATTTTAAATATATGATAAATTTATAAATTTGTTAAAATAAATGTTTAATTGTTTTAATAATAATAAAATTAAAAACAAATAATAATTAAAAATATATTAAAATGCTTTAAAAAATAAATAATTTTTATTATTTTCCCTGCCTAGATGTTGGAGGGAATAAAAATATTTTTCTAAAGAAATAATTTGGCCTAAATGTTGGGGAATTATTATTAATAAATTTTCATAAAAAAATAAATATAAGAAATTTTTAATTAGTTTTCAAAAATTATAAAAAATTGAACTTGCTCCGAAAGTCTGCCTAGATGATAGGGATTTTTAGAGATGTTCGTGTTTTACTTAAACCTTAAATACTAATTTTTAATTTTCAAAATCCCTTAAATCCAAACTCCCAAAAATCCAAAATCCCTGAAATCCAAAGTCCTAAAAATCCTAAGGACGCGTGTGAAATTTTTATTTAAAGCAATTTGTTCCCGAATGTCGCCTAGATGATGGGGTATTTAGGAAATTTTACTTCGTTAAGTCTTTTCACACGAGTTCGTAATTCACATTAATAATAGGATTAATAAATAAATGTATAATAAAATTGGGATCTTAAATATAAATAGTAGCACCTAAGCTCTGCCTAGATGTTGGAGAGTCGGGGTGGTCTCATTATACTTAAGAATCAAACTCTTAAATTGCATTTCATTATAAATGACATTCATTAGCATACATACGTTAGCATGTTATCATCGATAATTGATTGCATTATTCTCTCTTTAATTTGCTGTTCGATGATAAAATATTTTATAGTAAAAAAAAGGAAATAATACTTTTAAAAAAATATATTTTTGTGATATTATACAATAAAATAAAAATAACATTCCAAAAGAAATAATTCTTGATACTCTGTCTCGATGTTGGAGAGTTACTAACAATTTTCTATAAATAGTGTTATTTCATTTTAAGGATTATTATGTTAAATCTTAAGCGAAAAGAGTTATTTCAAATTCTACCTAGATATTGGAGAATTTTAAGATAATTGTTTAACTTAAAGATTTTCTCAATATTCCTAAATAAAAATTTTAGCAAAAATATTTTTAAATGAAGGGAATTAATGTTAAATTTTAAATTAAAACTATTTTTATTCAACGTCGAAAATAACGCATAATTAAATGGTACCAATTTATGAACATTATGGGGGTGCTAATATTTCCCCACGCGTAACCGACTCCTGGACCCAACTTGATTTTTCGTAGACCGAAATTTATCTTTTTTATAAACTTTAAACTCGTTTTTATAGTTTTATTAAAAAGATAAACTTTTTGGTGACCAATCACACCCTAACAAAGATTGGTGACGACTCCCTTTTTATTTTTCTCGATTTTAAAACTCCGTTTTTACGTCTGACGGTCCCAAAACCGTTACGACAAGTATTATTATTACTCATTATTAAAATTCACATTCAAAAAGAAGCGAGAAAATTTTGTTTTATGATAAAAAAATTCATTCATGGATCTCAGTTAATTTTCAATGGGAGAAAAAAGAAAACAAGAGTCCATTGAATTTCAACTAATTAGTTTCACAAATAAGATACAAAGATTTACCTCAAATTAGGAATTGCACAAAAAAGATTACTTACCTCAAAAAGGTCTACCTAAAATTATAGGAAAACATTAATGGCTACTATCTTATTTATCAAAGAAAAATAAAATACACTACAAAGAATTAATTAGTGAGTTGGATATTCAGGAATAAAAAAAATCGCTAATTTGAAAATTTTGAATTAGTCAATTTATTAGATATTTCATTTTGATATACTTTTAATTTTCAATAATCCATGTAAAAGTGAATTAAAGAAAAACTTATGAATCTATCAGTTACAAAAAAAGGCCTTAGTATAGTCAATATGATAGCCATTTAGTCGAACGGAGTTTTGTATAGAATATCAATAATAATAATAATAATAATAATAATAATAATAATAATTCCATTGCTACCATTATTATGATATTACATATTCCAATCCAATTGAATACTAGAAAAATAAAATGAATTCCTAATTTTATATATTCATTTAGATAAAGAGAAAATAATCATAAAATATATATAGGGAGAGAGTTCATTTTTCTAAAACTTAACTTTTCCATAGATTCCATTGTTCGAAAAATGATTTGCAGAGAGACATTTCACCAACTTTTTAGTTTTTTATTTTTTAGTAGAATATTTAGAATATGATTGAAGTGTGCACGAAAAGAGGCTTGTATTTATTAAACATGCGCAGATATAGCATTTCTATTTATATTCTTTCCTTTTTTTTATTCCATTATAGAACTCTAGTGGAGAAAACACACAACGTGCTCTATGAAAAATTCTATTTTTCTTTAATTTTAATCTATTCAATGAAAAATTGAAACATGATAATTTTTTGCTAATTCCCTATGGACATCATATCTAGATAGATGAAATACATTATTAGATAACTATAGCTGTGTAATAACTTTTGTTATGGGGTTTACATAGAATCATAATTGTTGTTATATTATTATAATATAATATAAATCAAATTAAGAAATTTTTTTTTATTGAAAAAAAGAACAATACTAATTTTTTACTTGAGATACTATAACTAATTGAAGGTATGGTTCCAATCTATAACTAAAAAGGGGATACTCTCAATTTTTTTGTTTCTAACCTTTGGTGACATGGCCAACCCGTAAGGCGAGGGACTGCAAATCCCTTATTCCCCGGTTCAAATCAGGTTGTTGCTTGATCAACAAAAAACTTGGAACCCTATATTCTGTTTTGCTCATATAACTCGAAAAATTTTCTCTAGCAAAAACAAATGTAAGAAAAGGAATCTTGATACTTTCTTGATTATAAACTTAGCGAGGTTTTGTCTTGAAAAATGTTGTAAATCCGTACATCCAAGATTCAAGGAAAAACTAGAGTAGTGGAAGGGAATCAGATAGCCCCTCCCCTATTAATGGAGGGGCTGCTAGAAGAGTCTTGAATTAGACTGGCTATCATAATGGGAGCGTCTAATTAACAAATGAATGGTTGTACAAGGGCAAGTAATGAACAACAGTTACCTTTAGGAAGTTTTTCATGCTTTGAAAGCAAGGTTCAAACAACACATCATTGCAACATACGATTAATGCAATATATATGTATGCAATAATCCCCCATTCCCCAAAAGACAAAAGGAAAAAGAGGGAGGCAAAGAAAATCTAATCCAAAGTGAAGCATCACATGCATGTGTTGATCAACAATAGGTGACAGAAGCTAAAAGCACCCAGACAAGTAGACAACAGAGATTACATAGCATTTTTCACGTACAGGCCACAACCAAACGGAATAAGTCTGTTGCAAATCATTGAAAAGCTTGCAGATCCTAACAAAAATGTTCACCTGATGGCACCAGCTGCTGCTTTGTGAAAATAAGCATGTGAATGCAACCGATCTTGAAATTTTAGCATTTCAACATATGCACAGAGTGTCATTTTCGGCAAACAATAAGAATGGAAATCAAATTGATCTTCAGCAATATCAGCATAGTGCTTCTCCACAGCTAAAAATTTCTTCAGGGCCCGTCCAAGATCACCTTGTCGAAAGTAACTTTCACCAGAAGCAAGTTCATACCTTCAAAAGATGGATAACACTCGGTAGGTGCACCCAAATTATAATTAGAGACAACAACATGTCGAAGGTAATAAACAAAAACAGACCACATGCACTGCATGTCATGAAGGTTTTTGTACTGGTCCCCATCTTTTGTGAACAAAATAGCAGTTTTTTCTGCCAAAGCCACCTTCAAGAGTGGAAAAAGTTTGTGAACAGTACAGTAATACTGAAAGAAAT
This sequence comes from Durio zibethinus, assembly GCF_047325235.1. Classification (NCBI taxonomy): domain Eukaryota; kingdom Viridiplantae; phylum Streptophyta; class Magnoliopsida; order Malvales; family Malvaceae; genus Durio; species Durio zibethinus. The sequence continues at coordinate 17,843,220 of NC_143177.1, forward strand.
TTACAGTGACAAATATTAACTATGATAAAAGATGAAGGGGGGAGCTTTAGAACCTGATCAGCCTGCAACATTCCCTTCACAGATTCACTGTTTATATAACGGTCTGCGAGATCCATACACCTAGCTTCATCTGCCAATGAAGCTGCAGCTACCAAATCACCAGCATGTTTCAGTATCCGACTCTGTCACCAAAGAGAAGTAAATAACATACACATAGAACCAGCTTCAAGAAAATTCCAAGTACTTCTCCAAAAGATAGTAAAAAGGTTCATCAAGAAACAATAGCCATGTACCAAAAACCCTAAAACCTAAGAAAGGAGGTCATATGCCTGCCCAATGCCCATCAAGACTTAAGGTCCACAAAGAAAAACTACTATGCATTTTAAATGAATGTATATCAACTTTGCACAATTTAGTGCAAAACAATATATTCAATCAAGGTCAGTATCATAGAAAGTGATAAGCCTCTTACAAGTGAACGATAACTACAAGGAAATATCTAGAAAGATTTTCAGGTATTGCTATGCCTTGTGAGATGTGAGACAAACCAGGCAAAAAGATTTCAAAATATAAGATCAAAAAATAAAATAAAAGAATCCAGCTAACAAAAATCTAAAACCAGCAGATGAAGCCAATGCAAAAATTTGAAGATTGAAGACGAGAACAAACCTTGACAGAGTATAAATCAATTACAGTTGGTGTGTGCTCTATGGCCTCATTAATTTTTGAAAGAGCAACATCATATTGGCCTTTTCTATCATAATGCTGCATCAATAAATTCAAAGTTACTCAAATGCAAAGAAAGCACCAAACATTTATAGCAAGAAAAGAAGAAAAGGCCATGGCCCACGGGGTGAGGAAACCTGATGATTACCCGCCTGAGCCAAAAAGAATAAAATCCATAAAAGTGTTGAAGGGGGCTCTTTCACTGTCCTGCACTCAATATGAAACACAAGCAAGAAATGACTCAGCATAATACCAAATGCGTGCTTGTGTATTAGCATACAAACAAAAACATATAGAAACTTCACATGCAACCATATGGGACAACCATTATGTACTTGTTTAATAGATAACAACACATAAATGACGGAGGACTTCACCAAACAATAAGCAGTAAAAGAAAAAAATGCACTCAGACCGCACCCAATATCTAAACATTTAGACACTGTTAAGACTTACTAGAATATCACATAAGGGCTGGAAGTCTATATTACCTCAAAGAGTAGTAAATCTAAACATTTATTTGCTTTTAAGACTTAATAAAATATTACACAAGGTTTTAAAGCATATACTAGCTATCAGGGTATCTGCCAGTGGTCCTAATTGAATGCTCCAACTCAAGAACAAGTTGTTCCAATATGTCTGCCTGTGCAAGCGTCAACAAAGCAGGCAATCAATCCTAATGAAATCAAGCTCCAACCAGTTGCTAAGCAGTTTAGAATAATTAATATTTAGAAACTTAATTCTATTTTTAGAATATGTAAGTAAGAAAACTTACCTTTCCAGAGTGATCATCCAAGGGAGAAAGCTCTGAGAATAAAGATGGAACCCCCTGAGACCACCAAGAAAATATATCATTATTTCACCCGACAAACTAAAAACACCAGTCAAACTAACACAGAAAAAAAAAAAATCTCATTGGATGTATATACCTTTGTTAGAAGAGGCTTAATGTAATTAAATGCTGCTTCACAAAATTTGTCTCCTTGCAGAAAATCAAGAGGTATCCTCTAAAAATTGAGAAAACAAAGTTCTAATATAAGTCCCTGTCAAATCTCTAAGGGTGAAGCATATGAAAGCATAATTTTAACCACCTAGAGTTCTTACAATTGTCACATCAAGACATCAATTAAGTATTTCAGCATAATACCACAACTATCTATTTCTAGATTATTTAAGAATATCACAAGCTATTGAATGGATTGTGTCTGTTGTAGAAGCACATCACTAGATTTTTGTCACATAATATCTTATCAAGCCATCAAGAAAAATAAGATCCCTACAAGAGTATTTGTAAAAATAGCCACCCTTCCTCTCTCTAGGAAAGGGGAGAAAGCTTGACAGCTCTGCAGAAAAGTAAGGTTTTCGTTGGATTTGCATCATGTGATTCCATAAATAAGAGAGAGACAGAGAAGAAATCCAGAGTAAATATAATGACAGAACATCCCAAGGTACCATTTGGAGCTCATAAAAAAAAAAAAAAGAGATACAAAACAGAAAATGAAATTAATATGACTAACAGTTAAGACATAATAAAACAGTTTAGACTAGCACATTCCACAACTAGGGAGTTTTTGCAATAAACAGAATGTATCGATAACATCCATCATAAATTCCTAATGAAAACAGAAGCACAACATAAATCCATCACCTTAACTGCACAAGACCAAGTGTACTATTGTGAAAGTGATTTGTATAATGCATCCAATCGATCAAATTCATCAGAGGAATACTTGGCATTTTCAGAATACAGGCCAAAGCATTTCTGCAAGCCTTCATAATATCTGAAAAATATACATATACAAATACAAAAATTGTAAGTTGGTTGGCTCCTGGTTTATCAGACCTAATAGCAATAAATTGCGCTGATATATAGGCATATACTGAGTGAAGAGACATAAGTTAACAGTTCTGTAAAAGAATTTTCCTCATTTCCCAATCTGAGAAAGCACCCAAGAGACTGTTGACACATATAGTATTATAGAATTACAGTTCTGCTCATAGTTGCTTTGCTACCTTTTAATTATATTTATATATGAGGTGGTGCATAATGCTCCTTTTTACTAAAAGAGCTAAGCAAAGGGCTTGACAGGACAGAGAGATATAAAACAATCCCAAGAATGAAAAAAATAAAAATAACCTCATTTTATGTAAAGATACCATGGTGTAAATGTAACATGCACAAGTATAAGCAAAAGCTTAAAGAAACAAAATTTAAAACTAAAAAACGATTGAATTTGTGACATAAGGGATACACACTGATTAGTTTCAAGCTTAAAGCACCAACAAAAATAGAGCATAAAAAATAATGACTATTTCTACCATTCTTTTAACCCTTCATAAAGTTCTAACATAGGTAAAGGAATTTGGGTGTTACTACAAGAAGAATTGAAAAACCTATTAGCCCAACAAAAATATATTTAAACACACAAACTATTCAGAATATTAATTATTCTTCATATCCTACAATAATAATACACCACGGCATTGAGAAAAAGAAGTCAATTATAACTTCAAGAAGTGCTATATAAAAGGAAAGAGTTGACTAATATTCTTTGCTATGAAAGATTTATTAATGAGCTTAACTAGGTGTTTCAAAAGAGTACCAAATGCATAAGACTCACCTGTAACTGTCAGGGTTCATGGTAAGTAAAGCCTTGTAAATATTGGCACCTTCTTCTAGGCATCCAAGTTTCACCAGGAGAGAAACCTCTTGTTCTTTATAAGTCAATTTATCAACCTAGAATAATAGAATTGGTTAGAATTTTAATGTCCAAAAATTCAAAACTTACAAAATTTTTAATGTTAAAAGTATTCAGGTATTATACATTTGACACGTACTATTTTTGGCTCTTTCTTATACAATTCCTCAAGTGCTCTCTCAAGAAACCCAGATTCCTCTACCAAAGAGATCTGGAGAAAAATACCATACCCTCATAAACATCAGAAAAGCAGCAGGGGGCACCACTAGTCTAGATGTACAGCATCCATTATGCATAATGAATGTAGTTTTGCATATTTCTATGCCAATATATTATTAAAGAAATAAATGCTACTGCAAGGGCTAAGGCTTATAGGTACTTGTCCAATTGGTTAAGCTGTTTTCGAATCATGTTAATGGTGTTAAACCAAAAAAGAGTAGTCAAAAAGAAAGATAGACTAACTTATTAAGATGTCAGAAACAAAAATTCCGAAATGGTTCCACAGAACATATAATTGGAGATTAGCAATTATTAAGATTCAGAGCTGCTAAGTACAAACACCACAGATATGATTACTGGTAGAAGGCCCAACAATTAGTGAACAAGCCATATTTCTCTCTAACATGAATACATCAAGAATTAAATATCTTATAGATGCCAAATACCACTATAGGCCACTAGTTAGTCCTCCATCTCAGATTAAAGTAAACTTGGAGATGATTTAATTTAACTTATCAGCCATACACACAGAATCATGAAAAGCCATACTTCACAAGTAGAAAAAATGGGTGTAACATGTACATGAAAGTAGATGAGATTTTGGCAATAAAATAAGCAGAAGGAAAAAAGAAGTTAAGAAGAAATGGGTAGGTTTTCTAATTGCATGTGAAAAAAATTAGAATTAATTCAAAAAAGGGACCCCATTTATAAAGAAGGTAAAGGCATTAAAAATCTTTAATTTTTGTATATTTAATTACTTTATTTGGTTTATGGATAATTTCACTAACACTGTTGGCATCTGGTTAACAAGTGACACCAAATCAGTCACTCCCATTCTATGTTAGTATAAATTCTAAAATTTTGAATGTCTGTATAATGAAGTCAACTCATGTGAAATTACAGCCACATCCCACATACATATGCATGCAAAAAAAAAAGAGTTGAAGTACATGACCAATACCTTATATAAAAGCATTTCACCATTCTCACAACATTCATTATCTGGTGGATAATCATCTTCTAATGTCCCTTCAAATGCTTCCAAAATTTCAACTGCTTTTGCACCACTAATATCAACCAAAAAAAGGAATACAGCATAAATACCTAAAGGATGAATGAGATTAATAAGACTTCATTCACTTAGAACTACTCGGCTAAGACAGGGACAGAAAAGGAAAAACCCTCGTAACTGTTGTGCCAACAACTTCAATTCATTCATATATAAAGCCAAATGAAAATATGGCATCATCATTGTCTCCATATAAAACTATAGCAAAAACAACATAACTCTGCGGTTAACTAGGCATTGTTTGTAAAAGGCTAATTTGCAACCAAATTTCATAAATGCAAGTGCAACCAGCTTAGAATAGTAGGGTACCTATCTATCTACCCACCTATCTATACATATTAGCAACATCTTTAACACATTCTACACCCACCATATATTGTCATAAAAGAAGTTTGATATCTTATTGGATGTTTAGTTGAAGTCATACAAACAATATGAACCACGTGTTAAAAATCAACAGTAATTTCATCCATGTTAGCACCCATTTGATCATATAATTAGAAACATTAAGTCCTGATTAAGCATTTAATTTAAAGAAAGGCTTTCATTATATCAACAAATATTTCAACTTTCAATACCAAAAGGCCCTTCAATTTGGACCTTCAAGTATACATAACAATAACAACACTCTAAAACATGTTTCACAAAATAAAAGTCAACAGAAATTGGTGAAAGTTAGCATAAGAATTGGAACAAATTTTTTTAAGAAAAAAATAAAGGACAAGTACTTTGAGTTTAAATGGTGGGCTACAGCAAAGCCAATCCAGTTCATGCGATGATTTGGTTTCAAATGCAAAAGTTGTTGTCTTGTATCAACAAATCCTGTCAAATCTCGCATTTGTGCCTGCAATGCAAAAGATAAAACATAAATGTAATAATTTCTGATACAACCTGAAACATGACAATGAGAAAATACAAAACCATGATCAAATCCAAAAAATTTCTCTCAAACTTCATATCTTAGTAGAAAAACAAATGCTCATCATCTTCATACTTTTTCCTTTAACTTTTCAAGGCATATAAACCATAAATAAGGGGGGGGCACAAATAAGTTAATGCCAACAAATGACTTAATCATCTGAAATAATGAGTTAAGAATCCATAATATGGCAAGCGCTAAAGCATCGAGGGAGAATAATAGAAATGAAAATCATCAATTTCAGTATCAAAGACGCCGACTTTTCTTACTATTCTGGAGCAGTAAGGCACATGGGCAGATGAAATTAAGAGAAGAACCGAACCAGATCTGATCCAGAAAGTATAAACTCTTTCTAATTGCAAAGGTCATTAATGTTAAAACCTTCAACCATTAAGGAACTAGTAGAATGAGACAGAAAAAGGTTCTGTGGCGGTAGACCAGAAAGTATCAATTCAAGGTGGTTGATTCTTACAGGATAACGAGAATGAAAGGATCAAATCAGACTGATTGCTTCTGATTATATTACTTGTCATTCTATAAACACTTTCAACCATTAAGGAACTAGTAGAATGAGAGATAAAAAGGATCTGTGGCGATAGACCAGAAACTATCAATTCAAGGTGGTTGCTTGTTACAGTATAATGAGAACGAAAGGATCAAATCAGACTGGTTGCTTCTGATTATATTGCTTATGTTTTATTTTTGCGTGTGGCTCAAAACAAAACCTTCAATTAAGATACTAAATCTGAACCATCTCTCATATTAATCTGCTGCCAGAATATCAGATGATTTCTGTTATATCCTTTTCCTTCCCCTAAAGCCATAAATTGTTTCTACCAAAACTATGATCTAAATTTTCAAAGTTATAAAACCAGCTGACTCATCTACGTTCTAAGTGTTTAAGAAGATATTTTTTTCATGGTCTCATACAGCCTCTCCCTTTTAGTTGAGTTATCTCCATAAATTCCATTCCTCTGTTTTAAGCCATATATCTTCGCCTCTTTTGTTACTATCTTAATATAATTATGCCTTTTCTATCCATCTACTAGTAGATTCCGTCAAGCAACTAAACAGCTTCAAATTTCATAAAATTTATTTTCACTTCACTACTAACTATGTAGCTGATCTTGTGTTTTCATCCAGTTATATTAAGTTACCACAATGAACCTGCCCTTACCAACTACCACATAACTTACAGTTGCACAAAAGTTGGCACCAAACTATTTTAGTTGCAATATTGACTTGCCTATAAGTACCCTAATACTTAAGATTCTCAAATTCTACAATGGAATCTGAAAAATCTTTTAGGCAAACCACAAAGCTTACAAGAAATCTTATACAGAGAAACTCCTTTAAATGTTCGAAAAATACCATGATAAGCAAATGTTCTTACTTAACATTAAGCATACAACAGATAAACATCTTAGATTTAACACTAAGTCTAGATGTACAAATCATAGAGAAGGAAGGTAAATAAGGTATACCTGCAAGAGTGACAAGTCCCGTAGTATTTCAATGTTGTCTGGATCTATTCTCAAAGCGTTGCGATAGCATTTGATAGCCTCCCTGTATTCTCTATCTGACCGATAGAGGAGACCATAAACGTGCCAGCAAACATGACTTTTTACATCATTCTACATTAAGACACAAACATGAAAACAATGTTAGGAAAAAGTGACACTGCTTTGACATTATAGCAACCAAAAGAAAATAAATAAGATAACCCTTACACCTAGCCAAAAAAGCTCATAAGCTTCAGTTTTCCGATCCATGCAATTTAAGGTTAACCCCTTCATTGACAATGTTTCTGACAATAATGAATAAAAGCCCATATGACAACATACAAACACAACAAACAAACAGTTACCAGATAGTATAAAATATTACTTGGAAACTGCATATTTAAAAGGATGGATATATTAAACAAAACGCTACTACACTCTACCAATACCGCACACTAATGAATATTCACAAAACCCAACCAAGATGAAGAAGGTATTCAAATATTGCAGATTTCAAACTGCATAGGTTAAAAATGTAGTTATATACCCGAAATTAATGCAATAAATTCAGTTGATAGAGAATATCTCCACACTGATACTGCTAGAATGTTCCACTTATCTCTAGAACCATCATAAATCATGGACTAGTCACCATACAGCTAGTGCTTTCAAAAATGCAATTGACATCAATCATAAGACATGAGAAAGGAACATACAGTCTACAGAAACAATCATGTCAAACTTAGAGGCATTCTTGTAAGGATTATTGAAACCAATAACCTTGATAACAATATAAACTATCTAGTGACAGCCCCTTTTTCCTCTAAAGTGTAAAGTTCTTTTTGTTTCAGAGTTCTTGCATCTTTATACAGGTACATTTACAAGAACCATGCAAACATAAACACTAAACGATAAGTGCCTCTCAGCCAAAAACAAATAAATAAATAAGTGCTTAAAATTAAACTACCTCCATGGTCAGGAAACTTTTTCAGTATTGCATCTGCAGCCTTCAGTCCTTTCTTGTACTGTTTAGTTTCATATGATTTCTGCAATGATAAAATATACAAGAGCTTTAGCAATAGCACATGGACCTCCAAAGCAATAAAAATTCAGTTATGAGAATTAGCTAGAGTATAATAACAGATAAATATTAATTACTTAAAAATCAGGCAAAAAAACTGTGTCAAGAGTCCATTACTATAGAAGTTAAAATAGAGAAAGAATTCACCCGTCAAAACTCTAGTTTTCACTATAAATTAGAAGAAATAAGAGGGAAGGGGGGAAAACTCTCAATAGCGTGTGGAAAACATCCAAATGTTGCTATTCTATATCTAATACGAACAAGTTCTTAAAATATATAAATATTCAAGTTTAACCAGCAAAGCCTACAATTACATTAAAAATTGTCCCAGTCAATTTATCAAATTCTTAAATAGATTGTTTCACAAAGTTTGTTATTGTCTTGAATGCTTATGTGCATCAAAGCCAAAATGCCACAATTGTTTCCCATTAGGAACCAACAAAATTCCTATTTTAAAAAGTTGGCAACATACAAGAGAAATTACTAAAGTAGGAAGAGTCACCAAACCCTTTTATTTTCATTTCTCTAATTTTCTCCATGATGATACAAATGAATTATCACCAAAAGGAAAGCACAACGAGCATCCTTACTTAAAAAAAAAAAAAAAAGGTCAAAGCAAAATTCAATTTTTTAAAGTTGCTTTTCAACAAATCGAATTCATTGACCTAAATTAAGCAAAGCAATAAACTTAATTAAGCTTTAATCGCTAAACAGAACAAAGAAAATGAACTTAATTTATACGAAAAATTGCCCAAACGCAAAAACCTAATTGACAAACAAGCTTATCTAGTCCAAATTTCCATTTATAATTGATATCCACCGACTTTCTCAGCAAGCAAACAGACCAGTATCCAGCTAGGGTTTTGCAAGCAAAGAACAAAAAGAAAAAAGAAGTGCGATTTTAATAAACAAAAAATAAGAAAGCAAAATACAAGTATAAATACCAACTAGAAATACGTAGATACGAACTGAAAAATGAGAGAGAAAAGAGAATCGAAGCCTTACGACAATGAGTTTGAAGAGGTTAGCTTCCTTCGGAGGCAACGAAGCTCCCATTGTTGAAGAAAATTAGAAAATTTTAGAAGAAAAACAAGAATCGTAAGAGAAAAAAAAATGAGAAGATTGAGACTTGATGAAGTGAGAGTTAGGGGCTTGCAAGAGAGAGAATAGAGTGGTGGCGTTATCTGCTGCTTCAACCCTACGGTCAACTAGAAGCTTGAACAAAAGTAAAATAAAAAAGGAATAAATAAATAACTTTTTGATTCATATATATGGGCCGTCGGTTCATTTGTCTGACGGAAAATTTACTAAAAGGGTGATCTCATAAATTTTTATTAATTGATATCATAATCAGATATTTAACATATAAAATTAATAAAAATATAAATTATTTTTATCACTTTAATGTTTAATAGGTGTTAATTTAAAATTTAAATGATTATTATATGTTACATATACATTTAATCAAAATATATGTACATTTAAATATTGAGATGTAATTTTAACTTTTTATTAATTTTACTTATAAATATTTTTATTAATTATTTTATTATAAAATCAAATAATAAATATTTTTTTGAAGTACTTAATTTTATAATTCTCTCCTTGTCTTTTTTCGTAGGCCCAATCATTTTCTAATCATCTATGTTAGTAACAGATATCAATTAAAAAAGTCACTTTGACTTGTCCTTGAATCTGATATACTAAAAGACAACCTCAATCACTAATAAAATATGTTCGATGTTTTGATAAATAAGTTGTTTCAAAGTACAAATTAATCGGAAACAATTAGAGAAAACTTTCACTTCAAATAATAGCTAAACAAAAATAAAGTGAATACCAAAATTTATCTTTTAAATAATCGTATTATCTTTGCATTACATGTCTTTTATAAATTGTGTTACGAATTTTATGAATGACAACAAATAAGATATATGTTAATTTTAGGTATCCCAATTTTTTATTTATTAAAATATTTGAATTCAATAAATACTCAAATAATTTTTAATTTTATTATCTAAATCTAACACACATAATATATAAAAAAAAACTCATTATTGTTTAAACTCATTAAATATTCATTTATTAAGTTAAATTTAAATTTAAATTTAAAATTGATTTTAAAAAATATTATTAAAAGAAATAAAATTAATAAATGAAAGTAATCCATATAAAATAAATAAAAGCTAAAATTATAAATTAAAACACTGAATGAATTAATTTAAGTATTACCTTCATAATAAATAATTTTTAAATAATTTATAATAATAAAATATTATTATTTATAATCAAGTTCGAATAATTAGTACCCTTAAAACACTATCTGAACTTTATGGCAACCTACCATGAATTATAATATTTTACTATCGGAATACCATCCAAACCATACTACCTAAACCGACTTTTAGAATACCCTAATCTTACCATCCAAATCCATACTACCTAAATCGACTTAGAGGATGCCCTAATCCAACCTGTTGTTATCCTTAATACTTTGATAACAATATCAAAGTAAGAGATGGGGCAAGTATGTTCATTATAAAGATGATTTTTTCTACTATCATACATGATGAAAGAAGAAATTTTTGTCGTCAAGTACGACAGAGCCACCAAATATTCCAACTTTAGTCTGGAAAATTCCAATTTACAACATGGTGAAGAGCAGATGGAGTATTCAATAACAGTACCGATCAAAACAATTTCATGGCAAGAAAAGAGCAAAATATAAAACAGTGGAGGGAAAAAAGAACGAGAGGTAGCTTGAAGAAACAATCTCTTAATAGCCATACACACAGAATCATGAAAAGCCATACTTCATAAGTAAAAAGAATGAGTGTAACATGTACATGAAAGTAGACAAGATTTTGACGATAAAATAAATAGAAGGAAAAAAGAAGTTAAGAAGAAATGGGTAGGTTTTCTAATTTTTATTTTTTTTCTTGTTTTTCTCTTTTTTTCACAAATTTCTTTTTATTTCTTGTTTGAATTTTTTTTTGGCACTTCCTTGTTTTGTTTTTATTTTTATTTTGTATTAACTTTTTTCCTTTGTTAAATTTTCTTATTACTTCTTATATATATTTTTTGCTTGTATTTTTTAAACTAAATTTTTTTTTATTTTGTCATCCCTTTTCATTTTTAAAATTTTTTATTTTGATTTTATTTTATATATTTAGTATTTTCATTTTTTTATTTTTTAACTTTCTCTTATATCTTTTTTCTCATTTCATTTTGTTTTTATTATATTTTGTATTAACTTTTCTTTAGTTTTTTATATCTTTTTTTCTATATTTGTTTTTTTTTTCTTTGTATTTTCTAAACTAAAAGTTTTTTCTATTTTGACATTCCTATTTATTTTTGAAATTTTTAATCATTTTGTCTTTTTTTATTATTTTGTTGATTTGTTAATTTTTTATTTTCTTTTTCTTTTTTTTGTTTATTTCTAATTACTTTTCTTATTTTTATTACTTTTTTGTTAGTATTTTTCTTATTTTTCCTTTTTTATTTATATTTTAAAAAAGTTTTATAAAGTTTTGAATTTTTTTATTTTTTGGTTTTTTTTATTTACTCATTTCTTGTCCTATTTTATTATTTTTCAATAACTTTTTTTCCTACAAATTTTTCTTTCTTTTTACTTATTTTTTCATATGCTTTCATTTTTTTGTTTTAATTTTTATTCTTCTCTTGCTTTTCTTATTTTTTTCACAATTTTTTTATTTCTTATTTGCGTTTTAAATTCTCATACTTTTTTTTTTGCACTTCCTTCTTTGGTTTTCATTTTTATTTTATATTAACTTTTCTCTTTCTATTGCTTTTTTATTAATTTTTTTCCTTTTAAATTTTTCTTCTTTTTTTTACTTATTTTTCATGTACTTTCATATTTTTTTGTTTTCACCTTTTACTTTGTTTTAAAATTTTCTATATACTTTTTTTTTCTTTTTGTTTTATTTCATATTTGTCTTTTCATTTTTTTCTCTTTTTTTCACAAATTTCTTTTTATTTCTTGTTTCCATTTTTTTTTTTTACACTTCCTTGTTTTGTTTTTATTTTTATTTTGTATTAACTTTTTTCCTTTGTTAAGTTTTCTTATTACTTCTTATATATATATATATATATATATATATATATTGCTTGTATTTTCTAAACTAATTTTTTTTCTATTTTGTCATCCCATTTAATTTTTGAAATCTTTATTTGTTTTTTATTTTATATATTTAGTATTTTCATTTTTTTTTACTTTTTCTTATATCTTTTTTCACACATCATTTTGTTTTTATTATTTTTGTATTAACTTTTCTTTGATTTTTTAATATTTTTTTCTATATTTGTTTTTTTTTCTTTGTATTTTCTAAACTAAAAGTTTTTTTTCTATTTTGACATTCCCGTTTATTTTTGAAATTTTTATTCATTTTCTCTTTTTTTATTATTTTGTTGATTTGTTAATTTTTTATTTTCTTTTTCTTGTTTATTTCTAATTGCTTTTCTTATTATAAAGTATAATTAATTAATTTATTTTATTATAAAGTATAATAAACATTGTAATATTAATTAATAATAATTATAATCTTTAAAAATAATAATAATGATATAATAATAATAATAATAATAGTTTTATCCAATTATTATTAGTTATAACATAATAATTTATATATGTGATAGAGAAATTAGTTCAAATAATTATGGTATTGATTATAACTATTATTATAATTAATTTATAAATAATTATTATAATTATTATTAATATATTTAATATATTATTTGATAAATATAATTATATTATTATATTTTTTAATATTAATAAAAAAATATTGATGCTAAATGATTATAATCAATTAATTATAATAATTATTAATTTATAATTATATAGTTATTTTATTTATTAATATATAATTGTTCAGTAAACACATTATTAACAATATATAATATATATTATTACTATTTTATTTATAATATTTAAGAAATTATTTACAAATTAATAATTAATAAATTACATAATAACATAATAAGACATTTGTAAAATAATAGTTATCAAATTTATAAGTTAATATAAATTAATTAAGTTATTATATTATATATGAAGAATTTACATATATAAAACAATTTATAATTTCAATATAATTATTATATTAATAATAGTTTATAACATATAACTTGATTAACTAATATTAATAGTTATATAATTTAATTATGTAATAATTGTTATAACTTATTTGTTATTATTAATAATTTAATAATTATTTTTAGTTATTTGATAATTATTCTAATAGTACTAATAATATTTATTATTATAACTATAGTATATTTATATTTAAAAAATATAACATCACTTTGAGAATTAATTAATTATAAAAATTATGTAGTTATGTTATTTATTAATATATATAAATAATCATTTTTTAAATAATTATGATTTAAAAAGTAAAGAATATATTTTTATATATTAAAATATTTTAGTTATATATCAAATTATTAATATTATAATTTCTATTATTACATTATAATAAATATAATTATATTATAATTAATTATAATATATTTAATATAAATATAATTAATGCTAATATTTAAATATTCATTAATTAAATAATATTATATTATATAAATATTATTAGATAATATATTTTAATATTACTTAATTATATATAATCTAAATTAGATTTATAATATATAATATATTTATATATATTAATAATTATTATTTAAACTAACTATTTGATAATTTAATAATTATAAATAACTATAATTAATTATTAAAAAGTAGATTAATTATCATCTAAATTAATATAATAATATTAATTATAAGTATTAACATACTTAATATATAATAATTTATAAGAATTTAAAATTTAATATTAACTTAATATTAAATATATTAATAATTAATAAAAATAAATTATCTATAAGTTAGGAATATGTTGAATTTATTAATAATGATTTGAAATTAAATATTAAAACTATTATAATTTATTTAATATATAACATTTATTTCTATTTATATCATAAACATATTGATAATTAAGTCACTTTATAATATTGTATTATTATTAATTTATATTTATATAATTACTTAAATAACATCACATTATTATTAATATATTATAATTATAAGATTATAAATTAATAATTATATATAATTTATATATATAATAAATTAATATTATTTTATATTAAATTATAATTATAAAATATAAAAGAATAATAAATTATTTATTCAAATATAATTTTATAAAAATATAACGGTTATTTTTAATAAATAATTATAATGTAATATAATTAAATTATCATAACTATTTACTTTATTTATGAACAATAAATTACTTATTAATGTTATATAATTATAACTAATTATATAATTTATTAATTTATATTCTAAATATAAGTATAATATATAATATTTATAATTATTTAATAATAATTATTATTATTAGTGTAACTAATTGAAATTATATTATTTAATTATAATATATAAACTAATATATTATATTTATTAATATACAATTAATTATTACTAATATTGGATAAATTATATAATATTAATATGATAAGATTTGAAGTAAATAATTATTCAAATAGTCATAATTATTTGAACAAGTTTGATAAATAGATTTATTTTTTAAATCACTTTATAATTTAACAATTAATAGTTTAATTAACTAATTTATTAATATTTATTAATTATAATTATCATTATATTTGAAGCCTAGTTAAGACCTTTTCAAATCCTAATTGTTAAATTAGTAAAATAAATTATTGTAGTAATTTATTAAATTATCTATTACTTTAAATTTATAAATAATTTTATAATTTTATAATATTAATTATAATATTAGAAGATTTATAATATTTTATAATTAATTAATATTATAAAATTAATGATAAATTAACAAGTGACCTGTTATATTGATTGGTATTCAATTTTAATAATAGTAGTAATATTTCAACAATTATTAATTAATCAAATACTAAAATAATATTATATTTTTCGAATATATAAATATATATTATATATTATTTGTCAAATAATATTAAATATTTATTGTTTTATATTATAATGAATGAGTATATTTTTATATAAAAATAAACAAGTATAAATATTTAATCTATTATCAAATAACGGATAATTATTATTATTAATTTAATATAACAATAAATAATTAATAAATTCCTTTTGATTAAAGTTTATAATCCAAATTTTCAATAGTTATAATATTAAAATCAAAATTTATTTCAATTATTTGATTATTATAATGTATTACAATTTAATATAAGTATTAGTTTAAATTTTTTAAAAAATATTAATAAAATAATATTTATTTAATAAATTATTAGTATTTTTATAATTTAAATTTAATATAATTGCTTCAACTCATACATGCTTATTTGAAATTAATAATTATGTTATATTATTTCTATATTAGTAATATATTAAATAATATTATTAATTATATAATTTAAATATAATACTATAATTAATATTAATATAGTTAAAATACAAATCTTAATTCATGATTACAAATAATTATTTAACTATTTGATAAAATAATCTAATTATATCATATTTATAAATTATACTAATATATTATACTATATAATTATATAATATATATTTATTTATTAATTATATAATATTAATAACCATTATATATTTAAGTTATTTATAATTATTATATTTATTTTAATTATTTATTATTATTTTAATGATTTGAAATAAATAATTATTCAAATAGTCATAACTATTTGAACTTATTCTGTAAATAAATTTGAAATAAGTTTGTTATAATATTAAAACAATATTATTAATTAATAGCTTAATATTCAATTATATTAATTAATTATATTATAATTTAATATATAGTTATATTATATTAATTTATTAAGGTCGTGTCAGTTGTCAGAGCCTTAGCTGTACTACCTGCCGCTGTGTAAGAAATGGTATCAGAGCTTGCAGCTTGCCAAGATAGTGAGAAGAGAATTATGTTTCTAAAGTTTTGATTATTGAAATTGGAAAAGGAAAAGCCAAAAGATAGTCTTATTTTCGTGGATCTATCCACTCTTAGCAACTCTAGTTCTCAACCTTCTTCCTCCAAATCTTCTTTTAGTTTATCCTCTCCTACATCTCCTGTACTTAACAAATCTTCTTCTTCTAAGTTTAAGTTCTTATATGAAGTAGATTACATTCCAGAAGAAAAGAAAACTCAAAAAACAGTTTTACCCCTTGTAAATCCTTATACAGCTTTATCAAACTCCTCTCCTTCTCTTACCAAATCTTTAAAAACTCTTTTAAAACCCAAATATCCAGCTCCAAAAGAATATGTTCAAGCCATAAACTTTGATCAATGTATTCTTCCAGCAGGACCTCAAGAGCACTTTGTTACTCTTCAGATCCCAGAAGAATTTCTTCACCAGTGGTCAGAGCAAGGATACACTTATATTCACTTTAGTGCTATCAGAATAGCCTTAACCTTTCATGACAGAAATGGAATTCCTATTTGTACCAGAATGGCCTTATTGGATACCAGATTTAAAGATTACAAGCATGCAGTCCTTGGAATCGTCGAGACGACACTCAATGCAGGAACTGTCTTCTTCACAGTCTTCCCAAATTACAATATGTCTCTTCATGATCCAACCCTGTTAGATGATTTAAAAGTTCAAGTCCAGATCATAGGCACAGAAATGAAAGGCCTCCAGGCAACCCTTCACTACCAGATGGAATATAGAGTTTAAGATCATGCCATTAACTTGCCTCTTTCACACTCTAGTGATGCAGTTTTTGTTAAAATGGAAACAGCAGACAGAACTCCAAAACATGTTCATATTCCAAAGCAGATTTTCAATGAAGAACTTGCCACCCTTCTCCCAAAGACGTGGACGATAAGTTATCAAAAGATTTGAAAACAAGATGAACCAATTGAACACTTTGATCCAACCTACAAGACAAATTAGGATGGTACTGTCACAATTGAATTTGATCACAGCAAAGGAAATGATGTTCCTCCTCCAACATTCTTTCCAACATAATTTATGATGCAAAGATGTCATGCTGATCTCCTTGATATTCCAGTCACATACTTTCAGTCTAATGAAAATCTCGTGTATGCATATAGATCTCCAAAAGGACATTGCTATTGGGACATCAACTGTCAATGCAAAAAATGCCAGATAGATGCAAATAAAAGCTTCCTGGATGATGATGATGATATTTTAAAGAAACAAAAGAAGAAAAAGTCTTCCTAGCAAAAACTCAAAGAAAGATATGAAAATGGAGACCTTGAAGTTGATCTATTTGATGAACCCTCAGGAAAGTTTGACTACTATGTCATCTATCCTAAGAAAGCCAAACCACCCTCTCAAACCTACTCAACTCAACCCACACAAAAACCAGATTCCACCCAAACTTCCACCCAACCTTTACCCATACCTTTACCACAAATCTCCATGATGCAACCAACCTACCTAAGCTCAAATTTCCCTTCTTTTGAAGAATTTCATAAAGACCAATACAAACACCTTCCAAAAATCCTCACTCCTACTGACAGAGATGAATATGGAAACCAAAAAAGTGTTTATCGTGCTGAAGCAGTTTTAAACTGGCAAACTAAAAATTTTCTCCAGCAGAATTCTTACCTGTACAGAATTGAACATAAGTTGGACCAAGTCAGTCAACACTTTGATCAAAGCCTTTTCAATCTTCATAATATTATTCTTGAAATTCAATCAAGGATAATCACACTTGATCAAGAACTCAGATACATGCCTGAAACTAACACTGAAATCACTTATGCTTTCACTGAACGAGAGAAAGAAATGAAGAGCCTAAATATTTAACTTGCAGACCTTCAAAATCAGTTTCGTTAGAAACAACAACAACAACAAGCAGCTTCTAGTTACAACATCTTCACACCATATCACACTGGTATGCATGATACTCCTTACCAAGCCTATACTTCTCCTCCATTTCAACCATACAATCCTCCAACCTCACTTCCAAAACTTTTTTTCACACCTTTTCAGTACAAACCTCCCCCAACATCTATTTCAACATCCTCACAACCAACACAATACTTCACTCCTATCTCAGACCAACCAGACCAACCTCATTTCGGTACAACTAAAAAATGGATTCACAGATTTTGAGAATAACAATCAGTCGATCCAAAACCCAAACGAGTAGCAGAACAACCACTTTCTCAACCTTCAAAACCAAAACCAAGCTCAAGTTTCACACCTCAAAATCCTACACCACAACCAACCCAAAAACCTGTACAACTTATGATTTCTCTCACACAAATTCTTCAAAAAATACTTCACCAGATGGCATAAGATAACCTTTTTCAGTTCTTTCTTGAAGATATTTTTCCCTCTACCTTTGAAAATGAATCTCATATAAACACTGTCAAATCAGATGAATCAGTTGAAACAGATGATACTGATAACTAAGATGAAATGATGCTCCCTCAGATTTTCATGATAGAACTAACAGTTGAAGTTTCAGATGATACTCCAGAAGTTTATAACCCTGATGCAATGGATGCTGAACAACACCCTCCTCCACAACAATCACATGTTCCTCCTTCAACATCAAAATTCTCAATTTTTACCATTGATGATGTTCCTCTTTCAAAATGGCCCTCAAGATTTCAAGAATTCTTAGCATGGGGACTTGTTGAATTAAACTCTCATCCTAATGTTACGATAAACACAGTTTTGATCAGATTTGTTTTCAGACTAGTTGGAACTCTAAAAAATTTTTAGGATAACAATGGTGAATACAGACAACTCTAATTTCTTCAATGCCCAACAATCACAGACGCTGTCTCTCAATTTGCAGTAATTTTTTATAGACAAGAAACTCACAGATTGAAAAAAATCAGAGAGTAATTCTTCAGACTAAAATACTATTTTCTTCATCCAAAAGACCTTGATAGACACTATCAATAATTCTTCCAGTATTTCTACATACTTGGTGGATTCGATGATGTCAACTTAAAGCAAGCATTTCTTAATTCTGTTCTAGAAGAACTTGCACAACAAACAAGAACCCAGTTGAACCTTAGATCCCTTGATGTTTAGAGATATCTACAAGATGATGCTGAAAGCCCTTGATAAGATTTGCAAAGAGCATAAATACATCAAAACCTTGGTACACAACTCTAAAAAGTTAGAAAAGCCCTGTTCTTACTCCTTTTCAGGACTTCAAATCAAATGTTCTTCCAAAGATCCCACATGTTTTTACAGCAACAAGAAAAAAAAGAATTTCAAAAGATTCAGGCCTTCCAGACCTCCAATAATCTCTAGACCCAGACAAAAAAAGTTCTTTAGATATGCTGATAAACCCAAAAGATTTTAAAGATTCAAATTTACCAGAAAGAAGAAAGACCCAAAGATCAAAAGCTCAAAATGTTTTTTCTATGAAAAATCAGGACATTTCTCAAAGAATTGCCCAAAGTCAAACAAAAAATCAGTCAAGATGATCCAAGACATTACCAATATCTCAGGTATCAATCTCTCAGATGATGATCTTGAATCAATTTTCTCCCTTGATGATGAGCAGAATAAAAGATCCCTGTTTATGATTAAACAGTTTGATGATGATGAGTATGTAGATTCAGATTACTCAAAATACTCAGATGATTTCACAGATGATCAATGTTATGAGTATATGTCAGTTCAAGAACTCTAAAAAATCTAAACCCTTCAACCTCTAATATTATCCTTAGCTTCAGTACAGATCTTCACTCATAAATATTCCCCTCCTATAACAGTTACAGCTTTCTTTGATACTGGTGCAGCCCAAACCATAGCAAACTCTCTTGTTTTACCCAAACACTTTTAGACCAAACAAAAAATCTTCTTCAAAATCGTTGATGAAAATGTATTTTCTACAGACTTTGTCAGCAACCCTGTTACCCTTCAAATATTTTCAGGATGTAAAATAACTCAAAAGATTTTAGGATCTTCATTTCTCCAGAAAGACCTTGTTATTGGTTTTGATATCATTACCAGTATACCAGGTTTAACGCTTAGTGGAAATGGTATCAAGTTTGAAAGTTATTTTAGACCTTGGAAAAACCTTCCCAACCTCTTCACCCTAATCATTTAATCAGATGTTTTTCAAGATTTCAAACACAAGTTCATTCACTTTTTGTGTACAAAAAATCACTCAGATTTTCTCTAGAAATGTGATCACCCACTTTGACAAAACCCAAAATTTTTCATTTCCCTTCCTTTCAAAAAAGATGAAAATGCCAACCCTACAAAAGCTAGTCATTCAGGCATAAACCCAGATCATTTCAAATAAGCAATCCAAGAATGCTCCCTTCTCCAGGCTCAAGGATTAATTGAACCAACCTCCTCTCCATGGGCATGTGAAGCGTTTTATGTCAACAAACGTTTAGAATAAGTTTGTGAAAAATTAAGATAGGTAATCAATTACAAGCCTCTTAACATTTTCCTTGCATATGATAAGTTCTCTCTTCCAGACAGAAAAACTTTGTTTACAAATTTGGCAAATGCAAAAGTCTTCTCAAAGTTTGATCTCAAAGCAAGATTTTGGCAACTAGGTATACAATCTACAGGACAGATACAAAATGATGTTTTACATTCTTCAACACCATTTTTAGTGGACAGTAATGCCTTTTGGATTAAAAGTTGCTCCTTCACTGTTCCAGAAAGCCATGACTAAGATATTTGCTTCAATTTTTTATAATGCCTTGATTTACATTGATGACATCTTACTGTTCTCTCCTGATGCCACATCTCATGCACAGTTATTAGATAAGTTCCAGCACATTATTTAATAGTATGAGATAATGCTTTCAGAGAAAAAGATATTCATTGGTGCTACAAAAATTTATTTCCTAGGCATGCATCTCAAAGATGGTCAGTACATTGCTCAACCTCATATTGCTCAGTCACTTGCAGATTTCCCTGATGAAAATCTCTCAAAGAAGTAAATTCAGCAATTTCTCGGCATAATCAATTACATGAATCAATTTCTCTCAGATATTGCCCAGCTCACATATCCACTCAGACAGATGCTCAAAAAAGAACCACCCACGTGATCTCAGATCCAGACTAAAGCAGTACAAGTTTTGAAGATAAAAGCAAAGTCACTTTTCACTTTAAAGATTCCATCAGATGGTAAAAGAATATTACAGACCGATGCTAGTGAACACTTTTGGTCAGCAATCCTTTTAAAAGAAAAAGATGGAACCAGACATATCTGTGGTTACAAAGGTAAAAAATTTAAAGATTCGTAACTCCATTATCACTCTACACTAAAAGAGATTTTAGCTGTAAAGTATGGTATCCAAAGATTTGAATTTCACCTCATTGGATTTCACTTTCTCGTGGAATTAGATATGTCAACCTTTGATCAGATGCTCAATTTCAAAAAGAAGAAAATGCCAAATGCACAGTTACTCAAACTATCACAGTGGTTCTCACAGTACTCTTTCACCACCGTACATATAAAAGGCAAAGACAACCTCATCCCAGACATGCTCACAAGACCTCATTCGAAACCTCCTTCGAAACCTCCTTCAAACACTTTACAGGATATTCTAGTCTTTTGCATGATGTCTTTCTTACCTTTACCTTTACCCTCTTTTGACCCTGTTCCTCAAACGGTCACCAATCCTTTTCTTTTCCTTTACCTTTACACCCCAAAATATAAATCTTTTGTTCCAGACCCAGATTTTCAACCAATTTTTCTAGTTCACAATCTACCTTCTGAAATCCAGCAGATCATTACCAAAAAGACACTTAAAAGACGTGCTCATGATGTCATCTACAAAATGTAGGCTATCTTCATCAGAAAATGAGGTGATCATGGTCTTAGACCCATTGGTTTTCATCTTCAGTTCTTTTTTCTACACTTATTCCAGATCCCTCATACCTCAAGTTTATTCAAAAAAGCCTTAGTTCTTTTATGGTATTTATGCCAACTCTACACCATTGCCATTGAGTTTAACTCCTTTGAACTCAACTTTGCCACAATCACTTTTGCTAATAATGACTTCTTTTATGAAGCTAATATTTATTTAGAAAACTTTTTACAGTGGTTTAAACCCCTCCATACTTGGTATTCTCTCACCCAACCCTTTCTCTCACACTACCATGTTATTTTCTTCTTTCAACGACTTTGTGACCTCTCTAAAAATTATGCTTTCATTCAACCTCGTTCAGACCTGTATGTGTGTAATCCATACTCTCTACACAAATCTATTTTTCTCTATGCTCATGAGTACAAGCTCCTGTTAAAAAGACTCTGCAACATCAACAACTTTTCAATCCCTGTAGAACTTTCTCCTTTTAAGAAAGAACCATGGTGGTGGTACCCTCCAGAATACATCCAAGAATTATACATTCACTTGGCACATTAGATTTTTGAACCACCTTATGACACTTGGTGGAGTGGTTTATCACAAAGACTTGTTAATTTTGATCTTCACTGTCCTTCAAAATTAGCAAAACTTCTAACAAACCCTTACTGGCAGAATGATGAAGATCTCTCCAGACTTCGTGCAAGATTTGAACATAGAGTTTACAATCACCTATTCCAATGTTGTGATTTTGATCCTGATGATTTTGAACAAGAACTATTCAGGTGGGTAGATGATTGTCTTGTTTTTCAATACCTTGAAAATTTCTCAGAAGATCTCTCAAATGATGACACTCATGGTGTTACAAGCCAGAAGATTCCCTATTCTAGTCCAATACTGTATAATTACGTGTGCTAATTTTAGTTTTCTCTATAAGACTCCAAAGAAGTTGATCATGATGCCTTCACATCAAGATAACCTTATGTCAAGTCTTTATCACTTTTATGTCTTAGTTAAGTAATAATGAGTCATTGTACTTTAGTATGAGTCATAGTGATGAGTCATTGTACCATAAGTGATAAGTCACTATACCATAATAATGAACCTTTGTACTATAGTCATGAGTTATTGTACCTTAATTATGACTCACCGACTTTTAGTCTTATCCTAAGCCACTTGTAAAGTTGCTTTGTCCTAATCTTGTCTTATTAGGGTACTAGTTCTTTACTTTTTCCATGTATAAATAGAATGATACTTCTCTAGGAAGTAATCATCGAAGAACCAAGAAAAAACATCCCTTGTAAGAAAACCTTCTCTTTATAAAATATGTTTAGCTAAAAACCTCTCTTCTCTTTTGGTGATTTCATCTTCCTTTTTTTCATAGTTACATCTTTTAGCTTCATACCTCTTTTCAACCTATTTCAAAGTTTGCAGTGATACAAGTTGAGTATACTCTGCAGTTGCCATATTATTATGGATCCTCTGTAACAAAAACTCTTGTTAATCTGTTAAACAGATCGTTGATCCCTTTCCCTCAGTCAAAGAAAAGTTATACTGCCCCAAGATCATACTAATAGTAAGTTACTATAGTGAAAGACATATCTCCATAAAAGTCAAGCCTCCAGTTCGATGTTAAAGCCAAAAAGGTGCCAGAGTCTTGAACGCCGGCTAGAATACTTTGGTTATATGTATGATCTATGGAAAGCTTATGGTTGGTATTATCTTGTCAAGTCTGATCGATCTACACGCTGTTGTCATAGTACTAGATAGTATTGTCAAGACTCTACCACCCGGAGAGCCCAGAACTGAAGTCGTGTCAGTTGCCAGAGCCTTGACCGTACTACCTACCGTTGTGTAAGAAATGGTATTTAATAAAATAGTCATAACTATTTGAATGTGTTATAAATAATATATTATAAATTATTATAATAATAATTATTACAATTATCTTAATTCATTTAATACATAATTTATATAAATAATTAAACAATTCATTATTAAAATAGTCATAATTAATTATTATAATCATTAGTATATTATTAATTTTTAAATTATTAATAAAACTTTTTTATTAATATTTTAAAAATTAATAAGTAAGAGATTATCTGTTTACTGAACTAATTCAGATAATTATGACTATTTAGACAATTATATATTTCAAGTCATTATAACCTTTTATTAATTAATTATTCAAATTAATAATTATATTAATATATTATAATTATAATATAATATTAAATATATTAATAAAATATTAATTATAATTTATCATATAATTAATATTGCCTAAATAATAATTAATTATATTTAATTAATTTAAGTTAATTAATTAATTTATTTTATTATAAAGTATCATAAATACTATAATATTAATTAATAATAATTATAATCTTTAAAAATAATAATAATAATTTTATCCAATTATTATTAGTTATAACATAATAATTTATATATATGATAGAGAAATTAGTTCAAATAATTATGGTACTAATGATAACTATTATGATAATTAATTTATAAATAATTATTATAATTATTATTAATATATTTAATATATTATTTGATAAATATTAATATTATATAATTATATTTATTAATATTAATAAAAAATATTAATACCGATTTATTATAATTAATTAATTATAATAATTATTAATTATAATTATAAATTAATATTTATTTAATAATTATATATTAAATATAATATATTTAATTATAATATTATATAGTTATTAAAAAATTAATAATTATGACTATTTATAATAATAGTTATTATATTCTTATATTAGCTTATTTAATATTAATAATCATAATATAATAAATAATTATATTATTTAATTAATTAATTTTATTTTATTAGAATGAAACTAATAGAATATTAAACTAATAATTAATTATAACTCTTTGTTATTAATTAACTGAATATTGAATTATATTAAAATCAATAATTTATTAATTTGAAATTTTAGTTATTTATAATAAATAATCAGTAGTCATAAAATATTTGTTATTGTAAATTTATATAAATAATTAAAATTATTAATTATATTAATATTAATAAATAGTATAATTTGAGATAAGCATATGACTATTGGTTTGTTTTAATTAATTATAATAATAAATGTTTTTTGAAATATTATATATATTAACTAATTATTAATAACAATGTAATTTAATACACAGTTTTATAAATATTTATTATATTTATGATTCTCGATTTGAAATCATTATGACATTTTCTTTTGTCATAAAAGAATTGTTTTGTTCATACAAACTTATTCTAATTAAAATAATACTAATTTAATAATATTTTGAAAATTAATAAATAATAGATTTAAGAACTAAATTTATTTACCTAATTAGTTTAAATAGCTAAGACTATTAGAACAATTATCTGTTTGAAATTGTTTTGACCTTTTGTTTAGTCATAAAACAATTGTTTTAGTTAATACAAGTTTATTCAGAATAAATTACTACTAATTTATTAATATTCAAAAAATTAATAAGAAAGAGATTTAAAAAAATAAATTTATTTATCGACTAAATAAGTTTGAATTATAATTACTAAATTATAAAATATTATAATTATTATATAATTAATATTGTAATTCATAATTACATATTTGATATATATTTAATAAAAATATAATAATAATTTGATATAAATTATAGCTAAAATAATACTAATTAAAAATTATTGTTTTTTAATTAAGAAGAATGTTGGCCTTGAATTGATTAAAAGTTTTGATTTAACAAAACAAAAATTTGTCTAACTTGAATCAATCTCTTCTAATCTTAAATTGAACATTTTTCACTCTTCTATCTTGGCAAAATTCATTTAGGAACCAAACAAGTTAAATTCTCGAAGCAAAAAAGGATTAATGCATGTTTTGATAGAAGGGACCGAACCCCTAAGGGAAGGGATCGATCCCCTCATTACCAAATCGATCTAGTTTTCTTCCATAAGCAAAATTTGTGAAGTTTTGGTAAAAGTCAATCGATCATCTCTCTGTAAGGATCAATTGGCTAGGGTTTTAAGCTTACTTGATCGATCCCTCCATTAAAGGGATCGATCTGTTTTGAAAAAGAATGCTTTTCTCGTTTGAAAATGAGCAAAAGGGATCGATTCCCCTACATAAGGGATCGATCAGGTGCATTACCAGATCAATTGGGTAAGGCTTTTATACATAATTTCAAGGTATTTTAAAGCTGACCCAATTAATCCCCTAAAGGAAGGGATCGATCCCTTAAGTCCAAAAAAGCCCTAACGACTATATTTTGTCTAATATTTTGCAGGTTTGAAGCATTAAATGCAAGGCAACGGCTTTCAACTTCTTCCTACCTATAAAAAAAGCCTTTCATTGTAGAATAAAAAAAAGAAAAGTTAAGAGAACTTATTGCTATTCACCAACCACCTTGTTCAAGCATTCAAAGTAATTCAGAGAGAGAAAAGTGCAAAAAATCTACCCATATAAGTTTTTCTCTAAATTTCTTGTCAATATTGTTGTGTACTTCAAATTAACAAACATCCAACCTTAAAGAGATTCTTTAAGTTTGTAAAACACCTCAGAAAATATTGTATTGTGAGATTGTGAGCTTAAAGGGGATGATAACCCTTAAGAGTTTGTAGAGTTGATTATGTAAAGCTTTGAGAAGCTAAATTGTATTGTGTTCAACATATAATTGATCGAACTCCTTGGCAAGAGAGACTAAGGGAGAGGACGTAGGTGCCTAAAAAAAAGACCGAACCTCTATAAATCTTGGTGTCCAATTCTCTAACTCTATCTCTTGTTTACTCTCATTCATTATTTTTTTTGCTTAGATAAATTGTTTTGCTAAATTTGTAATTATTAAGTATTGATTTTGAAAATTTTATTATAACCAATTCACCCCCTCTTGGTTTATTTCAAGTCTTTGAGCTAACAATTGCTATCAGAGCTAGTATTATTTTTTTGTAGGTCTAACAACCCAAGAATGATCCTGAAAATGACTCAAAAAAATATGGTGATCAATGTGAAACAACCATCCTCAAGCTACAACAAATATAGTGGCCAACAAGAGGTGTGTCTTATGGCAAATAAGATAATTGTAACATTTCTTGAAAGTGAAGGGCATTTAATTGTAAGACCTCATCTCTTTGTTGGAGACAACTACTTATATTAGAAGACTAAAATGAGATTGTTCATTCAAGCTAATGACTATGAGATTTGGAGGGTCATTGTAAATGATCTTCAAATTCTAATAAAGATGATGGATGGTAGGGAGATGATCAAGCAAGAGAATGAATGGGATGTCAATGATATGAAGATAGCCCAACTTAATGCCAAAGCAATGCATACACTCTTTTGTGCATTGAAGCCTAATGAGTACAATAAAGTTTTTTTGTGTGAAAATGTAAAAAAAAAATTAGGATAAGTTAGCTGTCACTTAAGAAGGTACAAATCAAGTGAAAGAGACAAAAATTGGCATGCTCACTCATGATTATGAGTTATTCAAGATGAAACCATTAGTGAGATATCAAACCACTTTACCGACATCATTAATGGTTTAAGGCTCTTGGGAAGACTTACTCAAATATAGAGATGGTGAAGAAAATTTCCAATAGTCTACCAAAGAGATGGGAAGCTAAAGTGATCGCCATTGAAAAGTCCAAAGATCCTCACACATTTTTTTTGGATAAACTAATGGGTTCTCTCTTTACCTATGAGATGTAGCTCAAAAGGTGACAAGAGCCAATAAAAAAAGGTGGCATTGCTCTCAAATCTACCTTTCAAGAAAATAAAAAAAATCTTGGACAATAAGAGGATGATGAAGATGAAAAGATGGCCATGTTTGCAAAGAGATTCAAGAAGTTTATAAGGATGAACAAATTTTTAAGTAGAAAGAGACCACAAAGGGAAATGACTAAAAGAAAATCAGGTATAAGAGAAATGGATCAAATCATTTGCTATGAATGCAACAAATCGGGCCATATTAATTTTGATTGTCCTTTGTGAAAGAAGCAAAACATGACAAAGCCAAAGAAAAAAGCAATGGTTGCAACATAGAGCGATAGTGACTTCTTCAAAAATGAATCAAATGAGGAAGAAGTAACCAATCTATGTCTCATGGCTCTTGATAAGCCCAAGGTAACTTCTAATCCATATGATTTATATTCATATACATTTGATAAACTATAAGATGCCTATGATGAATTAGTCATAGAATTTAAAAACATGAACATAAAAAATAAATCTATTTATCAAACTAGTTCAAATAGTTATTAATCCTTATTTAGATTAAACAAATACTAATTTATTAATATATTGACAATTAATAAGTAAAAAAATTTAAAAATAAATATGTTTACCGAACTAGATCAAATAATCATAACTATTTGATTAATTATCTATTTTAAATCATTATGACATTTTGTTTTATCATAAAAGAATTGTTTCAGTTCATATAAGCTTATTCGAAATAAATTAATACTAATTTACTAATAATCTAAAAATTAATTTGTTTACTGAACAATTTTAAATAATTATGACTATTTGAACAATTATTTATTTGAAATCACTATAACCTTTTATTTTGTCCTAAAATAAAATTTTCTATTCATACAAGCTTATTTCGAATAAAATAATACAAATTTATTAATATTAAGACAGTTAATAAGTAAAAGATTTAAAAAATAAATTTGTTTACTGAACAAGTTTAAAATCGTTATGACTATTTAAGTAATTTTTTATTTCAACTTGCTATGACTTTTTGTTTTGTCATAAAATAATTGTTTTTGTTCATACAAGTTTATTCGGATTAAAATAATATTAATTTATTAATATTTTGATAAGTAAAAGATTTAAAAAATAAATATGTTTACGGAATAAGTTCAAATAGTGATGACCATTTAAATAATTATCTATTTTAAATTATTATGACATTTTCTTTTGTAATAAAAGAATTATTTTAGTTCATACAAACTTATCTGAAGTAAAATAATACTAACTTATTAATATTCTGAAAATTAATGAGTAAGAGAATTAAAAAAAAAATTATTTGCCGAATAAGTTCAAATAATTATGACTACCTGAATAATTATCTATCACAAAATATTATGACTTTATGTTTTGTCATAAAACAATCGGTTTCGTTCATGCAAGCTTATTTCGAAAAAAATAATTTATTAATTAATTTTTATATCAATTATTAACTAATTATTACAATAATAATATTTAATTAAATATTTACTAAATTATAATATTTATTATATTAATATAATAATACATGTTATTATTAATTTTATAAGATTTAGTAAATTAGTTAACTTATACAATTGAGTTATTCTAATACTAATAATATTAATTTATAATATATGATAACTTTAATTATTAAAATTCGTTTCATTATAGGTTTTTTTATAAATTATAATGAATTAATGAATTATTATCTAATATTTCATAAATGGTTAAATTAGTTTAATAATATTAATAATTTAATTATATATAATTTAATTTTTATATAATTATTGGTATATAAATATTAAATTAATTAATTAATTTTCATACAAGTTTATAATTAAATATAACTATAATAAATTTAATAATAATAAAAATTAAATATTAATATATAATTAATTTATATGAATAATTATTAGTTATTATAATTAATTAGTATTATTTATAAATTATAATATTTTAATTTATATATTAATATTTTATTATAATAATAAATATATTATATTATAATTATTACTTATTCATATAAAATTAATTATAATTAAATATTTATCATAATTAAATACTTATTTAATTGATATAAATTATATTATTATAATATATTTATAATAATATAATTATAAATATAATTAAATGTAGTACTTAAACAATAATTAATTATAAATATTATTATTAAATATTTATTAATTATAAACTATATTATAACTAATATAAATTAATAAATATAATAAATAAATATTTATAATGATTAAATAGTATTTATAATTACTATAAATAATTATATATATAAATATTAAGAATTATTAAATGACTAATAATTAATTATATATTATATTAATCTTATTGATATTATTTAATAAAGATTATTAAATTAAAATAATTATTAATTCATATTATTTATTAATAGTTATTATAATTATTATAGTATTGATTTGAAATATACTATATTTAATTATATTTATAATTATAATTATTTAAATATTAATTGTTAATGTTAGATTTATTAATCTATATCATATTAACATTATTATAATATTATTAATAATTTAAATAATTATTAATATTAATTTTTATAATTTAAATAACTATCTCTTAATTTATTGGTATGAAAATTAAAAAAAGCACAAAATAGAAAAAATAACGAGTCAAAAGAAAAAATTTAAAAAATACAAAGACTAATAAAAATTTAAAAAATGAAGAAAAAATGACAAAGTAGAAAAAAATTTTCTTTATAAAATGCAAACAAATAATAAAAAATATAAAAAATAATAAGATATAAAGATATTAAAAATCAAAGATAAAAGATTAAAAAAAGATCAAAAATGAAAAGGGAAAAATATTAAAGCAAAAGAAAAAAGATAAATAGAGTACAAAAAATAATAAAAAATATAATCAAAATTGTAAAAGTAAGAAAATAAAAAATAATGAATCAAAAATAAAAATTGAATAAAATTTTGAAAAATGAAAAGGAATGACAAAATAGAAAAATTAGTTTAAAAAATACAAAAAAATTAGAAAACATATAGAAAATAATAAGAAAACAATATAAAAAATCCAAGACAAAAAACTAAAAAGGAGAAAAGTTAATGCAAAATAAAAATGAAAACCAAAGAAGAAAATGCAAAAAAAAAAGTAGGAGAATTTAAAAACACAAATAAGAAATAAAAATAAATTTGTAAAAAAATATAACAAAAGCAAAAAAATGAATAAAAATGAAAAGAAAAAAGATTTGAAATAAAAAAAGAATATAAAAAGTTTGAAAAAATATACAAAAGTTTCAAAAGTTTTTGAAAAATTATAAAGTAGAACAAAAAATAATAAAATAAAATAAAAAGGATTCACAAAATAAAAATAAAAAATTTTGAAGTTTATATGAATTTTTTAAAATATAAATAAAAAATAAAGGAAAAAATAAATTAAGAGAAAATATTAATATAAAAGATAAAATAAAATAAAATACTAAAAAATAACAATAAAAATAAGCAAAAACAAAAAAATAAGAAAGCAGGAAAATAAAAAAAATGTAAAAAGGCAAAATAAATAAATGTTTCAAATATAAAATAGAAAAACCTTTTAGTTTAGAATATACAAAGGAAAACAAAAAAAATAACAAATATAGAAGAAAAGAGATGTAAAAAATATACAAAAGCAAAAATATGAAATAAAACAAAAAGAAACGACAACTATATAGAAAATTTTAAAACAAAGAAAATATGAAAGTACATGAATAAATAAATAAAAAAAAAATTAAAAAGAAATAAAGTTAATGAAAAATAAAAAAAAAAAGCAATAGAAAATAACCAACAATGATAAATAAATAAAAAGAAAAAGAAAAAATCTAAAGCATTATAAAAATTTTTGAAAAAATAAATAAAAGAAGAAAAAAAATTAAAGGAAAAAAAAAGATAAGTAAAATGCAAAAAAAAAAAGAAAATAATACCAATAAGAAAAAAAATAATAAAAAATGTACAAAAATATAATAAAAATATAAAAATTAAGAAAAAAAAATAAAAAAGATAAAAATTGAATAAAAATTTAAAAAATGAAAAGGAGTGACAAAATGAAAAAAGTTTGTTTAAAAAATACAAAAAAGTTGAAAAACATATAAGAAATAATAAGAAAACAATATAAAAAATCCAAGACAAAAAACTAAGAAGGAGAAAAGTTAATGCAAAATAAAATGGAAAACCAAAGAAGCAAATACAAAAAAAAAGTATGAGAATTTAAAAACGTAAATAAGAAATAAAAAAAAATTTGCAAAAAAAAAAAAGATAAAAGATTTGAAATAAAAAAAGAATATAAAAATTTTTAAAAATGAAAAAATTAAAAGAAATAAAAATATGAAAGCAAATGAAAAAAAAAAAAGCAAAAAGAAAGTAAATTTGAAAGGAAAAAAATTATTGAAAATTATAAAATAGAACGAAAAATTGCAAAAAAAAGGGGACAAAAAATAAGAAAAAAATAAAAAAGGTTCACAAAAGAAAAATAAATTTTTTTTGAAGTTTATACAAATTTTTTAAAATATAAATAAAAAATAAAAAAAATAAATTAAGAGAAAATATTAATATAAAAGATAAAATAAAATAAAATACTAAAAAAATAACAATTAAAAATAAGCAAAAACAAAAAAAAAGTAAGAAAATAAAAAATTAGAGAATAAAAAAATGTAAAAAGACAAAATGAATAAAAATTTCAAATATAAAATAGAAAAAACTTTTAGTTTATAATATACAAAGAAAACAAAAAAAAAATAACAAATATAAAAAAAAAAGATATAAAAAATAAAATAAAAGTCAATAGGAAATAGAAATAAAAACAAAAGGAATTGCAGAAAAAAAAGTCTGAGATTTTAAAATTGTGAAGAAGAAATAAAAAAAAATGTGAACAAAAAGGTATAAGAAAAAGCAAAAAAAAAATAACAAATGAGAAAATGTTAATGAAAATTAATAAAAATGCAATTGAAAATAACCAACAATAATAAAATAAAAAAAAAAAGAAAAAAAGATTGAAAAATAAAAAATCCAAAACATTCTGAAAATTTATGAAAATTTAAATAGAGAAACAAAATAAAAATAAAATAAGAAAAAATATTAACGTAAAATAAAAAAAGAAACAAAATACAAAAAATGAAAAAAAAATCAATACCAATAAGAAATAAAAAATACAATAAAAATATAAAAAGTAAGAAAATAAAAAATAATGAACGAAAAATAAAAAAATACAAAAATTGATTAAAAATTTCAAAAATGAAAAGGAATGACAAAATGAAAAAAAATAGTTTAAAAAATACAAAAAATTGAAAAACATATATGAAATAACAAGAAAACAATATAAATTGAAAAAAGAGAAGTTATTGCAAAAAAAAAAAAAGAAAATCAAAGGAGAAATTGAAAAAAAAAAGTATGAGAATTTCAAAACGAAAATATGAAAAAAAGAAATTTGTGAAAAAAATAAGAAAAGCAAGAATAGAATAAAAATGAAAAGACAAAAGATTTGAAATAAAAAAAAAAGGAAAAAATATTAAAACAATGAAATGATGAAAACAAATAAAAATGAAAGCATGTGAAAAAAAAAAGGCAAAAAGAAAGAAAATTTTGATGGAAAAAAGTTTTTGAAAAATTATAAAATAGAACAGAAAATAGCAAAAAAAAAAGACAATAAGAAAATGAAAAAATAAAAATAAGAAATTTTTATTTTTATAAAATTTTTTAAAATATAGTTTTAAAATAAATGAAAAAATAAATTAAGGAAAAATATTATTATAAAAGAAAAAATAAAATAAAATATTAAAAAAGAAAAAAATAAACAAAAACAAAAAATAAAAAAGGAAGAAAAAATAGCTAATAAAAATTATAAAAAGACAAAATGAAGAAAATTTTAAAATATAAAATAGGAAAAACTTTTAGTTCAGAATATACAAAGAAAAACAAAAAAATATAACAAATATTAAAAAATGACAAATAATCAAACATAAAAAAAATAGAATAAAAAGTCAATACAAAATATAAATAAAAGCAAAAGGATGTACACAAAAAGAGAAGTCTTGAGATTTTGAAATTGTAAAGAAGAAATAAAAAAAAATGTGAACAAAAAGATATAAGAAGAAGCAAGAAAAAATAAAAAAATAAAAATACAAAATATAAAAAAAATGAAAACAAAAAAATGAAAGCAAATAAACAAATAAGTTAAAAGAAAAAGAAAAAAAATTACTGAAGAATTATAAAAATAAAATAGAAAGTACCAAAAAAATAAAAAATGACAACAAAAATGAGATAAACCAAAAGAAAAAAAATTAAAATATAAAGTAAATATCCATAACATTATAAAATTTTTATAAAGAATAGCAAAAATTAACAATAAAAATAAAAATAAAAAAGAAAATGTATTAAAGCAAGAGGAAAAAGATAAAATAAGTAATAAAAAAGAGAAAAAAATAAAAAATAAAAAAACACAAAATAAAAAAATAAAGAAGTAAGGAAAAGAAAAAATGAGTCAAATTTTTTAAAAATACAAAAACTAATAAAAATGAAAAAAAATGAGTATAAAAATTATAAAAATTAAAACAAAATGAAAAAGATAATATAAGTATTAAAAAAAGGAAAAAATTAAAAATAAACAAAAGCGCAAAATGGAAAAAATAAGTAAAGAAATGAAAAAATAATGGGTCAAAAGAAAAAATTAAAAAAAAATACAAAAACAAAAAAACTTTTCAGAAATAAAGAAAAAATGACAAAATAGTAAAACATTTAGTTGATAAAATACAAACAAAAAATAAAAAATAAAACAAATAGTAAGAAATAAAGATATAAAAAATCCTAGAAGAAAATATAAAAAATGAAAATGGGTGACAAAGTAGAAAAAAATAATTTAGAAAATACAAGCGAAAAAAAGTAATAAGAAAAAAAATCAAAAATAAAAAAATTAAGAAAGGAAAATTTTTTACAGAAAATAAAAAAAAAACCAAAACAAAAAAGTGCAAAAAAGAATGGTAACAAGAAATAGAAAGAAATTTCTAAACAAAATTAGAAAAACAAGAAAAAAAAAATGAAATCAAACAAAAAAAAGTTTATAAAAAATTTTAAAACAAAGAAAAAAATGCAATCAAAAAAAATATGAAAGCACATGAAAAAAAAAGTAAAGATAAAAAAAAAATTAAAAGGAAATAAAGTTAATGAAAAAAAATACAATAGAAAATATCCAACAATGATAAATAAATAAAAAGAAAAAAATTCCAAAAATTATAAAAATTTATGAATATATAAATAAAAAAGAAATAAAAAATAAACCAAAATAAAAATAAAATAGGAAAAAGGAAAAAAAAGGAAAAAAATCAATACCAATAAGCAAAGAAAAAATAAAAAATAATCAAAAATATAATCAATAATAGTAATAAAAAATGAAAAGGATTGACAAAATGAAAAAAAAATGAGTTTAAAAAATACAAAAAAATTGAAAAACATATAAGAAATAATAAGAAAA
This sequence comes from Durio zibethinus, assembly GCF_047325235.1. Classification (NCBI taxonomy): domain Eukaryota; kingdom Viridiplantae; phylum Streptophyta; class Magnoliopsida; order Malvales; family Malvaceae; genus Durio; species Durio zibethinus. The sequence continues at coordinate 17,878,454 of NC_143177.1, forward strand.
CAATATAAAAAATCAAAGACAAAAAGCTAAAAAAGAGAAAAGTTAATGCAAAATAACAATGAAAACCAAAGAAGAAAATGGAAAAAAAAAAGTATGAGAATTTAAAAACGCAAATAAGAAATAAAAAGAAATTTGCAAGAAAAAGAAAAATGAAAAGATAAAAGATTTGAAATAAAAAAAATATAAAAAAGTTTAAAACAATGAAAAAATTAAAACAAATAAAAAATGAAAGCATATGAAAAAAAAAGCAAAAAGAAAGAAAATTTTGGAGGAAAAAAGTTATTGAAAAACTATAAAATAAAAAAAAAAGCAAAAAAAAGATAAAAAATAGTAAAATAAATTAAAAAAGATTCACGAAATAAAAATAAAAATTTAGAAGTTTATACAAAATTTTTAAAATATAAATAAAAATAAAGGAGAAAAAATTAAGTGAAAATATTAATATAAACGAAAAAATAAAATACCAAGAAAATACTACTAAAAATAAAGAAAAACAAAAAGTAAAAAAACAAGAAAATGAAAAATTAGAGAATAAAAAAATATAAAACGACAAAATGGATAAAAATTTCAAATATAAGATAGAAAAAACTTTTCGTTTAGAATATGCAAAGAAAAACAAAAAAATATAACAAATGTAGAAAAAAATATATAAAAAGTCAAAGACAAAAAATAAAATAAAAGTCAATACAAAATATAGATAAAATCAAAATGAAGTTTAGAAAAAAACAAAAGACTAAGATTTTAAAATTGTAAAAAAGAAATAAAAAAAAATCTGAACAAAAAGATATAAGAAAAAGCAAGAAAACAATAAAAAATAAAAATACAAAATACAGAATATATAAAAATGATTAAAACAAAAAAATGAAAGTAAATGAATAAATAAGTTAAAAAAAAGAATTAATGAAAAATTATAAAAATAGAATAGATAATAGCAAAAAAATTAAAAAAAATGACAACAAAAATGCGACAAACCAAAAGAAGAAAAGATTAAAAAATAAAATAAATATCCATGACATTATAAAATTTTTATAAAAAATAACAAAAATTAACAATAAAAAATAAAAGAAAAAATAAAATAATTACTAAAAATTGAAAAATTAAAAATAAACAAAAACACAGTTAAAAAAAAGTAAGAAAATGAAAAAATGAGTCAAAAGAAAAAACTGGTAAAAATAAAAAAAAGAAAAGAAAAAGACAATAGAAAAAATTTTAGTTTATAAAATACAAACAAAAAATAAAAAGAAAAAAAAATGTGGATAAAAAACACAAATTAAAAAAAAACCTTAAAAAAATAAAAAATGAAAAAAATAAAGATAAAAAGTAAAAAGAGTACGAAAAGAAAAAAATAATAGAAAATAATGTAAATGACCAATTAGATTGGTGCAACAAAAAATCAAAGTAAAAAAAAAATTACATAGCAAAAAAATAATATAATGAAAACAAGAAAAAAGGTATTTTGTAAAAAGAAAAAAGAAAATATACTACGTAACAAAAATATAATAAATGAAAAATTAGGAAAATGTATGAACAGTAAAAAAACAGAAAGCTTTAAAAAAGGAAATAAATAAAGAAATAAAAAAATTCTACAAAGTTCAATCTTTAATTTATGTTTTAAAACTTAATTTGAATTTGAATTTGAAAGTTTATGTGCAAAATATTTTGATTTTTAAATTTTTGATTTTTAAATCGTTAAAAAATGACAAAATAGAAAACAAATTTAGTTTATAAAATACAAACAAAAAATAAAAAATATAACAAATAATAAGATATAAAGATATAAAAAATGAAAGATAAAAAATTAAAAGAAGTTCAAAAATGAAAATGGATGACAAAGTATAAAAAAAATTTAATTTAGAAAATACAAGCAAAAATAATATAAAATTTTTATAAAAAAACAAAAATAACAAAAATTTAAAATAAAAAATAAAAGGAAAAAAAGAAAATAAGCATTAAAAAAGAGAAATTTTTTTTTAAAAAAGCACAAAATAGAAAAAATAAAAAAAAAGCGAATGAAAAATTAACGAGTCAAAAGAAAAAAATTGTAAAAATGCAAAAACTAAAAAAATTTCAAAAATGAAGAAAAAAATGACAATATAGAAAAAAATTTAGTTTATAAAATAGAAACAAAAAATAAAAAATATAACAAATAATAAGATATAAAAATATAAAAAATGAAAGATAAAAAATTAGAAGAAGTTCAAAAATGAAAATGGATGATAAAGTATAAAAAAATTTAATTTAGAAAATAAAAGCAAAAATAATATAATACAAAAAAATCAACGATATAAGAATTAACAAGGGGAAAAGTTAAAACAAAATAAAAATAAAAACAAAAGAAGGAAGTGTAAAAAAAAAACAAGAAATAAAAAGAATTCTGTGAAAAAAATTAGAAAAACAAGAAAAAAAAATGAAGAGGCAAAAATATGAAATAAAATAACAAGAAAAAAGTGAAAACAAAAAAAAAATTAAAGCACATGAAAAAATAAGTAAAAAAAAAAAGAAAAATTTAAAAGGAAAAAGAGTTAATGAAAAATTATAAAAATACAACAGAAAATAACCAACAACGATAAATAAAAAAAATAAAAAATAAAAAAAAATCCAAAACATTATAAAAGTTTATGAAAATATAAATAAAGAATGAAAAAAAAAATAAACCAAAGTAAAAAATTAAAATAAAATAAGAAAAAAAATATTAAAGCAAAACAAAAAATATAAATAAAATACAAAAAAATATAAAATATAAAAAACAAAAAAATCATAAATAAAAAAAGACAAAAATTGAATAAAAATTTCAAAAATGAAAGGAAATGACAAAATAGAAAAAATATTTTAAAAAATACAAAAAATTGACAAACATAGAAGAAATAATAAGAAAACAATATAAAAAATTAAAGATAAAAAATTAAAAAATAGAAAAGTTAATGCAAAATAAAAATGAAAACCAAAGAAGAAAATGCAACAAAAAAATTATAAGAATTTAAAAATGAAAAGAAGAAATAAAAAGAAATTTGTGAAAAAATTAAGAAAAGAATAAAAATGAAAAGACAAAAGATTTATGAAAAATAAAAATTCCAAGGAAGTGTAAAAAAAAAATGGACACAAGAAATAGAAAGAATTTTGTGAAAAAAATTAGAAAAACAAGAAAAAAAAAATAAAGAGGCAAAAATATGAAATAAAATATAAAGAAAAAAAGTTTTATAGAAAATTTTAAAACAAAAAAAAAAGTGAAAACAAAAAAAAATGAAAGCACATGAAAAAATAAGTAAAAAAAAAATTTTAAAGGAAAAAGATTTAATGAAAAATTATAAAAATACAACAAAAAATAACCAACAATGATAAACAAAAAAGGAAAAGAAAAAAAAGATACAAAAATATAAAAATCCAAAACATTATAAAAATTTAAGAAAATACAAATAAAGAAAGAAATAAAAAATAACAATGAAATAAAAAAAATATTAATGCAAAACAAAAAAGATAAATAAAATACAAAAAATCTAAAATAAACAAAAATACAATAAAAAATATAAAAAGTAAGAAAATAAAAAAAGACAAAAATGAAAGGAAATGACAAAATAGAAAAAATATTTTAAAAAATGCAAAACAATATAAAAAATCAAAGAGAAAAAATTAAAAAAAAAAAAGTTAATGCAAAATAAAAATGAAAACCAAAGAAGAAAACGAATAAAAAAAACTATAAGAATTTAAAAATGAGAATAAGAAAGAAAAAGAAATTTGTGAAAAAATTAAGAAAAGAATAAAAATGAAAAGACAAAATATTTATGAATAAGAAACAAGAAATAAAAAGAATTTCGTGAAAAAAATTAGAAAAATAAGAAAAAAATAAAAAATAAAGAGGCAAAAATATGGAATAAAATAAAAAGAAAAAAAGTTTTATAAAAAATTTTAAAACAAAAAAAAAAGTGAAAACAAAAAAAAATATAAAAGCACATGAAAAAATAAGTAAAAAAAAAAAATAAAAAGGAAAAAGTGTTAATGAAAAATTATAAAAATACAACAAAAAATAACCAACAACGATAAATAAAAAAATCCAAAACATTAAAAAATATAAATAAAAAAATTAAACGAAAATAAAAAATAAAAATAAAATACGAGAAAATATTAAAGCCAAACAAAAAAAGATAAATCTAAAATAAAAAAATATAAAATATAAAATAAACAAAAAGATAATAAAAAATAAAAAATAGTAAAATCAAAAATAAAAAAAGACAAATTGAATAAAAATTTAAAAAATTAAAGGAAATGACAAAGTGGAAAAAATATTTTAAAAAATACAAAAAATTGAAAAACATATAAGAAATAATAAGAAAACAATATAAATAAAAAAAGCCAAAAAATTAAAAATGAGAAAAGTTAATGCAAAATAAAAATGAAAACAAAAGAAGAAAATACAACAAAAAAACCTATAAGAATTTAAAATTGAAAATAAGAAATAAAAAAAAAAATTGTGAAAAAATTAAGAAAAGAATAAAAATGAAAATACAAAAGATTTATGAAAAATAAAAAATCCAAGGAAGTGTAAAAAAAAAGGAAAACAAGAAATAAAAAGAATTTTGTGAGAAAAATTAAAAAAAACAAGAAAAAATAAAAAATAAAGAGGCAAAAATATGAAATAAAATAAAAAAAAAGTTTTGTAGAAATTTTTAAAAGAAAGAAAAAAGTGAAAACAAAAAAAATATGAAAGCACGTGAAAAAATAAGTAAAAAAAAAAAATTTAAAAAGAAAAAAAGTTAATAAAAAATTATAAAAATATAATAGAAAATAACCAACAACGTTAAATAAAAGAAGAGAAGAAAAAAAGGTAAAAAAAATCAAAAAATAAAAAAATTATAAAAATTTATGAAAATATAAATAAAGAAATAAAAAATAAGCCAAAATAAAAAATAAAAGTAAAATAAGAAAAAAATATTAAAGCAAAACAAAAAAGATAAATAAAAAACAAAAAAATATAGAATAAAAAATATAAAAAGTAAGAAAATAAAAAATAAAAAAAAGATAAAAGATAAAAATTGAATAAAAATTTCAAAAATGAAAGGAAATGACAAAATAGAAAAAATATTTTAAAAAATACAAAAAATTGAAAAACACAAAAGAAATAATAAGAAAATATAAAAAAATCAAAGACAAAAAATTAAAAAAGATAAATGTTAATACAAAATAAAAATAAAAACCAAAGAAGAAAATGCAACAAAAAAAACCATAAGAATTTAAAAATGAAAATAAGAAATAAAAAGAAATTTGTGAAAAAATTAAGAAAAGAATAAAAATGAAAAAACAAAAGATTTATGAAAAATAAAAATTCCAAGGAAGTGTAAAAAAAAATGGAAACAAGAAATAAAAAAAATTTTGTGAAAAAAATTAGAGAAACAAGAAAAAATAAATAGACCAAAATATGAAATAAAATAAGAAAAAAAAAGAAAGCATAAAAAAAAATAAGTAAAAAAAAGGAAAAATTTAAAAAGAAAAAAAAAGTTAATGAAAAATTATAAAAATACAACAAAAAATAACCAATAATGATAAACAAAAAAAGAAAAGAAAAAAAAGATACAAAATTATAAAAATCGAAAACATTATAAAAATTAAAAAAAATACAAATAAAGAAAGAAATAAAAAATAACAATGAAATAAAAAAAATATTAATGCAAAACAAAAAAGATAAATAAAATACAAAAAATCTAAAAGAAACAAAAATACAATAAAAAATATAAAAAGTAAGAAAATAAAAAAAGACAAATGAAAGGAAATGACAAAATAGAAAAAATATTTTAAACAATACAAAAAATTTAAAAACATATAAGAAATAATAAGAAAAGAATATAAAAAATCAAAGACAAAAAATTAAAAAAGAGAAAAGTTAATGCAAAATAAAAATGAAAACCAAAGAAGAAAATGCAACAAAAAAAACTATAAGAATTTAAAAATGAAAATAAGAAATAAAAAGAAATTTGTGAAAAAATTAAGAAAAGAGTAAAAATGAAAAGACAAAAGATTTATGAAAAATAAAAAATCCAAGGAAGTGTAAAAAAAAAATGGAAACAAGAAATAAAAAGAATTTTGTGAAAAAAATTAGAAAAACAAGAAAAAATAAAAAATGAAAAGGGAAAAATCTGGAATAAAATAAAAAGAAAAAAAATTTTACAGAAATTTTTAAAACAAAGAAAAAAGTGAAAACAAAAAAAATATGAAAGCACATGAAAAAATAAGTAAAAAAAGAAAAAAATTTAAAAGAAAAAAGAGTTAATGAAAAATTATAATAATACAACAAAAAATAACCAATAACGATAAATAAAAAAAAAGATAAAAAAATAAAAGAATCAAAAACATTATAAAAATTTTAAAAAATATACGAAAATAAAAAATAAAAAATAAAAAAATATTAAAACCAAAAAATAAAAGATAAATAAAGTGCAAAAAAATATAAAATATTTAAAAAAATAAAGGAAAAATGACAAAATAGAAAACAAATTTAATTTAAAAAATACAAACAAAAAATAAAAAATATAACAAATAATAAGATATAAAAATAAAAAATTAAAAGTTCAAAAATGAAAAGGGATGAGAAAGTAGAAAAAAATTTCATTTAGAAAATACAAGCAAAAATAATGTAATAAGGAAAAAAAATAAACTATACAAAAATTAACAGAAGGAAAAGTCAAAATAAAATAAAAATAAAAACAAAACAAGGAAGTGTAAAAAAAAAAAAAGAAATAAAAAAAATTTTGTGAAAAAATTTAAAAAAACAAGAAAAAAAAATGAGGAGACTAAAATATGAAATAAAATAAAAAGAAAAAGGTTTTATAGAAAATTTTAAAACAAAGAAAAAAGTGAAAACAAAAAAAAATGAAAACACTTGAAAAAATAAGTTAAAAAAAAGAAAAATTTAAAAGAAAAAACAGTTAATGAAAAATTATAAAAATACAATAAAAAATAACCAGCAACGATAAATAAAAAAAGAAAAAAAATAAAAAAATAAAAAAATCCAAAACATTATAAAAATTTATGAAAATATAAAAAATAAACTCTATAAAAATTAACAGAAGGAAAAGTCAAAACAAAATAAAAATAAAAACAAAACAAGGAAGTGTAAAAAAAAAAAAGAAATAAAAAGAATTTTGTGAAAAAATTTAGAAAAACAAGAAAAAAAATGAAGAGACTAAAATATGAAATAAAATAAAAAGAAAAAAGTTTTATAGAAAATTTTAAAACAAACAAAAAGTGAAAAAAAAAAATGAAAACACTTGAAAAAATAAGTAAAAAAAAAAGAAAAATTTAAAAGAAAAAACAGTTAATGAAAAATTATAAAAATACAATAAAAAATAACCAGCAACGATAAATAAAAAAAGAAAAGAAAAAAAGGTAGAAAAATAAAAAAATCCAAAACATTATAAAAATTTATGAAAATATAAATAAAGAATGAAATAAAAAATAAAAATAAAATTAAAAAAATTAATGGAAAACAAAAAAGATAAATAAAATACAAAAAATCTAAAATAAACAAAAATACAATAAAAAATATAAAAAGTAAGAAAATAAAAAAAAAAAAAGACAAATGAAAGGAAATGACAAAATAGAAAAAAATATTTTTAAAAAATACAAAAAATTGAAAAACATATAAGAAATAATAAGAAAACAATAAAAAATCAAAGACAAAATATTAAAAATGAGAAAAGTTGATGCAAAATAAAAATGAAAACCAAAGAAGAAAATGCATATTATACAATCCAAAATAATAAGTAATAAATAAAATAATCCAAATTGTATTAAATAAAAGATAAATATTATACAATATAATTTTGTTAATTAAATAAATTACACGATAAATAAAATAAATTTCAAGATAAAATACAAGACGATCTTAATTAGATATCTAATTAGTATACATGCACATAACACCTTTCATTTTTAATGAAGTCAAAATCTCATTCAACAATGTTTAATAATAGGGTGATCTGCATTTAAGTTAAGCACAAGCAACATGCCACATATATAGAGAATAGTGCTATTTTAGAAATAAAGACAATCCAACTTGAACTTCATGATTTAAGACCATAATGAACTAATCCTAAAGCAGAAAGATTCGAGACAAAGACTGTATGCAAAATAAACCTAATCACATCCATTGCTCACAAATCAGACATTATAAATGTTTTAACTCGAAAACCCAAAGATACGAAAGTAGAAGGCCTTTAAGAATCTAAAGAAAAATTAAAACTAAAGCAACAAAACCTTAACAAGAAAAGACTATAACGAAAGGCCAAAGATAAGAGGTAGTTTTACATCTCAACATAAATATACAACAATTATATACCAAAGCTAAAAAACAACAGCCACCAACCACATCATAAGTCAGGATGCTTCCAATAATAACAGTGTTACTTAAGAAAACAAAGTCTATATTATAATCAAAAACACATAATTTTAGCAACTTTAATCAAACTCTTCATGATCTGAAATGTACTAGAACAAGTACAATTATCATTGAAAGTTACCATACAATACAACAAAAATTCTATGCAAGATCATAGACTTTCAAAGTTACCAAATGCACTCATCCTCAGTGCGAGGCTGGATTAAGTTTTTGAAATTAAACCTAAGATTACAATTTGTCATGCAACAGAGTTGAACTAGCAAAATAAAAAAATAAAAAATAGAAAACTCAACCATACAAATTTGGAGTACACTGCTATACAATCTCTAATTCCTCTCTCTAGCAAATCGTGTTCGGAGTACACGATCAACTAATTTCCGTATATACTACTAAATGCAACCACAATTAAGAAAAATTTACAAAACTACAACCTGTACACAAAAGATAAAACTAAAATTTAAATGGAATGTTAAAGCATAAGAGATCAAATATTAATTGAAGTTCAGATCAAACTCCAGCAAGTCAAAAGCACTATAACAAAAAATTAGACATTAACCAGAAGCTATGGGAATGAAATCTAGAAGCCAACTTGCAGAATAAAATCAACAAACACACAGACATAGAAATTTTGAAACTTTAATTCCTTCTATCCTGCAAGGTATGCTTGGAGCACATAGCCCATTAAGCTTCAAAGAGACAAACAGATGACAACTAAGCACACTCAAGAATGAAAAAACCACAACCCAAGAATTTTTTTTGTAGTAACATTCTCCTAATGCATTCTCAAACAACTTCATCAAATTAGATGCAACCACAATGAAAAGTTTGACATCATCATCAATAACTAAAAAGCCAAGCCAATGAAACCTAAGAACCTCATCTGTCATGCCACAGAGAGAAAAACAAGAAGAAAACTCCCATACACAGAGCCACACAAATTTTTAATCCTTAAATCCTACACACAGCCATACAAATTTAGAATCCATAATTCCCCTGCAAGTCATTCTTGGATCACACAGCGCATTAAGTTTCATACAGACCATCAGATCACAACCACACTAAAAGAACAACCCAAGGGAATTTTTCAAAGTAAAGTTACAAAACCCTAATTTATGTAAAAATTTAAAAATGACACAAGAAGACAATCTCAATGAGAAAGACACCAACTGAGAGCCTATGACAACATATATTTAAAGTTTCAAAGAATCCAACAAAAGGAAATAATCTTCCTTTTAAGCATTCAACCACAATGCATGTCAAAATTAAATTACAAAAATTGAACCTAGCAAACCAGTCTGCCCTGTAATAAATAGAGTGAAACCAACAAAATAAAAACCTCCCTAAACACATACCTACAAACACGAGGCACAGAAATTAAATTTACTGCTTGAAGCACACAAGGAGAAAAACAATAGGGAAACTCTCATACACAGTCACATAAATTTTTAATCCTTAAATGCTACACAACCATAGAAAACAAGGAGAAAAACAATAGGGAAACTCTCATACACAGTCACATAAATTTTTAATCCTTAAATGCTACACAACCATAGAAATTTAGAATCCATAATTCCCCCTACACTACAAAACAACAAGGAAACTCTCATACACATATTTAGAATTTCAAAGAATCCAGCAAAAGAAAATAATCTTCCTTTTAAACATTTGACCACAATGCATGTCAAAATTAAGTTTCAAAAATTGAACCCAACGAACCAACCTGTTCTGTAACAAACAGAGTAAAATCAACAAAATAAAAAACTCTCAAAATACACCTACACACACATCAGGCACAAAAATTGAATTCAACTAATCATGCAAGTCATTAGCTTAGAGCACACAAAAAGAAAAATAACAAGGAAACTCCCATACACAGTCACACAAATTTTTAGAATCCTTAATTCTCCTTACACTACAAGTCATTCTTGGAGCACATAGCGCATAAGTTTCATAGAGACCAACAAATCACAAACCACACTAAAGGAAGAACAACCCAAAGAATTTTCCAAAGTAAAGTTACAAAGCCCTAATTTATGTAAAAATTTAAAAATGACACGAAGAATCCAGAGACAATCCCAATGCGAAAGACACCAACTGAGAGCCTATGACAACATATATTTAGAGTTTCAAAGAATCTAGCAAAAGAAAATAATCTTCCTTTCAAACATTCAACCACAATGCATGTCAAAATTAAATTACAAAATTTGAACCTAGCAAACCAATCTGCCCTGTAACAAATAGAGTAAAACCAATAAAATAAAAACCTCCCTAAACACATACCTACACACACAAGAGACACAGAAATTGAATTCACTGCTTGAAGCACACAAGGAGAAAAGCAACAGGGAATCTCCTATACACACAACCACATAAATTTTTAATCCTTAAATGCTATACAACCGTAGAAATTTAGAATCCTTGATTCCCCCTATACTACAAAGCAACAAGAAAACTCTCATACACATATTTAGAGTTTCAAAGAATCCAGCAAAAGGAAATAATCTTCCTTTTAAACATTTGACCACAATGCATGTCAAAATTAAGTTTCAGAAATTGAACCCAACAAACCAACATGTTCTGTAACAAACAGAGTGAAATCAACAAAATAAAAAACTCTCAAAATATACCTACACACACATCAGACACAGAAATTGAATTCAGCTAATCATGCAAGCCAATAGCTTAGAGCACACAAAGAGAAAAACAATAAGGAAACTCTCATACACAGCCACACAAATTTTTAATCCTTAAATCCTACACACATACAACTTTAGAATCCTTAATTCCTCCTACGCTACAAGTCATTCTTGGAGCACATAACGCATAAGTTTCATAGAGACCAACGAATCACAAACCACACTAAAGGAAGAACAACCCAAGGAATTTTCCAAAGTAAAGTTACAAAGCCCTAATTTATGTAAAAATTAAAAAATGACACAAGAAGAATCCAGAGACAATCTCAATAAGAAGGACACCAACTGAGAACCTATGACAACATATATTTAGAGTTTCAAAAAATCCAGCAAAAGGAAATAATATTCCATTTAGGCATTCAACCATAATGCATATCAAAATTAAATTACAGAAATTGAACCTAACAAACCAATCTGCCCTGTAACAAATAGAGTAAAACCAACAAAATAAACCCTCCCTAAACACATACCTACAAACACAAGAGGCACAGAAATTGAATTCACTGCTTGAAGCACACAAGGAGAAAAACAACAGGGAATCTCTTATACACAGCCACATAAATTTTTAATCCTTAAATGCTACACAACCATAAAAATTTAGAATCCTTGATTCCCCCTACACTACAAAACAACAAGGAAACACCCATACACATATTTAGAGTTTCAAAGAATCCAGCAAAAGGAAATAATCTTCCTTTTAAACATTTGACCACAATGCACATCAAAATTAAGTTTCAGAAATTGAACCCAACAAACCAACCTGTTCTGTAACAAACAGAGTGAAATCAACAAAACAAAAAACTCTCAAAATATACATACACACATATCAGGCACAGAAATTGAATTCAGCTAATCATGCAAGCCATTAGCTTAGAGCACACAAAGAAAAAAACAAGGAAACTCCCATACACAGTCACACAAATTTTTAATCCTTAAATCCTACACACATACAACTTTAGAATCCTTAATTCCCCCTACACTGCAAGTCGTTCTTAGAGCACATCGCGCATAAGTTTCATAGAGACCAACAAATCACAAACCACACTAAAGGAATTTTCCAAAGTAAAGTTACAAAGCCCTAATTTATGTAAAAGTTTAAAAATGAAACAAGAAGAATCAAGACACAATCTCAATGAGAAAGACACCAACTGAGAGGCTATGATATTTAGAGTTTCAAAGAATCCAGCAAAATGAAATAATCTTCGCATTCAAGCCCAATGCATGTCAAAATTAAGTTTTAGAAATTTAACCTAACAAACAGAGTGAAACCAACATAACAAAAAATTCTCAAAATACGCCTACACACACAAGATGCACAAAAATTGAATTCACCTTATACTGCAAGCCATTTGCTTAGAGCACAGCCCATACAGATAATCTTCTTTTGAAGCAGCAATTTCTATCCTCGTCAAAATTAAGTTTCAGAAATTAAAAGAAAGAAACCATTCTATCCTACAACAAAAAGATTGTAACAAACAAGACAAGAAACTTGCAAAATATACATACACAAGACGCACAGAAATTGAATTCCTCCTTATCATGCAAGCCATTCGCTTAGAGCAGACAACTACTAAATAATATCCACTTAAGAAGCCACAACTAAGGGGTTTTTCAAAAAGTTAAATTCCAAAAACTAAACTAATATAGATAAATGTGTCACAAGAAAAATCAAAACATGACATAACAAAGCCTCAATGAGAAAAAAACGAAAACTATGAATGGCCAAAGATGATAACTAACTCCAATAACAAAAGAGGCAAGAAATCTTCCTTTTAACACTCAACCTTTGGGTTTGGTGGTACTTAGTTTCAGAAATTAAACCTAAGAAATTAATCCATCAAGCAATAAAGTTGAACCAACAAAAAATAACTAACTCCTAACATGCACAACACACAGCTATACAAATTTGAATCTCTAATTCTTCCCATCTTTGCAAGCTTGCAAGCACACAATCCATTGAGCTCTATAGAGACTACCAAATAACAATCATACTTACGAAACCACAATCCAAAGATTTTTTCAAAAGCAAAATTACAAAACTCAACTCATGTACACAAAAAATGAAAAATGAAACAAGAAGAATCTGATATAACAAAATCTTAATGAGAAAAGATATCGACAGAAATGCTTAGGAATATTATGTTTCCATTTCAAAGAGCCAAATAACAAGAGGAAGCTTCATTCAAAGTCACGTCCCATTCTAAAATCAGCAAGATGTGATATAATAAGTCCATACCACTTAAGTTAAATGCAATTGTCATGGAATCAAATAATCTTAGTGGACCAAAACCGAACATGAAAACAAAATCTCAACAAGAAAAGACATCTATAGAGATGCTTAGGGATATTATTGTTTCCATTCAACGTGTCATATAACAATTACATACTAGTTGAGTTAAACACAATTGTCATGCCATATGATAATTTTAGTGTTTCCCCCAAGTATAACTATAACAATGCTATTTGAGAAATAAAAATAGAACTTGGGGCCCATGCAACAACTACAAAAAAAGCAAGCCAAAACTGATCAAAACCAATGCAGCAAGTAAACAAAATGAAGACAAGGACAGCTAGCAAATAAAATAAAAGTAAGGCAATAAGAAATGAATAAAGCAACAGCTAACCACATTCATTACCAACTCATTTTACTGATTAAACAACCCCAAGCTCACAAATAAAGTATTATAACCTTAACCTAAACTCAAAACCTACAATATATCCTAAATAAATTAAACCCCAATACAACCCTAAGATAATTATCCATTACTTTCTAAATAGAAGGCCTTATATTGTTGAAGACTAACCCTAACCTTAAGACAACATTAACTTACTTTCTCAATGAATAATCATAACATAACATAAGAAAAACTCAATGAGAACACACATTTAATGAAAGACGAAAAAAGACACGTATTTAGAGTTTTAGAGAATACAATATGAAACGAGGTAAGCTTTCTTTTGAAGTGGCATATCATTCAACATATGGTATCGCAAAGTAGTAGCCTCGATAAGTTCCTTTGGAACCAAAAAAAAATCCATTAAAAAAATTACATTTGTTCTGTGAATATCTCACTACTTTACAACCAATGCCATAAATAAACATGATGAAAATATTGGTATTTGTACTCACCTAGATAACCTCTCCCCATTTTAGTATCATTAATGCAAAAATTAATAGATTTCTACGAGCAAAACATTAAATGATAATTGATCTTCCTAAAAAAGTAGTTTCTCAATGATAATTACAAAAATCCTATACCATCAAAAAAATCCAAAATACTAACATCTATTGATTGGCAAATGCTAAAAGAGATTTTAATCAAACAAGAATATTTACAATTAAGGCTTAGGGCAAACACTAAAGGCCATCGTCTGCTTTATTCTTCAAGGTAAGACATAATTAAGGTCTTTTTGATTAAGTTGCAACATCAAATCTTTATCTTATAATTGAAAATTAACTACAAAGGCTCTTCTAGTACACTGGTTTGGGACATGAATGGGCCAAGATTTAAAAATTTTAAGAGCTTAATTTTTTAATTTCCAGGAGGTGAGATTGGACTTGAATCATGAAAAGCAACTAATGAATACTTTAACATAACTTTTGCATTTTTTTTTATCCTTTCTCCAATTTTCTTCGCCAAGTTAATAACTTTAGCCATGACACGTAAGTATGCACATTTAAGATTCTTCTGAATCCATCTTATCAGTTGTAATCATCTACATCATTGGTTTATACCCACTAGAAAAATTTCACGGTCGGTGGGTAAATTATGCCACAGGGTATGCTTCACCGTGCAATTGAACTCTCAATTAGATTCATATATGAACCATTAATGATAAAATTGTCAGTATGACTATAGCCGAAAGGAATCAACTCACCACACAAAGCAGAGTCCGTGGCTTTAGAGTGGTTATATTGTCAATAACCAGCTCAAATCCCTAAGGGGCATCAACTATCTCTACAATGGTCATTGCACCAAGCAAGAAAAAGCAAATTCAGTAGATGCATGTTTCAGCTCTGAAACAGCTAAATCAGTCGAAGGAGCCTACAAATGTGAATGGCCCAAGCATTATTACACAAGTATTAACAGATAAAGGCGGAAATAAATAAGAAAATGATTAAAAAAAAATTTTCGTACAGAAGTCAGATGCATCAGCATAAGTAGACCATAGAATTCCATTAATAAAGGGAGATAGTCATGGTAACCATTTGCAGAATTCTTAGTGATGGTAACAAGCCACACACAAACACAAACTTTGGCTCTCCCAATTGACCATGGGGGTAAGTACCTAGTTTTGCTATCTTAATTCATTGCTAGGGTAGTTCCTTGGAATTGGTTTAAATTGGAGATGCTCCCTCCTTTAAATGGGAAGTGGGCTCCAACATAAAATAAAAATAAAGGATATTAAATTGCAATGATCACTTCATAAAAAGACAAGCCATTGCTCACCAAAAAACATAGACCAATAAAACTAGTAGATCAGGAAATAAGTTTAGAGCCCAAGCATCCTGTATTTCACTAACTCTCGAATGAATAACGGGTCACGAGGCCACCACCAATGAACATGAGAGAAACAGGTAGAAACCTGACATAATACCGAATAAGCATCCAATACGCAACAGAATTTTGTGTTTTCATCCCAATTTATGAGAATGATAAATATGATGCAAACTACAAGAAGAGGGACAGCAGAAAAACACAGTCCAATCCTAAACATCTGAGAATCATTCTTACCCCTATGCTCCTTACCACCCATAAACTCACAGCCATCAACAATCTATTCCACTTTTATTGAAGGCTAGAAATTCTTCAAAGATAATGCCTCCATATCCTATTACAAAAAGCAATGCCATAGAAATATGCATTACGAAATTAGATCAAATTAAGAAAGGCTTCTGTGCATAATACAAGAATATACAAAATATTGGCCAAAGATGAAAAAATGATTACAACCTACAAAGAAAGGATTGCACAAGAAATTAAAGATAAACCTGGATGTTGGTAACCCATGATAGGTTAATTGCCACAGCCCCTGTTAAAGCTGCTGTGAAAACACCAATAGTTTTCAACAAATTAGTTTTTGGCTGGTAAGTAACTTCAAAATCTAACGAGCTAGCTTCATCAACTCAACATAAAGGATCACAGGGTCCAGAGGTTGAGGTCAGCTCCTATTGATATGCAAAGGTTATTTCAGTGTGTGGAAGAACCCAAAAATGAAGAAACACAGACACTACCGTTTTGCTATGATGGTTGGTTTTTATAGCAATTTGGAGAATGCTTTCTAAACAGCCTTTTGAGTAATCTTCCCTCATAAAGAGGATCATTACTCAGCCTCAATCCTGCCAATGAAGAATGAGAAACCAAGAAGAGTCATTTGAAAAATGTTCCTAGCCTTTACGATTCAGCATTTTTTACACAATGAGGCTACTTTCAGGACTTGAACTTGCTCATTTGAGCCCCTCAGCCAAAATCTTTTATATTACACCAGACAGTGTCTCCTAATCAACCCTCATATATCTAACTAAATCAATCTGATTTCTGAGCTAAACATCTGCAGAAGGTAATTTCCAATAGCAATAGCTTGAAATTCTATCAAATTATTTGACCTCCTCATTAACCAAGATAAAATCTTCAAATGTATGAACTAGCAGCACAGGCAAATGGGTACCCTTAAACTGGAGTACTTATAAGCAAGACAATAGATGACAAAAGACAAAATGAAATAAAAAAACACTCACCCAAATCATAAATCAATGAACATGCAAATGGGTACTCGTAAAGATAAAATTTTTCATAATGGCATAGTGATGAAAAGAACAAAAACCTCAAGCTGCTTTTCATTGTTGGGTTGAACTTTTTGTTGCCGTGCAATAACTTTCGTTATGGGGTTTACCTAGACTCATAATTGTTGTTATATTATTACATTATAAAATAAATCAAATTAAGAATTTTTTTTATTGAAAGAAAAAAAAGAACAATACTAATTTTTTTACTTGAGATACTATAACTAATTCAAGGTATGGATCCAATCTATAACTAAAGTTATAAAGGGGATACACTCATTCTTTTTGGTTTCTAACCTTTGGTGACATGGCTAACCAGTAAGGCGGGGGATTGCAAATCCCTTATTCCCCGGTTCAAATCAGGTTGTTGCTTGATCAACAAAAAACTTGGAACCCTATATTCTGCTTTGCTCATATGACTCAAAAAATTTTCTCTAGCAAAAACAAGTGCAAGAAAAGGACTCTTGATACTTTCTTGATTATAAACTTAGCAAGGTTTTGTCTTCAAAAATGTTGTAAATCCTTACGTCTAGGATTCAAGGAAAAATTAGAGTAGGGGAGGGGAATTAAATACTAATTTAATCACATACATATCAATTAGATCAACAAATGAATCAACAACAGCCTCTTATTTGAACTCTAAAACTCTCTTTTGTATTCCTACACAAATGAAATTGAAAAACAGATTGATTAACATTATTTGAAAAAATCATAAAGTTCATAACGAACTTAAAATCATTGTGCATATCAAAATGACTAGTATTATTATTACTCATTATTAAAATTCACATTCAAAAAGAAGAGAGAAAATAGCATTTCTATTTATATTCTTTCCTTTTTTGTATTCCATTATAGAACTCTAGCGGAGAAAACACACAACGTGCTCGATGAAAAATTCTATTTTTCTTTAATTTTAATCTATTCAATGAAAAATTGAAACATGATAATTTTTTGCTAATTCCCTAAGGACATCATATCTAGATAGATGAAATACATTATTAGATAACTATAGCTGTGTAATAACTTTTGTTCTGGGGTTTACATAGAATCATAATTGTTGTTATATTATTATTATATAATATAAATCAAATTAAGAAATTTTTTTTTATTGAAAAAAAGAACAATACTAATTTTTTACTTGAGATACTATAACTAATTGAAGGTATGGTTCCAATCTATAACTAAAAAGGGGATACACTCGTTTTTTTTGTTTCTAACCTTTGGTGACATGGCCAACCAGTAAGGCGAGGGACTGCAAATCCCTTATTCCTCGGTGCAAATCAGGTTGTTGCTTGATCAACAAAAAACTTGGAACCCTATATTCTGTTTTGCTCATATAACTCGAAAAATTTTCTCTAGCAAAAACAAATGTAAGAAAAGGAATCTTGATGCTTTCTTGATTATAAACTTAGCGAGGTTTTGTCTTGAAAAATGTTGTAAATCCGTACATCCAAGATTCAAGGAAAAACTAGAGTAGTGGAAGGGAATCAGATAGCCCCTCCCCTATTAATGGAGGGGCTGCTAGAAGAGTCTTGAATTAGACTGGATATCATAATGGGAGTGTCTAATTAACAAATGAATGGTAAGTAATGAACAACAGTTAACTTTAGGAAGTTTTTCATGCTTTGAAAGCAAGGTTCAGACAACACATCATTGCAACATATGATTAATGCAATATATATGTATGCAGTAATCCCCCATTCCCCAAAAGACAAAAGGAAAAAGAGGGAGGCAAAGAAAATCTAATCCAAAGTGAAGCATCACATACATGTGTTGATCAACAATAGGTGACAGAAGCTAAAAGCACCCAGACAAGTAGACAACAGAGATTACATAGCATTTTTCACGTACAGGCCACAACCAAACGGAATAAGTCTATTGCAAATCATTGAAAAGCTTGCAGATCCTAACAAAAATGTTCACCTGATGGCACCAGCTGCTGCTTTGTGAAAATAAGCATGTGAATGCAACCGATCTTGAAATTTTAGCATTTCAACATATGCACAGAGTGTCATTTTCCGCAAACAATAAGAATGGAAATCAAATTGATCTTCAGCAATATCAGCATAGTGCTTCTCCACAGCTAAAAATTTCTTCAGGGCCCGTCCAAGATCACCTTGTCGAAAGTAACTTTCACCAGAAGCAAGTTCATACCTTCAAAAGATGGATAACACTCAGTAGGTGCACCCAAATTATAATTAGAGACAACAACATGTCGAAGGTAATAAACAAAAACAGACCACATGCACTGCATGTCATGAAGGTTGTTGTGCTGGTCCCCATCTTTTGTGAACAAAATAGCAGTTTTTTCTGCCAAAGCCACCTTCAAGAGTGGAAAAAGTTTGTGAACAGTACAGTAATACTGAAAGAAATTTACTGTGACAAATATTAACTATGATAAAAGATGAAGGGGGGAGCTTTAGAACCTGATCAGCCTGCAACATTCGCTTCACAGATTCACTGTTTATATAACGGTCTGCGAGATCCATACACCTAGCTTCATCTGCCAATGAAGCTGCAGCTACCCAATCACCAGCATGTTTCAGTATCCGACTCTGTCACCAAAGAGAAGTAAATAATATACACATAGAACCAGCTTCAAGAAAATTCCAAGTACTTCTCCGAAAGATAGTAAAAAGGTTCATCAAGAAACAATAGCCATGTACCAAAAACCCTAAAACCTAAGAAAGGAGGTCATATGCCTGCCCAATGCCCATCAAGACTTAAGGTCCACAAAGAAAAACTAGTATGCATTTTAAATGAATGTATATCAACTTTGCACAATTTAGTGCAAAACAATATATTCAATCAAGGTCAGTATCATAGAAAGTGATAAGTCTCTTACAAGTGAACGATAACTACAAGGAAATATCTAGAAAGATTTTCAGGTATTGCTATGCCTTGTGAGATGCGAGACAAACCAGGCAAAAAGATTTCAAAATATAAGATTAAAAAATAAAATAAAAGAATCCAGCTAACAAAAATCTAAAACCAGCAGATGAAGCCAATGCCAAAATTTGAAGATTGAAGACGAGAACAAACCTTGACAGAGTCTAAATCAATTACAATTGGTGTGTGCTCTATGGCCTCATTAATATTTGAAAGAGCAACATCATATTGGCCTTTTCTATCATAATGCTGCATCAATAAATTCAAAGTTACTCAAATGCAAAGAAAGCACCAAACATTTATAGCAAGAAAAGAAGAAAAGGCCATGGCCCACGGGGTGAGGAAACCTGATGGTTACCCACCTGAGCCAAAAAGAATAAAAAATCCATAAAAGTGTTGAAGGGGGCTCTTTCTCTGTCCTGCACTCAATATGAAACACAAGCAAGAAATGACTCAGCATAATACCAAATGCGTGCTTGTGTATTAGCATACAAACAAAAACATATAGAAACTTCACATGCAACCATATGGGACAACCATTATGTACTTGTTTAATAGATAACAACACATAAATGACTGAGGACTTCACCAAACAATAAGCAGTAAACGAAAAAAATGCACTCAGACCGCACCCAATATCTAGACATTTAGACACTGTTAAGACTTACTAGAATATCACATAAGGGCTGGAAGTCTATATTACCTCAAAGAGTAGTAAATCTAAACATTTATTTGCTTTTAAGACTTAATAAAATATTACACAAGGTTTTAAAGCATATACTGGCTATCAGGGTATCTGCCGGTGGTCCTAATTGAATGCTCCAACTCAAGAATAAGTTGTTCCAATATGTCTGCCTGTGTAAGTGTCAACAAAGCAGGCAATCAATCCTAATGAAATCAAGCTCCAACCAGTTGCTAAGCAGTTTAGAATAATCAATATTTAGAAACTTAATTCTATTTTAGAATATGTAAGTAAGAAACTTACCTTTCCAGGGTGATCATACAAGGGAGAAAGGTCTGAGAATAAAGATGGAACCCCCTGAGACCACCAAGAAAATATATCATTATTTCACCCAACAAACTAAAAACACCAGTCAAACTAACACAAAAAAAAAAAAAAATCTCATTGGATGTATATACCTTTGTTAGAAGAGGCTTAATGTAATTAAATGCTGCTTCACAAAATTTGTCTCCTTGCAGAAAATCAAGAGGTATCCTCTAAAAATTGAGAAAACAAAGTTCTAATATAAGTCCGTGTCAAATCTCTAAGGGTGAAGCATATGAAAGCATAATTTTAACCACCTAGAGTTCTTACAATTGTCACATCAAGACATCAATTAAGTATTTCAGCATAATACCACAACTATCTATTTCTAGATTATTTAAGAATATCACAAGCTATTGAATGGATTGTGTCTGTTGTAGAAGCACATCACTAGATTTTTGTCACATAATTTCTTATCAAGCCATCAAGAAAAATAAGATCCCTACAAGAGTACTTGTAAAAATAGCCACCCCTCCTCTCTCTAGAAAAGGGGGGAAAGCTTGACAGCTCTGCAGAAAAGTAAGGTTTTCGTTGGATTTGCATCATGTGATTCCATAAATAAGAGAGAGAGAGAGAGAGAAGAAATCCAGAGTAAATATAATGAACAGAACATCCCAAGGTACCATTTGGAGCTCATAAAAAAATTAATAAAAAAAAAAAGAGATACAAAACAGAAAATGAAATTAATATGACTAACAGTTAAGACATAATAAAACAGTTTAGACTAGCACATTCCACCACTAGGGAGTTTTTGCAATAAACAGAATGTATCGATAACATCCATCATAAATTCCTAATGAAAACAGAAGCACAACATAAATCCATCACCTTAACCGCACAAGACCAAGTGTACTATTGTGAAAGTGATTTGTATAATGCATCCAATCGATCAAATTCATCAGAGGAATACTTGGCATTTTCAGAATATAGGCCAAAGCATTTCTGCAAGCCTTCATAATATCTGAAAAATATACATATACAAATACAAAAATTGTAAGTTGGTTGGCTCCTGGTTTATCAGACCTAATAGCAATAAATTGCGCCGATATATAGGCATATACTGAGTGAAGAGACATAAGTTAACAGTTCTGTAAAAGAATTTTCCTCATTTCCCAATCTGAGAAAGCACCCAAGAGACTGTTGACACATATAGTAGTATAGAATTACAGTTCTGCTCATAGTTGCTTTGCTACTTTTTAATTATATTTATATATGAGGTGGTGCATAATGCTTCTTTTTACTAAAAGAGGTAAGCAAAGGGCTTGACAGGACAGAGAGATATAAAACAATCCCAAGAATGAAAAAAATAAAAATAACCTCATTTTATGTAAAGATACCATGATGTAAATGTAACACGCACAAGTATAAGCAAAAGCTTAAAGAAACAAAATTTAAAACTAAAAAACGATTGAATTTGTGACATAAGGGATACACACTGATTAGTTTCAAGCTTAAAGCACCAACGAAAATAGAACATAAAAAATAATGACTATTTCTACCATTCTTTTAACCCTTCATAAAGTTCTAACATAGGTAAAGGAATTTGGGTGTTACTACAAGAAGAATTGAAAAACCTATTAGCCCAACAAAAATATATTTAAACACAAACTATTCAGAATATTAATTATTCTTCATTTCCTACAATAATAATACACCATGGCATTGAGAAAAAGAAGTCAATTATAACTTCAAGAAGTGCTATATAAAAGGAAAGAGTTGACTAATATTCTTTGCTATGAAAGATTTATTAATGAACTTAACTAGATGTTTCAAAAGAGTACCAAATGCATAAGACTCACCTGTAATTGTCAGGGTTCATGGTAAGTAAAGCCTTGTAAATATTGGCACCTTCTTCTAGGCATCCAAGTTTCACCAGGAGAGAAACCTCTTGTTCTTTATAAGTCAATTTATCAACCTAGAATAATAGAATTGGTTAGAATTTTAATGTCCAAAAATTCAAAACTTACAAAATTTTTAATGTTAAAAGTATTCAGGCATTATACATTTGACACATACTATTTTTGGCTCTTTCTTATACAATTCCTCAAATGCTCTCTCAAGAAACCCAGATTCCTCTAGCAAAGAGATCTGGAGAAAAATACCATACCCTCATAAACATCAGAAAAGCAGCAGGGGGCACCACTAGTCTAGATGTACAGCATCCATTATGCATAATGAATGTAGTTATGCATATTTCTATGCCAATATATTATTAAAGAAATAAATGCTACTGCAAGGGCTAAGGCTTGTAGGTACTTGTCCAATTGGTTAAGCTGTTTTCGAATCATGTTAATGGTGTTAAACCAAAAAAGAGTAGTCAAAAAGAAAGATAGACTAATTTATTAAGATGTCAGAAACAAAAATTCCGAAATGGTTCCACAGAACATATAATTGGAGATTAGCAATTATTAAGATTCAGAGCTGCTAAGTACAAACACCATAGATATGATTACTTGTAGAAGGCCCAACAATTAGTGAACAAGCCATATTGTGGGAAAACACTTATTTACAGCTGGTTGTAATCTTGTAATCTTGTAATCTGTATATTTATATTTGTATCTCTAGAATTAAGTATTTGTATCCCTAGAATTAAGGAAGATTTAGTTTCCTAGTTTAACCCCTAGTTAGTTGTATATAAACCTAAGATTCTTGTATAATTCATATAAGCAGTTTTTCAATATACATTCAGTTTCCACATGGTATCAGAGCTTTAGGCTCTTCTTGGGAAGCAAAATTTTCAGCCTTCATTGCTGACTTTTTTAGGCCTTCATTGCCGAATCCTGTTTAGGCCTTCATTGCCGAACCCTTTCAAAGAAAGATATCACTACCACTCAATTTGAGAAAATGTTAACTGGGAAAATCACTAGAGTACTACAGATGTCTCAGAAACAAGGAGAGTTCAACAGGGAAGAGATTGAAAAGCTGAGAAACTTATTGAAAATCCTTCAAAAGCCTACTATGGTATGTTCTTTGGGTAAAGTTTCTAGTTCAGGTAAAGCTTCTGGTTTTCATGGATTAAATGTCTCTGCTAAGCCTATTACGAGTTCTTGGGTCATTGACTCAGGAGCCACAGACCACATGACACATTCTTCACAAAAGTTTAGTACATATAACCTGTGTCCTAGTAATAAGAAAATTGTTGTTGCTGATGGTTCACTTACCACAGTGGCAGGATTAGGAGATGTTCAAGTTAATCCCTCGTTTGTTCTAAAAAATGTTCTTCATGTTCCTGGATTATCTATTAATCTGATATCTATACAAAAACTTACCAAAGATATGAATTGCAAAGTAACTTTTTATCCCTCTTATTGTGAATTTCAGGACCAGAATTCGGGGAAGATGATTGGACTTGCTAAGGAGAAGGATGGACTATACTATCTTGAGACATCAAATAGCACAAGTAGTATCAAAAATAGTTTACCTTTGTCATTTCTTTCTGAAAAATCTTCCAATAAAGACAAAATTTGGCTTTATCATTTTCGTCTTGGACATCCTTTTTTTGGAACCTTGAAAAACATGTTTCCTTCTTTGTTCAAAGGATTAAATGTTGAAGATTTTCATTGTGATATTTGTGAATTTGCAAAACATAGACGTGTGTCTTTTCCAATCAGTAACAAAAGAAGTTCTACTCCCTTTTACTTGATTCATAGTGACATTTGGGATCCCTCTACAATTCCTAATATTTCTGGTGAGAGATGATTTGTTTCATTCATAGATGATTGTACTAGGGTCTCTTGGATTTTTTTACTTAAATCCAAATCAGATGTGAATAATGTGTTTTTAAGCTTCCAAAACATGATCCAAAATCAATTTGGAGTGAGAATCAAGAGATTTAGGTCTGATAATGCAAGAGACTACTTCAACCATAGTCTATCCACCTATTTTCAAAAAGAGGGGATTATCTATGAGTCATCTTGTGTTAATACTCCACAGCAGAATGGAGTGGCAGAGAGGAAAAACAGTCATTTACTAGCCACAACCCGAGCCTTTCTTTTTCAAGCAAATGTACCTAAATCTTATTGGGGGGAAGCTGTTCTCACTGCCACATACATTATAAATAGGTTACCTTCAAGAGTTTTGGGATTTAAAACTCCTATGGAACTACTCTCACAATTTTATCCCAACCTCAATACCACAAACAATCTCACACCTAGGATATTTGGTTGTACATCATTTGTTCATGTTCACAGTCATAACAGGGGAAAGTTGGATCCAAGAGCGATTAAGTGTATTTTTGTGGGGTATTCTTCAACTCAAAAAGGATATAAGTGCTATCATCCTCCTACCAAAAAATTCTCTGTGTCTGCAGATGTCACTTTTGAAGAAAATAAGCCATTTTTTACTCAACCTTATCTTCAGGGGGAGACTTCATTCATGGAAGATAAGGATAAAGACTTCTTTTTGCTTGATTTGCCCCCTTCTTCAACATTTACACCAATTAATTCTTCTGAGTCGAAACCTGTTTCTGCTGAGCCTAAGTCAAACACTGAATTTGAGTCTGAACCCATTCCAAATACAGAAGATGTGACAAAGGATAATATTGTTCTTGATTCTATGAAGGAATTACAGGTGTACTCAAGAAGGAAAGTTCCAGATCCTGAACCAGTGCTAGTCCAAGAACTTGATCCTAACTCTGGAAATGAGGTAACTACAATTTTTGACTCTGTTTCTCAAAATGAGCATGAATCTCCTAAAACTATAACTAGTGATTATGATTCGCCTATTGCCATTAGGAAAGGAACCAAAGAATGTACCAAGCATCCACTATACCCAATATCTAATTTTGTGTCATTTGAAAAATTCTCACCATCCCACAAAAATTTTCTTGTGAGCCTAAACACTATTTCAGTTCCAACTACATTATCCGAGGCATTATCCAATGAGAAATGGAGGCAAGCCATGAAAATAGAAATGGAAGCCTTAGAGAAAAATCAGACATGGGAACTGGTAGAGTTGCCTAAAGGAAAAAATTCAGTGGGGTGTAAATGGGTTCACCGTAAAATACAAGGCAGATGGTACTGTTGAAAGGTATAAAGCCAGGTTAGTGGCTAAGGGCTACACTCAAACCTATGGAGTGGATTACCAGGAAACCTTTGCTCCAGTTGCCAAGATGAATACAGTTAGGATTTTGTTATCATTGGCTGCAAATTACAATTGGCAGCTTCAACAATTTGATGTAAAGAATGCTTTTCTACATGGTGATTTGGAAGAAGAAATATATATGAAGGTTGCACCGGGATTTTGAGGTCATCTAGAAGTAAACAAAGTATGCAGGCTAAAAAAGGCTTTATATGGCCTTAAACAGTCTCCTAGAGCTTGGTTCGGGAGATTTGCCAAAGTGATGCTAGCAATGGGATATAAACAGAGTCAAGGAGATCACACATTGTTTATCAAGCACTCTGATTCAGGGAGAGTCACAGTTTTATTAGTGTATGTTGATGATATAATTGTAACTGGAGATGATGAAAAAGAGAGAGAATCTCTAAAACAGTGTTTGGCTAGAGAATTTGAGATAAAAGAGCTAGGGAGATTGAAGTACTTCCTAGGAATTGAAGTAGCTCACTCACGGCATGGTATTTTTATCTCACAACAGAAATATGTGATAGATCTTTTGAAGGAAACTGGGAAGCTTGCATGTAAACCTGCAAATACCCCTATGGATCCTAATCATAAAATTGGAGAAGCTAATGAAGATGCTGTTGTAAATAGAGAGATGTACCAAAGATTAGTTGGAAGACTCATTTATCTCTCACATACTAGACCTGATATAGCATATGCTGTGAGTGTGGTAAGTCAATTTATGCATAGTCCTAAAGAAGTGCACCTACAGGCTGTCTACCGTATATTGCACTATTTGAAGGCCAATCCTGGGAGAGGTATCTTATTCAAAAGAAATTCAGGGTTAGTTCTAGAAGCATATACAAATGCTGATTATGCAGGTTCAGTAACTGATAGAAGATCCACATCAGGCTACTGTACTTTCTTAGGTGGTAATCTTGTGACTTGGAGGAGTAAAAAACAGAATGTGGTGGCAAGATCAAGTGCTGAAGCAGAGTTCAGAGCAATGGCTCAAGGGATTTGTGAACTACTATGGTTAAAGATTATCTTAGAAGACTTGAAGATCAAGTGGGATGGACCAATGAGACTCTACTGTGATAACAAGTCTACAATAAGCATTGCACACAATCCTGTACAACATGACAGAACAAAACACATTGAAGTAGACCGGCATTTCATAAAGGAGAAACTAGACAGTGGGTTGATTTGTACACCTTATGTATCAACCAAGGGTCAACTTGCAGATGTGTTGACTAAAGGTCTCAGCAGTGCAACATTTCAAGGAATTATTTCCAAGCTGGGAATGGAAAACACCTATTCACCAGCTTGAGGGGGAGTGTGGGAAAACACTTATTTACAGCTGGTTGTAATCTTGTAATCTGTATATTTATATTTGTATCTCTAGAATTAAGTATTTGTATCCCTAGAATTAAGGAAGATTTAGTTTCCTAGTTTAACCCCTAGTTAGTTGTATATAAACATAAGATTCTTGTATAATTCATATAAGCAGTTTTTCAATATACATTCAGTTTCCACACATATTTCTCTCTAACATGAATACATCAAGAATTAAATATCTTATAGATGCCAAATACCACTATAGGCCACTAGTTAGTCCTCCATCTCAGATTAAAGTAAACTTGGAGATGATTTAATTTAACTTATCAGCCATACACACAGAATCATGAAAAGCCATACTTCACAAGTAGAAAAAATGGGTGTAACATGTACATGAAAGTAGATGAGATTTTGGCAATAAAATAAGCAGAAGGAAAAAAGAAGTTAAGAAGAAATGGGTAGGTTTTCTAATTGCATGGGAAAAAAATTAGAATTAATTCAAAAAAGGGACCCCATTTATAAAGAAGGTAAAGGCATTAAAAATCTTTAATTTTTGTATATTTAATTACTTTATTTGGTTTATGGATAATTTCACTAACTGTGTTGGCATCTGGTTAACAAGTGACATCAAATCAGTCACTCCCATTATACGTTATTATAAATTCTAAAATTTTGAATGTCTGTATAATGAAGTCAACTCATGTGAAATTACAGCCACATCCCACATACATTTGCATGCAAAAAAAAAGAGTTGAAGTACATGACCAATACCTTATATAAAAGCATTTCACCATGCTCACAACGTTCATTATCTGCTGGATAATCATCTTCTAATGTCCCTTCAAATGCTTCCAAAATTTCAACTGCTTTTGCACCACTAATATCAACCAAAAAATGGAATACAGCATAAATACCTAAAGGATGAATGAAATTAATAAGACTTCATTCACTTAGAACTACTTGGCTACGACAGGGACAGAAAAGGAAAAACCCTCGTAACTGTTGTGCCAACAACTTCAATTCATTCATATATAAAGCCAAATGAAAATATGGCATCATCATTGTCTCCATATAAAACTATAGCAAAAACAACAGAACTCTGCAGTTAACTAGGCATTGTTTGTAAAAGGCTAATTTGCAACCAAATTTCATAAATGCAAGTGCAACCAGCTTAGAATAGTAGGGTACCTATCTATCTACCCACCTATCTATACATATTAGCAACATCTTTAACACATTCTACACCCACCATATATTGTCATAAAAGAAGTTTGATATCTTATTGGATGTTTAGTTGAAGTCATACAAACAATATGAACCACGTGTTAAAAATCAACAGTAATTTCATCCATGTTAGCACCTATTTGATCATATAATTAGAAACATTAAGTGCTGATTAAGCATTTAATTTAAAGAAAGGCTTTCATTATATCAACAAATATTTCAACTTTCAATACCAAAAGGCCCTTCAATTTGGACCTTCAAGTATACATAACAATAACAACACTCTAAAACATGTTTCACAAAATAAAAGTCAACAGAAATTGGTGAAAGTTAGCATAAGAATTGGAACAAATTTTTTTAAGAAAAAAATAAAGGACAAGTACTTTGAGTTTAAATGGTGGGCTACAGCAAAGCCAATCCAGTTCATGCGATGATTTGGTTTCAAATGCAAAAGTTGTTGTCTTGTATCAACAAATCCTGTCAAATCTCGCATTTGTGCCTGCAATGCAAAAGATAAAACATAAATGTAATAATTTCTGATACAACCTGAAACATGACAATGAGAAAATACAAAACCATGATCAAATCCAAAAAATTTCTCTTAAACTTCATATCTTAGTAGAAAGACAAGTGCTCATCATCTTCATACTTTTTCCTTTTAACTTTTCAAGGCATATAAACCATAAATAAGGGGGGGGGGGGGGGGGGCACAAGTAAGTTAATGCCAACAAATGACTTAATCATCTGAAATCATGAGTTAAGAATCCATAATATGGCAAGCGCTAAAGCATCGAGGGAGAATAATAGAAATGAAAATCATCAATTTCAGTATCAAAGACGCCGACTTTTGTTACTATTCTGGAGCAGTAAGGCACATGGGCAGATGAAATTAAGAGAAGAACCGAACCAGATCTGATCCAGAAAGTATAAACACTTTCTAATTGCAAAGGTCATTAATGTTAAAACCTTCAACCATTAAGGAACTAGTAGAATGAGACAGGAAAAGGTTCTGTGGCGGTAGACCAGAAAGTATCAATTCAAGGTGGTTGATTCTTACAGGAAAATGAGAATGAAAGGATCAAATCAGACTGGTTGCTTCTGATTATATTACTTGTCATTCTATAAACACTTTCAACCATTAAGGAACTAGTAGAATGAGAGATAAAAAGGATCTGTGGCGATAGACCAGAAACTATCAATTCAAGGTGGTTGCTTGTTACAGTATAATGAGAACTAAAGGATCAAATCAGACTGGTTCTGATTATATTACTTATGTTTTATTTTTGCGTGTGCCTCAAAACAAAACCTTCAATTAAGATACTAAATCTGAACCATCTCTCATATTAATCTGCTGCCAGAATATCAGATGATGTCTGTTATATCCTTTTCCTTCCCCTAAAGCCATAAATTGTTTCTACCAAAACTATGATCTAAATTTTCAAAGTTATAAAACCAGCTGACTCATCTACTTTCTAAGTGTTTAAGAAGATATTTTTTTCATGGTCTCATACAGCCTCTCCCTTTTAGTTGAGTTATCTCCATAAATTCCATTCCTCTGTTTTAAGCCAAATATCTTCGTCTCTTTTGTTACTATCTTAATATAATTATGCCTTTTCCATCCATCTACTAGTAGATTCCGTCAAGCAACTAAACAGCGTCAAATTTCATAAAATTTATTTTCACTTCGCTACTAACTATGTAGCTGATCTTGGTGTTTTCATCCAGTTATATTAAGTTACCACAATGAACCTGCCCTTACCAACTACCACATAACTTACAGTTGCACAAAAGTTGGCACCAAACTATTTTAGTTGCAATATTGACTTGCCTATAAGTACCCTAATACTTAGGATTCTCAAATTCTACAATGGAATCTGAAAAATCTTTTAGGCAAACCACAAAGCTTACAAGAAATCTTATACAGAGAAACTCCTTTAAATGTTCGAAAAATACCATGACAAGCAAATGTTCTTACTTAACATTAAGCATACAACAGATAAACATCTTAGATTTAACACTGAGTCTAGATGTACAAATCATAGAGAAGGAAGGTAAATAAGGTATACCTGCAAGAGTGACAAGTCCCGTAGTATTTCAATGTTGTCTGGATCTATTCTCAAAGCGTTGCGATAGCATTTGATAGCCTCCCTGTATTCTCTATCTGACCGATAGAGGAGACCATAAACGTGCCAGCAAACATGACTTTTTACATCATTCTACATTAAGACACAAACATGAAAACAATGCTAGGAAAAAGTGACACTGCTTTGACATTATAGCAACCAAAAGAAAATAAATAAGATAACCTTTACACCTAGCCGAACAAGCTCATAAGCTTCAGTTTTCCGATCCATGCAATTTAAGGTTAACCCCTTCATTGACAATGTTTCTGACAATAATGAATAAAAGCCCATATGACAACATACAAACACAACAAACAAACAGTTACCAGATAGTATAAAATATTACTTGGAAACTGCATATTTAAAAGGATGGATATATTAAACAAAACGCTACTACACTCTACCAATACCGCACACTAATGAATATTCACAAAACCCAACCAAGATGAAGAAGGTATTCAAATATTGCAGATTTCAAACTGTATAGGTTAAAAATGTAGTTATATACCCGAAATTAAAGCAATATATTCAGTTGATAGAGAATATCTCCACATTGATACTGCTCGAATGTTCCACTTATCTCTAGAACCATCATAAATCATGGACTAGTCACCATACAGCTAGTGCTTTCAAAAATGCAATTGACATCAATCATAAGACATGAGAAAAGAACATACAGTCTACAGAAACAATCATGTCAAACTTAGAGGCATTCTTGTAAGGATTATTGAAACCAATAACCTTGATAACAACATAAACTATCTAGTGACAGCCCCTTTTTCCTCTAAGTGTAAAGTTCTTTTTGTTTGAGTTCTTGCATCTTTATACAGGTACATTTACAAGAACCATGCAAACATAAACACTAAACGATAAGTGCCTCTCAGACAAAAACAAATAAATAAATAAGTGCTTAAAATTAAACTACCTCCATGGTCAGGAAACTTTTTCAGTATTGCATCTGCAGCCTTCAGTCCTTTCTTGTACTGTTTAGTTTCATATGATTTCTGCAATGATAAAATATACAAGAGCTTTAGCAATAGCACATGGACCTCCAAAGCAATAAAAATTCAGTTATGAGAATTAGCTAGAGTATAATAACAGATAAATATTAATTACATAAAAATCAGGCAAAAAAACTGTGTCAAGAGTCCATTACTATAGAAGTTAAAATAGAGTAAGAACTCACCCGTCAAAACCCTAGTTTTCACTATAAATTAGAAGAAATAAGAGGGAAGGGGGGAAAACTCTCAATAGCGTGTGGAAAACATCCAAATGTTGCTATTCTATATCTAATACGAACAAGTTCTTAAAATATATAAATATTCAAGTTTAACCAGCAAAGCCTACAATTACATTAAAAATTGTCCCAGTCAATTTATCAAATTCTTAAATAGATTGTTTCACAAAGTTTGTTATTGTCTTGAATGCTTATGTGCATAAAAGCCAGAATGCCACAATTGTTTCCCATTAGGAACCAACAAAATTCCTATTTTAAAAAGATGGCAACATACAAGAGAAATTACTAAAGTAGGAAGAGTCACCAAACCCTTTTATTTTCATTTCTCTAATTTTCTCCATGATGATACAAATGAATTATCACCAAAAGGAAAGCACAACGAGCATCCTTACTTAAAAAAGAAAAAAAAAAAGGTCAAAGCAAAATTCAATTTTTTAAAGTTGCTTTTCAACAAATCGAATTCATTGACCTAAATTAAGCAAAGCAATAAACTTAATTAAGCTTCAATCGCTAAACAGAACAAAGAAAATGAACTTAATTTATATGAAAAATTGCCCAAAAGCAAAAACCTAATTGACAAACAAGCTTATCTAGTCCAAATTTCCATTCATAATTGATATCCACCGATTTTCTCAGCAAGCAAACAGACCAGTATCCAGCTAGGGTTTTGCAAGCAAAGAACAAAAAGAAAAAAGAAGTGCGATCCAATAAACAAAAAATAAGAAAGCAAAATACAAGTATAAATACCAACTAGAAATACGTAGATACGAACTCAAAAATGAGGGGGAAAAGAGAATCGAAGCCTTACGACAATGAGTTTGAAGAGGTTAGCTTCCTTCGGAGGCAACGAAGCTCCCATTGTTGAAGAAAATTAGAAAATTTTAGAAGAAAAACGAGAATCGTAAGAGAAAAAAAAATGAGAAGAGAGAGAATAGAGTGGTGGCGTTATCTGCTGCTTCAACGCTACGGTCAACAAGAAGCTTGAACAAAAGTAAAATTAAAAAGGAATAAATAAATAACTTTTTGATTCATATATATGGGCCGTTGGTTCATTTGTCTGACGGAAAATTTACTAAAAGGTGATCTCACAAATTTTTATTAATTATATCGTAATCAGATATTTAACATATAAAATTAATAAAAATATAAATTATTTTTATCACTTTAATATTTAATAGGTGTTAATTTAAAATTTAAATGATTATTATATGTTACATATACATTTAATCAAAATATATGTACATTTAAATATTGAGATGTAATTTTAATTTTTTATTAATTTTACTTATAAATATTTTTATTAATTATTTTATTATAAAATCAAATAATAAATATTTTTTTGAAGTACTTAATTTTATAATTCTCTCTTTTTTTTCATAAGCTCAATCATTTTCTAATCATCTATGCTAGAACAGATATCAATTAAAAAAGCCACTTTGGCTTGTCTTTGAATCTGACATACTAAAAGATAACATCAATCACTAATAAAATATGTTCGATGTTTTGATAAGCAAGCTGTTTCAAAGTACAAACTAATCGAAAACAATTGGAGAAAACTTTCACTTCAAATAATAGCTAAACAAAAATAAAGTGAATACCAAAATTTGTCGTTTTAAATAATCGTATTATCTTTGCATTACATGTTAAATCAAATATCACAAAAATATTTAATTCTTATGATGATTTCAGAGAAAGAAATAGAACCTGTTTTTCTTCGGTTTGAAACTAGCAGGGAAGCCTACTTTTATAAATTGTGTTACGAATTTTATGAATGACAACAGATAGGATATATGTTAATTTTAAGTATCCTAATTTTTTTATTTATTAAAATATTTGAATTCAATAAATACTCAAATAATTTTTAATTTTATTATCTAAATCTAACTCACATAATGTATATAAAAAAAAACTCATTATTGTTCAAACTCATTAAATATTCGTTTATTAAGTTAAATTTTAAATTTTAAATTTAAATTTAAAATTGATTTTAAAAAATATTATTAAAAGAAATAAAATTAATAAATGAAAGTAATCCATATAAAATAAATAAAAGCTAAAATTATAAATTAAAACACTGAATGAATTAATTTAAGTATTACCTTCATAATAAATAATTTTTAAATAATCTATAATATTAAAATATTATTATTTATAATCAAGTTCGAATAATTAGTACCCTTAAAACACTATCCGAACTTTATGGCAACCTACAATGAATTATAATATTTTACTATCAGAATACCATCCAAATCATACTACCTAAACCGACTTTTAGGATGCCCTAATCTTACCATCCAAATCCATACTACCTAAATCGACTTAGAGGATGCCCTAATCCAACCTGTTGTTATCCTTAATAATTTGATAATAAGATCAAAGTAAGAGATGGAGCAAGTATGTTCATTATAAAGATGATTTTTTCTACTATCATACACGATGAAATAAGAAATTTTCGTCGTCAAGTACGACAAAGCCACCAAATATTCCAACTTTAGCCTGGAAAATTCCAATTTACAACATGGTGAAGAGCAGATTGAGTATTCAATAACAGTATCGATCAAAACAATTTCATGGCAAGGAAAGAGCAAAACATAAAACAGTGGAGGGAAAAAAGAACGAGGTATAGCTTGAAGAAACAATCTTTTAATAGCCATACACACAAAGTCATGAAAAGCCATACTTCACAAGTAGAAAGAATGAGTGTAACATGTACATGAAAGTAGACGAGATTTTGACGATAAAATAACTAGAAGGAAAAAAGAAGTTAAGAAGAAATGGGTAGGTTTTCTAATTTTTATTTTTTTCTTGTTTTTTTCTTTTTTTCACAAATTTCTTTTTATTTCTTGTTTGATTTTTTTTTTTGCACTTCCTTGTTTTGTTTTTATTTTTATTTTGTATTAACTTTTTTCCTTTGTTAAGTTTTCTTATTATTACTTCTTATATATATTTTTTGCTTGTATTTTCTAAACTAAATTTTTTTCTATTTTGTCATCCCTTTTAATTTATAATTATATAGTTATTTTATTTATTAATCTATAATTGTTCAGTAAACACATTATTAACAACATTTAATATATATTATAATATATATTATTACTATTTTATTTATAATATTTAAGAAATTATTTACAAATTAATAATTAATAAATTATATAATAACATAATAAGACATTTGTAAAAAAATAGTTATCAAATTTATAAGTTAATATAAATTAATTAAGTTATTATATTATATATGAAGAATTTACATATATAAAACAATTTATAATTTCAATATAATTATTATATTAATAATAGTTTATAACATATAACTTGATTAACTAATATTAATAATTATATAATTTAATTATGTAATAATTGTTATAACTTATTTGTTATTATTAATAATTTAATAATTATTTTTAGTTATTTGATAATTGTTCTAATAGTACTAATAATATTTATTATTATAACTATAGTATATTTATATTTAAAAAATATAACATCACTTTGAGAATTAATTAATTATAAAAATTATGTAGTTATTTTATTTATTAATATATATAAATAATCATCTTTTAAATAATTATGATTTAAAAAGTAAAGAATATATTTTTATATATTAAAATATTTTAGTTATATATCAAATTATTAATATTATAATTTATATTATTACATTATAATAAATATAATTATATTATAATTAATTATAATATATTTAATATAAATATAATTAATGTTAGTATTTAAATATTCATTAATTAAATAATATTATATTATATAAATATTATTAGATAATATATTTTAATATTACTTAATTATATATAATCTAAATTAGATTTATAATATATAATATATTTATATATATTAATAATTATTATTTAAACTAACTATTTGATAATTTAATAATTATAAATAAATATAATTAATTATTAAAAAGTAGATTAAATATCATCTAAATAATATAATAATATTAATTATAAGTATTAACATACTTAATATATAATAATTTATAAGAATTTAAAATTTAATATTAACTTAATATTAATTATATTAATAATTAATAAAAATAAATTATCTATAAGTTAGGAATATGTTGAATTTATTAATAATGATTTGAAATTAAATATTAAAACTATTATAATTTATTTAATATATAACATTTATTTCTATTTATATCATAAACATATTGATAATTAAGTCACTTTATAATATTGTATTATTATTAATTTATAATTATATAATTACTTAAATAACATCACCTTATTATTAATATATTATAATTATAAGATTATAAATTAATAATTATAGATAATTTATAAATATAATAAATTAATATTATTTTATATTAAATTATAATTATAAAATATAAAAGAATAATAAATTATTTATTCAAATATAATTTTATAAAAATATAACGGTTATTTTTAATAAATAATTATAATGTAATATAATTAAATTATCATAACTATTTACTTTATTTATGAACAATAAATTAATTATTAATATTATATAATTATAACTAATTATATAATTTATTAATTTATATTCTAAATATAAGTATAATATATAATATTTATAATTATTTAATAATAATTATTATAATTAGTGTAACTAATTGAAATTATATTATTTAATTATAATATATAATCTAATATATTATATTTATTAATATACAATTAATTATTACTAATATTGGATAAATTATATAATATTAATATGATAAGATTTGAAGTAAATAATTGCTTAAATAGTCATAACTATTTGAACAAGTTTGATAAATAGATTTATTTTTTAAATCACTTTATAATTTAACAATTAATCGTTTAATTAACTAATTTATTAATATTTATTAATTATAATTATCATTATATTTGAAGCCTAGTTAAGACCTTTTCAAATCCTAATTGTTAAATTAGTAAAATAAATTATTGTAGTAATTTATTAAATTATCTATTACTTTAAATTTATAAATAATTTTATAATTTTATAATATTAATTATAATATTAGAAGATTTATAATATTTTATAATTAATTAATATTATAAAATTAATGATAAATTAACAAGTGACATGTTATATTGATTGGTATTCAATTTTAATAATAGTAGTAATATTTCAACAATTATTAATTAATCAAATACTAAAATAATATTATATTTTTCGAATATATAAATATATATTATATATTATTTGTCAAATAATATTAAATATTTATTGTTTTATATTATAATGAATGAGTATATTTTTATATAAAAATAAACAAGTATAAATATTTAATCTATTATCAAATAACGGATAATTATTATTATTAATTTAATATAACAATAAATAATTAATAAATTCCTTTTGATTAAAGTTTATAATCCAAATTTTCAATAGTTATAATATTAAAATCAAAATTTATTTCAATTATTTGATTATTATAATGTATTACAATTTAATATAAGTATTAGTTTAAATTTTTTTAAAAATATTAATAAAATAATATTTATTTAATAAATTATTAGTATTTATTATAATTTAAATTTAATATAATTGCTTCAACTCATACATGCTTATTTGAAATTAATAATTATGTTGTATTATTTCTATATTAATAATATATTAAATAATATTATTAATTATATAATTTAAATATAATACTATAATTAATATTAATATAGTTAAAATACAAATCTTAATTCATGATTACAAATAATTATTTAACTATTTGATAAAATAATCTAATTATATCATATTTATAAATTATACTAATATATTATACTATATAATTATATAATATATTATTTATTTATTAATTATATAATATTAATAACCATTATATATTTAAGTTATTTATAATTATTATATTTATTTTAATTATTTATTATTATTTTAATGATTTGAAATAAATAATTGTTCAAATAATCATAACTATTTGAATTTATTCTGTAAATAAATTTGAAATAAGTTTGTTATAATATTAAAACAATATTATTAATTAATAGCTTAATATTCAATTATATTAATTAATTATATTATAATTTAATATATAGTTATATTATATTAATTTAATATTAAAATAGTAAATTAGATTTAGTATTTAATAAAATAGTCATAACTATTTGAACGTGTTATAAATAATATATTATAAATTATTATAATAATTATTATTACAATTATCTTAATTCATTTAATACATAATTTATATAAATAATTAAACAATTCATTATTAAAATAGTCGTAATTAATTATTATAATCATTAATATGTTATTAAATTTTAAATTATTAATAATACTCTTTTATTAATATTTTAAAAATTAATAAGTAAGAGATTATCTGTTTACTGAACTAATTCAAATAATTATGACTATTTAGACAATTATATATTTCAAATCATTATAACCTTTTTTATTAATTAATTATTCAAATTAATAATTATATTAATATATTATAATTATAATATAATATTAAATATATTAATAAAATATTAATTATAATTTATCATATAATTAATATTGTCTGAATAATAATTAATTATATTTAATTAATTTAAGTTAATTAATTAATTTATATTATTATAAAGTATAATAAATATTATAATATTAATTAATAATAATTATAATCTTTAAAAATAATAATAATAATTTTATCCAATTATTATTAGTTATAACATAATAATTTATATATATGATAGAGAAATTAGTTCAAATAATTATGGTACTAATGATAACTATTATGATAATTAATTTATAAATAATTATTATAATTTTTATTAATATATTTAATATATTATTTGATAAATATTAATATTATATAATTATATTTATTAATATTAATAAAAATATTAATACTAATTTATTATAATTAATTAATTATAATAATTATTAATTTATAATTATAAATTAATATTTATTTAATAATTATATATTAAATACAATATATTTAATTATAATATTATATTGTTATTAAAAAATTAATAATTATGACTATTTATAATAATAGTTATTATATTCTTATATTAGCTTATTTAATATTAATAATTATAATATAATAAATAATTATATTATTTAATTAATTTATTTTATTTTATTAGAATGAAACTAATAGAATATTAAACTAATAATTAATTATAACTCTTTGTTATTAATTAACTTAATATTGAATTATATTAAAATCAATAATTTATTAATTTGAAATTTTAGTTATTTATAATAAATAATCAGTAGTCACAAAATATTTGTTACTGTAAATTTATATAAATAATTAAAATTATTAATTATATTAATATTAATAAATAGTATAATTTGAGATACGCATATGACTATTGGTTTGTTTTAATTAATTATAATAATAAATGTTTTTTGAAATATTATATATTAACTAATTATTAATAATAATGTAATTTAATATATAGTTTTATAAATATTTATTATATTTATGATTCTCTATTTGAAATCGTTATGATCTTTTCTTTTGTCATAAAAGAATTGTTTTGTTCATACAAACTTATTCTAATTAAAATAATACTAATTGAATAATATTTTGAAAATTAATAAATAATAGATTTAAAAATTAAATTTATTTACCTAATTAGTTTAAATAGCTAAGACTATTAGAACAATTATCTATTTGAAATTGTTTTGACCTTTTGTTTAGTCATAAAACAATTGTTTTAGTTAATACAAGTTTATTCAGACTAAATTACTACTAATTTATTAATATTCAAAAAATTAATAAGAAAGAGATTTAAAAAAATAAATCTATTTATCGACTAAATAAGTTTGAATTATAATTACTAAATTATAAAATATTATAATTATTATTTAATTAATATTGTAATTCATAATTACATATTTGATATATATTTAATAAAAATATAATATATATTTGATATAAATTATAGCTAAAATAATACTAATTAAAAATTATTGTTTTTTAATTAAGAAAAATGTTGGCCTTGAATTGATTAAAAGTTTTGATTTGACAAAACAAAAATTTGTCTAACTTGAATCAATCTCTTCTAATCTTAAATTGAACATTTTCCACTCTTCTATCTTGGCAAAATTCATTTAGGAACCAAATAAGTTAAATTCTCGAAACAAAAAGGGATTAATGCATGTTTTGATAGAAGGGACCGACCCCCTAAGGGAAAGGATCGATCCTCTCATTACCAAATCGATCTAGTTTTCTTCCAAAAGCAAAATTTGTGAAGTTTTGGTAAAAACCAATCGATCATCTCTCTGTAAGGTTCAATTGGCTAAGGTTTCAAGCTTACTCGATCGATCCCTCAATTAAAGAGATCGATCTATTTTGAAAAAGAATGCTTTTCTCGTTTGAAAATGAGCAAAAAGGATTGATTCCCCCTACATAAGGGATCGATCAGGTGCATTACCAGATCAATCAGGTAAGTCCTTTTATACATAATTTCAAGGTATTTTAAAGCTGACCTAATTAATCCCCTAAAGGAAGGGACCGATCCCTTGAGTCCCAAAAAGCCCTAACGACTATATTTTATTTGATATTTTACAAGTTTGAAGCATTAAATGCAAGGCAACGGCTTTCAACTTCTTCCTACCTATAAATAAAGCCTTTCACTGTAGAACAAAAGAAAGAAGAGTTAAGAGAACTTATTGCTATTCACCAACCACCTTGTTCAAGCATTCAAAGTAATTCAAAGAGAGAAAAGTGCAAAAAATTCTACCCATATAAGTTTTTCTCTAAATTCCTTGTCAATACTGTTGTGTACTTCAAATTAACAAATACCCAACCTTAAAGAGATTCTTTAAGTTTGTAAAACACCTCAAAAAATATTGTATTGTGAGATTGTGAGCTTAAAGGGGAGGATAACCCTTAAGAGTTTGTAAAGTTGATTGTGTAAAGCTTTGAGAAGCTAAATTGTATTGTGTTCAACATATAATGGATCGAACTCCTTGGCAAGAGAGGCTAAGGGAGAGGACGTAGGTGCCTAAAAAAAGATCCGAACCTTTATAAATCTTGGTGTCCAATTCTCTAACTCTATCTCTTGTTTACTCTCATTCATTGTGTTTTTTTGCTTAGATAAATTCTTTTTTGCTAAATTTGTAATTATTAAGTATTGATTTTGAAAATTTTATTATAACCAATTCACCCCCTCTTGGTTTATTTCAAATCTTTGAGCTAACAATTGGTATCAGAGCTAGTATTATTTTTTTATAGGTCTAACAACCCAAGAATGATCCTGAAAATGGCTTAAAAAAATATGATGATCAATGTGAAACAATCATCCTCAAGCTACAACAAATATAGTGGCCAACAAGAGATGTGTCTTATGGCAAATAAGACAATTGCAACATTTCTTGAAAGTGAAGGGTATTCAATTGTAAGACCTCATCTCTTTGTTGGTGACAACTATTTATATTAGAAGACTAAAATGAGATTGTTCATTCAAGCTAATGACTATGAGATTTGGAAGGTCATTGTAAATGATCTTCAAATTCTAATAAAGATGATAGATGGTAGGGAGGTGATCAAGCAAGAGAATGAATGGGATGTCAATGATATGAAGATAGCTCAACTTAATGCCAAAACAATACATATACTATTTTGTGCATTGGAGCCTAATGAGTACAATAAAGTTTCTTTGTGTGAAAATGTAAAAAAAATTTAGGATAAGTTAGCTGTCACTTATGAAGGTACAAATCAAGTGAAAGAGACAAAAATTGGCATGCTCACTCATGATTATGAGTTATTCAAGATGAAACCATTAGTGAGATGTCAAACCATTTCACCGACATCATTAATGGTTTAAGGCTCTTGGGAAGACTTACTCAAATATAGATATGGTGAAAAAAATTTCCAATAGTCTACCAAAAAGATGAAAAGCTAAAGTGAT
This sequence comes from Durio zibethinus, assembly GCF_047325235.1. Classification (NCBI taxonomy): domain Eukaryota; kingdom Viridiplantae; phylum Streptophyta; class Magnoliopsida; order Malvales; family Malvaceae; genus Durio; species Durio zibethinus. The sequence goes on from NC_143177.1 coordinate 17,920,068, forward strand.
CGTCATTGAAAAGTTCAAAGATCCTCACACACTTTTTTTGGATAAACTAATGGATTCTCTCTTTACCTATGAGATGAAGCTCAAAAGGTGACAAGAGCCAATCAAGAAAGGTGGCATTGCTCTCAAATCTACCTTTCAAGAAGATGAAAAAAATCTTGGACAAGAAGAGGATGATGGAGATGAAAATATGGTCAAGTTTGCAAAGAGATTCAAGAAGTTCATAAAGATGAACAAATTTTCAAGTAAAAAAAGATCACAAAAGGAAATTACTAAAAGAGAATCAAGTAGAAGAGAAATGGATCAAATCATTTGCTATGAATGCAACAAATCGGGCCATATTAATTTTGATTGTCCTTTGTGAAAGAAGCAAAACATGACAAAGCCAAAGAAAAAAGCAATGGTTGCAACATAGAGCGATAATGACTTCTCCAAAAATGAATCAAATGAGGAAGAAGTAGCCAATCTATATCTCATGGCTCTTGATGAGCCCAAGGTAACTTCTAATCCATATGATTTATATTCATATACATTTGATGAACTACATGTTGCCTATGATGAATTAGCCATAGAATTTAAGAACATGAACATAAAAAATAAATCTATTTATCAAACTAGTTCAAATAGTTATTAATCCTTATTTGGATTAAACGAATACTAATTTATTAATATATTGACAATTAATAAGTAAAAAATTTTAAAAATAAATATGTTTACCGAACTAGATCAAATAATCATAACTATTTGATTAATTATCCATTTTAAATTATTATGACCTTTTGTTTTATCATAAAAGAATTGTTTCAGTTCATATAAGCTTATTCGAAATAAATTAATACTAATTTACTAATAATCTAAAAATTAATTTGTTTACTGAACAATTTTAAATAATTATGACTATTTGAACAATTATTTATTTGAAATCACTATAACCTTTTGTTTTGTCGTAAAATAAAATTTTCTATTCATACAAGTTTATTTTGAATAAAATAATACAAATTTATTAATATTAAGACAGTTAATAAGTAAAAGATTTAAAAAATAAATTTGTTTACTAAACAAGTTTAAAATCGTTATGACTATTTAAGTAATTTTTTATTTCAACTTGCTATGACTTTTTGTTTTGTCATAAAACAATTGTTTCTATTCATACAAGTTTATTCGGATTAAAATAATATTAATTTATTAATATTTTGATAAGTAAAAGATTTAAAAAATAAATATGTTTACGGAATAAGTTCAAATAGTGATGACCATTTAAATAATTATCTATTTTAAATTATTATGACATTTTTTTTTGTAATAAAAGAATTATTTCAGTTCATACAAACTTATCTGAAGTAAAATAATACTAACTTATTAACATTCTGAAAATTAATTAGTAAGAGAATTAAAAAAAAAATTTGTTTGCCGAATAAGTTCAAATAGTTATGACTACCTGAATAATTATCTATCACAAAATATTATGACTTTATGTTTTGTCATAAAATAATCGGTTTTGTTCATGCAAGCTTATTTCGAAAAAAATAATTTATTAATTAATTTTTATATCAATTATTAACTAATTATTACAATAATAATATTTAATTAAATATTTACTAAATTATAATAATTTATTATATTAATATAATAATACATGTTATTATTAATTTTATAAGATTTAGTAAATTAGTTAACTTATACAATTGAGTTTTTCTAATACTAATACTATTAATTTATAATATATGATAACTTTAATTATTAAAATTCGTATCATTATAGGTTTTTTATAAATTATAATGAATTAATGAATTATTATCTAATATTTCATAAATGGTTAAATTAGTTTAATAATATTAATAATTTAATTTATATATAATTATTGGTATATAAATATTAAATTAATTAATTAATCTTCATACAAGTTTATAATTAAATATAACTATAATAAATTTAATAATACTAAAAATTAAATATTAATATATAATTAATTTATATGAATAATTATTAGTTATTATAATTAATTAGTATTATTTATAAATTATAATATTTTAATTTATATATTAACAATTTATTATAATAATAAATATATTATATTATAATTATTAATTATTCATATAAAATTAATTATAATTAAATATTTATTTAATTGATATAAATTATATTATTATAATATATTTATAATAATATAATTATAAATATAATTAAATGTAGTACTTAAACAATATTAATTATAAATATTATTATTAAATATTTATTAATTATAAACTATATTATAACTAATATAAATTAATAAATATAATAAATAAATATTTATAATGATTAAATAATATTTATAATTACTATAAATAATTATATACATAAATATTAAGGATTATTAAATAACTAATAATTAATTATATATTATATTAATCTTATTGATATTATTTAATAATGATTATTAAATTAAAATAATTATTAATTCATATTATTTATTAATAGTTATTATAGTTATTATAGTATTGATTTGAAATATACTATATTTAGTTATATTTATAATTATAATTATTTAAATATTAATTGTTAATGTTAGATTTATTAATCTATATCATATTAAGATTATTATAATATTATTAATAATTTAAATAATTATTAATAGTAATTTTTATAATATAAGATTTGAATACATTTAAATAATTTAAGTATAATTTATTTACTATTTCTTAATTTATTGGTATGAAAATTAAAAAAAGCATAAAATAGAAAAAATAACGAGTCAAAAGAAAAAATTTTAAAAATACAGAGACTAATAAAACTTTAAAAAATGAAGAAAAAAAATGAGAAAATAGAAAAAAATTTTCTTTATAAAATACAAACAAAAAATAAAAAATATAACAAATAATAAGATATAAAGATATAAAAATCAAAGATAAAAAATTAAAAGAAGATCAAAAATGAAAAGGGACGACAAAGTAGAAAAAAATTTAATTTAGAAAGTACCAGCAAAAAAATGTAATAAGAAAAAAATAAAAAAAATCAAAGATAGAAAAATTAATAGAGGGAAACAAAATAAAAATAAAAACAAAACAAGGATGTGTAAACAAAATGGAAATAAGAAATAAAAAGAATTTTGTGAAAAAAATTAGAAAAACAAGAAAAAATAAAAAATGAAGAGGCAAAAATCTGAAATAAAACAAAAAAAAAGTTAATGAAAAATTATAAAAAATACAATAGAAAATAACGAACAACGATAAATAAAAAAAGAAAAGAAAAAAAAGATAGAAAAATAAAAAAATAAAAAAAATCCAAAACATTATAAAAGTTTATGAAAATATAAATAAAGAAATAAATAAAAAATAAAATAAATAAAATAAGAAAAAAATTAAAGTAAAAAAAAGATAAATAAAGTACAAAAAAGAAAAAAATCAATACCAATAAAAAATAAACAAAAATACAATAAAAATATAAAAAGTAAGGAAATAAAAAATAAAAAAGGCAAAAATTGAATAAAATTTTCAAAAATGAAAGGGAATGACAAAATAGAAAAAATATTTTAAAAAATACAGAAAATTGAAAAACATATTAGAAATAATAAGAAAACAATATAAAAAATCAAAGACAAAAAATTAAAAAAGGGAAAAGTTAATGCAAAATAAAAATGAAAACCAAATAAGAAAATGCAACCAAAAAAGTATAAGAAATTAAAAACGCAAATAAGAAAGAAAAAGATATTTGTGAAAAAATTAAGAAAAGAATAAAAATGAAAAAAGAAAAGATTTGAAATAAAAAAAATATAAAAATTTTAAAACAATGAAAAAGTTAAAAGAAATAAAAAAATGAAAGCATATGAAAAAAAAAAGCAAAAAGAAAGGAAATTTTGAAGGAAAAAAGTTATTGAAAAATTACAAAATAGAACAAAAAATAACAAAAAAAGACAAAAAATAAGAATTTGAGGAAATAAAAAAAGATTCAAAAAATAAATTTTTTTTGAACTTTATAAAATTTTTTAAAAATATAAATAAAAAATAAAAGAAAAATAAAATAAAATAAAATACTAAAAAAATAAAAAGTGAGAAAATAAAAAATTAGATAATAAAAAAATATAAAAAAGCAAAATAAATAAAAATTTCAAATATAAAACAGAAAAAATTTTTGGTTTAGAATAGACAAAGAAAAACAAAAAAATATAACAAATGTAGAAACAAAGATATAAAAAATAAAATAAAAGTCAATACAAAATGTAAATAGATTTTAAAATTGTAAGGAAGAAATAAAAAAAAAGTGCGAACAAAAAGATATAAGAAAAAACAAGAAAAAAATGAAAATACAAAATATATAAAAAAAATAAAAACAAAAAAATTGAAAGCAAATGAACAAATAAGTTAAAAGAAAAAGAAAAAAAGAATTACTGAAGAATTATAAAAATAGAATAAAAAATACCCAAAAAATATGACAACAAAAATGAGACAAACCAAAAGAAAAAAGGATTAAAAAATAAAGTAAATATCCATAACATTATAAATTTTTTATAAAAAATAACAAAAATTAACAATAAAAATAAAAGGAAAAATATAAAATAAGTAATAAAAAAATAAAAAAAAGAGAAAATAAAAAAAAGAAGAAAATGAGAAAATGAGTCAGAAAATTTAAAAAAACTACAAAAACTAATAAAAATGAAAAAAATGAGAAAAATGACAAAATAAAAAAATATTTAGTTTATAAAATGCAAACAAATAATAAAAGAATATAAGAAATAATAAGAAATAATGATTTAAAAAATCAAAGATAAAAAATGAAAAGACGAAAAAGGTAAAACAAAAAAAATAAAAACAAAATAAGGAAGTGTGGAAAAAAATCACAAATTAGAATGAAATGCAAAAAAAAAACCAAAAAAAAAATAAAGAAGAAAAACCTTAAGAAAAAATAAAAAATGAAGATAAAAAGTAAAGAGTACAAAAAAAAGTTAATAGAAAATAATGTAAATGACCAATTAGATTGAAGTAACGAAACAAATCAAAGTAAAAAGGAAAATATGTAGTGAAAGCGTAATAGAATGAAAACAAGAAAGAAAGTATTTTGTAAAAAAAAAAAGGATTGAAATAAAAAAGGGAAAAATATAGTAAATAACAAAAAAATATAGTAAATAACAAAATAATAATAAATGAAAAATTAAGAAAAAGCATAAAAAAAAGCTAAAAAAAGGAAAAGAAAAAAGAAGTAAATAAGGAAATAAAAAAATTCTACAGAGTTCAATCTTTAATTTATGTTTTAAAACTTAGTTTGAATTTGAAAGTTTAGATGCAAAATATTTCGATTTGAATTTAGAATTTAGAATTTTTAAATTGTTAAAAATGTAAAAGTATAGATACATAAAGTAAATAGTGATAGATTTAACAATTCCAAACTAGTGTTACTATATATAAGCCAATAAAATTCCAAAAGAAAATAACAAAGATAATTATTATCTCTTAACAAATTGTATTAAATAAAAGATAAATATTATACAAGCCAAAATAATAAATAAAATAATCCAAATTGGATTAAATAAAAGATAAATATTATACAATATAATTTTTTTAATTAGATAAATTACACGATAAATAAAAATAAATTTTAAGATAAAATACAAGATGATCTTAATTAAATATCTAATTAGTATACATGCACATTACCCCTTCCATTTCTAATGAAGTCAAAATCTCATTCAACAATGTTTTAATGTCCATAACATTATAAAATTTTTATAAAAAAATACAAACAATAAGATATAAAGATATAAAATACAAACAAAAAATATAAAATATAACAAATAATAAGATATAAAGGTATAAAAATCACAGATAAAAAATTAAAAGAAAAGCAAAAATGAAAAGGGATGACAAAGTAAAAAAAAATTTAATTTAGAAAATTAAAAAAATAAAAAAATCAAAGATACAAAAATTAATAGGGAAAAAAGTTAATACAAAATAAAAATAAAAACAAAACAAGGAAGTGTATAAAAAATGGAAACAAAAAATAAAAAGAATTTTGTGAAAAAAATTAAAAAAACAAGAAATAAAATGAAAAGGCAAAAATATGAAATAAAAGAAAAAGAAAAAAAGTTTTATAGAAATTTTTAAAACAAAAAAAAGTGAAAAAAATATGAAAGCACATGAAAAAATAAGGAAAAAAAAAGGAAAAATTTAAAAGGAAAAAAAGTTGATGAAAAATTATAAAAATACAATAGAAAATAACCAACAACAATAAATAAAAAAGAAAAAAAAGATAGAAAAATAAAAAAAATAAAAAAATCCAAAACATTATACAAATTTATGAAAATATAAATAAAGAAGGAAAAAATAAACCAAGATAAAAAAACGAAAAAATAAAATGAGAAAAAAATTAAATCAAAACAAAAAAGACAAATAAAATACAAAAAAAGAAAAAAATCGACACCAATAAGAAAAGAAAAAATAAAAAATAAAGAAAAATACAATAAAAAATATCAAAAGTAAGAAAATAAAAAAAATGAATCAAAAAGAAAAATTTCAAAAATGGAAGGGAATGATAAAATAGAAAAAAAATTTCTAAAAATACAAAAAATTGAAAAACATATAAGAAATAATAAGAAAACAATATAAAAAATGAAAGACAATAAATTAAAAAAGGGAAAAGTTAACGCAAAATAAAAATAAAAACCAAAGAAGAAAATGCAGTAAAAAAAAGTGTAAGAATTTAAAAATGAAAATAACAAATAAAAAGAAGTTTGTGAAAAAATTAAGAAAAGAATAAAAATGAAAAGGCAAAGGATTTGAAATAAAAAAAGAAAAAAAATATAAAAAATTTTAAAACAATGAAAAAGTTAAAAGAAATAAAAAAATGAAATCATATGAAAAAAAAGCAAAAAAAAAATAAAATTGTAAAGGAAATAAGTTATTGAAAAATTATAAAATAGAACAAAAAATAGCAAAATAAAAAGACAAAATAAAAAAATAAGAAAATAAAAAAGAATCAAAAAATAAAAATAAAAAAATTTTGAACTTTATAAAATTTTTTGAAATATAAATAAAAAATAAAAGAAAAAAAAATTAAGAGAAAATATTAATATAAAAGCAAAATAAAATAAAATACTAAAAAAATAAAAAAGTAAAAAATAGAAAAATTAGAGAATAAAAAAACTATAAAAAGACAAAATGGATAAAAATTTCAAACATAAAATAGAAAAAACTTTTAGTTTAGAATATACAAAGAAAAACAAAAATATATAACAAATGTAGAAAAAAGGATATAAAAAATCGAAGATAAAAAAAAAATAAAAATCCATACAAAATATAAATAAAAACAAAAGGACGTGCACAAAAAGAGAGGTATGAGATTTTAAAATTGTAAAGAAGAAATAAAAAAAAATGTGGACAAAAAGATAGAAGAAAAAAATACAGATTGAAAATACAAAATATATAAAAAATAAAAACCAAAAAAATGAAAGCAAATGAACAAATAAGTTAAAAGAAAAAGAAAAAACAAATTATTGAAAAAATAAAAAATCAATAATAGAAAAAATTTTAGTCTATAAAATACAAACAAAAAACAAAAAATATAATGAATAATAAGAAATAAAGATATAAAAAATCAAAGATATAGTAAAAAAAAGGAATGAAAATAAAAAAAAAGAAAAATATAGCGAATAACAAAAAAATAATAAATGAAAAATTAAGAAAATGCAGAAAAGGTAAAAAAAATAAAATAAAAAGCAAAAAAAAAAAGGAAAAGAAAAAAAAAAGTAAATAATGAAATAAAAAAAATTCTACAAAGTTCGATCTTTAATTTATGTTTTAGAACTTAATTTGAATTTGAAAGTTTAGATGCAAAATATTTTGATTTGAATTTATTGATTTAAATTTAAAATTTTTAATTTTTAAATCATTAAAAATGTAAAAATATAGATACATGAAGTAAATAGTGATAGATATAACAATTCCAAACTAGTGTTATTATATATTAGCAAATAAAATTCCAAAAGAAAATAACAAAGATAATTATTATCTCTTAAGAAATTGTACTAAATAAAGGATAAATATTATACAATCTAAAATAATAAATAAACGAAGAAAAAAGTGCAAACAAAAAAATTTGAAAGCATACGAAAAAATAAGTAAAGAAAAAAAATTAAAAGGAAATAAGGTTAGCGGAAAATAAAAAAAGAAGAAAAGAAAAATAAAAAATCTTAAACTTTATAAAAATTTATGAAAAAAATAAATAAAAAAAATAAAAATAAAAATAAAAAAGAAAAAAATATTAAAGCAAAAGAAAAAAGATAAATAAAGTACAAAAAAATAAAAAATAATCAAAATTATAAACAGTAAGAAAATAAAAAATAAAAAATAAAAAAAGATAAAAATTGAATAAAAGTTTGAAAAATGAAAAGGAATGACAAAATACAAAAAAATAGTTTAAAAAATACAAAAAAATTGAAAAACATATAGAAAATAATAAGAAAACAATATAAAAAATCCAAGACAAAAAACTAAAAAAGAGAAAAGTTAATGTAAAATAAAAATGAAAACGAAAGAAAAAAAGGCAAAAAAAAAGTAAGAGAATTTTAAAACGCCAATAAGAAATAAAAATAAATTTGCAAAAAAAATAAGAAAAGCAGAAAAAAGAATAAAAATGAAAAGACAAAAGATTTGAAATAAAAAATATATAAAAAATGAAAAAAATAAAACGAATAAAAAATGAAACCATGTAGAAAAATAGGCAAAAAGAAAGAAAATTTTAAAGGAGAAAAGTTATTGAAAAATTATAAAATAGAACAAAAAATAATAAAATAAAATGAAAAAGGTTCACAAAATAAAAATAAAAAAATTTGAAGTTTATATGAATTTTTTAAAATATAAATAAAAAATAAAGGAAAAAATAAATTAAGAGAAAATATTAATATAAAAGATAAAATAAAATAAAATACTAAAAAATAACAAAAAATAAGAAAGTAAGAAAATAAAAAAAATGTAAAAAGACAAAATGAATAAAAGTTTCAAATATAAAATAGAAAAACCTTTTAGTTTCGAATATACAAAGAAAAAGAAAAAAAATAACAAATATAGAAGAAAAAAGATGTAAAAAATTAAAGATCAAAAATAAAATAAAAGTCAATAGGAAATATAAATAAAAACGAAGGGAAGTGTACAAAAAAGAAGTCTGAGATATAAGAAATAAAAAAAAGTGTAAACAAAAAGATATAAGAAAAAGCAAAAAAAAAAAAAAACAAATGAAAAAAAGTTAATGAAAATTAGTAAAAATGTAATAGAAAATAACCAACAATGATAAAATAAAAAAAAAAAAAGGATTGAAAAATAAAAAATCCAAAACATTCTAAAAAGGTATGAAAATTTAAATAAAAAAAGAAATAAAAAATAAACCAAAATAAAAAAATAAAAATAAAATAAGAAAAGAATATTAAAGTAAAACAAAAAAGATAAACAAAATAGCAAAAAAAGAAAAAAATCAATACCAATAAAAATATAAAAAGTAAGAGAATAAAAAATAATGAATCAAAAATAAAAAAATAAAAAAAAATGAATAAAAATTTCAAAAATGAAGACGAATGACAAAATGAAAAAAAAATTCGCTTAAAAAATACAAAAAATTGAAAAACATATAAAAAATAACAAGAAAACAATATAAAAAGTCAAAGATAAAAAATTAAAAAAGAGAAAAGTTATTGCAAAATAAAAATGAAAACCAAATGAGAAATTCAAAAAAAAAAATATTAGAATTTAAATACGCAAATAACAAATAAAAGGAAATTTGTGAAAAAAGAAAAGAAAAGCAAGAATAGAATAAAAATGAAAAGACAAAAGATTTAAAATAAAAAAAGGTAAAAAATATTAAAACAATGTAATAATGAAAACAAATAAAGATGAAGGCATGTGAAAAAAGAAGCAAAAAGAAAAAAAAATTTGAAGGAAAAAAATTTTTAAAAAATTGTAAAACAAAACAAAAAATAGCAAAAAATGAGAGAAAATTAGAAAACGAAAAAATAAAAAAAAGATTCAAAAAATAATAATAAAAAATAAATGAAAAATTAAATTAAGAAAAAATATTAATGTAAAAGAAAAAAATAAAATAGTAAAAAAATAAAAAAATAAAAAATTAGCTAATAAAAAAATATAAAAAGACAAAATGAAGAAAAATTAGAAATATAAAATAGAAAAAACTTTTAGTTTAGAATATACAAAGAAGAACAAAAAAAGGGAAAAAATGAAAGATAAAAAATAAAATAGAAAGTCAATACAAAATATAAATAAAAGTACACAAAAAAAAGTGTTGAGATTTTGAAATTGTAAAGAAGAAATAAAAAAAATGTGAACAAAAAGATATAAGAAAAAGCAAGAAGAAATAAAAAAATAAAAATACAAAATATATTAAAAAATTAAAAAAAATGAAAGCAAATGAACAAATAAGTTAAAAGAAAAAGAAAAAAAATTACTGAAAAATTATAAAAATAGAATAGAAAATACCATAAAATAAAAAATAACAAAAATGAAACAAACCAAAAGAAAAAAAGGTTAAAATATAAAGTAAATATCCATAACATTATAAAATTTTTATAAAAAATAACAAAAATTAACAATAAAAATAAAAAGAAAAATAAAATAAGTATTCAAAAAGAGAAAAAAAAATAAAAAAATGCAATAAAAAAGTAAAGAAGGAAAAGAAAAAATGAGTCAAAAAAATACAAAAAGTGCTAAAAATGAAAAAAATGATAACAATGACAAAATAGAAAAAAATTTAGATTGTAAAATGCAAAAAAAAATAAAAAATATAACAAATAATAAGATATAAAGATATAAAAAATCAAAGATAAAAAATTAAAAGAAGAAAAGTTAAAACAAAATAAAAATAAAATAAAAGAAGGAAATGTGGAAAAAAAACACAAATTAGAAGGAAATGCAAAAAAAAAAAAAAAAACCTTAAGAAAAAATAAAAAATAACAAATAAAAAAATTGAAGATAGAAAGTAAAGAATAGAAAAAAATTAATAGAAAATAATGTAAATGACCAATTAGATTGAAGTAACAAAAAAAATCAAAGTATTTTGTAAAAAAAAAAAGAAAAATATAGTAAATAACAAAAAAATAATAAATGAAAAATTAAGAAAATGCATAAAAAGTAAAAAAAAAAAATCGAAAAGCTAAAAAAAGGGAAAAGAAAAAGTAAGTAAATAATGGAATAAAAGAATTCTCTAAAGTTCAATCTTTAATTTATGTTTTAAAACTTAACTTGAATTTGAAAGTTTAGAGGCAAAGTATTTTAATTTGAATTTATTGAGTTAAATCGTTAAAAATGTAAAAATATAGATACATGAAGCAAATAGTGATAATATAATAATTCCAAACTAGTGTTATTATATATAAGCCAATAAAATACGAAAAATAAATAACAAAGATAATTATTATCTCTTAAAAATTATATTAAATAAAAGATAAATATTATACAATCAAAAATAGTAAATAAAATAATAAGTAATAAATAAAATAATTTAAATTATAAAATATTAGACAAGATAATTTTGTTAATTAGATAAATTACATGATAAATAAAAACAATTTTCAAGATAAAATATAAGATGATGTTCTAATGAAGTTAAAGTCTCATCAACAATGTTTTAATATCCATAGCATTATAAAATTTTTATAAAAAAACAAAATTAACAAAAATTAAAAGTAAAAGGAAATGAAAAAATTTTTATAAAATAAGTACTAAAAAAGAAAAAAAATTAAAAATAAACAAAAGCACAAAATAGAAAAAATAAGAAAGTAAGGAAATGAAAAAATAACGAGTCAAAAGAAAAAAAAAAGCAAAAACAAAAAAATTCAAAAATGAAGAAAAAAATGACAAGATAGAAATAAATTTAGTTTATAAAATACAAACAAATAATAAGAAATAAAGATTTAAAAAATCAAATATAAAAAATATAAGTAAAATACAAAAAAAATAATACCAATAAGAAAAAAAAAATAAAAAATAAACAAAAATATAATAAAAATATAAAAAGTAAGAAAATAAAAAATAAAAAAGATAGAAATTGAATAAAATTTTGAAAAATGAAAAGGAGTGAGAAAATGAAAAAAGTTAGTTTAAAAAATACAAAAAAATTGAAAAACATATAAGAAATAATAAGAAAACAATATAAAAAATCCAAGACAAAAGACTAAAAAGGAGAAAAGTTAATGCAAAATAAAAAGGAAAACCAAAGAAGAAAATACAAAAAAAAAATGAGAATTTGAAAACGCAAAAAAAAAAATAAAAAGAAATTTGCAAAAAAAATTAAGAAAAGCAAGAAAAAGAATAAAAAAAAAGACAAGATTTGAAATTAAAAAAGTATATAAAAAATTTTTAAAAATGAAAAAATTAAAAGAAATAAAAAATGAAAGCATATGAAAAAAAATAAGCAAAAAGAAAGTAAATTGTAAAGGAAAAAAGTTATTGAAAAATTATAAAATAGAACGAAAAATTGCAAAAAAAAAAAGAGGACAAAAAATAAGAAAAAAAAAGATTCACAAAATAAAAAAAATTTTTTGAACTTTATACAAATTTTTTAAAATATAAATAAAAAATAAAAAAATAAAGTGAAAATGCTAATATAAAAGATAAAATAAAAGAAAATACTAAAAAAATAACATTTAAAAATAAGCAAAAACAAAAAATAAAAAAGTAAGAAAATAAAAAATTAGAGAATAAAAAAATATAAAAAGACAATGAATAAAATTTTCAAATATAAAATATAAAAAACTTTTAGTTTATAATATACAAAGAAAAACAAAAAAAATATAACAAATATCGAAAAAAAAGATGTAAAAAATCAAAGATAAAAAATAAAATAAAAGTCAATAGGAAATATAAATAAAAACGAAAGGAAGTGCTGAAAAAAAAGTTTGATATTTTAAAATTGTGAAGAAGAAATAAAAAAAAGTGTGAATAAAAAAGTATAAGAAAAAGCAAAAAAAAATAACAAATGAGAAAAAGTTAGTGAAAATTTATAAAAATGCAATTGAAAATAAAAAAAGATTGAAAAATAAAAAATCCAAAAACGTTCTAAAAATTTAGGAAAATTTAAATAGAGAAAGAAATAAAAAATAAACCAAAATAAAAAATAAAAATAAAAATAAAATAAGAAAAAAAATTAAAGTAAAACAAAAAAGATAAACAAAATACAAAAAAATGAAAAAAAAGCAAAACCAATTAAAAAGAAAAAAAACAATAAAAATAGAAAAAGTAGGAAAATAAAAAATAATGAATGAAAAATAAAAAAAATACAAAAATTGAATAAAAATTTCAAAAATGAAAAGGAATAACAAAATGAAAAAAAAAAGTTGAAAAAATAAAAAAATTGAAAAACATATATGAAATAACGAGAAAACAATATAAAAAGTCAGACAAAAAATTAAAAAAGAAAACCAAAGGAGAAATAGAAAAAAAAAGTATGAGAATTTAAAAATGAAAATAAGAAAAAAAAGAAATTTTTGAAGAAAATAAGAAAAGCAAGAATAGAATAAAAATGAAAAGACAAAAGATTTGAAATAAAAAAGAAAAAAAGAAAGTAAAAAATATTAAAACAATGAAAGAATGAAAACAAATAAAAATGAAAGCATGTGAAAAAAAAAGGCAAAAAGAAAGAAAATTGTAATGGATAAAAGTTTTTGAAAAATTATAAAATAGAACAAAAAATAGCAAAAAAAAAGACAATAAGAAAACGAAAAAATAAAAATAACAAATTTTTATTTTTATAAAATTTTTTAAAATATAGTTATAAAATAAATGAAAAAATAAATAAATAAAAAATATTATTATAAAAGAAAAAATAAAATACAATATTACAAAAGAAAAAAAATAAACAAAAACAAAAAATAAAAAAAAGAAAAAAATATAACAAATATTAAAAAAAGACAAATAATCAGAGATAAAAAATATAATAAAAAGTCAATACAAAATATAAATAAAAGCAAAAAGATGTAGGCAAAAAGAGAAGTCTTCAGATTTTGAAATTATAAAGAAGAAATAAAAAAAAATGTGAACAAAAAGATATAAGAAAAAGCAAGAAAAAATAAAAATATAAAAATACAAAATATAAAAAAAATTAAAACAAAAAAAAGAAAGCAAATAAACAAATAAGTTAAAAGAAAAAGAAAAAAATTTACTGAAAAATTATAAAAATAGAATAAAAAGTACCAAAAAAATAAAAAAAGACAACAAAAATGAGACAAACCAAAAGAAAAAAAGATTAAAATATAAAGTAAATATCCATAACATTATAAAATTTTTATAAAAAATAACAATAAAAATAAAAATAAGATAAAAGAATGTATTAAAACAAGAGGAAAAAGATAAAATAAGTAATAAAAAAGAGAAAAATAAAAAATAAAAAAACACAAAATAAAAAAAAAAGAAGTAAGGAAAAGAAAAAATGAGTCAAAATTTTTAAAAAATACAAAAACTAATAAAAATGAAAAAAAAAAGAGAAAAATGACAAAATAGAAAAAAGATTAGGTTACAAAATACAACCAAAATATAAAAAATAAAAGGAAAATAAAATTTTTAAAAAATATTAAAACAAAAGGAAAAAGACAATATAAGTATTAAAAAAAGGAAAAAATTAAAAGTAAACAAAAGCACAAAATGGAAAGAATAAGTAAGGAAATGAAAAAATAATTGGTCAAAAGAAAAAATTAAAAAAATACAAAAACAAAAAAACCTTTTCAAAAATAAAGAAAAAAAATGACAAAATAGAAAAACATTTAATTTATAAAATGCAAACAAAAAATAAAAAAATAAAACCAATAATAAGAAATAAAGATATAAAAAATCCAAGAAAAAAATATAAAAAATGAAAATGGATGACAAAGTAGAAAAAAATATTTTAGAAAATACAAGCAAAAAAAAGTAATAAGAAAAAAAATCAAAACTAAAAAAATTAATAGAGGAAAAATTTTAATACAAAATAAAAAAAAAAAACCAAAACAACGGAGTGCAAAAAAGAATGGTAACAAGAAATAGAAAGAAATTTCTGAACAAAATTAGAAAAACAAGAAATAAAATGAAAAAGGCAAAAATATGAAACAAAACAAAAAAAGAGTTTATAGAAAATTTTAAAACAAAGAAAAAAGTGCAATCCAAAAAATTATGAAAGCACATTAAAAAAAAATAAAGAAAAAGAAAACAATTAAAAGGAAATAAAGTTAATGAAAAAAATGCAATAGAAAATATCCAACAATGATAAATAAATAAAAAGAAATAAAATCCAAAACATTATAAAAATTTATGAATATATAAATAAAAAAGAAATAAAAAATAAACCAAAATAAAAAATAAAAATAAAATAAGAAAAAAGATAAAAAAAAGTACAAAAAAAAGGAAAAAATCAATACCAAAAGCAAAGAAAAAATAAAATAAAAAACAAAAATATAATCAATAATAATAATAAAAAATAAAAAAGCAAACTGAATAAAAATTTAAAAAATGAAAAAGAATGACAAAATGAAAAAAAATTACTTTAAAAAATACAAAAAAATTGAAAAACATATAAGAAATAATAAGAGAACAATATAAAAAATCAAAGACGAAAAGCTAAAAAAGGGAAAAGTTAATGCAAAATAAAAATGAAAACCAAAGAAGAAAATGCAAAAAAAAAAAAGTATAAGAACTTAAAAATGCATATAAGAAATAAAAAAAAATTTACAAAAAAAAAAAAAGAAAAGCAAGAAACAGAATAAAAATGAAAAGACAAAAGATTTGAAATAAAAAAAATAAAAAAGTTTAAAACAATGAAAAAATTAAAACAAATAAGAAATGAAAGCATATGAAAAAAAAAAGCAAAAAGAAAGAAAATTTTAAAGGAAAAAAGTTATTGAAAAACTATAAAATAGAAAAAAATAGCAAAAAAAAAGATAAAAAATAGGAAAATAAAATAAAAAAGATTCACAAAATAAAAATAAAAAATTTAGAAGTTTATACAAAATTTTTAAAATATAAATAAAAAAATAAAGGAAAAAAAATTAAGAGAAAATATTAATATAAAGGAAAAAAAAATACTAAAAAAATAACTACTAAAAATAAACAAAAAAAAGTATAAAAACAAGAAAATAAAAAATTAGAGAATAAAAAAAATATAAAACGACAAAATAAATAAAAATTTCAAATATAAAATAGAAAAAACTTTTAGTTTAGAATATGTAAAGAAAAACAAAAAAATATAACAAATGTAGAAAAAAAGATATAAAAAATCAAAGACAAAAAATAAAATAAAAGTCAATACAAAATATAAATAAAATCAAAAGTAAGTTTGCAAAAAAACAAAAGTCTAAAATTTTAAAATTGTAAAGAAGAAATAAAAAAAAGTGTGAACAAAAATATATAAGAAAAAGCAAGAAAACAATAAAAAATGAAAATGCAAAATAATGAATATATAAAAATAATTAAAACAAAAAAAATGAAAGTAAATGAACAAATAAGTTAAAAGAAAAAAAGAATTAATAAAAAATTATAAAAATAGAATAGATAATAGGAAAAAAATAAAAAAAAATGACAACAAAAATGAGACAAACCAAAAGAAGAAAAGATTAAAAAATAAAATAAATATCCATAACATTATAAAATTTTTATAAAAAATAACAAAAATTAACAATAAAAAATAAAATAAGTACTAAAAAAAAATTAAAAATAAACAAAAACAATTTTAAAAAAGTAAGAAAATGAAAAAATGAGTCAAAAGAAAAAATTAGAAAAATAAAAAACTAGTAAAAATAAAAAAAAAGAAAAAAAAAGACAATAGAAACAATTTTAGTTTATAAAATACAAACAAAAAATATAACAAATAATAAGAAATAAAGATATAAAAAATCAAAAATTAAAAAAAATGTTAGTAAAAAATAAAAAATAAAAAGAAAAGAAAGAAGTGTGGATAAAAAACACAAATTAAAAAGAAATGCCAAAAAAAACCTAAAAATAAAAAAAAAAACTTAAGAAAAAATAAAAAATGAAAAAAACAAAGATAAAAAGTAAAAAGAGTATGAAAAGAAAAAAATACTAGAAAATAATGTAAATGACCAATTAGATTAGTGCAACAAAAAAATAAAAGTAAAAAAAAAATTACATAACGAAAAAATAATATAATGAAGACAAGAAAAAAGAAAAATATACTATGTAACAAAAATATAATAAATGAAAAATTAGGAAAATGTATAAAAAACAAAAAAAACAAAAAGCTTTAAAAAAGGAAATAAATAAAGAAATAAAAAAATTCTACAAAATTCAATCTTTAATTTATGTTTTAAAACTTAATTTGAATTTGAAAGTTTAGATGCAAAATATTTTGATTTGAATTTATTGATTTAAATTTAAAATTTTTGATTTTTAAATCGTTAAAAATGTAAAATTATAAATACATGAAATAAATAGTGATAGATATAACAATTCCAAACTAGTGTTATTATATATAAACCAATAAAATTCCAAAAGAAAATAACAAAGATAATTATTATCTCTTAACAAATTGTATTAAATAAAAGATAAATATTATACAATATAATTTTGTTAATTAGATAAATTACACAATAAATAAAAGATAAAATACAAGATGATTTTAATTAGATATCTAATTAGTATACATGCACATAACAGCTTCAATTTCTAATGAAATCAATGTCTCATTCAACAATGTTTTAATGTCCAAACATTATAAAATTTTTATAAAAAAATAAAAAATAAAAAATAAAAAAAAGGAAAAAAATATGAAAGCAAAACAAAAAAGATAAAATAAGAATTAAAAAGGAGAAAATTTAAAAAAAAGCACAAAATAGAAAAAATAAGGGAATGAAAAATTAACAAGTCAAAAGAAGAAATTGTAAAAATACAAAAACTAATAAAAATTTAAAAAATAAAGAAAAAAATGACAAAATAGAAAACAAATATTTATTTATAAAATACAAACAAAAAATAAAAAATATAACAAATAATAAGATATAAAGATAAAAAATTAAAAGAAGTTCAAAAATGAAAAGGGATGACAAAATAGAAAAAAAATTAATTTAAAAAATACAAGCAAAAATAATGTAATAAGGAAAAAAAAAACTATACAAAAATTAACAGAGAAAAAAGTTAAAACAAAATAAAAATAAAAACAAAACAAAGAAGAGTAAAAAAAAAAAACAAGAAATAAAAAGAATTTTGTGAAAAAATTTAGAAAAACAAGAAAAAAAAATTAAGAGGCAAAAATATGAAATAAAATAAAAAGAAAAAAGTTTTATAAAAAATTTTAAAACAAAGAAAAAAGTGAAAAAAAAAAAATGAAAGCACTTGAAAAAATAAGTAAAAAAAAAATTTAAAAGGAAAAAGAGTTAATGAAAAATTATAAAAATACAATAGAAAATAACCAACAACGATAAATAAAAAAAAAAGGTAAAAAAATAAAAAAATCGAAAACATTATAAAAATTTATGAAAATATAAATAAAGAATTAAATAAAAAATAATCCAAAATAAAAAATAAAAATAAAATAAGAAAAAAAAATATTAAAGCAAAACAAAAAAGATAAATAAAATATAAAAATATAAAATATAAAAAGTAAGAAAAGCAAAAATAAAAAAAAAAGACAAATTGAATAAAAATTTTAAAAATGAAAGAAAATAACAAAATAGAAAAAAAATATTTTAAAAAATACAAAAAATTGAAAAACGCATAAGAAATAATAAGAAAACAATATAAAAAATCAAAGATAAAAAATTAAAAAAAGAGAAAAGTTAATGCAAAATAAAAATTAAAACCAAAGAAGAAAATGCAACAAAAAAAATAAAAATTTAAAAATGAAAATAGGAAATAAAAAAAAATTTGTGAAAAAATTAAGAAAAGAATAAAAATGAAAAGACAAAAGATTTATGAAAAATAAAAATTCCAAGGAAGTGAAAAAAAATGGAAACAAGAAATAAAAAGAATTTTGTGAAAAAAATTAGAAAAACAAGAAAAAATAAAAAATGAAAAGGCAAAAATATGAAATAAAATAAAAAGAAAAAGATTTTATAAAAATTTTTAAAACAAAGAAAAAAGTAAAAACAAAAAAAAAATGAAAGCACATGAAAAAATAAGTAAAAAAAAATTTAAAAGGAAAAAAAGTTAATGAAGAATTATAAAAAAAACAACAAAAAATGACCAACAATGATAAATAAAAAAAAAGAAAAAATAGAAAAATATAAAAATACAAAACATTATAAAAATTTAAGAAAATATAAATAAAGAACAAAATAAAAAATAAAAATAAAATAAAAAAATTAATGCAAAACAAAAAAGATAAATAAAATACAAAAAATCTAAAATAAACAAAAATACAATAAAAAGTAAAAAAATAAAAAAACAAATTAAAGGAAATGACAAAATAGAAAAAAAATATTTTTAAAAAATACAAAAAATTGAAAAACATATAAGAAATAATAAGAAAACAATACAAAAAATCAAAGACAAAATATTAAAAATGAGAAATTTGATGCAAAATAAAAATGAAAACCAAATAAGAAAATGCATATTATACAATCAAAAATAATAAATAAAATAATAAGTAATAAACAAAATAATCCAAATTGTATTAAATAAAAGATAAATATTATACAATATAATTTTGTTAATTAAATAATTACACGATAAATAAAATAAATTTCAACATAAAATACAAGACGATTTTAATTAGATATCTAATTAGTATACATGCACATAACACCTTTCATTTTTAATGAAATTAAAGTCTCATTCAACAATGTTTAATAATAGGGTGATCTGCATTTAAGTTAAACACAAGCAACATGCCACATATATAGAGAACAGTGCTATTTTAGAAATAAAGATAATCAAACTTGAACTTCATGATTTAAGACCATAATGAACTAATCCTAAAGCAGAAAGATTCAAGGTAAAGACTGTATGCAAAATAAACCTAATCACATCCATTGCTCACAAATCAAACATTATAAATGTTTTAACTCGAAAACCCAAAGATACGAAAGTAGAAGGCCTTTAAGAACCTGAAGAAAAAGTAAAACTAAAGCAACAAAACCTTAACAAGAAAAGACTATAACGAAAGGCCAAAGATAAGAGGTAGTTTTGCATCTCCACATAAATATACAACAATTATATACCAAAGTTAAAAAACAATAGCCACCAACCACATCATAAGTCAAGATGCTTCCAATAATAACAGTGTTACTTAAGAAAACAAAGTCTATATTATAATAAAAAACACAAAATTTTAGCAACTTTAATCAAACTCTTCATGATCTGAAATGTACTAGAACAAGTACAATTATCATCGAAAGTTACCATACAATACAACAAAAATTCTATGCAAGATCATAGACTTTCAAAGTTACCAAATGCACTCATCCTCAGTGCGAGACTGGATTAAGTTTTTGAAATTAAACCTAAGATTACAATTTGTCATGCAACAGAGTTGAACTAGCAAAATAAAAAAATAAAAAATAGAAAACTCAACCATACAAATTTGGAGTACATTGCTATATAATCTCTAATTCCTCTCTCTAGCAAATCGTGTTCGGAGTACACGATCAACTAATTTCCGTATAGACTACTAAATGCAACCACAATTAAGAAAAGTTTACAAAACTACAATCTGTACACAAAAGATAAAACTAAAATTTAAATGAAATGTTAAAGCATAAGAGATCAAATATTAATTGAAGTTCAGATCAAACTCCAGCAAGTCAAAAGCACTACAACAAAAAATTAGACATTAACCAAAAGCTATGGGAATGAAATCTAGAAGCCAACTTGCAGAATAAAACCAACAGACACACAGACAGAAATTTTGAAACTTTAATTCCTTCTATCATGCAAGGTATGCTTGGAGCACATAGCCCACTAAGCTTCAAAGAGACAAACAGATGACAACTAGGCACACTCATGAATGAAGAAACCACAACCCAAGAATTTCTTTTGCAGTAACATTCTCCTAATGCATTCTCAAACTTCATCAAATTAGATGCAATCACAATGAAAAGTTTACAACATCATCAATAACTAAAAAGCCAAGCCAGTGAAACCTAAGAACCTCATCTGTCATGCCACAGAGAGAAAAACAAGAAGAAAACTCCTATACACAGAGCCACACAAATTTTTAATCCTTAAATCCTACACAGTCATACAACCATAATTCCCCTGCAAGTCATTCTTGGACCACACAGCGCATTAAGTTTCATACAGACCATCAGATCACAACCACACTAAAAGAACCCAAGGGAATTTTCCAAAGTAAAGTTACAAAACCCTAATTTATGTAAAAATTTAAAAATGACACAAGAAGAATCCAGAGACAATCTCAATGAAAAAGACATCAACTGAGAGCCTATGACAACATATATTTAGAGTTTCAAAGAATCCAGCAAAAAGAAATAATCTTCCTTTCAAGCATTCAACCACAATGCATATCAAAATTAAATTACAGAAATTGAACCTAGCAAACCAATCTGTCCTGTAACAAATAGAGTGAAACCAACAAAATAAAAACCTCCCTAAACACATACCTACACACACAAGAGGCACAGAAATTGAATTCACTGCTTGAAACACACAAGGAGAAAAACAATAGGAAAACTCCCATACACACAGCTACATAAATTTTTAATCCTTAAATGCTACACAACCATAGAAATTTAGAATCCTTAATTCTCCCTACACTACAAAACAAGGAAACTCCCATACACATTTAGAGTTTCAAAGAATCCAGTAAAAGGAAATAATCTTCCTTTTAAACATTTGACCACAATGCATGTCAAAATTTTCAGAAATTGAACCCAACAAACCAACATATTCTGTAACAAACAGAGTGAAATCAACAAAACAAAAAACTCCTAAAATACACCTACACACATCAGACACAGAAATTGAATTCAGCTAATCATGCAAGCCATTAGCTTAGAGCACACAAAGAGAAAAACAACAAGGAAACTCTCATACACAGCCACACAAATTTTTAATCCTTAAATCCTACACACATACAACTTTAGAATCCTTAATTCTCCCTACACTACAAGTCATTCTTGGAGCACATAGCGCACAAGTTTCATAGAGACCAACAAATCACAAACCACACTAAAGGAAGAACAACCCAAGCAATTTTTCAAAGTAAAATTACAAAGCCCTAATTTATGTAAAAATTTAAAAATGACACAAGAAAAATCCAGAGACAATCTCAATGAGAAAGACATCAACTGAGAGCCTATGACAACATATATTTAGAGTTTCAAAGAATCCAGCAAAAGAAAATAATCTTCCTTTCAAGCATTCAACCACAATGCATATCAAAATTAAATTACAGAAATTGAACCTAGCAAACCAATCTGTCCTGTAACAAATAGAGTGAAACCAACAAAATAAAAACCTCCCTAAACACATACCTACACACACAAAAGGCACAGAAATTGAATTCACTGCTTGAAGCACACAAGGAGAAAAGCAACAGGGAATCTCCCATACACAGCCACAAATTTTTAATCCTTAAATGCTACACAACCATAGAAATTTAGAATCCTTGATTCCCCTACACTACAAAGCAACAAGAAAACTCTCATACACATATTTAGAGTTTCAAAAAATCCAGCAAAAGGAAATAATCTTCCTTCTAAACATTTGACCACAATGCATGTCAAAATTAAGTTTCAAAAATTGAACCCAACAAACCAACCTGTTCTGTAACAAACAGAGTGAAATCAACAAAACAAAAAGCTCCCAAAATACACCTACACACACATCAAACACAGAAATTGAATTCAACTAATCATGCAAGCCATTAGCTTAGAGTACACAAAGAGAAAAACAACAAAGAAACTCCCATACACAGCCACACAAATTTTTAATCCTTAAATCCTACACACATACAACTTTAGAATCCTTAATTCCCTCTACGCTACAAGTCATTCTTGGAGCACATAGCGCATAAGTGTCATAGAGACCAACGAATCACAAACCACACTAAAGGAAGAACAACCCAAGCAATTTTTCAAAGTAAAGTTACAAAGCCCTAATTTATGTAAAAATTTAAAAATGACACAAGAAGAATCCAGAGACAATCTCAATAAGAAGGACACCAACTGAGAGCCTATGACCATATATTTAGAGTTTCAAAGAATCCAGCAAAAAGAAATAATATTCCTTTCAAGCATTCAACCACAATACATATCAAAATTAAATTACAGAAATTGAACCTAGCAAACCAATCTGCCCTGTAACAAATAGAGTGAAACCAACAAAATAAAACCCTCCTTAAACACATACCTACAAACACAAAAGGCACAGAAATCGAATTCAGTGCTTGAAGCACACAAGGAGAAAAACAGGGAAACTCCAATACACACAGCCACATAAATTTTTAATCCTTAAATGCTACATAACCATAGAAATTTAGAATCCTTGATTCCCCCTACACTACAAAGCAACAAGGAAACTCCCATACACATATTTAGAGTTTCAAAGAATCCAGTAAAAGGAAATAATCTTCCTTTTAAACATTTGACCACAATGCATGTCAAAATTAAGTTTCAAAAATTGAACCCAACAAACAACCTGTTCTGTAACAAACAGAGTAAAATCAACAAAACAAAAAGCTCCCAAAATACACCTACACACACAT
The DNA here is from genome assembly GCF_047325235.1 of Durio zibethinus. Taxonomy (NCBI): domain Eukaryota; kingdom Viridiplantae; phylum Streptophyta; class Magnoliopsida; order Malvales; family Malvaceae; genus Durio; species Durio zibethinus. The sequence goes on from NC_143177.1 coordinate 17,943,684, forward strand.
CAGACACAGAAATTGAATTCAGCTAATCATATAAGCCATTAGCTTAGAGCACACAAAGAGAAAAACAAGGAAACTCCCATACACAACCACACAAATTTTTAATCCTTAAATCCTACACACATACAACTTTAGAATCCTTAATTCCCCCTACACTGCAAGTCGTTCTTGGAGCACATAGCGCATAAGTTTCATAGAGACCAATGAATCACAAACCGCACTAAAGGAAGAACCCAAGGAATTTTCCAAAGTAAAGTTACAAAGCCCTAATTTATGTAAAAATTTAAAAATGACACAAGAAGAATCCATAGACAATCTCAATGAGAAAGACACCGAGAGCCTATGACAACATATATTTAGAGTTTCAAAGAATCAAACAAAAGGAAATAATCTTCCTTTCAAGCATTCAACCACAATGCACATCAAAATTAAATTACAGAAATTGAACCTAGCAAACCAATCTGCCCTGTAACAAATAGAGTGAAACCAACAAAATAAAAACTTCCCTAAACACATACCTACACACACAAGAGGCACAGAAATTGAATTCACTACTTAAAGCACACAAGGAGAAAAGCAACAGGAAATCTCCCATACACACAACCACATAAATTTTTAATCCTTAAATGCTACACAACCATAGAAATTTAGAATCCTTAATTCCCGCTACACTACAAAACAACAAGGAAACTCCCATACACATTTAGAGTTTCAAAGAATCCAGCAAAAGGAAATAATCTTCCTTTTAAACATTTGACCACAATGCACGTCAAAATTAAGTTTCAGAAATTGAACCCAACAAACCAACCTATTCTGTAACAAACAAAGTGAAATCAACAAAACAAAAAACTTCCAAAATACACCTACACACACATCAGGCACAGAAATTGAATTCAGCTAATCATGCAAGCCATTAGCTTAGAGCACACAAAGAGAAAAACAACAAGGAAACTCCCACACACAGTCACACAAATTTTTAATCCTTAAATCCTACACACATACAACTTTAGAATCCTTAATTCCCCCTACACTGCAAGTCGTTCTTGGAGCACATCGCGCATAAGTTTCATAGAGACCAACGACTCACAAACCACACTAAAGGAAGAACAACCCAAGGAATTTTCCAAAGCCCTAATTTATGTAAAAGTTTAAAAATGAAACAAGAAGAATCAAGACAATCTCAATGAGAAAGACACCAACTGAGAGGCTATGATATTTAGAGTTTCAAAGAATCCAGCAAAAGGAAATAATCTCCCTTTTAAGCATTCAAGCCCAATGCATGTCAAAATTAAGTTTTAGAAATTTAACCTAACAAACAGAGTGAAACCAACATAACAAAAAACTCTCAAAATACGCCTACACACACAAGATGCACAAAAATTGAATTCACCTTATACTGCAAGCCATTTGCTTAGAGCACACAGCCCATACAGATAATCTTCTTTTTAAGCTGCAATTTCTATCCTCGTCAAAATTAAGTTTCAGAAATTAAAAGAAAGAAACCATTCTATCCTACAACAAAAAGATTGTAACAAACAAAACAAGAAACTTGCAAAATATACATACACAAAAGGCACAGAAATTGAATTCCTCCTTATCATGCAAGCTATTCGCTTAGAGCAAACAACTACTAAATAATATCCACACTTAAGAAGTCACAATTAAGGGGTTTTTCAAAAAGTTAAATTCCAAAAACTAAACTAATATAGATAAATGTGTCACAAGAAAAATCAAAACTTGACATAACAAAGCCTCAATGAGAAAAAAACGAAAACTATGAATGGCCAAAGATGATAACTAACTCCAATAACAAAAGAGGCAAGGAATCTTCCTTTTAACACTCAACCTTTGGGTTTGGTGGTACTTAGTTTCAGAAATTAAACCTAAGAAATTAATCCATCAAGCAATAAAGTTGAACCAACAAAAAATAACTAACTCCTAACATGCACAACACACAGCTATACAAATTTGAATCTCTAATTCTTCCCATCTTTGCAAGCTTGCAAGCACACAATCCATTGAGCTCCATAAAGACTACCAAATAACAATCATACTTACGAAACCACAATCCAAAGATTTTTTCAAAAGCAAAATTACAAAACTCAACTCATGTACACAAAAAATGAAAAAATGAAACAAGAAGAATCTGATATAACAAAATCTTAATGAGAAAAGATATCGACATAAATGCTTAGGAATATTATGTTTCCATTTCAAAGAGCCAAATAACAAGAGAAAGCTTCATTCAAAGTCACGTCCCATTCTAAAATCAGCAAGATGTGATATAACAAGTCCATACCACTTAAGTTAAATGCAATTGTCATGGAACCAAATAATCTTAGTGGACCAAAACCGAACATGAAAACAAAATCTCAACAAGAAAAGACATCTATAGAGATGCTTAGGGATATTATTGTTTCCATTCAACGTGTCATATAACAATTACATACTAGTTGAGTTAAACACAATTGTCATGCCATAGGATAATTTTAGTGTTTCCCCCAAGTATAACTATAACAATGCTATTTGAGAAATAAAAATAGAACTTGGGGGACATGCAACAACTACAAAAAAAGCAAGCCAAAACTGATCAAAACCAATGCAGCAAGTAAACAAAATGAAGATATGGATAGCTAGCAAATAAAGTAAAAGTAAAGCAATAAGAAATGAATAAAGCAACAGCTAGCCACATTCATTACCAACTCATTTTACTGATTGAACAACCCCAAGCTCACAAATAAAGTATTATAACCTTAACCTAAACTCAAAACCTCCAATATATCCTAAATAAATTAAACCCAATACAACCCTAAGATAATTATCCATTACTTTCTAAATAGAAGGCCTTATATTGTTAAAGACTAACCCTAACCTTAAGACAACATTAACTTACTTTCTCAATGAATAATCATAACATAAGAAAAACTCAATGAGAACACACATCTAATAAAAGACGAAAAAAGACACGTATTTAGAGTTTTAGAGAATACAATATGAAACGAGGTAAGCTTTCTTTTGAAGTGGCATATCATTCAACATATGGTATCGCAAAGCAGTAGCCTCGATAAGTTCCTTTGGAACCAAAAAGAAAAATCCATTAAAAAAATTACATTTGTTCTGTGAATATCCCACTACTTTACAACCAATGCCATAAATAAACATGATGAAAATATTGGTATTTGTACTCACCTAGATAACCTCTCCCCATTTTAGTATCATTAATGCAAAAATTAATAGATTTCTATGAGCAAAACATTAAATGATAATTGATCTTCCTAAAAAAGTAATTTCTCAATGATAATTACAAAAATCCTATACCATCAAAAAAATCCAAAATACTAACATCTATTGATTGGCAAATGCTAAAAGAGATTTTAATCAAACAAGAATATTTACAATTAAGGCTTAGGGCAAATACTAAAGGCCATCGTCTGCTTTATTCTTCAAGGTAAGACATAATTAAGGTCTTTTTGATTAAGTTGCAACATCAAATCTTTATCTTATAATTGAAAATTAACTACAAAAGCTCTTCTAGTGCACTGGTTTGGGACATGAATGGGCCAAGATTTAAAAATTTTAAGGGCTTAATTTTTTAATTTCCAAGAGGTGAGATTGGACTTGAATCATGAAAAGCAACTAATGAATATTTTAACATAACTTTTGCATTTTTTTTCATCCTTTCTCTAATTTTCTTCGCCAGGTTAATAACTTTAGCCATGACACATAAGTATGCACATTTAAGATTCTTCTGAATCCATCTTATCAGTTGTAATCATCTACATCATTGGTTTATACCCACTAGAAAAATTTCACGGTCAATGGGTAAATTAGGCCACAGGGTATGCTTCACCGTGCAATTGAACTCTCAATTAGATTCATATATGAACCATTAATGATAAAATTGTCAGTATGACTATAGCCGAAAGAAATCAACTCACCACCCAAAGCAGAGTCCGTGGCTTTAGAGTGGTTATATTGTCAGTAACCAGCTCAAATCCTTGAGGGGCATCAACTATCTCTACAATGGTCATTGCACCAAGCAAGAAAAAACAAATTCAGCAGATGCATGTTTCAGCTCTGAAACAGCTAAATCAGTCGAAGGAGCCTACAAATGTGAATGGCCCAAGCATTATTACACAAGTATTAACAGATAAAGGTGGAAATAAATAAGAAAATGATAAAAAAAAAAATTTCCGTACAGAAGTCAGATGCATCAGCATAAATAGACCATAGAATTCCATTAATAAAGGGAGATAGTCATAGTAACCATTTGCAGAATTCTTAGTGATGGTAACAAACCACATACAAACACAAACTTTGGCTCTCCCAATTGACCATGGGGGTAGGTACCTAGTTTTGCTATCTTAATTCATTGCTAGGGTAGTTCCTTGGAATTGGTTTAAATTAGAGATGCTCCCTCCTTTAAATGGGAAGTGGGCTCCAACATAAATTAAAAATAAAGGATATTAAATTGCAATGATCACTTCATAAAAAGACAAGCCATTGCTCACCAAAAAACATAGACCAATAAAACTAGTAGATCAGGAAATAAGTTTAGAGCCCAAGCATCCTGTATTTCATTAACTCTTGAATGAATAACGGGTCATAAGGCCACCACCAATGAACATGAGAGAAACAGGTGGAAACCTGACATAATACCAAATAAAGCATCCAATACGCAACAGAATTTTGTGTTTTCATCCCAATTTATGAGAATGATAAATATGATGCAAACTACAAGAAGAGGGACAGCAAAAAAACACAGTCCAATCCTAAACATCTGAGAATCATTCTTACCCCTATGCTCCTTACCACCCATAAACTCACAGCCATCAACAATCTATTCCACTTTTATTGAAGGCTAGAAATTCTTCAAAGATAATGCCTGCATATCCTATTACAAAAAGCAATGCCATAGAAATATGCATTACGAAATTAGATCAAATTAAGAAAGGCTTCTGTCCATAATACAAGAATATACAAAATATTGGCCAAAGATGAAAAAATGATTACAACCTACAAAGAAAGGATTGCACAAGAAATTAAAGATAAACCTGGATGTTGGTAACCCATGATAGGTTAATTGCCACAGCCCCTGCTAAAGCTGCTGTGAAAACACCAATAGTTTTCAACAAATTAGTCTTTGGCTGGTAAGTAACTTCAAAATCTAACGAGCTAGCTTCATCAACTCAACATAAAGGATCACAAGGTCCAGAGGTTGAGGTCAGCTCCTGTTGATATGCAAAGGTTATTTCAGTGTGTGGAAGAACCCAAAAATGAAGAAACACAGACACTGCCGTTTTGCTATGATGGTTGGTTTTTATAGCAATTTGGAGAATGCTTTCTAAACAGCCTTTTGAGTAATCTTCCCTCATAAAGAGGATCATTACTCAGCCTCAATCCTGCCAATGAAGGATGAGAAACCAAGAAGAGTCATTTGAAAAATGTTCCTAGCCTTTAGGATTCAGCATTTTTTACACAATGAGGCTACTTTCAGGACTTGAACTTGCTCATTTGAGCCCCTCAGCCAAAATCTTTTATATTACACCAGACTGTCTCCTAATCAACCCTCATATATCTAACTAAATCAATCTTATTTCTGAGCTAAACATCTGCAAAAGGTAATTTCCAATAGCAATAGCTTGAAATTCTATCAAATTATTTGACCTCCTCATTAACCAAGATAAAATCTTCAAATGTATGAACTAGCAGCACAGGCAAATGGGTACCCTTAAACAGGAGTACTTATAAGCAAGACAATAGATGACAAAAGACACAAAACGAAATCAAAAAGCACTCACCCAAATCATAAATCAATGAACATGCAAATGAGTACTCGTAAAGATAAAATTTTTCATAATGGCATAGTGATGAAAAGAACAAAAACCTCAAGCTGCTTTTCATTGTTGGGTTGAACTTTTTGTTGCCGTGCAATAACTTTCGTTATGGGTTTTACCTAGAGTCATAATTGTTGTTATATTATTACATTATAATATAAATCAAATTAAGAATTTTTTTTATTGAAAGAAAAAAAGAACAATACTAATTTTTTTACTTGAGATACTATAACTAATTCAAGGTATGGATCCAATCTATGACTAAAGTTATAAAAGGGATGCACTCATTCTTTTTGGTTTCTAACCTTTGGTGACATGGCTAACCAGTAAGGCGGGGGATTGCAAATCCCTTATTCCCCGGTTCAAATCAGGTTGTTGCTTGATCAACAAAAAACTTGGAACCCTATATTCTGCTTTGCTCATATGACTCAAAAAATTTTCTCTAGCAAAAACAAGTGCAAGAAAAGGACTCTTGATACTTTCTTGATTATAAACTTAGCAAGGTTTTGTCTTCAAAAATGTTGTAAATCCTTACGTCTAGGATTCAAGGAAAAATTAGAGTAGGGGAGGGGAATTAAATACTAATTTAATCACATACATATCAATTAGATCAACAAATGAATCAACAACAGCCTCTTATTTGAACTCTAAAACTCTCTTTTGTATTCATATACAAATGAAATTGAAAAACAGATTGATTAACATTATTTGAAAAAATCATAAAGTTCATAACGAACTTAAAATCATTGTGCATATCAAAATGACTAGTATTATTATTACTCATTATTAAAATTCACATTCAAAAAGAAGAGAGAAAATAGCATTTCTATTTATATTCTTTCCTTTTTTTTATTCCATTATAGAACTCTAGCGGAGAAAACACACAACGTGCTCGATGAAAAATTCTATTTTTCTTTAATTTTAATCTATTCAATGAAAGATTGAAACATGATAATTTTTTGCTAATTCCCTATGGACATCATATCTAGATAGATGAAATACATTATTAGATAACTATAGCTGTGTAATAACTTTTGTTCTGGGGTTTACATAGAATCATAATTGTTGTTATATTATTATAATATAATATAAATCAAATTAAGAAATTTTTTTTTATTGAAAAAAAGAACAATACTAATTTTTTACTTGAGATACTATAACTAATTGAAGGTATGGTTCCAATCTATAACTAAAAAGGGGATACACTCGTTTTTTTTGTTTCTAACCTTTGGTGACATGGCCAACCAGTAAGGCGAGGGACTGCAAATCCCTTATTCCCCGGTGCAAATCAGGTTGTTGCTTGATCAACAAAAAATTTGGAACCCTATATTCTGTTTTGCCCATATAACTCGAAAAATTTTCTCTAGCAAAAGCAAATGTAAGAAAAGGAATCTTGATACTTTCTTGATTATAACCTTAGCGAGGTTTTGTCTTGAAAAATGTTTTAAATCCGTACATCCAAGATTCAAGGAAAAACTAGAGTAGTGGAAGGGAATCAGATAGCCCCTCCCCTATTAATGGAGGGGCTGCTAGAAGAGTCTTGAATTAGACTGGATATCATAATGGGAGTGTCTAATTAACAAATGAATGGTTGTACAAGGGTAAGTAATGAACAACAGTTACCTTTAGGAAGTTTTTCATGCTTTGAAAGCAAGGTTCAGACAACACATCATTGCAACATATGATTAATGCAATATATATGTATGCAGTAATCCCCCATTCCCCAGAAGACAAAAGGAAAAAGAGGGAGGCAAAGAAAATCTAATCCAAAGTGAAGCATCACATGCATGTGTTGATCAACAATAGGTGACAGAAGCTAAAAGCACCCAGACAAGTAGACAACAGAGATTACATAGCATTTTTCACGTACAGGCCACAACCAAACGGAATAAGTCTATTGCAAATCATCGAAAAGCTTGCAGATCCTAACAAAAATGTTCACCTGATGGCACCAGCCGCTGCTTTGTGAAAATAAGCATGTGAATGCAACCGATCTTGAAATTTTAGCATTTCAACATACGCACAGAGTGTCATTTTCCGCAAACAATAAGAATGGAAATCAAATTGATCTTCAGCAATATCAGCATAGTGCTTCTCCACAGCTAAAAATTTCTTCAGGGCCCGTCCAAGATCACCTTGTCGAAAGTAACTTTCACCAGAAGCAAGTTCATACCTTCAAAAGATGGATAACACTCGGTAGGTGCACCCAAATTATAATTAGAGACAACATGTCGAAGGTAATAAACAAAAACAGACCACATGCACTGCATGTCATGAAGGTTGTTGTGCTGGTCCCCATCTTTTGTGAACAAAATAGCAGTTTTTTCTGCCAAAGCCACCTTCAAGAGTGGAAAAAGTTTGTGAACAGTACAGTAATACTGAAAGAAATTTACGGTGACAAATATTAACTATGATAAAAGATGAAGGGGGGAGCTTTAGAACCTGATCAGCCTGCAACATTCGCTTCACAGATTCACTGTTTATATGACGGTCTGCGAGATCAATACACCTATCTTCATCTGCCAATGAAGCTGCAGCTACCAAATCACCAGCATGTTTCAGTATCCGACTCTGTCACCAAAGAGAAGTAAATAATATACACATAGAACCAGCTTCAAGAAAATTCCAAGTACTTCTCCGAAAGATAGTAAAAAGGTTCATCAAGAAACAATAGCCATGTACCAAAAACCCTAAAACCTAAGAAAGGAGGTCATATGCCTGCCCAATGCCCATCAAGACTTAAGGTCCACAAAGAAAAACTAGTATGCATTTTAAATTAATGTATATCAACTTTGCACAATTTAGTGCAAAACAATATATTCAATCAAGGTCAATATCATAGAAAGTGATAAGTCTCTTACAAGTGAACGATAACTACAAGGAAATATCTAGAAAGATTTTCAGGTATTGCTATGCCTTGTGAGATGCGAGACAAACCAGGCAAAAAGATTTCAAAATATAAGATTAAAAAATAAAATAAAAGAATCCAGCTAACAAAAATCTAAAACCAGCAGATGAAGCCAATGCAAAAATTTGAAGATTGAAGACGACAACAAACCTTGACAGAGTATAAATCAATTACAGTTGGTGTGTGCTCTATGGCCTCATTAATTTTTGAAAGAGCAACATCATATTGGCCTTTTCTATCATAATGCTGCATCAATAAATTCAAAGTTACTCAAATGCAAAGAAAGCACCAACATTTATAGCAAGAAAAGAAGAAAAGGCCATGGCCCACGGGGTGAGGAAACCTGATGGTTACCCACCTGAGCCAAAAAGAATAAAAAATCCATAAAAGTGTTGAAGGGGGCTCTTTCTCTGTCCTGCACTCAATATGAAACACAAGCAAGAAATGACTCAGCATAATACCAAATGCGTGCTTGTGTATTAGCATACAAACAAAAACATATAGAAACTTCACATGCAACCATATGGGACAACCATTATGTACTTGTTTAATAGATAACAACACATAAATGACTGAGGACTTCACCAAACAATAAGCAGTAAAAGAAAAAAATGCACTCAGACCGCACCCAATATCTAAACATTTAGACACTGTTAAGACTTACTAGAATATCACATAAGGGCTGGAAGTCTATATTACCTCAAAGAGTAGTAAATCTAAACATTTATTTGCTTTTAAGACTTAATAAAATATTACACAAGGTTTTAAAGCATATACTAGCTATCAGGGTATCTGCCGGTGGTCCTAATTGAATGCTCCAACTCAAGAATAAGTTGTTCCAATATGTCTGCCTGTGTAAGTGTCAACAAAGCAGCCAATCAATCCTAATGAAATCAAGCTCCAACCAGTTGCTAAGCAGTTTAGAATAGTCAATATTTAGAAACTTAATTCTATTTTTAGAATATGTAAGTAAGAAAACTTACCTTTCCAGGGTGATCATACAAGGGAGAAAGGTCTGGGAATAAAGATGGAACCCCCTGAGACCACCAAGAAAATATATCATTATTTCACCCAACAAACTAAAAACACCAGTCAAACTAACACAAAAAAAAAAAAATCTCATTGGATGTATATACCTTTGTTAGAAGAGGCTTAATGTAATTAAATGCTGCTTCACAAAATTTGTCTCCTTGCAGAAAATCAAGAGGTATCCTCTAAAAATTGAGAAAACAAAGTTCTAATATAAGTCCATGTCAAATCTCTAAGGGTGAAGCATATGAAAGCATAATTTTAACCACCTAGAGTTCTTACAATTGTCACATCAAGACATCAATTAAGTATTTCAGCATAATACCACAACTATCTATTTCTAGATTATTTAAGAATATCACAAGCTATTGAATGGATTGTGTCTGTTGTAGAAGCACATCACTAGATTTTTGTCACATAATTTCTTATCAAGCCATCAAGAAAAATAAGATCCTTACAAGAGTATTTGTAAAAATAGCCACCCCTCCTCTCTCTAGAAAAGGGAGGAAAGCTTGACAGCTCTGCAGAAAAGTAAGGTTTTCGTTGGATTTGCATCATGTGATTCCATAAATAAGAGAGAGAGAGAGAGAGAGAAGAAATCCAGAGTAAATATAATGAACAGAACATCCCAAGGTACCATTTGGAGCTCATAAAAAAATTAATAAAAAAAAAAAGATACAAAACAGAAAATGAAATTAATATGACTAACAGTTAAGACATAATAAAACAGTTTAGACTAGCACATTCCACCACTAGGGAGTTTTTGCAATAAACAGAATGTATCGATAACATCCATCATAAATTCCTAATGAAAACAGAAGCACAACATAAATCCATCACCTTAACCGCACAAGACCAAGTGTACTATTGTGAAAGTGATTTGTATAATGCATCCAATCGATCAAATTCATCAGAGGAATACTTGGCATTTTCAGAATATAGGCCAAAGCATTTCTGCAAGCCTTCATAATATCTGAAAAATATACATATACAAATACAAAAATTGTAAGTTGGTTGGCTCCTGGTTTATCAGACCTAATAGCAATAAATTGCGCCGATATATAGGCATATACTGAGTGAAGAGACATAAGTTAACAGTTCTGTAAAAGAATTTTCCTCATTTCCCAATCTGAGAAAGCACCCAAGAGACTGTTGACACATATAGTAGTATAGAATTACAGTTCTGCTCATAGTTGCTTTGCTACTTTTTAATTATATTTATATATGAGGTGGTGCATAATGCTTCTTTTTACTAAAAGAGCTAAGCAAAGGGCTTGACAGGACAGAGAGATATAAAACAATCCCAAGAATGAAAAAAATAAAAATAACCTCATTTTATGTAAAGATACCATGATGTAAATGTAACACGCACAAGTATAAGCAAAAGCTTAAAGAAACAAAATTTAAAACTAAAAAACGATTGAATTTGTGACATAAGGGATACACACTGATTAGTTTCAAGCTTAAAGCACCAACGAAAATAGAGCATAAAAATAATGACTATTTCTACCATTCTTTTAACCCTTCATAAAGTTCTAACATAGGTAAAGGAATTTGGGTGTTACTACAAGAAGAATTGAAAAACCTATTAGCCCAACAAAAATATATTTAAACACACAAACTATTCAGAATATTAATTATTCTTCATTTCCTACAATAATAATACACCACGGCATTGAGAAAAAGAAGACAATTATAACTTCAAGAAGTGCTATATAAAAGGAAAGAGTTGCTAATATTCTTTGCTATGAAAGATTTATTAATGAGCTTAACTAGGTGTTTCAAAAGAGTACCAAATGCATAAGACTCACCTGTAACTGTCAGGGTTCATGGTAAGTAAAGCCTTGTAAATATTGGCACCTTCTTCTAGGCATCCAAGTTTCACCAGGAGAGAAACCTCTTGTTCTTTATAAGTCAATTTATAAACCTAGAATAATAGAATTGGTTAGAATTTTAATGTCCAAAAATTCAAAACTTACAAAATTTTTAATGTTAAAAGTATTCAGGCATTATACATTTGACACATACTATTTTTGGCTCTTTCTTATACAATTCCTCAAATGCTCTCTCAAGAAACCCAGATTCCTCTAGCAAAGAGATCTGGAGAAAAATACCATACCCTCATAAACATCAGAAACGCAGCAGGGGGCACCACTAGTCTAGATGTACAGCATCCATTATGCATAATGAATGTAGTTATGCATATTTCTATGCCAATATATTATTAAAGAAATAAATGCTACTGCAAGGGCTAAGGCTTGTAGGTACTTGTCCAATTGGTTAAGCTGTTTTCGAATCATGTTAATGGTGTTAAACCAAAAAAGAGTAGTCAAAAAGAAAGATAGACTAATTTATTAAGATGTCAGAAACAAAAATTCCGAAATGGTTCCACAGAACATATAATTGGAGATTAGCAATTATTAAGATTCAGAGCTGCTAAATACAAACACCACAGATATGATTACTTGTAGAAGGCCCAACAATTAGTGAACAAGCCATATTTCTCTCTAACTTGAATACATCAAGAATTAAATATCTTATAGATGCCAAATACCATTATAGGCCACTAGTTAGTCCTCCATCTCAGATTAAAGTAAACTTGGAGATGATTTAATTTAACTTATCAGCCATACACACAGAATCATGAAAAGCCATACTTCACAAGTAGAAAAAATGGGTGTAACATGTACATGAAAGTAGATGAGATTTTGGCAATAAAATAAGCAGAAGGAAAAAAGAAGTTAAGAAGAAATGGGTAGGTTTTCTAATTGCATGTGAAAAAAATTAGAATTAATTCAAAAAAGGGACCCCATTTATAAAGAAGGTAAAGGCATTAAAAATCTTTAATTTTTGTATATTTAATTACTTTATTTGGTTTATGGATAATTTCACTAACTGTGTTGGCATCTGGTTAACAAGTGACATCAAATCAGTCACTCCCATTATACATTATTATAAATTCTAAAATTTTGAATGTCTGTATAATGAAGTCAACTCGTGTGAAATTACAGCCACATCCCACATACATATGCATGCAAAAAAAAAGAGTTGAAGTACATGACCAATACCTTATATAAAAGCATTTCACCATGCTCACAACGTTCATTATCTGCTGGATAATCATCTTCTAATGTCCCTTCAAATGCTTCCAAATTTCAACTGCTTTTGCACCACTAATATCAACCAAAAAAAGGAATACAGCATAAATACCTAAAGGATGAATGAAATTAATAAGACTTCATTCACTTAGAACTACTCGGCTAAGACAGGGACAGAAAAGGAAAAACCCTCGTAACTGTTGTGCCAACAACTTCAATTCATTCATATATAAAGCCAAATGAAAATATGGCATCATCATTGTCTCCATATAAAACTATAGCAAAAACAACAGAACTCTGCAGTTAACTAGGCATTGTTTGTAAAAGGCTAATTTGCAACCAAATTTCATAAATGCAAGTGCAACCAGCTTAGAATAGTAGGGTACCTATCTATCTACCCACCTATCTATACATATTAGTAACATCTTTAACACATTCTACACCCACCATATATTGTCATAAAAGAAGTTTGATATCTTATTGGATGTTTAGTTGAAGTCATACAAACAATATGGACCACGTGTTAAAAATCAACAGTAATTTCATCCATGTTAGCACCCATTTGATCGTATAATTAGAAACATTAAGTCCTGATTAAGCATTTAATTTAAAGAAAGGCTTTCATTATATCAACAAATATTTCAACTTTCAATACCAAAAGGCCCTTCAATTTGGACCTTCAAGTATACATAACAATAACAACACTCTAAAACATGTTTCACAAAATAAAAGTCAACAGAAATTGGTGAAAGTTAGCATAAGAATTGGAACAAATTTTTTTAAGAAAAAAATAAAGGACAAGTACTTTGAGTTTAAATGGTGGGCTACAGCAAAGCCAATCCAGTTCATGCGATGATTTGGTTTCAAATGCAAAAGTTGTTGTCTTGTATCAACAAATCCTGTCAAATCTCGCATTTGTGCCTGCAATGCAAAAGATAAAACATAAATGTAATAATTTCTGGTACAACCTGAAACATGACAATGAGAAAATACAAAACCATGATCAAATCCAAAAAATTTCTCTCAAACTTCATATCTTAGTAGAAAGACAAATGCTCATCATCTTCATACTTTTTCCTTTAACTTTTCAAGGCATATAAACCATAAATAAGGGGGGGCACAAATAAGTTAATGCCAACAAATGACTTAATCATCTGAAATCATGAGTTAAGAATCCATAATATGGCAAGCGCTAAAGCATCGAGGGAGAATAACAGAAATGAAAATCATCAATTTCAGTATCAAAGACGCCGACTTTTGTTACTATTCTGGAGCAGTAAGGCACATGGGCAGATGAAATTAAGAGAAGAACCGAACCAGATCTGATCCAGAAAGTATAAACACTTTCTAATTGCAAAGGTCATTAATGTTAAAACCTTCAACCATTAAGGAACTAGTAGAATGAGACAGAAAAAGGTTCTGTGGCGGTAGACCAGAAAGTATCAATTCAAGGTGGTTGATTCTTACAGGATAACGAGAATGAAAGGATCCAATCAGACTGGTTACTTCTGATTATATTACTTGTCATTCTATAAACACTTTCAACAATTAAGGAACTAGTAGAATGAGAGATAAAAAGGATCTGTGGCGATAGACCAGAAACTATCAATTCAAGGTGGTTGCTTGTTACAGTATAATGAGAACGAAAGGATCAAATCAGACTGGTTGCTTCTGATTATATTACTTATGTTTTATTTTTGCGTGTGCCTCAAAACAAAACCTTCAATTAAGATACTAAATCTGAACCATCTCTCATATTAATCTGCTGCCAGAATATCAGATGATGTCTGTTATATCCTTTTCCTTCCCCTAAAGCCATAAATTGTTTCTACCAAAACTATGATCTAAATTTTCAAAGTTATAAAACCAGCTGACTCATCTACTTTCTAAGTGTTTAAGAAGATATTTTTTTCATGGTCTCATACAGCCTCTCCCTTTTAGTTGAGTTATCTCCATAAATTCCATTCCTCTGTTTTAAGCCATATATCTTCGTCTCTTTTGTTACTATCTTAATATAATTATGCCTTTTCTATCCATCTACTAGTAGATTCCGTCAAGCAACTAAACAGCTTCAAATTTCATAAAATTTATTTTCACTTCACTACTAACTATGTAGCTGATCTTGGTGTTTTCATCCAGTTATATTAAGTTACCACAATGAACCTGCCCTTACCAACTACCACATAACTTACAGTTGCACAAAAGTTGGCACCAAACTATTTTAGTTGCAATATTGACTTGCCTATAAGTACCCTAATACTTAAGATTCTCAAAATCTACAATGGAATCTGAAAAATCTTTTAGGCAAACCACAAAGCTTACAAGAAATCTTATACAGAGAAACTCCTTTAAATGTTCGAAAAATACCATGCTAAGCAAATGTTCTTACTTAACATTAAGCATACAACAGATAAACATCTTAGATTTAACACTGAGTCTAGATGTACAAATCATAGAGAAGGAAGGTAAATAAGGTATACCTGCAAGAGTGACAAGTCCCGTAGTATTTCAATGTTGTCTGGATCTATTCTCAAAGCGTTGCAATAGCATTTGATAGCCTCCCTGTATTCTCTTTCTGACCGATACAGGAGACCATAAACGTGCCAGCAAACATGACTTTTTACATCATTCTACATTAAGACACAAACATGAAAACAATGTTAGGAAAAAGTGACACTGCTTTGACATTATAGCAACCAAAAGAAAATAAATAAGATAACCTTTACACCTAGCCGAACAAGCTCATAAGCTTCAGTTTTCCGATCCATGCAATTTAAGGTTAACCCCTTCATTGACAATGTTTCTGACAATAATGAATAAAAGCCCATATGACAACATACAAACACAACAAACAAACAGTTAACAGATAGTATAAAATATTACTTGGAAACTGCATATTTAAAAGGATGGATATATTAAACAAAACGCTACTACACTCTACCAATACCGCACGCTAATGAATATTCAACCAAGATGAAGAAGGTATTCAAATATTGCAGATTTCAAACTGTATAGGTTAAAAATGTAGTTATATACCCGAAATTAATGCAATATATTCAGTTGATAGAGAATATCTCCACATTGATACTGCTAGAATGTTCCACTTATCTCTAGAACCATCATAAATCATGGACTAGTCACCATACAGCTAGTGCTTTCAAAAATGCAATTGACATCAATCATAAGACATGAGAAAGGAACATACAGTCTACAGAAACAATCATGTCAAACTTAGAGGCATTCTTGTAAGGATTATTGAAACCAATAACCTTGATAACAACATAAACTATCTAGTGACAGCCCCCTTTTCCTCTAAAGTGTAAAGTTCTTTTTGTTTCAAAGTTCTTGCATCTTTATACAGGTACATTTACAAGAACCATGCAAACATAAACACTAAACAATAAGTGCCTCTCAGCCAAAAACAAATAAATAAATAAGTGCTTAAAATTAAACTACCTCCATGGTCAGGAAACTTTTTCAGTATTGCATCTGCAGCCTTCAGTCCTTTCTTGTACTGTTTAGTTTCACATGATTTCTGCAATAATAAAATATACAAGAGCTTTAGCAATAGCACATGGACCTCCAAAGCAATAAAAATTCAGTTATGAGAATTAGCTAGAGTATAATAACAGATAAATATTAATTACATAAAAATCAGGCAAAAAACCTGTGTCAAGAGTCCATTACTATAGAAGTTAAAATAGAGTAAGAATTCACCCGTCAAAACTCTAGTTTTCACTATAAATTAGAAGAAATAAGAGGGAAGGGGGGAAAACTCTCAATAGCGTGTGGAAAACATCCAAATGTTGCTATTCTATATCTAATACGAACAAGTTCTTAAAATATATAAATATTCAAGTTTAACCAGCAAAGCCTACAATTACATTAAAAATTGTCCCAGTCAATTTATCAAATTCTTAAATAGATTGTTTCACAAAGTTTGTTATTGTCTTGAATGCTTATGTGCATAAAAGCCAGAATACCACAATTGTTTCCCATTAGGAACCAACAAAATTCCTATTTTAAAAAGATGGCAACATACAAGAGAAATTACTAAAGTAGGAAGAGTCACCAAACCCTTTTATTTTCATTTCTCTAATTTTCTCCA
Source organism: Durio zibethinus (assembly GCF_047325235.1). Classification (NCBI taxonomy): domain Eukaryota; kingdom Viridiplantae; phylum Streptophyta; class Magnoliopsida; order Malvales; family Malvaceae; genus Durio; species Durio zibethinus. The sequence continues at coordinate 17,960,661 of NC_143177.1, forward strand.
TGATGATACAAATGAATTATCACCAAAAGGAAAGCACAACGAGCATCCTTACTTAAAAAAAAAAAAAGGTCAAAGCAAAATTCAATTTTTTAAAGTTGCTTTTCAACAAATCGAATTCATTGACCTAAATTAAGCAAAGCAATAAACTTAATTAAGCTTCAATCGCTAAACAGAACAAAGAACATGAACTTAATTTATATGAAAAATTGCCCAAAAGCAAAAACCTAATTGACAAACAAACTTATCTAGTCCAAATTTCCATTCATAATTGATATCCACCGATTTTCTCAGCAAGCAAACAGACCAGTATCCAGCTAGGGTTTTGCAAGCAAAGAACAAGAAGAAAAAAGAAGTGCGATCCAATAAACAAAAAATAAGAAAGCAAAATACAAGTATAAATACCAACTAGAAATACGTAGATACGAACTCAAAAATGAGGGAGAAAAGAGAATCGAAGCCTTACGACAATGAGTTTGAAGAGGTTAGCTTCCTTCGGAGGCAACGAAGCACCCATTGTTGAAGAAAATTAGAAAATTTTAGAAGAAAAACAAGAATCGTAAGAGAAAAAAAATGAGAAGATTGAGACTTGATGAAGTGAGAGTTACGGGCTTGCAAGAGAGAGAATAGAGTGGTGGCGTTATCTGCTGCTTCAACCCTACGGTCAACTAGAAGCTTGAACAAAAGTAAAATAAAAAAGGAATAAATAAATAACTTTTTGATTCATATATATGGGCCGTCGGTTCATTTGTCTGACGGAAAATTTACTAAAAGGGTGATTTCACAAATTTTTATTAATTGATATCATAATCAGATATTTAACATATAAAATTAATAAAAATATAAATTATTTTTATCACTTTAATGTTTAATAGGTGTTAATTTAAAATTTAAATGATTATTATATGTTACATATACATTTAATCAAAATATATGTACATTTAAATATTGAGATGTAATTTTAATTTTTTATTAATTTTACTTATAAATATTTTTATTAATTATTTTATTATAAAATCAAATAATAAATTTTTTTTTAAAGTACTTAATTTTATAATTCTCTCCTTTTTTCGTAGGCCCAATTATTTTCTAATCATCTATGCTAGTAACAGATATTAATTAAAAAAGCTACTTTGGCTTGTCTTTGAATCCAACATACTAAAAGATAACATCAATCACTAATAAAATATGTTCGATATTTTGATAAGCAAGCTGTTTCAAAATACAAATTAATCGAAAATAATTGGAGAAAACTTTCACTTCAAATAATAGCTAAACAAAAATAAAGTGAATACCAAAATTTGTCGTTTTAAATAATCATATTATCTTTGCATTACATGTTAAATCAAAGATTACAAAAATATTTAATTCTTATGATGATTTTAGAGAAAGAAATATAACCTATTTTTTTTCGGTTTGAAACTAGCAGGGAAGCCTACTTTTATAAATTGTGTTACGAATTTTATGAATGACAACAGATAGGATATATGTTAATTTTAAGTATCCTAATTTTTTTATTAATTAAAATATTTGAATTCAATAAATACTCAAATAATTTTTAATTTTATTATCTAAATCTAACTCACATAATGTATATAAAAAAAAACTCATTAAATATTCGTTTATTAAGTTAAATTTAAATTTTAAATTTAAATTTAAATTTGATTTTAAAAAATATTATTAAAAGAAAAAAAATTAATAAATGAAAGTAATCCATATAAAATAAATAAAAGCTAAAATTATAAATTAAAACACTGAATGAATTAATTTAAGTATTACCTTCATAATAAATCATTTTTAAATAATCTATAATATTAAAATATTATTATTTATAATCAAGTTCGAATAATTAGTACCCTTAAAACACTATCCAAACTTTATGGCAACCTACAATGAATTATAATATTTTACTATCGAAATACCATCCAAATCATACTATCTAAACCGACTTTTAGGATGTCCTAATCTTATCATCCAAATCCATACTACTTAAACCGACTTAGAAGATGCCCTAATACAACCTGTTGTTATCCCTAATAATTTGATAATAAGATCAAAGTAAGAGATGGGGCAAGTATGTTCATTATAAAGATGATTTTTTCTACTATCATACATGATGAAAGAAGAAATTTTCGTTGTCAAGTACAACAGAGCCATCAAATATTCCAACTTTAGTCTGAAAATTTCCAATTTACAACATGGTGAAGAGCAGATGGAATATTCAATAATAATACCGATCAAAACAATTTCATGGCAAGGAAAGAGCAAAATATAAAACAGTGGAGGGAAAAAAGAACGAGAGGTAACTTGAAGAAACAATCTCTTAATAGCCATACACACAGAATCATGAAAAGCCATACTTCACAAGTAAAAAGAATGAGTGTAACATGTACATGAAAGTAGACAAGATTTTGACGATAAAATAACTAGAAGGAAAAAATAAGTTAAGAATAAATGGGTAGGTTTTCTAATTTTTATTTTTTTTCTTGTTTTTCTCTTTTTTTCACAAATTTCTTTTTATTTCTTGTTTGAATTTTTTTTTGCACTTCCTTGTTTTGTTTTTATTTTTATTTTGTATTAACTTTTTTCCTTTGTTAAGTTTTCTTATTACTTTTTATATATATATTTTGCTTGTGTTTTTTAATCTAAATTTTTTTCTATTTTGTCATCCCTTTTCATTTTTGAAATTTTTTTATTTTGATTTTATTTTATATATTTAGTATTTTCAATTTTTTTTTATTTTTTTACTTTCTCTTATATCTTTTTTCTCATTTCATTTTGTTTTTATTATATTTTGTATTAACTTTTCTTTAGTTTTTTATATCTTTTTTTTCTATATTTGTTTTTTTTTTGTTTTTCTTTATATTTTCTAAACTAAAAGTTTTTTCTGTTTTGACATTCCTATTTATTTTTGAAATTTTTAATCATTTTGTCTTTTTTTATTATTTTGTTGATTTGTTAATTTTTTATTTTCTTTTTCTTTTTTTTTTGTTTATTTCTCATTACTTTTCTTATTTTTATTACTTTTTTGTTAGTATTTTTCTTATTTTTCCTTTTTTATTTATATTTTAAAAAAATTTTATAAAGTTTTGAATTTTTTTATTTTTTGGTTTTTTTTATTTACTCATTTCTTGTCCTATTTTATTATTTTTCAACAACTTTTTTTCCTACAAATTTTTCTTTCTTTTTACTTATTTTTTCATATGCTTTCATTTTTTTGTTTTAATTTTTATTATTCTCTCGCTTTTCTTATTTTTTCACAATTTTTTTATTTCTTATTTGCGTTTTTAAATTCTTATACTTTTTTTTTGCACTTCCTTCTTTGGTTTTCATTTTTATTTTATATTAACTTTTATCTTTTTTTTATTTTTTTGTCTTTGATTTTTTATACCGCTTTCTCATTATTTTTTTCATTTTTTGTATTTTTTATACTAATTTTTTTTCATTTTGTCATTCCTTTTCATTTTTGAATTTGTTATTAATTTTTTATTTTTTATTTTTGAGTCATTATTTTTTCATTTCTCACTTTTTTTATTTTTATTATATTTTTGTATATTTTAAATTTTTTTCTTTTCTTATTGGTATTGATTTTTTTTTTGTTTTTGTACTTTATTTATCCTTTTTCTTTTGCTTTAATTTTTTTCTTATTTTTATTTTTTTTCGGTTTATTTTTTATTTCTTTTTTACTTATATTTTCATAAATTTTTATAAGGTTTTAGATTTTTTATTTTTTCATCTTTTTATCTTTTCTTTTGCTTTTTTTTTTATTTTATCATTTGTTGGTTATTTTCTATTGCATTTTTATAATTTTTTATTAATTTTTTTCCTTTTAAATTTTTCTTCTTTTTTTTAAATTATATTTTCATGTACTTTCATATTTTTTTGTTTTCACCTTTTACTTTGTTTTAAAATTTTCTATATACTTTTTTTTTCTTTTTGTTTTATTTCATATTTGTCTTTTCATTTTTTTCTCTTTTTTTCACAAATTTCTTTTTATTTCTTGTTTCCATTTTTTTTTTTACACTTCCTTGTTTTGTTTTTATTTTTATTTTGTATTAACTTTTTTCCTTTGTTAAGTTTTCTTATTACTTCTTATATATATATATATTGCTTGTATTTTCTAAACTAAATTTTTTTCTATTTTGTCATCCCATTTAATTTTTGAAATCTTTATTTGTTTTTTATTTTGATTTTATTTTATATATTTAGTATTTTCATTTTTTTTACTTTTTCTTATATCTTTTTTCACACGTCATTTTGTTTTTATTATTTTTGTATTAACTTTTCTTTGATTTTTTATTTTTTTCTATATTTTTTTTGTTTTTCTTTGTACTTTCTAAACTAAATTTTTTTTCTATTTTGACATTCCTATTTATTTTTGAAATTTTTATTCATTTTCTCTTTTTTTATTATTTTGTTGATTTGTTAATTTTTTATTTTATTTTTCTTTTTCTTGTTTATTTCTATTTGCTTTTCTTATTATAAAGTATAATTAATTAATTTATATTATTATAAAGTATAATAAACATTGTAATATTAATTAATAATAATTATAATCTTTAAAAATAATAATAATGATATAATAATAATAATAATAATAGTTTTATCCAATTATTATTAGTTATAACATAATAATTTATATATGTGATAGAGAAATTAGTTCAAATAATTATGGTATTGATTATAACTATTATTATAATTAATTTATAAATAATTATTATAATTATTATTAATATATTTAATATATTATTTGATAAATATAATTATATTATTATATTTTTAATATTAATAAAAAAATATTGATGCTAAATGATTATAATCAATTAATTATAATAATTATTATTTTATAATTATATAGTTATTTTATTTACTAATATATAATTGTTCAGTAAACACATTATTAACAATATATAATATATATTATTACTATTTTATTTATAATATTTAAAAAATTATTTACAAATTAATAATTAATAAATTATGTAATAACATAATAAGACATTTGTAAAATAATAGTTATCAAATTTATAAGTTAATATAAATTAATTAAGTTATTATATTATATATGAAGAATTTACATATATAAAACAATTTATAATTTCAATATAATTATTATATTAATAATAGTTTATAACATATAACTCGATTAACTAATATTAATAATTATATAATTTAATTATGTAATAATTGTTATAACTTATTTGTTATTATTAATAATTTAATAATTATTTTTAGTTATTCGATAATTATTCTAATAGTACTAATAATATTTATTATTATAACTATAGTATATTTATATTTAAAAAATATAACATCACTTTGAGAATTAATTAATTATAAAAATTATATAGTTATTTTATTTATTAATATATATAAATAATCATTTTTTAAATAATTCTAATTTGAAAAGTAAAGAATATATTTTTATATATTAAAATATTTTAGTTATATATCTAATTATTAATATTATAATTTATATTATTACATTATAATAAATATAATTATATTATAATTAATTATAATATATTTAAAATAAATATAATTAATATTAATATTTAAATATTCATTAATTAAATAATATAATATTATATAAATATTATTAGATAATATATTTTAATATTACTTAATTATATATAATCTAAATTAGATTTATAATATATAATATATTTATATATATTAATAATTATTATTTAAACTAACTATTTGATCATTTAATAATTATAAATAACTATAATTAATTATTAAAAAGTAGATTAAATATCATCTAAATTAATATAATAATATTAATTATAAGTATTAACATACTTAATATATAATAATTTATAAGAATTTAAAATTTAATATTAACTTAATATTAATTATATTAATAATTAATAAAAATAAATTATCTATAAGTTAGGAATATGTTGAATTTATTAATAATGATTTGAAATTAAATATTAAAACTATTATAAATTATTTAATATATAACATTTATTTCTATTTATATCATAAACATATTGATAATTAAGTCACTTTATAATATTGTATATTATTAATTTATATTTATATAATTACTTAAATAACATCACATTATTATTAATATATTATAATTATAAGATTATAAATTAATAATTATATATAATTAATGAATATAATAAATTAATATTATTTTATATTAAATTATATTATAAAATATAAAAGAATAATAAATTATTTATTCTAATATAATTTTATAAAAATATAGTGGTTATTTTTAATAAATAATTATAATGTAATATAATTAAATTATCATAACTATTTACTTTATTTGTGACCAATAAATTAATTATTAATATTATATAATTATAACTAATTATATAATTTATTAATTTATATTCTAAATATAAGTATAATATATAATATTTATAATTATTTAATAATAATTATTATTATTAGTGTAACTAATTGAAATTATATTATTTAATTATAATATATAAACTAATATATTATTTATTAATATACCATTAATTATTACTAATATTGGATAAATTATATAATATTAATATGATAAGATTTGAAGTAAATAATTGCTCAAATACACATAACTATTTGAACAAGTTTGATAAATAGATTTATTTTTTAAATCACTTTATAATTTAACAATTCATAGTTTAATTAACTAATTTATTAATATTTATTAATTATAATTATCGTTATATTTGAAGCCTAGTTAAGACCTTTTCAAATCCTAATTGTTAAATTAGTAAAATTAATTATTCTAGTAATTTATTAAATTATCTATTACTTTAAATTTATAAATAGTTTTATAATTTTATAATATTAATTATAATATTAGAAGATTTATAATATTTTATAATTAATTAATATTATAAAATTAATGATAAACTAACAAGTGACTTGTTATATTGTTTAGTATTCAATTTTAATAATAGTAGTAATATTTCAACAATTATTAATTAATCAAATACTAAAATAATATTATATTTTTCGAATATATAAATATATATTATATATTATTCATCAAATAATATTAAATATTTATTGTTTTATATTATAATGAATGAGTATATTTTTATATAAAAATAAACAAGTATAAATATTTAATCTATTATCAAATAACGGATAATTATTATTATTAATTTAATATAAAAATAAATAATTAATAAATTCCTTTTGATTAAAGTTTATAATCCAAAATTTCAATAGTTATAATATTAAAATCAAAATTTATTTCAATTATTTGATTATTATAATGTATTACAATTTAATATAAGTATTAGTTTAAATTTTTTAAAAAATATTAATAAAATAAAATTTATTTAATAAATATTACTATTAATTATAATTTAAATGTAATATAATTGCTTCAACTCATACATGCTTATTTGAAATTAATAATTATGTTATATTATTTCTATATTAGTAATATATTAAATAATATTATTAATTATATAATTTAAATATAATGCTATAATTAATATTAATATAGTTAAAATACAAATCTTAATTCATGATTAAAAATAATTATTTAATATTTGATAAAATAATCTAATTATATCATATTTATAAATTATACTAATATATTATACTATATAATTATATAATATATTATTTATTTATTAATTATATAATATTAATAACTATTATATATTTAAGTTATTTATAATTATTATATTTATTTTAATTATTTATTATTATTTTAATGATTTGAAATAAATAATTATTCAAATAGTCATAATTAATTTGAACTTATTCTGTAAATAGATTTGAAATAAGTTTGTTATAATATTAAAACAATATTATTAATTAATACCTTAATATTCAAATTTATTAATTAATTATATTATAATTTAATATATAGTTATATTATATTAATTTAATATTAAAATAGTAAATTAGATTTACTATTTAATAAAATAGTCATAACTATTTGAACGTGTTATAAATAATATATTATAAACATAATAATAATTATTACAATTATCTTAGTTCATTTAATACATAATTTATATAAATAATTAAACAATTCATTATTAAAATAGTCATAATTAATTATTATAATCATTAATATATTATTAATTTTTAAATTATTAATAATACTCGTTTATTAATATTTTAAAAATTAATAAGTAAGAGATTATCTATTTACTAAACTAATTCAAATAATTGTGACTATTTAAACAATTATATATTTCAAGTCATTATAACCTTTTATTAATTAATTATTTAAATTAATAATTATATTAATATATTAAATTATAATATAATATTAAATATATTAATAAAATATATTATAATTTATCATATAATTAATATTATCTGAATAATAATTAATTATATTTAATTAATTTAAGTTAATTAATTAATTTATATTATTATAAAGTAAAATAAATATTATAATATTAATTAATAATAATTATAATCTTTAAAAATAATAATAATAATTTTATCCAATTATTATTAGTTATAACATAATAATTTTTATATATGATAGAGAAATTAGTTCAAATAATTATGGTACTAATGATAACTATTATGATAATTAATTTATAAATTATTATTATAATTATTATTAATATATTTAATATATTATTTGATAAATATTAATATTATATAATTATATTTATTAATATTAGTAAAAAATATTAATACTGATTTATTATAATTAATTAATTACAATAATTATTATTTTATAATTATAAATTAATTTTTATTTAATAATTATATATTAAATATAATATATTTAATTATAATATTATATAGTTATTAAAAAATTAATAATTATGACTATTTATAATAATAGTTATTATGTTCTTTTATTAGCTTATTTAATATTAATAATTATAATATAATAAATAATTATATTATTTAATTAATTTATTTTATTTTGTTAGAATGAAACTAATAGAATATTAAACTAATAATTAATTATAACTATTTGTTATTAATTAACTTAATATTGAATTATATTAAAATCAATAATTTATTAATTTGAAATTTTAGTTATTTATAATAAATAATCAGTAGTCATAAAATATTTGTTACTATAAATTTATATAAATAATTAAAATTATTAATTATATTAATATTAATAAATAGTATAATTTGAGATAAGCATATGACTATTGGTTTGTTTTAATTAATTATAATAATAAATGTTTTTTGAAATATTATATATATTAACAATTATTAATAATAATATAATTTAATATATAGTTTTATAAATATTTATTATATTTATGATTCTCTATTTAAAATCGTTATGACCTTTTTTTTGTCATAAAAGAATTGTTTCGTTCATACAAACTTATTCTAATTAAAATAATACTAATTTAATAATATTTTAAAAATTAATAAATAATAAATTTAAAAATTAAATTTATTTACCTAATTAGTTCAAATAGCTAAGACTATTAGAACAATTATCTATTTGAAATTGTTTTGACCTTTTGTTTTATTATAAAATAATTGTTTTAGTTAATACAAGTTTATTCAGAATAAATTAATACTAATTTATTAATATTCAAAAAATTAATAAGAAAGAGATTTTAAAAAATAAATCTATTTATCGACTAAATAAGTTTGAATTATAATTACTAAATTATAAAATATTATAATTATTATATAATTAATATTGTAATTCATAATTACATATTTGATATATATTTAATAAAAATATAATAATTATTTGATACTAAATTATAGCTAAAACAATACTAATTAAAAATTATTGTTTTTTAATTAAGAAGAATGCTGGCCCTGAATTGATTAAAAGTTTTGATTTGACAAAATAAAAATTTGTCTAACTTGAATCAATCTCTTCTAATCTTAAATTGAACATTTTCCACTATTCTATCTTGGCAAAATTCATTTAGGAACCAAAACAAGTTAAATTCTCAAAACAAAAAGGGATTAATGCATGTTTGATAGAAAGGACCGACCCCCTAAAGGAAGGGATCGATCCCTCATTACCAAATCGATCCAGTTTTCTTTCAGAAGCAAAATTTGTGAAGTTTTGGTAAAAACCAATCGATCTTCTCCCTGTAAGGATCAATTGGCTAGGGTTTCAAGCTTACTCGATCGATCATTCCGTTAAAGGGATCGATCACTTTTTCATACAAAATGTTTTTTTTGTTCAAATTTTTAAAAAATGGATCGATCACCTAGGTATGGGATCGATCCTTCCATTAAAGAGATCGATCTGTTTTGAAAAAGAATGCTTTTCTCGTTTGAAAATGAGCAAAAGGGATCAATTCTCCTACATAAGTGATCGATCAGGTGCATTACTAGATCGATAAGGTAAGGCCTTTTATACATAATTTCAGGGCGTTTTAAAGCTGACCCAATTGATCCCCTAAAGGAAGGGACCAATCCCTTAAGTCCCAAAAAGCCCTAACGGTTATATTTTGTCTGATATTTTACAGGTTCGAAGCATTAAATGCAAGGCAACGGCTCTCAACTTCTTTTTACCTATAAATAAAGCCTTCCACTGTAGAACAAGAGAAAGAAAAGTTAAGAAAAGTTAAGAAAACTTATTATTATTCACCAACCACCTTGTTTAAACATTCAAAGCAATTCAAAAAGAGAAAAGTGTAAAAAATCCTACTCATATAAGTTTTTTTGTAAATTCCTTGTCAATACTATTGTGTATTTCAAATTAACAAACATCCAACCTTAAAGAGATTCTTTAAGTTTGCAAAACACCTTAGAAAATATTGTATTGTGAGATTGTGAGCTTAAGGGGGAGGATAACCCTTAAGAGTTTGTAGAGTTGATTGTGTAATGCTTTGAGAAGCTAAATTGTATTGTGTTCAACATATAATAGATCGAACTCCTTGGCAAGAGAAGCTAAGGGAGAGGACGTATGTGCCTAAAGAAAGGATCGAACATCTATAAATCTTGGTGTCCAATTCTCTAACTCTATCTCATGTTTACTCTTATTCATTATGCTTTTTTGCTTAGATAAATTATTTTGCTGAATTTGTAATTATTAAGTATTGATTTTAAAAATTTTATTATAACCAATTCACCCATTCTTGGTTTATTTCAAGTCTTTGAGCTAACAATTGGTATCAGAGTTAGTACTATTTTTTATAGGTCTAATAACCCAAGAATGATCCTGAAAATGGCTCAAAGAAATATGATGATCAATGTGAAACAACCATCCTCAAGCTACAACAAATATAGTGACCAATAAGAGGTGTGTCTTATGGCAAATAAAATAATTATAACATTTCTTGAAAGTGAAGGGCATTCAATTGTAAGACCTCATCTTTTTGTTGATGATAACTATTCATATTAGAATACTAAGATGAGATTGTTCATTCAAGCTAATGACTATGAGGTTTGGAGGGTCATTGTAAATGGTCTTCAAATTTCAATGAAGATGGTGGATGGTAGGGAGGTGATCAAGCAAGAGAGTGAATGGGATGTCAATGATATGAAGATAGCCCAACTCAATGCCAAAGCAATGCATACACTCTTTTGTGCTTTGAGGCCTAATGAGTATAATAAAGTTTTTTTGTGTGAAAATATAAAAAAAATCTGGGATAAGTTAGCTGTCACTTATGAAGGTACAAATCAAGTGAAGAAGATAAAAATTGACATGCTCACTCATGATTATGAGTTATTCAAGATGAAACCATTAGTGAGATGTCAAATCGCTTTATCGACATTATTAATGGTTTAAGGCTCTTAGGAAGACTTACTCAAATATAGAGATGGTGAAAAAAATTCTCAATAGTCTACCAAAAGATGAAAAGCTAAAGTGACCGTCATTGAAAAGTCCAAAGATCCTCACACACTCTCTTTGGATAAATTAATAGGTTCTCTCATTACCTATGAGATGAAGTTCAAAAGGTGACAAGAACCAATCAAGAAAGGTGACATTGCTCTCAAATCTACCTTTCAAGAAGATAAAAAAAATCTTGGACAAGAAGAGGATGATGAAGATGAAAAGATTGTCATGTTTACAAAGATATTCAAGAAGTTCATAAGGATGAACAAATTTTTAAATAGAAAATAACCACAAAGGGAAATGACTAAAAGAGAATCAAGTAGAAAATAAAGGGATCAAATCATTTGCTATGAATGCAACAAATCGGGCCATATTAATTTTGATTGTCCTTTGTGGAAGAAGCAAAACATGACAAAGCTAAAGAAAAAAGCAATGGTTGCAATATGGAGCGATAGTGACTTCTCCAAAAATGAATCAAATGAGGAGAAAGTAGCCAATCTATGTCTCATGGCTCTTGATGAGCCCAAGGTAACTTCTAATCTATATGATTTATATTCATATACATTTGATGAACTACCAGATGCCTATGATGAATTAGCCATAGAATTTGAGAACATGAACATAAAAAATAAATCTATTTATTAAACTAGTTCAAATAGTTATTAATCCTTATTAGGATTAAACGAATACTAATTTATTAATATATCAACAGTTAATAAGTAAAAAATTTTAAAAATAAATATGTTTACCGAGCTAGATCAAATAATCATAACTATTTGATTAATTATCTATTTTAAATCATTATGACCTTTTGTTTTATCATAAAAGAATTGTTTCAGTTCATATAAGCTTATTCGAAATAAAATAATACTAATTTACTAATAATCTAAAAATTAATTTGTTTACTAAATAATTTTAAATAATTATGACTATTTGAATAATTATTTATTTGAAATCACTACAACCTTTTGTTTTGTCATAAAATAAAATTTTTTATTCATACAAGCTTATTTCGAATAAAATAATACAAATTTATTAATATTAAGACAGTTAATAAGTAAAAGATTTAAAAAATAAATTTGTTTACTGAACAAGTTTAAAATCATTATGACTATTTAAGTAATTTTTTATTTCAACTTGCTATGACTTTTTGTTTTGTCATAAAACAATTGTTTCTATTCATACAAGTTTATTCAAATTAAAATAATATTAATTTATTAATATTTTGATAAGTAAAAGATTTAAAAAATAAATATGTTTACGGAATAAGTTCAAATAGTGATGACCATTTAAATAATTATCTATTTCAAATTATTATGACATTTTTTTTGTAATAAAAGAATTATTTCAGTTCATACAAACTTATCTGAAGTAAAATAATACTAATTTATTAATATTCTTAAAATTAATGAGTAAGAGAATTAAAAAAAAGAATTTGTTTACCGAATAAATTTAAATATTTATGACTATCTGAACAATTATCTATCACAAAATATTATGACTTTATGTTTTGTCATAAAACAATTGGTTTTATTCATGTAAGCTTACTTCGAAAAAAATAATTTATTAATTAATTTTATATCAATTATTAACTAATTATTATTATAATAATATTTAATTAAATATTTACTAAATTATATTATTATTATTTATTATATTAATATAATAATACATATTATTATTAATTTTATAAGTTTTAGTAAATTAGTTAACTTATACAATTGAGTTATTCTAATAATAATAATATTAATTTATAATATCTGATAACTTTAATTATTAAAATTCATATCATTATAGGTTTTTTATAAATTATAATGAGTTAATGAATTATTATCTAATATTTCATAAATGGTTAAATTAGTTTAATAATATTTATAATTTAATTATATATAATTTAATTTGTATATAATTATTGGTATATAAATATTAAATTAATTAATTAATTTTCATACAAGTTTATAATTAAAAGATAACTATAATAAATTTAATAATAATAAAATTAAATATTAATATATATTAATTTATATGAATAATTATTAGTTATTATAATTAATTAGTATTATTTATAAATTATAATATTTTAATTTATATATTAATAATTTATTATAATAATAAATATACTATATTATAATTATTAATTATTCATATAAAATTAATTATAATTTAATATTTATCATAATTAAATACTTATATTTTATATTTGAAATTTTTATTCATTTTGTCTTTTTATTTTTTTTATATTTTTTCCTTTTTTGGTATTTTATTTAATTTTTTCTCTTAATTTCTTTTTTCATTTATATTTTAAAATTTTTTTATAAAGTTCAAAATTTTTTATTTTTATTTTTGAATCTTTTTTTTGCTATTTTTTGTTCTATTTTGTAACTTTTCAATAACTTTTTACGTTCAAAATTTTCTTTCTTTTTGTTTGTTTTCTCATACTTTTTTTTTTGCATTTTCTCTTTTGGTTTTCATTTTTATTTCGTATTAACTTTTCTTTTTTTTTGTTTTTTGTCTTTGACTTTTTATATTGTTTTCTTATGATGTCTTATATGTGTTTTAATTTTTTTTGTTTTTTAAACAAATTTTTTTTTCATTTTGTCATTTCATTTCATTTTTGAAATTTTTATTCAATTTTTCACTTTTTTATTTTTTTTACTTTTTATATTTTTTATTGTATTTTTGTTTATTTTTTCTTTTTTTCTTTTTATTTCTTTCTTTTTTATATTTTCATAGATTTTTATAATGTTTTGGAATTTTTTATTTTTCTATCTTTTTTTTTTTTCTTTTTTTATTTTATCTATAATTTTTCATTAACTTTTTCTCCTTTCAAAATTTTCTTCTTTTTTTCATGTGCTTTCATATTTTTTTTGTTTTCACTTTTTTGTTTGTTTTAAAATTTTCTATAAACTTTTTTTCTTTTTGTTTTATTTCATATTTTTGCCTCTTCATTTTATATTTTTTTCTTGTTTTTCTCATTTTTTCTCAAATTTCTTTTGATTTCTTGTTTCCATTTTTTTTCACTTCCTTGTTTTGTTTTTATTTTTATTTTGTATTAGCTTTTTCCCTTTGTTAATTTTTTTATTTTTTATTTTGATTTTTTTTTGTTTTTTATAAACTAAAATTTTTTCTATTTTTTCATTTTTTCCATTTTTATTATTTTTGTATTTTTAAAATTTGTTATTTTCACCCGTTATTTCTTCATTTCCTTACTTTTTATTTTTTATATTTTTTCTTTTTGTTTATTTTTAATTTTTCTCTTTTTTAGTACTTATTTTATCCTTTTCCTTTTGCTTTAATATTTTCTCTTATTTTATTTTTCCTTTTATTTTTTATTTTTTTTATTTTTATAAAACTCTTATAATGTTATGGATATTTACTTTATTTTTTAATCTATTATTCTTTTGGTTTTTTTTATTTTTGTTGTCATTTTCTTTTTTTGCTATTTTTTGTTCTATTTTTATAATTTTTCATTAATCTTTTTTTTTCTTTTAACTTATTTGTTCATTTACTTTCATTTTTTGTTTTAATTTTTTTCTTTCTATATTTGAAATTTTTATTCATTTTTTCTTTTTATATTTTTTTGATTTGCTAATTTTTTATTTTTATTTTTCTTTATTTTATTTTATTTTTTCTTTATATTTTAAAAAATATTTATCAACTTCAAATTTTTTTATTTTTTCATTTTCTTAATTTTTATCTTTTTTTCCTCTTTTTTTTCTATTTCATAAGTTTTCAATAACTTTTTTCCTTCAAAATTTCTTTCTTTTTGCTTTTTTTTCATATTCTTTCATTTTTATTTGTTTTAATTTTTTCATTGTTTTAAATTTTTTTATATTTCTTTTACCTTTTTTTATTCCAAATCTTTTATTTTTTCATTTTTATTCTTTTCTTATTTTTTTCACAAATTTCCTTTCATTTCTTATTTGCGTTTTTAAATTCTCATACTTTCCTTTTTTTTGCATTTTCTCCTTTGGTTTTCATTTTTATTTCACATTAACTTTTCTCTTTTTTAATTTTTTGTCTTTGACTTTTTATATTGTTTTCTTATTATGTCTTATATGTTTTTCAATTTTTTGTATTTTTTGAACTAATTTTTTTTCATTTTGTCATTCCATTTTCTTTTTTGAAATTTTTATTCAATTTTTCTCTTTTTTCTTTTCTTGCTTTAATTATCTTTTTATTTCAGTTTTTTTTCTTTATTTATATTTTCATAAATTTTTATAATGTTTTAGAATTTTTTATTTTTCTAACTTTTTTGTTTTTTTTAATTTTATCATTGTCGGTTATTTACTTATTTTTTCATGTTCTTTCATATTTTTTTTGTGTTCACTTTTTTTTTGTTTTATTTCATATTTTTACCTGTTTATTTTTTCCTTATTTTTCTCAAATTTTTTTTTATTTCTTGTTTCTATTTTTTTTGCACTCCCTTGTTTTGTTTTTATTTTTATTTTGTATTAACTTTTTCCCATTGTTAATTTTTTTTCTTTGATTTTTTTAATTTTTTTCTTTTTTTTTTTTTGCTTGTGTTTTCTAAACTAAATTTTTTTTTGTCATCCTTTTCATTTTTTATTTTCTTTTAATTTTTAATTTTTTGTTCTTATTTTATGAACTAATTTTTTCTAATTTTTTTTCTTTTCACTCGTTATTTTTTCATTCCTTACTTTTTTATTTTTTCTATTTTGTGCTTTTGTTTATTTTTTAATTTTTTTTCTTTTTTAGTACTTATTTTTCTTTCTACTTTTACTTTAATATTTTTTTATTATTTATTATTTTTATTATTTTTAAAAATTTTATAATGTTATAGATATTAAAACATTGTTGAATAAAACTTTGGCTTCATTAAAAATGGAAGGTATTATGTGCATATATGCTAATTAGATATCTAATTAAGATCATCTTGTATTTTATCTTAAAATTTATTTTTATTTATCGTGTATAATATTTTATCTTTTATATAATACAATTTGTTAAGAGATAATAATTATCTTTATTATTTTCTTTTGGAATTTTATTGGCTTATATATAATAACACTTGTTCGAAATTGTTATATCTATGACTATTTACTTCGTGTATCTATATTTTTATATTTTTAACAATTTAAATGAATAAATTCAAATTAAGTTTTAAAACATAAATTAAAGATTTAACTTTGTAGAATTTTTTTATTTCTTTATTTACCTCCTTTTTCTCTTCTTTTTTTTTTCTTTTTATGCATTTTCTTCATTTTTCATTCATTATTTCTCTTTTTTTTATTTTCATTCCTTTTTTTTTTCTTTTTACATAATACATTCTTTCTTGGTTTATTTCTATTACTCTTTCATTACATATTTTTCTTTTTACTTTGATTTTCTTTTATGTTACTTCAATCTAATTGATTATTTACATTATTTTCTATTAATTTTTTTCTTTTTGTACTCTCTTTACTTTCAATATTTATTTTTTATTTTTTTGCATTTCTTTCTAATTTCTGTTTTTTTCCCACACTTTCTTGTTTTGTTTTTATTTTTTATTTTGTTTTAACTTTTCTCTTCTTTTAATATTTTATCTTTGATTTTTTATATCTTTATTTCTTATTTTTTTATTTTTTGTTTTTATTTTATAGACTAAAGTTTTAACTATTTTATCATTTTTTCCTTTTTTGAAAATTTTATTATTTTTGTATTTTTTTAATCTTTTCTTTTGACTCGTTATTTCTTCATTTCCTTACTTTTTTTTATTTTTTCTATTTTGTGTTTTTTGTTTATTTTTAGTTTTTCTCTTTATTAGTACTTATTTTATCTTTTTCCTTTTGCCTTAATATTTTCTCTAATTTATTTTTTGTTTTATTTTTTATTTTTATAAAACTCTTATAATGTTATGGATATTTACTTTATTTTCTAATCTATTATTCTTTTCGTTTTTCTCATTTTTGTTCTTATTTTTTATTTTTTTGCTATTTTCTTTTCTATTTTTATAGTTTTTCATTAATCCTTTTTTTCTTTTTCTTTTAACTTATTTGTTCATTTACTTTTATTTTTTTGTTTTAATTTTTTTCTTTCTATTAAAATTCTCTATTCTTTTTTTATTTTATTTTATATATTTTGTATTTTCAATTTTGTATTTTTTTATTATTTTTTCTTGTATATTTTTTTTCATATTTTTTTCTATTTCTTCTTTACAATTTTAAAACCTCATACTTCTTTTTTTTGTGCACTTTCTTTTTTTATTAACTTTTATTTTGTTTTTTATCTTTGATTTTTTATATCTTTTTCCTATATTTGTTATATTTTTTTTGTTTTTCTTTCTATATTCTAAACTAAAAGTTTTTTCTATTTTATATTTGAAAATTTTATTCTTTTATTCTTTTTATATTTTTTTGGTTCGCTAATTTTTTATTTTTTATTTTTTTCTATTTTTTCCTTTTTTTGTATTTTACTTAATTTTTTCTTTATATTTTAAAAAAATTTTATCAACTTCAAATTTTTTTATTTTTATTTTTGAATTTTTTTTAATTTTTTAATTTTCTTATTTTTTATCTTTTTTTCCTCTTTTTTGTTCTATTTTATAAGTTTTCAATAACTTTTTCCTTTGAAAATATTCTTTCTTTTTACTTTTTTTTCACATGCTTTTATTTTTATTTTTTTTTAATTTTTTATATTTCTTTTACCTTTTTCTATTCTAAATCTTTTGTCTTTTCATTTTTATTCTTTTCTTATATTTTTCACAAATTTCCTTTCATTTTTTATTTGTGTTTTTAAATTCTCATACTTTTTTTTGTATTTTCTCATTTGGTTTTCATTTTTATTTCACATTAATAGAAAAAAAGATATAAAAAAATAGAGATAAAAAATAAAATAAAAGTCACCATAAAATATAAATAAAAACAAAATAAAGTGCGTAAAAAAAGAAGTGTGAGAATTTAAAAAGGCAAATAAGAAATGAAAAGAAATTTGTGAAACAAATGAGAAAAGCAAAAACAGAATAAAAGGGAAAAGACAAAAGATTTGAAATAAAAAAATTATAAAAATTTTAAAACAATGAAAAAATTAAAACAAATAAAAAATTAAAGCATATGAAAAAAAAATAAGGAAAAAGAAAGAAAATTTTGAAGGAAAAATGTTATTGAAAAATTATAAAATAGTACAAAAAAATAAAAATAAGACAGAAATAAGAAAATAAAAAAAATAAAGATTCACAAAATAAAAATAAGATTATTTTAAACTTTATAAACAAATTTTAAAATATTAATAAAAAATAAATTAAGAGAAAATATTAATATAAAAAATGAAATAATATACTAAAAAATAAAAAAATTTATCCAATCAAAAAAATAATAAAAAGACAAATGAAAAAAATGTGAAATATAAAATAGAAAAAACTTTAAGTATAAAATATACAAAGAAAAAAAATAAAAATATAACAAATATAGAAAACAAGATGTAAAGAATCAAAGATAAAAAATAAAATAAAAGTCAACATAAAATATAAATGCAAAAAAAAAAAATAAGTGCACAAAAAAAAGTCTGAGATTTTAAAATTGTAAATAAGAAAAAAAAGTGTGAACAAAAATGTATAAGAAAAAGTAAGAAAAAATATAAAAAATATATAAAAAATAAAAGGAAAAAAGAACAGAGAATTTTAAAACAAAAAAAATGAAAGCAAATGAACAAATAAGTTAAAACAAAAAGAAAAAAATTAATGAAAAATTATAAAAAAGAGAAAAAAAGAGAAAAAAATTAAAAAATGACAACAAAAATGAGACAAACCAAAAGAATAAAAGATTAAAAAATAAAGTAAATATGCATAACATTATAAAATTTTTATAAAAAATAACAAAAATAAAAGGAAAAGTAAAATACGAGAAAATATTAAAGCAAAAGTAAAAAGATAAAATAAGTACTAAAAAAGAGAAAAAAAATTAAAACTAAACAAAAACACAAAATAAAAAAAGTAAAAAGCAAGGAAATGAAAAAATAAGTCAAAAGAAAAAATTAAAAAAATACAAAAACTATTAAAAATGAAAAACATGACAAAATAAAAAACAATTTAGTTCATAAAATACAAGCAAAAAATAAAAAATATAACAAATAATAAGATATAAAGATATAAAAAATTAGAAGAAGAAAAAAGTTTATACAAAATAAAAAATAAAAACAAAAAAAAAAGAAAGCATGGAAAAAAAACAAAAATTACAAAGAAATGCCAAAAAAACTAACAAAATAAAGAAGAAAAACCTTAATAAAAAATAAAAAATAGTAAAATAAAGGTAAAAAGTAAAGAGAGTACAAAAAAAAAACATTAGTAGAAAATAATGTAAATGACCAATTGGATTGAAGTAACTAAAAAAAAAATCAAAGTAAAAAGGAAAATATGTAGTGAAAGAGTAATAGAATAAAAACAAGAAAGAAAGTATTCTGTAAAAAAAAAGAATGAAAATAATAAAAAAAAGAAAAATATACAAAATAATAGAAAATTAATAAATGAAAAATTAAGAAAATGCATAAAATGCTAAAAAATATAAAAAGGAAGTAAATAAAGAATTAAAAAAATTCTACAAGGTTCAATCTTTAAGTTATGTTTTAAAACTTAATTTGAATTTGAAAGTTTAGATGTAAATTATTTTGATTGGAATTTATTGAGTTAAATTTAGAATTTTTAATTTTTAAATCGTTAAAATTGTAAAAATATAGATAAATGATGTAAATAGTGATAGTTATAACAATTCCAAAAGAAAATAACAACGATAATTATTATCTCTTAACAAATTGTATAAAATAAAAGATAAATATTATACAATCCAAAATAATAAATAAAATAATAAGTAATATGTAAAATAATCCAAATTGTATTAAATAAAAGATAAATATTATACAAGATAATTTTGTTAATTAGATAAATTACATGATAAATAAAAACAAATTTCAAGATAAAATACAAGATGATCTTAATTAGACATCTAATTAGTATACATTCACATAACACCTTTCATTTCTAATGTAGTCAAAGTCTCATTCAACAATGTTTTAATATCTATAACATTATAAAATTTTTATAAACAACAAAAATAACAAAAAAATAAAAGAAAAAATAAAATAAGATAAAATATTAAAGCAGAAGGAAAAAGACAAGATAAGTACTAAAAAAGAAAAAAAAATTAGAAATAAACAAGGGCATACAATAGAAAAAAAAGTGAGGAAACAAAAAAATAAGTGAAAAGAAAAAATTTAACAAATAAAAAAACTAATAAAAATTTAAAAAATGAAGAAAAAATGACAAAATAGAAAAAAATTAGTTTATAAAATACAAACAAAAAATAAAAAATATAACAAATAATAAGAAATAAAGATATAAAAAGTCAAAGATAAAAAATTAAAAGAAGATCAAAATTGAAAAGGGATGATAAAGTAGAAAAAAATTAGTTTAAAAAATACAGCAAAAAAAAGTAATAAGAAAAAAATAAAAAAATCAAAGATAAAAAAATTAACAAAGGGAAAAAGTTAATATAAAATAAAAATTAAAAACAAGAAATAAAAAGAAATTTGTGAAAAAATGAGAAAAAGAAGAGGCAAAAATATGAAATAAAAGAAAAAAAAAAGTTTATAGAAAATTTTAAAACAAAGAAAAAAGCGAAAATAAAAAAAAATATGAAAGCACATGAAAAAATAAGTAAAAAAAAAGAAGAAAAATTTAAAAGGAAAAAAAGTTAATGAAAAATTATAAAATGCAATACAAAATAACCAATAATGATAAAAAAATAAAAAAATAGAAAAAAATAAAAAATAAAAAAATCCAAAACATTATAATAATTTATGAAAATATAAATAAAGAAAGAAATAAAAAATAAAACAAAATAAAAAGAAAAAAAATAAAAATACAATAAGAAAAAAGATAAATAAAGTAAAAAAACAAAAATACAATAAAATATAATAAGAAAATTAAAAATAATGAATAAAAAATTAAAAAATTAAAATGAATGACAAAATGAAAAAAATATAAGTCTAAAACATACAAAAAATTGAAAAACATAAAAGAAATAATAAGAAAACAATCTAAATAATCAAAGACAAAAAATTAAAAAAGAGAAAAGTTAGGGCAAAATAAAAACAAAAACTAAAGAAGAAAATGCAAAAAAAATGAGAATTTAAAAGCACAAATAAGAAATAAAAAAAGCAAGAAAAAAATAAAAACACAAAAGATTTGAAACGAAACAAGAAAAAAAGAATATAGAAAATTTTAAAACAATGAAAAAAATAAGCAAAAAGAAAAAAATTTTTAAAGGAATAAAGTTATTGAAAAATAATAAAATAGAACAACAATAGCAAAAAAAAGAAGAAAATAAAAAAATAAAAAAAATAAAAGCAAGAAAAGAAGAAAAATGAAAAGACCAAATATTTTACATAAAAAAGGAAGAAAAAAATTTTAAAACAATGAAAAATTTAAAGTAAATAAAAAAATGAAAGCATATGAAAAAAATAAGCAAAAAGAAAGAAAATTTTAAAAGAAAAAAGTTATTGAAAAATTATAAAATAGAACAAAAAATAGTGAAAAACAAAAACAAATAAGAAAATAAAAAAGATTAAAAAAGATTAAAAATATAACAATATTTTCAACTTTATAAAATTTTTAAAAAGTTAAATAAGAATAAATGAAAACAATAAATTAACAGAAAATATTAATATAAAAGACAAAATAAATAAAATAATAAAAATTAAACAAAAACAAAAAAAATAAAAAATTCGCTAATCAAAAAAATATAAAAACACAAAATGAATAAAAATTTAGACTATAAAATAGAAAAAACTTTTAGTTTAGAAAACACAAAGAAAAACAAAAAAAAACATAACAAATATAGTAAAAAAAGATATAAAAAATCAAAGATAAAAAATAAAATAAAAGTCAATACAAAATATAAATGTAAACAAGCAAAAAAAAGAAGTCTGAGATTTTAAAATTGTGAAGAAGAAATAAAAAAAAGTGTGAACAAAAAGATAAAACAAAAAGCAAGAAAAAAATACGAAATATATAAAAAACTTAAAACAAAAAAAATGAAGGCAAATGAACAAATAAGTTAAAAGAAAAAAAAATTATAAATTAGAATAAAAATAGCAAAAAATAAAAAATGAGACAAACCGAAAGTATAAAAGATTAAAAAATAAAGTAAATATGCATAACATTATAAAATTTTTTAAAAAAATAACAAAAATAACAAAAGTAAACAATAAAAAATAAAAAAATAAAATAAGAGAAAATATTAAAGCAAAAGGAAAATGATAAAATAAGTACTAAAAAAAAAATAAAAATAAACAAAAACACAAAATAAAAAAATAAAAAGTAAAGAAATGAAAAAATAACGAGTAGAAAGAAAAAATTAAAAAAATACAAAAAGTAATAAAAATGAAAAATGAAAAAAATGACAAAATGGAAAAAATAATTAGTTTATAAAATACAAAAAAATAAAAATATAACAAATAATAAGAAATAAAAAATCAAAGATAAAAAATTAAAAGAAAAAAAAGTTAATACCAAATAAAAACAAAAACAAAAGTAGGAAGTGCGAAAAAGAAAACACAAATTATAAAGAAATGCCAAAAAAACCCAAAAAAAAAGAACAAAAAACTTAAGAAAAAAATAAAAAAAGAGACATATGAAAGATACAAAGTAAAGAGAGGACAAAAAAAATAATGGAAAATAATGTAAATGACCAATTAGATTGAAGTAACAAAAAAATTAAAGTAAAAAGGAAAATATGTAGTGAAAGAGTAATAGAATAAAAATAAGAAAAAAAGTATTCTGTAAAAAAAAAGGAATGAAACTAAAAAAAAATTTATATACTAGGCAACAAAAAAATAATAAATGAACAATTAAGAAAATGCATAAAAAGTAAAAAAAAAACAAAAAGCTAAAAAAAGGAAAAGAAAAAAGAATTAAATAAAGAAATAAAAAAATTCTACAAAGTTCATTGTTTAACTTATGTTTTAAAACTTAATTTGAATTTGAAATTTTAGATGCAAAATATTTTGATTTAAATTTAGAATTTTTAATTTTTAAATCGTTAAAAATGTAAAAATATAGATACATGAAGTAAATAGTGATAGATATAACAATTCCAAACTAATGTTATTATATATAAGCCAATAAAATTTCGAAAGAAAATAGCAAAGATAATTATTATTTCCTAAGAAATTGTATTAAATAAAAGATAAATATTACACAATCCAAAATAATAAGTAATAAATAAAATAATCCAATTGTATTAAATAAAAGATAAATATTATACAAGATAATTTTGTTAATTAGATAAATTACATGATAAATAAAAATAATTTTCAAGATAAAATACAAAAAGATCTTAATTAGATATCTAATTAGTATACATGCACATAACACCTTCCATTTCTAATGAAGTCAAAGTCTCATTCAACAATGTTTTACTATCCATAACATTATAAAATTTTTATAAAAATAACAAAAATAAAAGGAAAAATAAAATAAGACAAAATATTAAAGCAAAAGGAAAAAGACAAAATAAGTACTAACAAAGAGAAAAAAACTAAAAAAAACAAAAGCACAAAATAGAAAAAAAAATTAAAGAAATGAAAAAATAATGAGTCAAAAGAAAAAAATTTTCAAAATACAAAAACTAATAAAATTTTCAAAAATGAAGAAAAAATGACAAAATAAAAAAAATTAGTTTATACAATACAAAAAAAATATAACAAATAATAAGAAATGAAGATATAAAATATCAAAGATCAAAAATAAAAGAAAATAAAAAATGAAAAGGATAAAAAAAAGTAAAAAGACAAAAAAAATAAAAAATCAAAGATAAAAAAATTTACAAAGGGAAAAAGTTCATACAAAATAAAAATAACAACAAAACAAGGAAGTGCAAAAAAAAATGGAAACAAGAAATAAGAAGAAATTTGTGAAAAAATTACAAAAAACAAGAAAAAAAAATGAAGAGGTAAAAATATGAAATAAAACAAAAAGAAAAAAAGTTTATAGAATTTTTTTTTTTTAAAAAGAAAAAAGTGCAAACAAAAAAAAAAAAAGAAAGCACATGAAAAAATAAGTAAAAACAAAGAAGAAAATTTTAAAAGGAAAAAACGTTAATGAAAATTTATAAAAATGCAATGAAAAATAACCAACTATGATAAATAAAAAAAAGATAAAAGATAAAAAAATAAAAAAACTCAAAACATCATAAAAATTTATGCAAATATAAATAGAGAAAGAAATAAAAAATAAACAAAAATAAAAATAAAATAAGAAAAAAAATTAAAGCAATAGAAAAAAGATAAATAAAGCACAAAAAAAATAAAAAAACAAAAATTAAGAAAATCAAAAATAAAAAAATAAAAAAATTGAATAAAAATTTCAAAAATGAAAAGGAATGAAAAAAAAGAAAAAAAATTAGTTTAAAAAATAGAAAAAAAATTGAAAAACAAATAAGAAATAATAGGAAAACAATATAAAAAATCAAAGATAAAAAATTAAAAAAGATAAAAGTTAATGCAAAATAAAAATGAAAACCAAAGAAGAAAATGCAAAAAAAAGTATTAGAATTTAAAAACACAAATAAGAAATAAAAAGAAAGTTGTGAAAAAAATAAGAAAAGCAAGAAAAGAATAAAAAGGAAAAGACAAAAGATTTGAAATATAGATACATGAAAAAAAGAATATAAAAAATTTTAAAACAATGAAAAAAAGCGAAATAAGACAATAAGAAAATAAAAAAAATAAAAAATTTTCAAAATTTCAAAATTTTTTTTTAACTTTATAAAAATTTTTTAAAATATAAATAAAAAATAAATGAAAAAATAAATTAAGAGAAAATATTAATATAAAAGAAAAAATAAAATAAATACTAAATAAAAAAATTAGCAAATCAAAAAAATATAAAAAGACAAATTGAATAAAAATTTCAAATAGAAAATAGAAAAAATCTTTTAGTTTAAAATATACAAACAAAAATAAAAAATATATAACAAATATAGAAAAAATATATAGAAAATCAAAGATAAAAAATAAAATAAAAGTCAATACAAAATATAAATAAAAACAAAAGAAAGTGCACAAAAAAAGAAGTTAAAAGAAGAAATAAAAAAAAAGTGTGATAAAAAAGATATAATAAAAAGCAAGAAAAAAATAAAAAATAAATATACAAAATATATAAAAAAATTAAAAGAAAAAAATGAAAGCAAATGAACAAATAAGTTAAAAAAAGAAAAAAAAGAATTAATGAAAAATTATAAAAAATAGCAAAACAAATAGCAAAAAAAATAAAAAATAAAAAATGACAACAAAAAAGAGACAAACCAAAAGATTAAAAAGATTAAAAAATACAGTAAATATCATAACATTATAAATTTTTTATAAAAAAAACAATAATTTACAATAAAAAAAGGAAAAATAAAATTAGAGAAAATATTAAAGCAAAAGGAAAAAGATAAAATAAGTACTAAAAAAGAGAAAAAATTAAAAAAAAAAGCAAAAACACAATAAAAAAATAAAAAAAGTAAGGAAATGAAAAAATGAGACAAGAAAAAATTAAAAAATAAAAAAACTAATAAAATGAAAAAATGACAAAATAAAAAAATAGAAAAAAAATTTAATTTATAAAACACAAAGAAAAAATAAAAAATAAAAGAAATAATAAGATATAAAGATATAAAAATCAAAGATTAAAAATTAAAAGAAGAAAAAAGTTAATACAAAATAAAAAAACATGAAAAAAGGAAATGTGGAAGAGATTTTAAAAATATAAAGAAATAAAAAAAATGTGAAAAAAATTAAAAAAGCAGGAAAAAATTCAAAAATAAAATACAAAAGACATGAGATAAAATAAAATAAGCAGAGAATTTTGAAAGCAAATAATAAAAATTAAAACAAAAAAAGCTTATGAATGCATAGGAACAAATAAGAAAAAAATTAACAAAAAAAAAGAGTTAACCAAAAATTATGAAAATAGCAAAAAAGTGAGAAAATGAGAAAATAAAGAAAACCAAAAGAAAAGAAAGATTAAAAAATAAAGTATCCAAAACAACATAACAATTTATAAAATATCAATAAATAATTAAAATAAAAAATAATGGGAAAAATAAAATAAAATAAAATATTAAAGCAAAAGATAAAAGAAAATAAAGTATTAAAAAAATAAATAAATAAAAATTAAAAAACAAAAAATACTAAATAAAAAAATTAAAAATGAACATGAAAAAATAACGAATTAAAAGAAAAAAGTAAAAAAGACAAAAACATGAATAAAATTTTCAAAGATGAAAAAGAATGATGAAATAAAAAAAAATTAGTTTATAAAAAAACAAAAAAAAACTAAAAAATATAACAAGTAATAAGAAAACATATATAAAAAACCGAAGATAAAAATTAAAAAAAGGTAATACAAAATAAAAAAAAGAAATAAGTGCAAAATAAAACACAAAAATTAGATAGAAATGCTAAAAAAAACCTAAAAAAATAAAGATAAAGAGTAAAGTGTACAAAAAGAAAGAAAAAATTAATAGAAAATAAAATAAATGAAAAATTAAATGGAAGTAACAAAAAAAATAAAAGTATAAAGGAAAATATTTAGTAAAAGAGAAATAGAATGAAAACAAAAGGATAGCATTCAACAAAAAAAAAAAAGAATGAAAATAAGAAAAAATATATAAACTAAATAAAAGAAAAATAAAAAGTGAAAAATTAAGAAAATCCATAAAAAGTAAAAAAAAAAAAAGCTAAAAAAACCAAAAACAAAATGGAAATAAAGAAATAAAAAAAAATTCTAGTATGCTTAAATTTTAATTTATGTTTTAAAACTTAATTTGAATTTTAAAGTTTAAATGCAAAATATTTTGATTTGACTTTATTGCTTTAAATTTAGAATTTTTAATTTTTAAAATTAAAAGTTATAATTGAATTTAATTTAACAAATATTTAATTGAATGAGTAATTTAAATTTGAATTTTTAAGCTTTTAGATGTAAAATATTTTTATTCGTAATTATTAATTTGAATTTGTATATTTAAACCAAATTAGTATTTTGAATTTGTTAAAAGTTATAATTGAGTTTAACTTAGCACAATACCTATTGAAGAAGTAATTTAAATTTAAGCCTTCTAAATTTTTTCATAAGTTTCATTCAAATTCAAAATAAACTTCAAAAGTACTCCTAAAATACTAAATAAAAAAAATTTATTGAGAGGTTTTTTTTTTTTTTCTTTGTAAACAAAATTAGTTTTTTAAGAAACAAAGATAGCATAAACAATATTACAATCTAAAACATGCTTGAAAATTTAAATATTCAAAAGCTTTATTTAAAAATGAATCATCTAACAAGCTCTAGCCCATGCCATATGATTAACAAAACTAATAATTATAATAAGAGCTAATAAAATTTGAACAATGTAAAAATACAGATACATGAAGTAAATAATGATGGAGATAACAATTCCAAACTAGTGTTATTATATATAAGCCAATAAAATTCCAAAAGAAAATAACAAAGATAATTATTGTCTCTTAACAAATTATATTAAATAAATGATAAATTATATAAATTCAAAACAATAAATAAAATAATAAGTAAAAACAAGATAATTTGTTAATTAGATAAAATACATGATTAATAAAAACAAATTCCAAGAAAAATTACAAGATAATCTTAATTAGATATCTAATTAGTATATATACACATAACATCTTTCATTTCTAATGAAGTCAAAGTCTCATTCAACAATGTTTAATAATAAGGTGATCTACTTTTAAGTTAAACACAAGCAACATGCCACATATATAGAGAACAATGCTATTAGAAATAAAGACAATCAAACTTGAACTTCATCATTTTAAGACCATAATGAACTACAAATCCCAAAGCAAAAAGATTCAGGGCAAAGACTGCCCACAAGATAAACTTAATCACATCCATTACCATCCCATATATCAATTGAATCTCAAGCTCACAAATTAAACATTAGAAATGTTTAACTCAAAACCCTAAAGATATGAAAGTAGAAGGCTTTTAAGACCCTAAAGAGAAATTAAAACTAAAATAATAAAAACTTAACAAGAAAATATTAGAATGAAAGGCCAAAGATAAAAAGTAGTTTTGCATCTCAACATAAATATACAACAATTAAAAATAAAAATAAAATAAAATAAAAGATGACTCAATTAAAAATAAAAATAAACGGTAAAATAAAATAAGAAAAATATTAAAATGAAAGAAAAAAGATAAAATAAAGTTTTAAAACAAGAAATAAATAAATAAATAAAAGGAAAAAGAAATTAAGCATGAACAAAAAGGTAAGAAAATGAAAAAATAACGAATTAAAATAAAAAAACAAATAAAAATTTCAAAAATGAAAAGAGATGACAAAATAGAAAAAAATTTAGTTTAGAAAATACAAGAATTATATAAAAAGTAATAAGAAATATTAACAAAGGAAAAAAGTTAATATACAATAAAAATAAAAACAAAAGAAGAAAGTGAAAAAAAATGAAAATAAGAAATAAAAAAATTTTGGCGAAAAAAAGAGAAAATCAAGAAAAAAGAAAAAAAGTATATAGAAAATTTTAAAACAAAGAAAAAGGTGAAAAGAAAAAAAAATATGAACGCATAGGAAAAATAAGTCAAAAAATTTTTTTTAAAAGGAAACAAGTTAATGAAAAATTATAAAAATGCAATAGAAAATAGCCAACAAATGATAAAATTAAAAAAAAAAAAGCCAAAGAAAAGATAAAGAGATGAAAAAAAAATCCAAAACATTATAAAAAATTTATGAAAATATAAATAAAAAAATAAAATGAGAAAAATAAAAATAAAATAAGAAAAAAGATAAATAAAGTAAAAAAATAATACCAATAAGAAAAAATTTTAAAATATACAAAAATACAATAAAAATAAAAAAAGTGAGAAATGAAAAAATAACAACTTAAAAATAAAAATAAAAAAAAAGAAAAGGAAAAGGAATGACAAAATGAAAAAAATTAGTATGAAAAATACAAAAAAATGAAAAAAATAATAAGAAAATAGTATAAAAATCAAAAACAAAAAAAATTAAAAAAGAGAAAAGTTAATATAAAATAAAAGTGAAAACCAAAGAAAGAAGTGCAAAAAAATAACAATAAAAAGAAATTTGTGAAAAAAAAATAAGAAAAGAAAGAGAAGAATAAAAATAAAAAGAAAAAAAATGAAATCATATGAAAAAATAAGTAAAAAGAAACAAAAATTTATAGGAAAAAAAGTTATTAGAAAATAATAAAATAGAACAAGAAATGAAAACATAAAAAAACCGAAAAAAAAGAAAAAAAGGTTCAAAAAATAAAAGATAAAAAATAAAAAATTCAAAACTTTATAATTTTTTTTAAATATAAATAAAAAAGGATAAAATAAAATAAAATACTAACAAAAAAACAATAAAAATAAGAAAAGCATTAGAAATAAACAAAAAAAAGAAAAAGAAAATAAAAAATTAACAAATCAACAAAATAATTAAAAAAGAGAAAATGAATAAAAATTTAAAAAATAAATAGGAATGTCAAAATAGAAAAAAAAAATTTAGTTTAGAAAATACAAAGAAAAACAAAAAAAAACAAATATAGAAAAAATATAAAAAATCAAAGAAAAGTTAACACGAAATATAATAAAAACAAAATGAAGTGTGAAAAAAGATATAAAAATAAGTAAAAAATAAAAAAATAAAAATACTAAATATATAAAATAAAATCAAAATAAAATTTTCAAAAATGAAATGGGATGACAAAATAGAAAAAAATTTAGTTTAGAAAATACAAGCTAAATATATATATATATATATAATAAGTAATAAGAAAACTTAACAAAGAAAAAAAGTTAATACAAAATAAAAATAAAAACAAAACAAGGAAGTGCAAAAAAAAAAATGAAAACAAGAAATAAAAAAAAAACTTGTGAAAAAAAGAGAAAAAAATGAAAAAATAAAAAAAAATGAAAAGACAAATATGAAATAAAACAAAAAAAAGTATATAGAAAGTTTTAAAATAAAGTAAAAGGTGAAAACAAAAAAATATGAAAGTACATGAAAAAATAAGTAAAAAAAAGAAGAAAAATTTAAAAGGAAAAAAAGTTAACGAAAAATTATAAAAATGTAATAAAAAATAGCCAAAAATGATAAAATAAAAAATCCAAAACCTTATAAAAATTTATGAAAATATAAATAAAAAATAAACCAAAAAAATAAAAATAAAAATAAGAAAAAATATTAAAGCAAAGGAAAAAAGATAAATAAAGCATAAAAAAAGAAAAAAATCAATACCAATAGGAAAAGAAAAAAATTAAAAATATATAAAAATATAATAAAAATAAAACAAGTGAGAAATGAAAAAATAACGACTCAAAAATAAAAAATTAAAAATGAATAACAATTTCAAAAATGAAAAAGAATGACAAAATGAAAAAAAAAATAGTATAAAAAATACAAAAAATAATAAAATAATGAGAAAGCAGTATAAAAAATCAAAGACAAAAAAATTAAAAAAAAGAGAAAAGTTAATATAAAATAAAATGAAAACCAAAGAAGGAAGTGTAAAAAAAAAGTATGAGAATTTAAAAACGCAAATAACAAATGAAAAAAATTTGTGAAAAAAATAAGAAAAGCAACAGAATAATAAAAATTAAAACAAAAAAATGAAATCATATAAAAAAATAAGTAAAAAGAAAGAAAAATTTGTAGGAAAAAAAGTTATTGAAAAAAAAAATAGGACAAGAAATGAGTAAATAAAAAAACCAAAAAATAAAAAAAAATTCAAAACTTTATAAAAAATTTTTAAAATATAAATAAAAATGGAAAAATAAAATAAAATACTAACAAAAAAGCAATAAAAATAAGAAAAGTAATAGAAATAAACAAAAAATAAAAAGAAAATAAAAAATCAACAAATCAACAAAATAATAAAAAAAGACAAAATGATTAAAAATTTCAAAAATAAATAGGAATGTCAAATTAGAAAAAACTTTTAGTTTAGAAAATATAAAGAAAAACAAAAAATAAATAAATATAGAAAAAAAGATATAAAAAGCCAAAGAATAGTTAAGACAAAATATAATAAAAACAAAATGAAATGAGAAAAAAGATATAAGAAAAAGTAAAAAAAATGAAAATACTAAATATATAAAATAAAATCAAAATAAAAAAATTTTCAAAAATGAAAAGGGATGACAAAATAGAAAAAAATTTAGTTTAGAAAATACAAGCAAATATATATATATAAGAAGTAATAAGAAAACTTAACAAAGGAAAAAAGTTAATACAAAACAAAAATAAAAACAAAACAATGAGGTGCAAAAAAAAATGAAAACAATAAATAAAAAGAAATTTGTGAAAAAAAGAGAAAAACAAGAAAAAATTAAAAATTAAAAAACCTACCCATTTCTTCTTAACTTATTTTTTCATTCTGGTTATTTTATTGCCAAAATTTCATCTATTTTCATGTACATGTTACACCCATTCTTTCTACTTGTGAAGTATGGCTTTTCATGATTCTGTGTGTATGGCTATTAAGAGATTGTTTCTTCAGGCTACCTCTTGTTCTTTTTTTCCTCAACTGTTTATATTTTGCTATTTCCTTGTCACAAATTTGTTTTGATTGGTACTGTTATTGAGTACTCCATCTGCTCTTCACCATGTTGTAAATCGGAATTTTCCAAACTAAATTTGGAATATTTGGTGGCTCTACCATACTTGACGATGAAAATTTCTTCTTTCATCATATATGATAGTAGAAAAAATCATCTTTATAATAAACATACTTGCCCCATCTCTTACTTTGATCTTGTTATCAAATTATTAGGGATAACAAGTTGGATTAAGGCATCCTTTAAGCCGGTTTAGGTAGTATGGATTTGGATGGTAAGATTAGGGCATCTTAAAAGTCGGTTTGGGTAGTATGGTTTGAATGGTATTCCAATAGTAAAATATTATAATTCATTGTAGGTTGCCATAAAGTTTGGATAGTGTTTTAAAGGTACTAATTATCCGAACTTGATTATAAACAATAATATTTTAATATTATAGATTTATTTAAAAATTATTTATTATGAAGGTAATACTTAAATTAATTCATTAAGTGTTCTAATTTATAATTTTAACTTTTATTTATTTTATATGGATTACTTTCATTTATTAATTTAATTTCTTTTAATAATATTTTTTAAAATCAATTTTAAATTTGAATTTAAATTTTAAATTTTAACTTAATAAACAAATATTTAATGAGTTTGAATAATAATTGGTTTTTTTTTATATATATTATGTGAGTTAGATTTAGATAATAAAATTAAACATTATTTGAGTATTTATTGAATTCAAATATTTTAATAAATAAAAAAATTTGGATACTTAAAATTAACATATATCCTATCTGTTGTCATTCATAAAATTCGTAACACAATTTATAAAGTAGGCTTCCTGCTAATTTCAAATTAAAGAAAAACATGTTCTATTTCTTCCTCTAGAATCATCCTAAGAATTAAAATATTTTTGTGATATTTGATTTAACATGTAATGCAAAGATAATATGATTATTTAAAACAGTAAATTTTGGTATTCACTTTATTTTTGTTTAGCTATTATTTGTAGTGAAAGTTTTCTCCAATTGTTTTCGATTAATTTGTACTTTGAAACAACTTGCTTGCATGATATCAAAACATCAAATATATTTTATTAGTGATTGAGGTTGTCTTTTAGTATGTTGGATTCGAAAACAAGCCAAAATGACATTTTTAATTGATATCTATACTAGCATAAATGATTAGAAAATGATTGGGCTTACGAAAAAAGACAAGGAGGGAATTATAAAATTAAGTACTTTATAAAAATATTTATTATTTGATTTTATAATAAAATAATTAATAAAAATATTTATAAGTAAAATTAATAAAAAGTTAAAATTACATCTCAATATTTAAATGTACATATATTTTGATTAAATGTATATATAACGTATAATAATCATTTAAATTTTAAATTAACAACTATTAAACATTAAAGTGATAAAAAATAATTTATATTTTTATTAATTTTATATGTTAAATATCTGATTATGATATCAATTAATAAAAATATGTGAGATCACCCTTTTAGTAAATTTTTCGTCGGACAAATGAACCACCGGCCATATATATTAATCAAAAAGTTATTTATTTATTCCTTTTTAATTTTACTTTTGTTCAAGCTTCTTGTTGACCGTAGGGTTGAAGCAGCAGATAACGCCACCACTCTATTCTCTCTCTTGCAAGCCCCTAACTCTCACTTCATCAAGTCTCAATCTTCTCATTTTTTTTTCTCTTACGATTCTTGTTTTTCTTCTAAAAGTTTCTAATTTTCTTCAGCAATGGGAGCTTCGTTGCCTCCGAAGGAAGCTAACCTCTTCAAACTCATTGTCGTAAGGCTTCGATTCTCTTTTCTCCCTCATTTTTGAGTTCGTATCTACGTATTTCTAGTTGGTATTTATACTTGTATTTTGCTTTCTTATTTTTTGTTTATCGGATCGCACTTCTTTCTTCTTTTTGTTCTTTGCTTGCAAAACCCTAGCTGGATACTGGTCTGTTTGCTTGCTGAGAAAATCGGTGGATATCAATTATGAATGGAAATTTGGACTAGATAAGCTTGTTTGTCAATTAGGTTTTTGCTTTTGGGCAATTTTTCATATAAATTAAGTTCATTTTCTTTGTTCTGTTTAGCGATTGAAGCTTAATTAAGTTTATTGCTTTGCTTAATTTAGGTCAATGAATTCGATTTGTTGAAAAGCAACTTTAAAAAATTGAATTTTGCTTTGACCTTTTTTTTTTTTCTTTTTTAAGTAAGGATGCTCGTTGTGCTTTCCTTTTGGTGATAATTCATTTGTATCATCATGGAGAAAATTAGAGAAATGAAAATAAAAGGGTTTGGTGACTCTTCCTACTTTAGTAATTTCTCTTGTATGTTGCCATCTTTTTAAAATAGGAATTTTGTTGGTTCCTAATGGGAAACAATTGTGGCATTCTGGCTTTTATGCACATAAGCATTCAAGACAATAACAAACTTTGTGAAACAATCTATTTAAGAATTTGATAAATTGACTGGGACAATTTTTAATGTAATTGTAGGCTTTGCTGGTTAAACTTGAATATTTATATATTTTAAGAACTTGTTCGTATTAGATATAGAAATGCAACATTTGGATGTTTTCCACACGCTATTGAGAGTTTTCCCCCCTTCCCTCTTATTTCTTCTAATTTATAGTGAAAACTAGGGTTTTGACGGGTGAATTCTTACTCTATTTTAACTTCTATAGTAATGGACTCTTGACACAGTTTTTTTGCCTGATTTTTATGTAATTAATATTTATCTGTTATTATACTCTAGCTAATTCTCATAACTGAATTTTTATTGCTTTGGAGGTCCATGTGCTATTGCTAAAGCTCTTGTATATTTTATCATTGCAGAAATCATATGAAACTAAACAGTACAAGAAAGGACTGAAGGCTGCAGATGCAATACTGAAAAAGTTTCCTGACCATGGAGGTAGTTTAATTTTAAGCACTTATTTATTTATTTGTTTTTGGCTGAGAGGCACTTATTGTTTAGTGTTTATGTTTGCATGGTTCTTGTAAATGTACCTGTATAAAGATGCAAGAACTCTGAAACAAAAAGAACTTTACACTTTAGAGGAAAAAGGGGCTGTCACTAGATAGTTTATGTTGTTATCAAGGTTATTGGTTTCAATAATCCTTACAAGAATGCCTCTAAGTTTGACATGATTGTTTCTGTAGACTGTATGTTCCTTTCTCATGTCTTATGATTGATGTCAATTGCATTTTTGAAAGCACTAGCTGTATGGTGACTAGTCCATGATTTATGATGGTTCTAGAGATAAGTGGAACATTCTAGCAGTATCAATGTGGAGATATTCTCTATCAACTGAATATATTGCATTAATTTCGGGTATATAACTACATTTTTAACCTATACAGTTTGAAATCTGCAATATTTGAATACCTTCTTCATCTTGGTTGGGTTTTGTGAATATTCATTAGTGTGCGGTATTGGTAGAGTGTAGTAGCGTTTTGTTTAATATATCCATCCTTTTAAATATGCAGTTTCCAAGTAATATTTTATACTATCTGGTAACTGTTTGTTTGTTGTGTTTGTATGTTGTCATATGGGCTTTTATTCATTATTGTCAGAAACATTGTCAATGAAGGGGTTAACCTTAAATTGCATGGATCAGAAAACTGAAGCTTATGAGCTTGTTCGGCTAGTTGTAAAGGTTATCTTGTTTATTTTCTTTTGGTTGCTATAATGTCAAAGCAGTGTCACTTTTTCCTAACATTGTTTTCATGTTTGTGTCTTAGTGTAGAATGATGTAAAAAGTCATGTTTGCTGGCACGTTTATGGTCTCCTGTATCGGTCAGATAGAGAATACAGGGAGGCTATCAAATGCTATCGTAACGCTTTGAGAATAGATCCAGACAACATTGAAATACTACGGGACTTGTCACTCTTGCAGGTATACCTTATTTACCTTCCTTCTCTATGATTTGTACATCTAGACTCAGTGTTAAATCTAAGATGTTTATCTGTTGTATGCTTAATGTTAAGTAAGAACATTTGCTTGTCATGGTATTTTTCGAACATTTAATGGAGTTTCTTTGTATAAGATTTCTTGTAAGCTTTGTGGTTTGCCTAAAAGATTTTTCAGATTCCATTGTAGAATTTGAGAATCTCAAGTATTAGGGTACTTATAGGCAAGTCAATATTGCAGCTAAAATAGTTTGGTGCCAACTTTTGTGCAACTGTAAGTTTCGTGGTAGTTGGTAAGAGCAGGTTCATTGTGGTAACTTAATATAACTGGATGAAAACACCAAGATCAGCTACATAGTTAGTAGTGAAGTGAAAATAAATTTTATGAAATTTGAAGCTGTTTAGTTGCTTGATGGAATCTACTAGTAGATGGATAGAAAAGGCATAATTATATTAAGATAGTAACAAAAGAGACAAAGATATATGGCTTAAAACAGAGGAATGGAATATGAAGATAACTCAACTAAAAGGGAGAGGCTGTATGAGACCATGAAAAAAATATCTTCTTAAACACTTAGAAAGTAGATGAGTCAGCTGGTTTTATAACTTTGAAAATTTAGATCATAGTTTTGGTAGAAACAATTTATGGCTTTAGGGGAAGGAAAATGATATAACAGACATCATCTGATATTCTGGCAGCAGATTAATATGCGAGATGGTTCAGATTTAGTATCTTAATTGAAGGTTTTGTTTTGAGGCACACGCAAAAATAAAACATAAGTAATATAATCAGAAGCAACCAGTCTGATTTGATCCTTTCGTTCTCATTATACTGTAACAAGCAACCACCTCGAATTGATAGTTTCTGGTCTACCGCCACAGATCCTTTTTCTCTCTCATTCTACTAGTTCCTTAATGGTTGAAAGTGTTTATAGAATGACAAGTAATATAATCGGAAGCAACCAGTCTAATATGATCCTTTCATTCTCATTATCCTGTAAGAATCAACCACCTTGAATTGATACTTTCTGGTCTACCGCCACAGAACTTTTTTCTCTCTCATTCTACTAGTTCCTTAATGGTTGAAGGTTTTAACATGAATGACCTTTGCAATTAGAAAGTGTTTATACTTTCTGGATCAGATCTGGTTCGGTTCTTCTCTTAACTTCATCTGCACATGTGCCTTACTGCTCCAGAATAGTAACAAAAGTCAGCATCTTTGATACTGAAATTGATGATTTTCGTTTCTATTATTCTCCCTCGATGCTTTAGTGCTTGCCATATTATGGATTCTTAACTCATGATTTCAGATGATTAAGTCATTTGTTGGCATTAACTTATTTGTGCCCCCCCCCCCCCCCTTATTTATGGTTTATATGCCTTGAAAAGTTAAAGGAAAAAGTATGAAGATGATGAGCATTTGTCTTTCTACTAAGATATGAAGTTTGAGAGAAATTTTTTGGATTTGATCATGGTTTTGTATTTTCTCATTGTCATGTTTCAGGTTGTATCAGAAATTATTACATTTATGTTTTATCTTTTGCATTGCAGGCACAAATGTGAGATTTGACAGGATTTGTTGATACAAGACAACAACTTTTGCATTTGAAACCAAATCATCGCATGAACTGGATTGGCTTTGCTGTAGCCCACCATTTAAACTCAAAGTACTTGTCCTTTATTTTTTTCTTAAAAAAATTTGTTCCAATTCTTATGCTAACTTTCACCAATTTCTGTTGACTTTTATTTTGTGAAACATGTTTTAGAGTGTTGTTATTGTTATGTATACTTGAAGGTCCAAATTGAAGGGCCTTTTGGTATTGAAAGTTGAAATATTTGTTGATATAATGAAAGCCTTTCTTTAAATTAAATGCTTAATCAGGACTTAATGTTTCTAATTATATGATCAAATGGGTGCTAACATGGATGAATTACTGTTGATTTTTAACACGTGGTTCATATTGTTTGTATGACTTCAACTAAACATCCAATAAGATATCAAACTTCTTTTAATGGTGGGTGTAGAATGTGTTAAAGATGTTACTAATATGTATAGATAGGTGGGTAGATAGATAGGTACCCTACTATTCTAAGCTGGTTGCACTTGCATTTATGAAATTTGGTCGCAAATTAGCCTTTTACAAACAATGCCTAGTTAACCGCAGAGTTCTGTTGTTTTTGCTATAGTTTTATATGGTGACAATGATGATGCCATATTTTCATTTGGCTTTATGTATGAATGAATTGAAGTTGTTGGCACAACAGTTACGAGGGTTTTTCCTTTTCTGTCCCTGTCTTAGCCAAGTAGTTCTAAGTGAATGAAGTCTTATTAATTTCATTCATCCTTTAGGTATTTATGCTGTATTCCTTTTTTTGGTTGATGTTAGTGGTGCAAAAGCAGTTGAAATTTTGGAAGCATTTGAAGGGACATTAGAAGATGATTATCCACCAGATAATGAACGTTGTGAGCATGGTGAAATGCTTTTATATAAGGTATTGGTCATGTACTTCAACTCTTTTTTTTTTGCATGCATATGTATGTGGGATGTGGCTGTAATTTCACATGAGTTGACTTCATTATACAGACATTCAAAATTTTAGAATTTATACTAACATAGAATGGGAGTGACTGATTTGGTGTCACTTGTCAACCAGATGCCAACACAGTTAGTGAAATTATCCATAAACCAAATAAAGTAATTAAATATACAAAAATTAAAGATTTTTAATGCCTTTACCTTCTTTATAAATGGGGTCCCTTTTTTGAATTAATTCTAATTTTTTTCACATGCAATTAGAAAACCTACCCATTTCTTCTTAACTTCTTTTTTCCTTCCGCTTATTTTATTGCCAAAATCTCATCTACTTTCATGTACATGTTACACCCATTTTTTCTACTTGTGAAGTATGGCTTTTCATGATTCTGTGTGTATGGCTGATAAGTTAAATTAAATCATCTCCAAGTTTACTTTAATCTGAGATGGAGGACTAACTAGTGGCCTATAGTGGTATTTGGCATCTATAAGATATTTAATTCTTGATGTATTCATGTTAGAGAGAAATATG
This sequence comes from Durio zibethinus, assembly GCF_047325235.1. NCBI lineage: Eukaryota > Viridiplantae > Streptophyta > Magnoliopsida > Malvales > Malvaceae > Durio > Durio zibethinus. The sequence goes on from NC_143177.1 coordinate 17,999,967, forward strand.
GCTTGTTCACTAATTGTTGGGCCTTCTACCAGTAATCATATCTGTGGTGTTTGTACTTAGCAGCTCTGAATCTTAATAATTGCTAATCTCCAATTATATGTTCTGTGGAACCATTTCGGAATTTTTGTTTCTGATATCTTAATAAATTAGTCTATCTTTCTTTTTGACTACTCTTTTTTGGTTTAACACCATTAACACGATTCGAAAACAGCTTAACCAATTGGACAAGTACCTACAAGCCTTAGCCCTTGCAGTAGCATTTATTTCTTTAATAATATATTGGCATAGAAATATGCATAACTACATTCATTATGCATAATGGATGCTGTACATCTAGACTAGTGGTGCCCCCTGCTGCTTTTCTGATGTTTATGAGGGTATGGTATTTTTCTCCAGATCTCTTTGCTAGAGGAATCTGGGTTTCTTGAGAGAGCACTTGAGGAATTGTATAAGGAAGAGCCAAAAATAGTACGTGTCAAATGTATAATACCTGAATACTTTTAACATTAATAATTTTGTAAGTTTTGAATTTTTGGACATTAAAATTCTAACCAATTCTATTATTCTAGGTTGATAAATTGACTTATAAAGAACAAGAGGTTTCTCTCCTGGTGAAACTTGGATGCCTAGAAGAAGGTGCCAATATTTACAAGGCTTTACTTACCATGAACCCTGACAAATACAGGTGAGTCTTATGCATTTGGTACTCTTTTGAAACACCTAGTTAAGCTCATTAATAAATCTTTCATAGCAAAGAATATTAGTCAACTCTTTCCTTTTATATAGCACTTCTTGAAGTTATAATTGACTTCTTTTTCTCAATGCCGTGGTGTATTATTATTGTAGGAAATGAAGAATAATTAATATTCTGAATAGTTTGTGTTTAAATATATTTTTGTTGGGCTAATAGGTTTTTCAATTCTTCTTGTAGTAACACCCAAATTCCTTTACCTATGTTAGAACTTTATGAAGGGTTAAAAGAACGGTAGAAATAGTCATTATTTTTTATGCTCTATTTTCGTTATGCTCTATTTGGATGATTAAATTGTTAAACACTTAATTTTTTTTGTTTGAGTAATTGTTAATTATTAGATTTTTAAAATTTTTTTAACCAATCAAATTTGAATTTCGTCATATTATATTTTGATTTGCTAATTTTTTTTAATACATTAAAAGTTATTTGATTATAATTATAATTTTTAATGGTATATAATTTTTTAAAAACCCAAAAGAAGTGTTTTCGTATATTTATAATTTTATCTCCTCAAACCTCACGTTATGGAAAAACATGAAATCTCAATTTTTAAGCTTTGGATTATTCTTTAAAAAAATCTCGAAGAAAAAATAGAAACTAAGTGATTAATTTCTTAAAATTTTAATTTATTAATTTAATTTGTATGAAAAAAAATTAAACATTTAAAATATTTCAAATTTATAATTTTAAAAATCTGACTAAATTAAAATTTAATTAAATTATATATTATTTGAACCAATAATTACTCCAAAAGATCTCGCACCACAAGTTAAAAAAAAAAAAAATTCATATATCTCCTTGCTAGTTTGCATGAACAATTTTATCAGCGTGTCATGAACCTTTATTTTCTTTCTTTCAGCAATTTATTGAGTTTTTCTTTTACTAATTATAATCAAGTAAGCCAATAAAAATTGGTGCAAATGATTAAAGTTTAAGATTTAGATGTAAAGTATTTAGATTTATGATAATTAGATTCAAATCTTTAATGATTTTTTATTAATAAATAATTTATTAATTTTTAAAAATAAGATAACTTCTCTTATTTTTAATTTTTTTTTTACAAAAAAATATAATAAAATAAAAACGTCATAATATAAAAAGAATTTTGATATATTTAACTTGGTTTTCTTCTCAATTGATTCATTATTTCAATTTTTCGTTCATGATTTTGCTAATTTTCTCCTTGATAATATAGTTATCAACAATGTTTTAGAAGCTGATCATGGGGTGCAGTGATGGTTGACCCCATGGAATCATAAACTCCACCACGTGTCTTTGGGAATGGGACTGATGAGAAGGGGAGGGTCCTCCCCTTATTTTGAGAAAAGTCTAAATTTCTAAACCACCAAATAAAATGATCAGCTATTTTTTTTTTTTTGGTGAATTGGTGAGGGGTCTTTTTGTAATTGCAGATATTTATCAGTCTTTCACCATCCTGCTGGCCAATTTTGAGAAACGATGCTATTCCTTCTCACTAGTCATCCTTGCAACTTTTAAGCTTTGGCTTGGCTGGGCTTTTGGTTAAAGTTTGGTGTGGGGGTAATTTAGATTTTAATTTAGAATTGCTTTTACTAACATTCGCATCCTCCATTCTTCCTCAACTTTGTTTTTGTTAGAAAAATGAATTTTTTTAAAAAATTGATGGGGCTTCTCCACTTTTTCTATTTGCATTTTTTTTTCTTTTGAAGTGCATTTTTTTTTTTCATTTATATAAAAGAAGCAAAGCTGATTTTCATCAAATATATTTTTCATTTAGTCACTACATTTATTTTAAAAAAGTCAATTTTTAATTTAAAATTTAATTGGTTAAGTTTCAACGGTTAGATTTTTTTGCATTTTAAATTTAAAACCCACTGTCTTCAGCCATTCTTCTCATCATTTCAATTTTCTTTCTCTCAAATTTAGGTTTTTCGTTTTTGGATTCACTTTCGGCTTGGAATATAGATTATTGTCGATAATATCGACATCAAGCAAGTAATGAGTCGATTCAACTTTCCTTGAGATTGGGCATCAAGATTAGGTTGGGAAATTAGGGTTCTTGATCTAATAAGAGGGAAATTAATTCCTTTGAGGGGAAGGAATTTTTCTCGGCCATTGGTCAATCCAAACAAAGTAGAGAATTAGTTGGTGGAGGACAAATTGGAATGTGTGAGGAATTTGGAGACCTTTTGAAGGTTTGATTTCTACCATCTTAATTTTATTTAAATTTTTTTACTTCAAATAATGCCCGATTTGATTTTTTTCTATTTTTTTCTGATGATAAAATGTGTTCTCGTTATAGACTGTAGATAATGATATTGCTAGTGTAAGTTGTTTTATTATGTCTTAGCTGTTAGTCATATTAATTTGATTTTCTGTTTGGTATTTTTTTTAATGAGCTCCAAATGGTACCTCGGGATGTTCTGTTCATTATATTTACTCTGGATTTCTTCTCTCTCTTATTTATAGAATCACATGATGCAAATCCAACGAAAACCTTACTTTTTTGTAGAGCTATCAAGCTTTCTCCCCTTTTCTAGAGAGAGGAGGGGCAGCTATTTTTACAAATACTCTTGTAGGGATCTTGTTTTTCTTGATGGCTTGATAAGAAATTGTGACAAAAATCTAGTGATGTGCTTCTACAACAGACACAGTCCATTCGATGGCTTGTGATATTCTTAAATAATCTAGAAATAGATAGTTGTGGTATTATGCTGAAATACTTCATTGATGTCTTGATGTGACAATAGTAAGAACTCTAGGTGGTTAAAATTATGCTTTCAAATGCTTCACCCCTAGAGAGTTGACATGGTGGCTAATTCTTTTATTAGTGGCTATCTTTATCTCATTCTTTTAGTTAAACTGACTTTCCTACATAAAAACCTTTTGACGATGGGCCAGGTTATGGCATGATTGAAATAAAGTGTCAAACTCTAGAGCTTTTGGAATTTGACTCATGCAGTGAGGATGTATTTAAATTGTTTCTTCCTGTAACCTACATTTGTTATGTATTCATTCATGAGAATTGTAATTATTGCTGTTACAATGTGCATCATTATTGCCAATAAATGCTACTTCCTTTATGATGTGTGATGAATGTTCTAGGACTTATATTAAAACTTTGTTTTCTCAATTTTTAGAGGATACCACTTGATTTACTGCAAGGAAACAAATTTCGTAAAGCGGCAATTGATTGCATTAAGCCTTTTCTAACCTTTATATCCAAGTGAGATTTTTTTTTTTTTATATTAGTTTGACTGGTGTTTTTTAGTTTGACTGGCTATTGTTTCTTGATCTTTTGGAGAAGTTCTTGGAATTTTCTTGAAGCTGGGTCTATGTGTATATTATTTACTTCTCTTTGGTGATAGAGTCGGATACTGAAACATGTTGGTGATTTGGTAGCTGTGGCTTCATTGACAGATGAAGCTAGGTGTATGGATCTTGCAGATCGCTATATAAACAGTTAATCTGTGAAGCGAATGTTGCAGTCTGATCAGGTTCTAAGGCTTCCCCACTTCATCTTTTGTAATGGTTAATATTTGTCACTAAATTTCTTTCGGTATTATTGTACTGTTCACAAACTTTTTCTACTTTTGAAGGTGGCTTTGGCAGGAAAAACTGCTGTTTTGTTCACGAAAGATGGGGGCCAGCACAACAACCTTCATGTGGTCTGTTTTTGTTTATTACCTTCCACATGTTGTTGTCTCTAATTATAATTTGGGTACACCTACTGAGTGTTATCCATCTTTTGAAGGTATGAACTTGCTTATGATGAAAGTTGCTTTCGACATGGTGATTTTGGACGGGCCCTGGAGAAATTTATAGCTGTGGAGAAGCACTATGCTGATATTACTGGAGATCAATTTGATTTCCATTCTTATTGTTTGCGGAAAATGACACCACGTGCATATGTTGGAAAGCTGAAATTTAAAGATTGGTCGCATTCACATTCTTATTTTCACAAAGTAGCAGCTGGAGCCATTAGGTGAACATTTTTGTTAGGATCTGCAGCCTTTTCAATGATTTGCAATAGACTTATTCTGTTTGGTTGTGGCCTGTACGTGTAAAATGCTATGCAAGCTCTGTTGTCTATTTGTCTGGGTGCTTTTAGCGTCTGTCACCTATTGTTGATCAACACATGCACGTGATGCTTCATTTTTGTTAGGATTTGCAGCCTTTTCAATGATTTGCAATAGACTTATTCTGTTTGGTTGTGGCCTGTACGTGTAAAATGCTATGCAAGCTCTGTTGTCTACTTGTCTGGGTGCTTTTAGCGTCTGTCACCTATTGTTGATCAACACATGCATGTGATGGTTCATTTTGGGTTAGATTCCTTTTTGCCTCTCTCTTTTTCCCTTTGTCTTTTAGGGAATGGGGGATTATTGCATACATATATGTTGCATTAATCATACGTTGCAATGATGTGTTGTCTGAACCTTGCTTTCAAAGCATGAAAAACTTCCTAAAGGTTATTGTTGTTCATTACTTACCCTTGTACAACTATTCATTTGTTAATAATTAGACACTCCCATTATGATATCCAATCTAATTGAAGACTCTTCTAGCAGCCCCTCCATTAATAGGAGAGGGGATATCATATCAAGATTTCTGATTCCCCTCCCCTACTCTAATTTTTCCTTGAATCCTAGACGTAAGGATTTACAACATTTTTGAAGACAAAACCTTGCTAAGTTTATAATCTCAAGAAAGTATCAAGAGTCATTTTCTTGCACTTGTTTTGCTAGAGAAAATTTTTTTAGTCATATGAGCAAAGCAGAATATAGGGTTCCAAGTTTTTTGTTGATCAAGCAACAACCTGATTTGAACCGGGGAATAAGGGATTCGCAATCCCCGCCTTACTGGTTATCCATGTCACCAAAGGTTAGAAACCAAAAAGAATGAGTGTATCCCCTTTATAACTTTAGTTATAGATTGGATCCATACCTTCAATTAGTTATAGTATCTCAAGTAAAAAAATTAGTATTGTTCTTTTTTTCTTTCAATAAAAAAAATTCTTAATTTGATTTATATTATAATGTAATAATATAACAACAATTATGACTCTAGGTAAAACCCATAACGAAAGTTATTGCACGGCAACAAAAAGTTCAACCCAACAATGAAAAGCAGCTTGAGGTTTTTGTTCTTTTCATCCCTATGCCATTATGAAAAATTTTATCTTTATGAGTACCCATTTGCATGTTCATTGATTTATGATTTGGGTGAGTGTTTTTTGATTTCATTTTGTGTCTTTTGTCATCTATTGTCTTGCTTATAAGTACTCCTGTTTAAGGGTACCCATTTGCCTGTGCTGCTAGTTCATACATTTGAAGATTTTATCTTGGTTAATGAGGAGGTCAAATAATTTGATAGAATTTCAAGCTATTGCTATTGGAAATTACCTTCTGCAGATGTTTAGCTCAGAAATCAGATTGATTTAGTTAGATATATGAGGGTTGATTAGGAGACACTATCTGGTGTAATATAAAAGATTTTGGCTGAGGGGCTCAAATGAGCAAGCTCAAGTCCTGAAAGTAGCCTCATTGTGTAAAAAATGCTGAATCCTAAAGGCTAGGAACATTTTTCAAATGACTCTTCTTGGTTTCTCATCCTTCATTGGCAGGATTAAGGCTGAGTACTGATCCTCTTTATGAGGGAAGATTACTCAAAAGGCTGTTTAGAAAGCATTCTCCAAATTGCTATAAAAACCAACCATCATAGCAAAACGGCAGTGTCTGTGTTTCTTCATTTTTGGGTTCTTCCACACACTGAAATAACCTTTGCATATCGACAGGAGTTGACCTCAACCTTTGGACCTTGTGATCCTTTATGTTGAGTTGATGAAGCTAGCTCGTTAGATTTTGAAGTTACTTACCAGCCAAAGACTAATTTGTTGAAAACTATTGGTGTTTTCGCAGCAGCTTTAACAGGGACTGTGGCAATTAACCTATCATGGGTTACCAACATTCAGGTTTATCTTTAATTTCTTGTGCAATCCTTTCTTTGTAGGTTGTAATCATTTTTTCATCTTTGGCCAATATTTTGTATATTCTTGTATTATGCACAGAAGCCTTTCTTAATTTGATCTAATTTCATAATGCATATTTCTATGGCATTGCTTTTTGTAATAGGATATGCAGGCATTATCTTTGAAGAATTTCTAGCCTTCAATAAAAGTGGAATAGATTGTTGATGGCTGTGAGTTTATGGGTGGTAAGGAGCATAGGGGTAAGAATGATTCTCAGATGTTTAGGATTGGACTGTGTTTTTTTGCTGTCCCTCTTCTTGTAGTTTGCATCATATTTATCATTCTCATAAATTGGGATGAAAACACAAAATTCTGTTGCGTATTGGATGCTTTATTCGGTACTATGTCAGGGTTCAACCTGTTTCTCTCATGTTCATTGGTGGTGGCCTCATGACCCGTTATTCATTCAAGAGTTAATGAAATACAGGATGCTTGGGCTCTAAACTTATTTCCTGATCTACTAGTTTTATTGGTCTATGTTTTTTGGTGAGCAATGGCTTGTCTTTTTATGAAGTGATCATTGCAAGTTAAAATCATTTATTTTTAATTTATGTTGGAGCCCACTTCCCATTTAAAGGAGGGAGCATCTCCAATTTAAACCAATTCCAAGGAACTACCCTAGCAATGAATTAAGATAGCAAAACTAGGTACCTACCCCCATGGTCAATAGGGAGAGCCAAAGTTTGCGTTTGTGTGTGGCTTGTTACCATCACTAGGAATTCTGCAAATGGTTACTATGACTATCTCCCTTTATTAATGGAATTCTATGGTCTACTTGTGCTGATGCATCTGACTTCTGTATGGAATTTTTTTTTTTTATCGTTTTCTTATTTATTTTCGCCTTTATCTGTTAATACTTGTGTAATAAGGCTTGGGCCATCACATTTGTAGGCTCCTTCAACTGATTTAGCTGTTTCAGAGCTGAAACATGCATCTGCTGAATCATTTTTTCTTGCTTGGTGCAATGACTATTGTAGAGATAGTTGATGCCCCTCAAGGATTTGAGCTGGTTGCTGACAATATAACCACTCTAAAGCCACGGACTCTGCTTTGGGTGGTGAGTTGATTTCTTTCGGCTATAGTCATACTGACAATTTTATCATTAATGGTTCATATATGAATCTAATTGAGAGTTCAATTGCACGGTGAAGCATACCCTGTGGCCTAATTTACCCACCGACCGTGAAATTTGTCTAGTGGGTATAAACCAATGATGTAGATGATTACAACTGATAAGATGGATTCAGAAGAATCTTAAATGTGCATACTTATGTGTCATGGCTAAAGTTATTAACCTGCTGAAGAAAATTGGAGAAAGGATAAAAAAAAATGCGAAAGTTATGTTAAAGTATTCATTAGTTGCTTTTCATGATTCAAGTCCAATCTCACCTCCTCGAAATTAAAAAATTAAGCTCTTAAAATTTTTAAATCTTGGCCCATTCATGTCCCAAACCAATGCACTGAAGAGCCTTTGTAGTTAATTTTCAATTATAAGATAAAGATTTGATGTTGCAACTTAATCAAAAAGACCTTAATTATGTCTTACCTTGAAGAATAAAGCAGACGATGGCCTTTAGTATTTGCCCTAAGCCTTAATTGTAAATATTCTTGTTTGATTAAAATCTCTTTTAGCATTTGTCAATCAATAGATGTTAGTATTTTGGATTTTTTTGATGGTATAGGATTTTTGTAATTATCATTGAGAAACTACATTTTTAGGAAGATCAATTATCATTTAATGTTTTGCTCATAGAAATCTATTAATTTTTGCATTAATGATACTAAAATGGAGAGAGGTTATCTAGGTGAGTACAAATACCAATATTTTCATCATGTTTATTTATGGCATTGGTTGTAAAGTAGTGGGATATTCACAGAACAAATGTAATTTTTTTAATGGATTTTTCTTTTTGGTTCCAAAGGAACTTATTGAGGCTACTGCTTTGAGATACCATATGTTGAATGATATGCCAGTTCAAAAGAAAGCTTACCTCGTTTCATATTGTATTCTCTAAAACTCTAAATACGTGTCTTTTTTCATCTTTCATTAGATGTGTGTTCTCATTGAGTTTTTCTTATGTTATGATTATTCATTGAGAAAGTAAGTTAATGTTGTCTTAAGGTTAGGGTTAGTCTTTAACAATATAAGGCCTTCTATTTAGAAAGTAATGGATAATTATCTTAGGGTTGTATTGGGGTTTAATTTATTTAGGATATATTGGAGGTTTTGAGTTTAGGTTAAGGTTATAATACTTTATTTGTGAGCTTGGGGTTGTTCAATCAGTAAAATGAGTTGTAATGAATGTGGTTAGCTGTTGCTTTATTCATTTCTTATTGCCTTACTTTTACTTTATTTGCTAGCTGTCTTTGTCTTCATTTTGTTTACTTGCTGCATTGGTTTTGATCAGTTTTGGCTTGCTTTTTTTGTAGTTGTTGCATGGCCTCCAAGTTCTTCTATTTTTATTTCTCAAATAGCATTGTTATAGTTATACTTGGGGGAAACACTAAAATTATCCTATGGCATGACAATTGTGTTTAACTCAACTAGTATGTAATTGTTATATGACACGTTGAATGGAAACAATAATATCTCTAAGCATCTCTATAGATGTCTTTTCTTGTTGAGATTTTGTTTTCATGTTCGGTTTTGGTCCACTAAGATTATTTGGTTCCATAACAATTGCATTTAACTTAAGTGGTATGGACTTATTATATCACATCTTGCTGATTTTAGAATGGGACGTGACTTTGAATGAAGCTTTCTCTTGTTATTTGGCTCTTTGAAATGGAAATATAATATTCCTAAGATTTCTGTCGATATCTTTTCTCATTAAGATTTTGTTATATCAGATTCTTCTTGTTTCATTTTTTCATTTTTTGTGTACATGAGTTGAGTTTTGTAATTTTGCTTTCGAAAAAATCTTTGGATTGTGGTTTCGTAAGTATGATTGTTATTTGGTAGTCTCTATGGAGCTCAATGGATTGTGTGCTTGCAAGCTTGCAAAGATGGGAAGAATTAGAGATTCAAATTTGTATAGCTGTGTGTTGTGCATGTTAGGAGTTAGTTATTTTTTGTTGGTTTAACTTTATTGCTTGATGGATTAATTTCTTAGGTTTAATTTCTGAAACTAAGTACCACCAAACCCAAAGGTTGAGTGTTAAAAGGAAGATTCCTTGCCTCTTTTGTTATTGGAGTTAGTTATCATCTTTGGCCATTCATAGTTTTCGTTTTTTTCTCATTGAGGCTTTGTTATGTCATGTTTTGATTTTTTTTTTGACACATTTATCTATATCAGTTTAGTTTTTGGAATTTAACTTTTTGAAAAAGCCCTTAGTTGTGGCTTCTTAAGTGTGGATATTATTTAGTAGTTGTCTGCTCTAAGCGAATGGCTTGCATGATAAGGAGGAATTCAATTTCTATGCCTCGTGTATGTATATTTTGCAAGTTTCTTGTTTTGTTTGTTACAATCTTTTTGTAGGATAGAATGGTTTCTTTCTTTTAATTTCTGAAACTTAATTTTGACGAGGATAGAAATTGCTGCTTAAAAAGAAGATTATCTGTATGGGCTGTGTGCTCTAAGCAAATGGCTTGCAGTATAAGGTGAATTCAATTTTTGTGCATCTTGTGTGTGTAGGCGTATTTTGAGAGTTTTTTGTTATGTTGGTTTCACTCTTTTTGTTAGGTTAAAATTCTAAAACTTAATTTTGACATGCATTGGGCTTGAATGCTTAAAAGGAAGATTATTTCGTTTTGCTGGATTCTTTGAAATTCTAAATATATGTTGTCATAGTCTCTCAGTTGGTGTCTTTTTCATTGAAATTGTGTCTTGATTCTTCTTGTTTTATTTTTAAACTTTTACATAAATTAGGGCTTTGTAACTTTACTTTGAAAAATTCCTTGGGTTGTTCTTCCTTTAGTGTGGTTTGTGATTCGTTGGTCTCTATTAAACTTATGCGCGATGTGCTCCAAGAGCGACTTGAAGTGTAGGGGGAATTAAAGATTCTAAAGTTATATGTGTGTAGGATTTGAGAATTAAAAATTTGTGTGGCTGTGTATGGGAGTTTCCTTGTTTTTCTCTTTGTGTGCTCTAAGCTAATGGCTTGCATGATTAGCTGAATTCAATTTCTGTGCCTGATATGTGTGTAAGTGTATTTTGGGAGTTTTTTATTTTGTTGATTTCATTCTGTTTGTTACAGAACAGGTTGGTTTGTTGGGTTCAATTTTTTAAACTTAATTTTGAGGTGCATTGTGGTCAAATGTTTAAAAGGAAGATTATTTCCTTTTGTTGTATTCTTTGAAACTCTAAATATGTGTATGGGAGTTTTCTTGTTGTTTTGTAGTGTAGGAGAAATTAAGGATTTTAAATTTCTATGGTTGTATAGCATTTAAGGATTAAAAATTTGTGGCTGTGTGTATGGGAGTTTACCTGTTGTTTTTCTTCTTGTGCGCTTCAAGTAGTGAATTCAATTTCTGTGTGTAGGTATGTGTTTAGGGAGGTTTTTATTTTGTTGGTTTCACTCTATTTGTTACAGGGCAGATTGGTTTGCTAGGTTCAATTTCTGTAATTTAATTTTGACATGCATTGTGGTTGAATGCTTGAAAGGAAGATTATTTCCTTTTGCTGGATTCTTTGAAACTCTAAATATATGTTGTCATAGGCTCTCGGTGTCTTTCTTATTGAGATTGTCTCTGGATTTTTCTTGTGTCATTTTTAAATTTTTACATAAATTAGGGCTTTGTAACTTTACTTTGAAAAATTTCTTGGGTTCTTCCTTTAGTGTGGTTTGTGATTTGTTGGTCTCTATGAAACTTATGCGCTATGTGCTCCAAGAACGACTTGCAGTGTAGGGGGAATTAAGGATTCTAAAGTTGTATATGTGTAGGATTTAAAGATTAAAAATTTGTGTGGCTGTGTATGGGAGTTTTCTTATTTTTTTTTGTGTGCTCTAAGCTAATGGCTTGCATGATTAGCTGAATTTAATTTCTGTGCCTGATGTGTGTGTAGGTATTTTTTGGGAGTTTTTTGTTTTGTTGATTTCACTCTGTTTGTTACAGAATAGGTTGGTTTGTTGGGTTCAATTTCTGAAACTTAATTTTGACATGCATTGTAGTCAAATGTTTAAAAGGAAGATTATTTCTTTTTGTTGGATTCTTTGAAACTCTAAATATGTGTATGGGAGTTTTCTTGTTGTTTTGCAATGTAGGGGGAATCAAGGATTCTAAATTTTTATGGTTGTGTAGCATTTAAGGATTAAAAATTTGTGGCTGTGTATGGAAGTTTTCCTGTTGTTTTTCTCCTTGTGTGCTTCGAGCAGTGAATTAAATTTCTGTGACTCGTGTGTGTAGGTATGTGTTTAGGGAGGGTTTTATTTTGTTGGTTTCACTCTATTTGTTGCAGGGCAGATTGGTTTGCTAGGTTCAATTTTTGTAATTTAATTTTGACATGCATTGTGGTTGAATGCTTAAAAGAAATATTATTTCTTTTTGCTAGATTCTTTGAAACTTTAAATATATGTTGTCATAGGCTTTCAGTTGGTGTCTTTCTTATTGAGATTCTCTCTGGATTCTTCTTGTGTCATTTTTAAATCTTTACATAAATTAGGGCTTTGTAACTTTACTTTGGAAAATTCCTCAGGTTCTTCTTCCTTTAGTGTGGTTTGTGATTCGTTGGTCTCTATGAAACTTATGCGTTATGTGCTCCAAGAATGACTTGTAGTGTAGGGGGAATTAAGTATTCTAAAGTTGTATGTGTGTAGGATTTAAGGATTAAATATTTGTGTGGCTGTGTATGGGAGTTTCCTTGTTTTTCTCTTTGTGTGCTCTAAGCTAATGGCTTGCATGATTAGTTAAATTCAATTTCTGTGCCTAATGTGTGTGTAGGTGTATTTTGGGAGTTTTTTGTTTTGTTGGGTTTCAATTTCTGAAACTTAATTTTGACATGCATTGTGGTCAAATGTAAGGAAGATTATTTCCTTTTGTTGGATTCTTTGAAACTCTAAATATGTGTAAGGAGTTTTCTTGTTGTTTTGTAGTGTAAGGTGAATTAAGGATTCTAAATTTCTATGGTTGTGTAGCATTTAATGATTAAAAATTTGTGGCTGTGTATGGGAGTTTCCCTGTTGCTTTTCTCCTTGTGTGCTTCAAGCAGTTAATTCAATTTCTGTGCCTCTTGTGTGTGTAGGTATATGTTTAGGGAGGTTTTTATTTTGTTGGTTTCACTCTATTTGTTACAGGGCAGATTGGTTTGTTAGGTTCCATTTTTGTAATTTAATTATGACGTGCATTGTGGTTGAATGCTTGAAAGGAAGATTATTTCCTTTTGCTGGATTCTTTGAAACTCTAAATATATGTTGTCATATGCTCTCGGTGTCTTTTTCATTGAGATTGTCTCTGGATTCTTCTTGTGTCATTTTTAAATTTTTACATAAATTAGGGCTTTATAACTTTACTTTGAAAAATTTCTTGGGTTATTCTTCCTTTAGTGTGGTTTGTGATTCAAGCAGTGAATTCAATTTCTGTGCCTCTTGTGTGTGTAGGTATGTGTTTAGAGATGTTTTTATTTTGTTAGTTTCACTCTATTTGTTACAGGGTAGATTGGTTTGCTAGGTTTAATTTTTGTAATTTAATTTTGACATGCATTGTGGTTGAATGCTTAAAAGTAAGATTATTTTTTTTCTGGATTCTTGAAAACTCTAAATATATGTTGTCATAGGCTCTCAGTTGGTGTCTTTTTTTCATTGAGATTGTCTTTGGATTCTTGTGTCATTTTTAAATTTTTACATAATTTAGGGCTTTGTAACTTTACTTTGGAAAATTTCTTGAATTGACTTTATACTGCAAGTCATTTGTTTAGAGCACACAGTCCATACAGATAATCTTCTTTTTAAGCAGCAATTTCTATCCTTGTCAAAATTAAGTTTCAAAAATTAAAAGAAAAATTATTATATCTTACAACAAAAAGATTGTAACAAACAAAACAAGAAACTTGCAAAATATATACATACAAGAGGCATAAAAATTAAATTTTTTTTTATCATGTAAGCCATTCGCTTAGAGCAGATAATCACTAAATAATATCCACACTTAAAAAGTCACAACTAAGGGGTTTTTCAAAAAGTTAATTTCAAAACAAAACAAAAACTCTCAAAATACACCTACACACACATTAGGTACAGAAATTGAATTCAGCTAATCATGCAAGTTATTAGCTTAGAGCATAAAAAGGGAAAAACAAGAAAACTCTCATACACAGTAACACAAATTTTTAATCCTTAAATCTTACACACATGCAACTTTAGAATTTTTAATTTTTCTTACACTGCAAGTCGTTCTTGGAGCACATAGCGCATAAGTTTCATAGAGACCAACGAATCACAAATCACACTAAAGGAAGAACAACCTAAGGAATTATCCAAAGTAACGTTACAAAGTCTTAATTTATGTAAAAATTTAAAAATGACACAAAGAATCCAGAGACAATCTCAATGAGAAAGACATCAACTGAGAGCCTATAACAACATATATTTAGAGTTTCAAAGAATCCAGCAAAAGGAAATAATCTTCCTTTTAAGCATTCAATCACAATGCATGTCAAAATTAAATTACAAAAATTGAACCTAGCAAATCAATATGCACTGTAACAAATAGAATGAAACCAACAAAATAATCTCTCTAAACACATACCTACACACATAAGAGGCACAAAAATTGAATTCACTGCTTGAAGCACACAAGAGAAAAACAATACGGAAATTCTCACACAGTCACATAAATTTTTAATCCTTAAATGCTACAAAATCATAAAAATTTAAAATCTTTAATTCCCTTTACATTACCAAACAAAGAAACTCTCATACACATTTAGAGTTTCAAAGAATCCAGCAAAAGAAAATAATCTTTCTTTTAAACATTTGATCACAATACATGTCAAAATTAAGTTTTAAAAATTGAACTCAACAAATCAACCTGTTCTATAACAAACAGAGTGAAATCAACAAAACAAAAAACTCTCAAAATACACCTACACACATTAGACACAGAAATTGAATTCAGTTAATCATGCAAGTCATTAGCTTAAAGCACACAAAGAGAAAAATAAACTCATACACAGTCACAAATTTTTAATCCTTAAATCTTACACACATGCAACTTTAGAATCCTTAATTCCTCTTACACTGCAAGTCGTTTTTGGAGCACATAGTGCATAAGTTTCATAGAGACCAACGAATCACAAACCACACTAAAGGAAGAACCCAAGAAATTTTTCAAAGCAAAGTTACAAAGCCCTAATTTATGTAAAAGTTTAAAAATGACACAAGAAGAATCTAGAGACAATCTCAATGAGAAAGACACCGAGAGCGTATGACAATATATATTTAAAGTTTCAAAGAATTCAGCAAAAGGAAATAATTTTCCTTTCAAGCATTCAATCACAATGCACGTCAAAATTAAATTACAGAAATTAAATTTAGCAAACCAATCTGTCCTGTAACAAATAGAGTGAAACCAACAAAATAAAAACTTCCCTAAACACATACCTACACACACAAGAGGCATAGAAATGACTTCACTGCTTGAAGCACACTAGGAGAAAAACAACAGGGAAACTCTCATATACAGTCACAAATTTTTAATCTTTAAATGCTACACAATCATAGAAATTTAAAATCTTTAATTTCGTCTACATTACAAAACAAGGAAACTCCCATACACATTTAGAGTTTTAAAGAATCTAGCAAAAGAAAATAATCTTTCTTTTAAACATTTGATCACGATGCATGTCAAAATTAAGTTTCAAAAATTGAACCCAACAAACCAACATGTTCTGTAACAAACAAAGTGAAATCAACAAAACAAAAAACTCTCAAAATATATCTACACACATATCAGGCACAGAAATTGAATTCAGTTAATCATGCAAGCCATTAGCTTAGAGCACACAAAGAGAAAAACAACAAGGAAACTCATACACAGTCACACAAATTTTTAATCCTTAAATCCTACACACATACAACTTTAGAATCCTTAATTCTTCCTACATTGCAAGTTGTTCTTAGAGCGCATAGCGCATAAGTTTCACAAAGACACTTTTAGAAATTTAACCTAACAAACAGAGTGAAATCAACATAACAAAAAACTCTCAAAAGTGCATACACACACAAGATGCACAAAAATTGAATTGACATTATACGGCAAGTCATTTGCTTAGAGCACACAGACCATACAGATAATCTTTTTTTTAAGTAGTAATTTTTATTCTCGTCAAAATTAAGTTTCAAAAATTAAAAGAAAGAAACTATTCTATCCTACAACAAAAACATTATAACAAACAAAACAAGAAACTTGCAAAATATACACATACAAGAGGCATAGAAATTGAATTCTTTCTTATCATGCAAGCCATTCGTTTAGAGCAGACAACTACTAAATAATATCTACACTTAAGAAGCCACAACTAGGGGGTTTTTCAAAAAGTTAAATTTCAAAAACTAAATTAATATAGATAAATGTGTCACAAGAAAAATCAAAACATGACATAACAAAGCCTCAATGAGAAAAAAATGAAAACTATGAATGGCCAAAGATGATAACTAACTCCAATAACAAAAGAGGCAAGGAATCTTCTTTTTTAACACTCAATCTTTGGGTTTGGTGGAACTTAGTTTCAGAAATTAAATCTAAAAAATTAGTCCATCAAGCAATAAAGTTGAACCAACAAAAAATAACTCCTAACATGCACAACACAGCTATACAAATTTGAATCTCTAATTCTTCTCATCTTTGCAAGCTTGCAAGCACACAATCCATTGAGCTCCATAGAGACTATCAAATAACAATCATACTTACGAAACCACAATTCAAAGATTTTTTTCAAAAGCAAAATTGCAAAACTCGACTCGTGTACACAAAAAATGAAAAAATGAAACAAGAAGAATCTGATATAACAAAATCTTAATGAGAAAAGATATCGACAAAAATGCTTAGGAATATTATGTTTCCATTCCAAAGAGCCAAATAACAAGAGGAAGCTTCATTCAAAGTCATGTCCCATTCTAAAATCAGCAAGATGTGATATAATAAGTCCATACCACTTAAGTTAAATGCAATTGTTATGGAACCAAATAATCTTAGTGGACCAAAACCAAACATGAAAACAAAATCTCAACAAGAAAAGACATCTATAGAGATGCTTAGAGATATTATTGTTTCCATTCAACGTGTCATATAACAATTACATACTAGTTGAGTTAAACACAATTGTCATGCAATAGGATAATTTTAGTGTTTCCCCCAAGTATAACTATAACAATTCTATTTGAGAAATAAAAATAGAAGAACTTGGGGGCCATGCAACAACTACAAAAAAAGTAAGCCAAAATTGATCAAAACCAATGCAGCAAGTAAACAAAATGAAGACAAGGACAGCTAGCAAATAAAGTAAAAGTAAGGCAATAAGAAATGAATAAAGCAACAGCTAATCACATTCATTACCAACTCATTTTACTGATTGAACAACCCCAAGCTCACAAATAAAGTATTATAACCTTAACCTAAACTCAAAACCTCCAATATATCCTAAATAAATTAAACTCCAATACAACCCTAAGATAATTATCCATTACTTTCTAAATATAAGGCCTTATACTGTTGAAGACTAACCCTAACCTTAAGATAACATTAACTTACTTTCTCAATGAATAATAATAACATAACATAAGAAAAACTCAATGAGAACACACATCTAATGAAAAATGAAAAAAGACACGTATTTAGAGTTTTAGAGAATACAATATGAAAAGAGGTAAGCTTTCTTTTGAAGTGGCATATCATTCAACATATGGTATCGCAAAGCAGTAGCCTCGATAAGTTCCTTTGGAACCAAAAAGAAAAATCCATTAAAAAAATTACATTTGTTCTATGAATATCCCACTACTTTACAACCAATGTCATAAATAAACATGATGAAAATATTGGTATTTGTACTCACCTAGATAACCTCTCTCCATTTTAGTATCATTAATGCAAAAATTAATAGATTTCTATGAGTAAAACATTAAATGATAATTGATCTTCCTAAAAAAATAGTTTCTGAATGATAATTACAAAAATCCTATACCATCAAAAAAATTCAAAATACTAACATCTATTGATTGGAAAACGCTAAAAGAGATTTTAATCAAATAAGAATATTTACAATTAAGGCTTAGGGCAAATACAAAAGGTCATCGTTTGCTTTATTCTTCAAGGTAAGACATAATTAAGGTCTTTTTGATTAAGTTGCAACATCAAATCTTTATCTTATAATTTAAAATTAACTACAAAGGCTCTTCTAGTGCACTGGTTTGAGACACGAATGGGCTAAGATTTAAAAATTTTAAGAGCTTAATTTTTTAATTTTCAGGATGTGAGATTGGACTTGAATCATGAAAAGAAACTAATGAATACTTTAACATAACTTTTGCATTTTTTTTATCCTTTCTCCAATTTTCTTCGACAAATTAATAACTTTAGCCATGACACATAAGTATGCACATTTAAGATTCTTCTGAATCCATCTTATTAGTTGTAATCATCTACATCATTGGTTTATACACACTAAAAAAATTTCACGTCGGTGGGTAAATTAGGTCACAGGGTATGCTTCACCGTGCAACTGAACTCTCAATTAGATTCATATATGAATCATTAATGATAAAATTGTCAGTATGACTATAGCAGAAAGAAATCAACTCACCACCCAAAGCAGAGTTTGTGGCTTTAGAGTGGTTATATTGTCAGTAACCAGCTCAAAGGGGCATCAACTATCTCTTCAATGGTCATTGCACCAAGCAAGAAAAAATGATTCAACAGATGCATGTTTCAGCTCTGAAACAGCTAAATCAGTTGAAGAAGCCTACAAATGTGAATGGCCCAAGCATTATTACACAAGTATTAACAGATAAAGGCAGAAATAAATAAGAAAATGATAAAAAAAAAGTTTTCGATACAGAAGTCAGATGCATCAGCATAAGTAGACCATAGAATTCCATTAATAAAGGGAGATAGTCATAGTAACCATTTGCAGAATGCCTAGTGATGGTAACAAGCCACACAAACACAAACTTTGGCTCTCTCAATTGACCATGGGGGTAGGTACCTAGTTTTGCTATCTTAATTCATTGCTAGGGTAGTTCCTTGGAATTGGTTTAAATTGGAGATGCTCCTTCCTTTAAATGGGAAGTGGGCTCCAACATAAATTAAAAATAAAGGATATTAAATTGCAATGATCACTTCATAAAAAGACAAGCCATTGCTCACCAAAAAACATAGACTAATAAAACTAGTAGATCAGGAAATAAGTTAAGAGCCCAAGCATCCTGTATTTCATTAACTCTTGAATGAATATCGGGTCATGAGGCCACCACCAATGAACATGAGAGAAATAGGTTGAACCCTGACATAGTACCGAATAAAGCATCCAATACGCAACAGAATTTTGTGTTTTAATCCCAATTTATGAGAATGATAAATATGATGCAAACTACAAGAAGAGGGACAGCAAAAAAACACAGTCCAATCCTAAACATCTGAGAATCATTCTTACCCCTATGCTCCTTACCACCCATAAACTCACAGCCATCAACAATCTATTCCACTTTTATTGAAGGCTAGAAATTCTTTAAAGATAATGCCTGCATATCCTATTACAAAAAGCAATGCCATAGAAATATGCATTATGAAATTAGATCAAATTAAGAAAGGCTTCTGTGGATAATACAAGAATATACAAAATATTGGCCAAAGATGAAAAAATGATTACAACCTACAAAGAAAGGATTGCACAAGAAATTAAAGATAAACCTGGATGTTGGTAACCTATGATAGGTTAATTGCCACAGCCCTGTTAAAGCTGCTGTGAAAACACCAATAGTTTTCAACAAATTAGTCTTTGGCTGGTAAGTAACTTCGAAATCTAACGAGCTAGCTTCATCAACTCAACATAAAGGATCACAAGGTCCAGAGGTTGAGGTCAGCTTCTGTTGATATGCAAAGGTTATTTCAGTGTGTGGAAGAACCCAAAAATGAAGAAACACACACTGCCGTTTTGCTATGATGGTTGGTTTTTATAGCAATTTGGAGAAAGCTTTCTAAACAGCCTTTTGAATAATCTTCCCTCATAAGGAGGATCATTACTCAGCCTCAATCCTGTCAATAAAGGATGAGAAACCAAGAAGAGTCATTTGAAAAATGTTCCTAGCCTTTAGGATTCAACATTTTTTACACAATGAGGCTACTTTCAGGCCTTGAACTTGCTCATTTGAGCCCCTCAGCCAAAATCTTTTATATTACACCAGACAGTGTCTCCTAATCAACCCTCATATATCTAACTAAATCAATCTGATTTTTGAGCTAAACATCTACAGAAGGTAATTTCCAATAGCAATAGCTTGAAATTCTATCAAATTATTTAACCTCCTCATTAATCAAGATAAAATCTTCAAATGTATGAACTAGCAGTACAGGTAAATGGGTACCCTTAAACTAGAGTACTTATAAGCAAGACAATAGATGACAAGAGACACAAAATGAAATAAAAAAACACTCACCCAAATCATAAATCAATGAACATGCAAATGGGTACTCGTAAAGATAAAATTTTTCATAATGGCATAGGGATGAAAAGAATAAAAACCTCAATCTGCTTTTCATTGTTGGGTTGAACTTTTTGTTGCCGTGCAATAACTTTCGTTATGGGTTTTACCTAGAGTCATAATTGTTGTTATATTATTACATTATAATATAAATCAAATTAAGAATTTTTTTTATTGAAAGAAAAAAAGAACAATACTAATTTTTTTACTTGAGATACTATAACTAATTGAAGGTATGGATCCAATCTATAACTAAAGTTATAAAGGGGATACACTCATTCTTTTTGGTTTCTAACCTTTGGTGACATGGCTAACCAGTAAGGCAGGGGATCGCAAATCCCTTATTCCCCGGTTCAAATTAGGTTGTTGCTTGATCAACAAAAAACTTGAAACCCTATATTCTGCTTTGCTCATGACTCAAAAAATTTTCTCTAGCAAAAACAAGTGCAGGAAAAAGACTCTTGATACTTTCTTGATTATAAACTTAGCAAGGTTTTATCTTAAAAAATGTTGAAAATCCTTACGTCTAGGATTCAAGGAAAAGTTAGAGTAGGGGAGGGGAATAAGAAATCTTGATATGATATCCCCTCTCCTATTGATGGAGGGGCTGCTAGAAGAGTCTTCAATTAGATTGGATATCATAATGGGAGTGTCTAATTATTAACAAATGAATAGTTGTACAAGGGTAAGTAATGAACAACAATTACCTTTAGGAAGTTTTTCAGGTTTTGAAAGCAAGGTTCAGACAACACATCATTGCAACATACGATTAATGCAACATATATGTATGCAATAATCCCCCATTCCCCAAAAGACAAAGGGAAAAAGAGGGAGGCAAAGAGGAATCTAACCCAAAAGGAAGCATCACATGCATGTGTTGATCAACAATAGGTGACAGACGCTAAAAGCACCCAGACAAGTAGACAACAGAGCTTGCATAGCATTTTACACGTACAGGCCACAACCAAACAGAATAAGTCTATTGCAAATCATTGAAAAGGTTGCAGATCCTAACAAAAATGTTCACCTAATGGCTCCAGCTGCTACTTTGTGAAAATAAGCATGTGAATGCAACCAATCTTTAAATTTTAGCTTTCCAACATATACACGTGGTGTCATTTTTCGCAAACATTAAGAATGAAAATCAAATTGATCTTCAACAATATCAGCATAGTGCTTCTCCACAGCTATAAATTTGTCTAGGGCCCTTCCAAAATCACCATGTCGAAGGTAACTTTCATCAGAAGCAAGTTCATACCTTTAAAAGATGGATAACACTCAGTAGGTTTACCCAAATTATAATTAGAGACAACAACATGTGGAAGGTAATAAACAAAAACAGACCACATGCACTGTATGTCATGAAGGTTATTGTGTTGGCCCCCATCTTTCGTGAACAAAACAACAGTTTTTCCTGCCAAAGCCACCTTCAAAAGTAGAAAAAGTTTGTGAACAGTACAATAATACCGAAAGAAATTTAGTGACAAATATTAACCATGACAAAAGATGAAGTGGGAAAGCCTTAAAACCTGATCAGACTGCAATATTCGCTTCACAGATTAACTGTTTATATAGCGATCTGCAAGATCCATACACCTAGCAAGATCCATACACCAAATCACCAACATGTTTCAGTATTTGACTTTGTCACCAAAGAGAAGTAAATAATATACACATAGACCCAGCTTCAAGAAAATTTCAAGAACTTCTCCAAATAATCAAGAAACAATAGCCAGTCAAACTAATACAAAAAAAAAATCTCGCCTAGATATAAAGGTTAGAAAAGGCTTTATGCAATCAATTCTCTTTACGAAATTTGTTTCCTTGCAGTAAATCAAGTGGTATCCTCTAAAAATTGAGAAAACAAAGTTTTAATATAAGTCCTAGAACATTCATCACACATTATAAAGGAAGTAGCATTTATTGGCAATAATGATGCACATTGTAACAGCAATAACTACAATTCTCATGAATGAATACATAAAAAATATAGGTTACAATAAGAGAAGTTATCTTATTTTTAAAAATTAATAAATTATTTATTAATAAAAAAATCATTAAAGAGTTGAATCTAATTATCATAAATCTATATACTTTACATATAAATCTTAAACTTTAATCATTTGCACCAATTTTTATTGGCTTACTTGATTATAATTAGTAAAAAAAAACTCAATAAAGTGCTGAAAGAAAGAAAATAAAGGTTCATGACATGCTGATAAAATTGTTCATGCAAACTAGCAAGGAGATATATGAATTTTTTTTTTTTTTTAACTTGTGGTGCGAGATCTTTTGGAGTAATTATTGGTTCAAATAATATGTAATTTAATTAAATTTTAATTTAGTCAAATTTTTAAAATTATAAATTTGAAATATTTTAAATGTTTAATTTTTTTTCATACAAATTAAATTAATAAATTAAAATTTTAAGAAATTAATCACTTGGTTTCTATTTTTTCTTTGAGATTTTTTTAAAGAATAATCCAAAGCTTAAAAATTGAGATTTCATGTTTTTCCGTAACGTGAGGTTTGAGGAGATAAAATTATAATTATACGAAAACACTTCTTTTGGGTTTTTAAAAAATTATATACCATTAAAAATTATAATTATAATCAAATAACTTTTAATGTATTAAAAAAATTGGCAAATCAAAATATAATATGACGAAATTCAAATTTGATTGGTTAAAAAAATTTAAAAATCTAATAATTAACAATTACTCAAACAAAAAAAATTAAGTGTTTAACAATTTAATCATCCAATTACATATAGTACTTATTATTTAATATTTTTAGTTATGTTTAGTGCATAAAATAATAGATAAGATATAATAATTTTATATTATATTTGATTTATATCTAATTAATCGTATTGATATAAAATGATTTAATTTTTTGAAAATAAAAATAACTATTTTTTGATGATGATATTAAATTTATATGTTTTATTATAACATTAAAAATTATATTAATAATTTAAATTATATAAATTTTAAAAAAAAATAATTTTCTGTAGCATCTCAACAAGATTTGGTTAACCTTGTTCAACTAATAATAAAATTTTATAATCCAATCAAAATCCACTTTTTGTTGCTAATTATCAACCGTTCCTCCATAATAAAATTCAAACAGCAAACCATAAGAGACGAGACTTAGAACAACAAAACTGGAAATTTTTTATAGCCACTCTTGTCAGCTCCGTAGCAAAATTCTCCACATTATGTAGTGTTTATAAATGGCAACTAATAAAAGGGGCCAAGTACAACATGCTCCAAAGGCAAAGAGTAGCCCTAAAACAGTGTTCTTCCCATGCTGACCAGAAGATTTCTTCAGCAGTACCCAAAAATTTTCTATAACACCTCAAATTTGGGGCAAAACCATGGAGCCAGATATCTCTAAAGATCTCAACCAAATGGTGAGCAAATTAAAAATATATATATATATATATATATTTCAACCCTAAAGAGCCAGATAAATTATACACATTTGCAAAGGAATGCATTTCACGATTAGAAAGGCAGCAAACATTTTGATCTCAAAGCAACAGAAGAAAGCATTTTCACGGCTTGCACAACTTCAAGATGCTCCTTTTTTTGGCCTACTGCAAAGCACTCTTTCAAATTGTCTACATAATTTTACTTCAATTGTCTAATAAGCTATCAATAAATAGGGCCTAATCAAAGGATAAACAATCATTTCTTGAATAATTTTGTCACATAGCTTGCAACTTCAATTAAATAAACATCAATAAGAAAGTGAGAAAATTATTATCATGAAAGTCCACCTTTCCTAAAAATGCCAATAATAATCACAGCATCCAACTTTCAAAGATTAAGCATCATAATAACAAAAACCAAACAATCAGAACTCGTGAGATACATCTCAAAAAAATCACTGAATGATGTTGAAACCATACATTTAAAATTCCTAATTTAATGTTTTATTTTTAGGCATCTAATCTATAATATTCAATTAACAGTATATCAAAATTTCAATACCATTAATATTCTTACTAAAATACTTTCTAAACAAACAACAGTAATTAATTTCATTAGTTGTTAATGGAGTCAAAGTCAAATTTCTAGTCAGCATCAATTTATGTGGAGAATTATACTTGTGAAAACTGTATGTATATTGAAAAACTGCTTATCTACAATTATACAAGAATCTTAAGTTTATATACAATTAACTAGGGGTTAAACTAGGAAACTAAATTTTCGTTAATTCTAGGGATACAAATACTTAATTCTAGAAATACAAATATAAATATACAGATTACAAGATTACAACCAGCTATAAATAAGTGTTTTCTCACACTCCCCTTTAAGCTGGTGAATAGGTATTTTTCATTCCCAGCTTGAAAATAATTCCTTGAAATGTTGCACTGCTGAGACCTTTAGTCAACACATCTGCAAGTAGACCCTTGATTGATACATAAGGTGTACAAATCAACCCACTGCCTAGTTTCTCCTTTATGAAATGCCGATCTACTTCAATGTGTTTTGTTCTGTCATGTTGTACAGGATTGTGTGCAATGCTTGTTGCAGACTTGTTATCACAGTAGAGTCTCATTGGTCCATCCCACTTGATCTTCAAGTCTTTTAAGATAATCTTTAACCAGAGTAGTTCACAAATTCCTTGAGCCATTGCTCTGAACTCTGCTTCAGCACTTGATCTTGCCACCACATTCTGTTTTTTACTCCTCCAAGTCACAAGATTACCACTTAAAAAAGTACAATAGCCTGAGGTGGATCTACTATCAATTACTGAACCTGCATAATCAGCATCTGTATATGCTTCTAGAACTAACCTCGAATTTCTTTTGAATAAGATACCTCTCCTAGGATTGACCTTCAAATAGTGCAATATACGGTAGACAGCCTGTAGGTGCACTTTTTTTGGATTATGCATAAATTGACTTACCACACTCACAGCATATGCTATATCAGATCTAGTATGTGAGAGATAAATGAGTCTTTCAACTAATCTTTGGTACATCTCTCTATTTACAGCAGCATCTTCATTAGCTTCTCCAATTTTATGATTAGGATCTATAGGAGTATTTGCAGGTTTACATGCAAGCTTTCCAATTTTCTTCAAAAGATCCATCACATATTTCTGTTGTGAGATAAAAATACCATGCCGTGAGTGAGCTACTTCAATTCCTAGAAAGTACTTCAATCTCCCTAGCTCTTTTATCTCAAATTCTCTAGCCAAACACTGTTTTAGAGATTCTCTCTCTTTTTCATCATCTTCAGTTACAATTATATCAACATACACTAATAAAACTGTGACTCCCTGAATCAGAGTGCTTGATAAACAATGTGTGATCTTCTTGACTCTGTTTATATCCCATTGCTAGCATCACTTTGGTAAATCTCCCGAACTAAGCTCTAAGAGACTGTTTAAGGTCATATAAAGCCTTTTTTAGCCTGCATACTTTGTTTGCTTCTAGATGACCTCCAAATCCCGATGGAACCTTCATATATATTTCTTCTTCCAAATCACCATGTAGAAAAGCATTCTTTACATCAAATTGTTGAAGCTGCCAACAATTGACAGCCAATGATAACAAAATCTTAACGGTATTTATCTTGAAAACTGGAGCAAAGGTTTCCTGGTAATCCAGTCTATAGGTTTGAGTGTAGCCCTTAGCCACTAACCTGGCTTTATACCTTTCAACAGTACCATCTGCCTTGTATTTTACAGTGAAAATTCATTTACACCCCACTGAATTTTTTCCTTTAGGCAACTTTACTAGTTCCCATGTCTGATTTTTTTTTAAGGCCTCCATTTCTATTTTCATGGCTTACCTCCATTTCTCATTGGATAATGCCTCAGATAATGTAGTTGAAACAGAAATAGTGTTTAGGCTCACAAGAAAATTTTTGTAGGATGATAAGAATTTTTCAAATGACAATTAGATATTGGGTATAGTGGATGCTTGGTACATTCTCTGGTTCCTTTCCTAATGGTAATAGGCAAATCATAATCACTAGTTATAATTTTAGGAGATTCATGCTCATTTTGACAAACAAAGTCAAAAACTGTACTTACCTCATTTCCA
Organism: Durio zibethinus; assembly: GCF_047325235.1. NCBI lineage: Eukaryota > Viridiplantae > Streptophyta > Magnoliopsida > Malvales > Malvaceae > Durio > Durio zibethinus. The sequence continues at coordinate 18,026,427 of NC_143177.1, forward strand.
GAGTTAAGATCAAGTTCTTGGACTGACACTGGTTCAGGATCTGAAACTTTTCTTCTTGAGTATACCTGTAATTCCTTCATAGAATCAAAAACAATATTATCCTTTGTCACATCTTCTGTATTTGGAATAGGTTCAGACTCAAATTCAGTGTTTGACTTGGGCTCAACAGAAACAGATTTCGACTCAAAAGAATTAATGGGTGTAAATGTTGAAGAATGGGACAAATCAAGCAAAAAAAAGTCTATCCTTATCTTCCATGAATGAAGTCTCCCCCTGAAGATAAAATTTGAGTAAAAAATGATTTATTTTCTTCAAAAGTGACATCTACAGACACAATTTTTTGGTAAGAGGATGATAGCACTTATATCCTTTTTAAGTTGAAGAATACCCCACAAAAATACACTTAATTGCTCTTGGATCCAATTTTTCCTGTTATGACTGTGAACATGAACAAATGATGTACAACCAAATATCCTAGGTGTGAGATTGTTTGTGGTATTGAGATTGGGATAAAATTGTGAGAGTAATTTCATAAGAGTTTTAAATCCTAAAACTCTTGAAGGTAACCTATTTATAATGTGTGTGACAGTGAGAATAGCTTCTCCCCAATAAGATTTAGATACATTTGCTTGAAAAAAAAAGCTCGAATTGTGACTAATAAATGATTGTTTTTCCTCGCTGTCACTCCATTCTGCTATGGAGTATTAACACAAAATGACTCATGGATAATCCCCTCTTTTGAAAATAAGTGGATACACTCTGATTGAAGTAGTCTCTTGCATTATCAGACCTAAATCTCTTGATTCTCACTCCAAATTGATTTTGGATTATGTTTTGGAAGCTTAAAAACATACTATTCACATCTAATTTAGATTTAAGTAAAAAAACCTCAAGAGACCTTAGTACAATCATCTATGAATGAAACAAACCATCTCGCACCAAAAATATTAAGAATTGTAGAGAGACCCCAAATGTCACTATGAATCAAGTAAAATGGAGTAGAACTTCTTTTGTTACTGATTGAAAAAGACACGTCTATGTTTTGCAAATTCACAAATATCACAATGAAAATCTTCAACATTTAATCCTTTGAACAAAGAAAGAAACATGTTTCTCAAGGTTCCAAAAGAAAGATGTCCAAGACGAAAATGATAAAACCAAATTGTCTTTATTGAAAGATTTTTCAGAAAGATATGAGAAAGGTAAACTATTTTTGATACTACTTGTGTTATTTGATGTCTCAAGATAGTATAGTTCATCCTTCTCCTTAGCAAGTCCACTCATCTTCCCCGAACTCTGGTCCTAAAATTCACAATAAGAGTGATAAAAAATTACTTTGCAATTCATATCTCTGATAAATTTTTATATAGATATCATACTAGTAGACAATCCAGGAACATGAACATTTTTTAGAACAAACGAGGGATTAACTTGAACATCTCCTAATCCTGCCACTGTGGTAAGTGAACCATCAACAACAACAATTTTCTTATTACTAGGACACAGGTTATATGTACTAAACTTTTGTGGGGAATGTGTCATGTGGTTTGTGGCTCCTGAGTCAATGACTCAAGAACTCGTAATAGGCTTAGCCGAGACATTTAATCCATGAGAACTGAAAGCTTTACCTGAACTAAAAACTTTACCCAAAGAACATACCATAGTAGGGTTTTCAAGAATTTTCAATAAGTTTCTCAACTTTTCAATCTCTTCCCTGTTGAACTCTCCTTGTTTCTGAGACGTCTGTAGTACTCTAGTGATTTTCCCAGTTAACATTTCCTCAAATTGGATGATAGTGATATCTTTCTTTGAAAGGGTTCAGCAATGAAGGCCTAAACAGGATTCGGCAAAGAAAGCCTAAAAAAATCGGCAATGAAAGCCTAAAAAAGTCAGCAATGAAGGCTGAAAAATTTTTCTTCCCAAGAAGAGCCTAAAGCTCTGATACCATGTGAAAACTGAATGTATATTGAAAAACTGCTTATCTACAATTATACAAGAATCTTAGGTTTATATACAATTAACTAGGGGTTAAACTAGGAAACTAAATCTTCGTTAATTCTTGGGATACAAATACTTAATTCTAGAGATACAAATATAAATATACAAATTACAAGATTACAACCAACTGTAAATAAGTGTTTTCCCACAATACTTACTCAAAGCAACATCTTGGTCAATAAGAACCTTTTCTAAGAGTTTATGGACTGCAATACAGTCCTTGAGTTTCCACGCCAGTACTGGTCCAAGTGCCCCATTCCTGGACAAGCAAAAGAGAAAGAAACAATCAATCTCAAGAGTAAGTTGCAAGGCATGGAATCGACATCAAACAGCAAAAATTTTAATGTACACTAAGAGCATTACATTGGCATGACTTTATTGCATGAATCTTCAATTAACTTAACAGCCTCAAGTTTCTTGGTCTGCTCCAAGGTATATAACATTTCTGCAACCGCCACTATATGCATCAAAGATTCTGCAGAACCAAAAAGTGAAATTTGCATGATTATACAACCTACCTCAAGGAACCTAAAATGCATCATGTTATGTAAAGGTCGTAATACCTTCATGTTTACCAAGGAAAACTTTGTTCGCCTCACTAAGAGTTTTCTCCTGCAATTGACTGCGGAAAGAGAAAATAAAGGGATTTAATGCATCAGGGATCAAAATAATAATAGTAACAGTAACACAACAAAATTCTAGTAGGGGGAATAGCTATCATAAAACCATTTCAAAGAGAACCTGATGGATGGACGCTCAGCTTCTAAGACACTCCAAACAAGTTTTTCAGCATCAGTTAATGGAGCAGGCATTGAGCCCAATTTATGGAAAAATTTAATCTGCATTAGATTAAATTCAAATAAGCATTGTAAAGATTACATGATCTTTGTATCTAAGAACAGAAAAGAATGCAGTTGTGCATGGCAGTGCACAAATATGGTAGGGCAGATGTTACATACCAAGCAGCGATGTGAATCTGGATTCTCAGCATCCAGCCTTAGCAGTTGCTTTACAGCCTTCAGGAAAACAAAATAAAATCAAGACAAACGTACTAATATGAGCACATGAAATAGTAAAAGTACTACTGCACAAAACCATTGTTCTACAACTCAAAGATATGTCATGCAAACTATCTAATTCACACATAAATTCATTGAGTAGAGTAATAAGAAAAGGATGTTTGGTTAAACGGTACAGTTTCTTTATTTCAAGAACATATCCACTGGCAGCAAGTGAAAAAAGAGAGGAGAAAACAAGAGAAGGGGCTTCCTCACAAACCACTAGCTGACAATTAAATATCAGTTCTAGTTGACCAAACACAAAAAGAACAAGAAACACATCTCATGTTCAATTCTTGGAAAATATAATACCTGAAAGGCAAGCAAAATCTTCTGCTTTCTCATCTTTACTTCAAAATTCAAAAGAAAGTAAGTGCGTCTCCAAAGAATCAGGTGAGTTCTTCTGAAGCAACTTCAAGTACTTCGTTGCTTCTGACAAGGGATACTCTGTCTGAAAAAAAAAATACAGATTAAACAGTCTTAGCTTAATAGGCATTAGCGTAACACATTTTTACAGCACGAGGACTTTAATCAGGAATCTAAAGCACAGGGAAAAGATAATAATAGGTAACCTTCAATAATTTTTCTCCAAAAGGATAAGGATCTACAGGTTTAACATGTCGTTTCCCAGACCTAGAGATGCCACTAGAACTTGATTCTTCATTTTTCTCCTCTGCCTCCTAAAATAATACACGGCATCAGAATGAAATCATCAAAGAGAGTGTTAGCCAAGAATCACCAAAACAAGCTGATACACTTTCTTAGCTCGTTCCACCTTCCTCTGCTTCTTCATTTTCTTTTTCTGAGAAGGAGTCTTTGATGTGTCATCCTCTTCTTCAGCCAGTGAGTTCAAAGGAGAATCAAACAACTTTAGATAGCATTTGCACTTCAAAATCCAATAATTATCACAATGCAGAAAGAAAAGGTTCAAAATTGAAGTAATCACCAGTTTCAAGCCAAGAGTTTCAGAGAAAGAAACACCAACATAGAAATGGGACAATGGATCAATCACAAAAACTATTACTTAATTGTTGCATGGCCTGTCACTATATCATCCCATTCCATTTCACCATCAAATCAATAAGATCAATATAAAAAGCTATAATCAACAAATAAATTCTGGTACAGTAACATGCAATTCTCCATCCTTAACCCAACAGAAATCCCAGGCACCGCCTTCCTATCATTTAAAAAGCCACAATCTCAAATTTCAATATGCCTGCAAGGAACATTTAATCCTTCCAGTAATAACATCACGAGAATATGAACTTACAAAAGATATAACGAAAGCAAATTGAGACTACCAAGCAAAATTTTTATCCTGTTTGGCATATACCACAAGGTCTCGACATAATAAGAATCCCCTAAGTACAACGTAAAACACCATCCTAAGTATGAAACAAGTATATAACCTTATAAAAATCAGAAACTATAATCTAGAATACTTGTTAAATTAAATTTGACTTGAGCATCATTTGAACACAAATTTTTTAAGCAGATCCAAATATTTGCATCTTCTTTTAATAGTTAATAATTTGTGGGAGAGCATTTGAACTTCAGACCTCCTACCAGGGCAAGAGGAGTTATTGCAACTAAGGTATGTGTAAAGCCACAAAAAAAAAAAAAAAACTGCTTTATAATATAACATAATTGGCTTATTAATAGCATTTGTTTCTGTATGGTAAGGATAGACATGTATCCACAGTTGAAAATTCGTTAATGGTACATTTTCCTATATATTATGTATTTGGTGCATCAGGTATATAAAACAAAGAGACGGGGCACAAGGATTGTCTTACATAGCATTCTGATACATAATACTAATTTAATCACATACATATCAATTAGATCAACAAATGAATCAACAACAGCCTCTTATTTGAACTCTAAAACTCTCTTTTGTATTCCTATACAAATGAAATTGAAAAACAGATTGATTAACATTATTTGAAAAAATCATAAAGTTCATAACAAACTTAAAATCATTGTGCATATCAAAATTACTAGTATTATTATTACTCATTATTAAAATTCACATTCAAAAAGAAGAGAGAAAATTTTGTTTTATGATTAAAAAATTCATTCATGGATCTCAGTTAATTTTCAAGGGGAGAAAAAAGAAAACAAGGAGTCCATTGAATTTCAACTAATTAGTTTCACAAATAAGATACAAAGATTTACCTCAAATTAGGAATTGCACAAAAAAGATTATTTACCTCAAAAAGGTCTATGTAAAATTATAGGAAAACATCAATGGCTACTATCTTATTTATCAAAGAAAAATAAAATACACTATAAAGAATTAATTAGTGAGTTGGATATTCAAGAATAAAAAAATCGCTAATTTGAAAATTTTGAATTAGTCAATTTATTAGATATTTCATTTTGATATACTTTTAATTTTCAATAATCCATGTAAGAGTGAATTAAGGAAAAACTTATGAATCTATCAGTTACAAAAAAAGGCCTTAGTATAGTCAATATGATAGCCATTTAGCCGAATGGAGTTTTGTATAGAATATCAATAATAATAATAATAATAATAATAATTCCATTGCTACCATTATTATGATATTACATATTCCAATCCAATTGAATACTAGAAAAATAAAATGAATTCCTAATTTTATCTATTCATTTAGATAAAGAGAAAATAATCATAAAATATATATAGGGAGAGACTTGATTTTTCTAGAACTTAACTTTTCCATAGATTCCATTGTTCAAAAAATGATTTGCAGAGAGACGTTTCACCAACTTTTTAGTTTTTTATTTTTTAGTAGAATATTTAGAATATGATTGAAGTGTGCACGAAAAGAGGCTTGTATTTATTAAACATGCGCAGATATAGCATTTCTATTTATATTCTTTCCTTTTTTTTATTCCATTATAGAACTCTAGTGGAGAAAACACACAACGTGCTCTATGAAAAATTCTATTTTTCTTTAATTTTAATCTATTCAATGAAAAATTGAAACATGATAATTTTTTACTAATTCCCTATGGACATCATATCTAGATAGATGAAATACATTATTAGATAACTATAGCTGTGTAATAACTTTTGTTATGGGGTTTACATAGAATCATAATTGTTGTTATATTATTATAATATAATATAAATCAAATTAAGAAAATTTTTTTTATTGAAAAAAAGAACAATACTAATTTTTAACTTGAGATACTATAACTAATTGAAGGTATGGTTCCAATCTATAACCAAAAAGGGGATACTCTCATTTTTTTTGTTTCTAACCTTTGGTGACATGGCCAACCAGTAAGGCAAGGGACTGCAAATCCCTTATTCCCCGGTTCAAATCAGGTTGTTGCTTGATCAACAAAAAACTTGGAACCCTATATTCTGTTTTGCTCCTAAAACTCGAAAAATTTTCTCTAGCAAAAACAAATGTAAGAAAAGGAATCTTGATACTTTCTTGATTATAAACTTAGCGAGGTTTTGTCTTGAAAAATGTTGTAAATCCGTACATCCAAGATTCAAGGAAAAACTAGAGTAGTGGAAGGGAATCAGATAGCCCCTCCCCTATTAATGGAGGGGCTGCTAGAAGAGTCTTGAATTAGACTGGATATCATAATGGGAGTGTCTAATTAACAAATGAATGGTTGTACAAGGGTAAGTAATGAACAACAGTTACCTTTAGGAAGTTTTTCGTGCTTTGAAAGCAAGGTTCAGACAACACATCATTGCAACATATGATTAATGCAATATATATGTATGCAATAATCCCCCATTCCCGAAAAGACAAAAGGAAAAAGAGGGAGGCAAAGAAAATCTAATCCAAAGTGAAGCATCACATGCATGTGTTGATCAAAAATAGGTGACAGAAGCTAAAAGCACCCAGACAAGTAGACAACAGAGATTACATAGCATTTTTCACGTACAGGCCACAACCAAACGGAATAAGTCTATTGCAAATCATCGAAAAGCTTGCAAATCCTAACAAAAATGTTCACCTGATGGCACCAGCTGCTGCTTTGTGAAAATAAGCATGTGAATGCAACTGATCTTGAAATTTTAGCATTTCAACATATGCACAGAGTGTCATTTTCCGCAAACAATAAGAATGGAAATCAAATTGATCTTCAGCAATATCAGCATAGTGCTTCTCCACAGCTAAAAATTTCTTCAGGGACGTCCAAGATCACCTTGTCGAAAGTAACTTTCACCAGAAGCAAGTTCATACCTTCAAAAGATGGATAACACTCAGTAGGTGCACCCAAATTATAATTAGAGACAACAACATGTCGAAGGTAATAAACAAAAACAGACCACATGCACTGCATGTCATGAAGGTTGTTGTGCTGGTCCCCATCTTTTGTGAACAAAATAGAAGTTTTTTCTGCCAAAGCCACCTTCAAGAGTGGAAAAAGTTTGTGAACAGTACAGTAATACTGAAAGAAATTTACGGTGACAAATATTAACTATGATAAAAGATGAAGGGGGAGCTTTAGAACCTGATCAGCCTGCAACATTCGCTTCACAGATTCACTGTTTATATAACGGTCTGCGAGATCCATACACCTAGCTTCATCTGCCAATGAAGCTGCAGCTACCAAATCACCAGCATGTTTCAGTATCCGACTCTGTCACCAAAGAGAAGTAAATAATATACACATAGAACCAGCTTCAAGAAAATTCCAAGTACTTCTCCAAAAGATAGTAAAAAGGTTCATCAAGAAACAATAGCCATGTACCAAAAACCCTAAAACCTAAGAAAGGAGGTCATATGCCTGCCCAATGCCCATCAAGACTTAAGGTCCACAAAGAAAAACTAGTATGCATTTTAAATGAATGTATATCAACTTTGCACAATTTAGTGCAAAACAATATATTCAATCAAGGTCAGTATCATAGAAAGTGATAAGTCTCTTACAAGTGAACGATAACTACAAGGAAATATCTAGAAAGATTTTCAGGTATTGCTATGCCTTGTGAGATGCGAGACAAACCAGGCAAAAAGATTTCAAAATATAAGATCAAAAAGTAAAATAAAAGAATCCAGCTAACAAAAATCTAAAACCAGCAGATGAAGCCAATGCAAAAATTTGAAGATTGAAGACGACAACAAACCTTGACAGAGTATTAATCAATTACAGTCGGTGTGTGCTCTATGGCCTCATTAATTTTTGAAAGAGCAACATCACATTGGCCTTTTCTATCATAATGCTGCATCAATAAATTCAAAGTTACTCAAATGCAAAGAAAGCACCAAACATTTATAGCAAGAAAAGAAGAAAAGGCCATGGCCCACGGGGTGAGGAAACCTGATGGTTACCCACCTGAGCCAAAAAGAATAAAATCCATAAAAGTGTTGAAGGGGGCTCTTTCTCTGTCCTGCACTCAATATGAAACACAAGCAAGAAACGACTCAGCATAATACCAAATGCGTGCTTGTGTATTAGCATACAAACAAAAACATATAGAAACTTCACAAGCAACCATATGGGACAACCATTATGTACTTGTTTAATAGATAACAACACATAAATGACTGAGGACTTCACCAAACAATAAGCAGTAAAAGAAAAAAATGCACTCAGACCGCACCCAATATCTAAACATTTAGACACTGTTAAGACTTACTAGAATATCACATAAGGGCTCGAAGTCTATATTACCTCAAAGAGTAGTAAATCTAAATATTTATTTGCTTTTAAGACTTAATAAAATATTACACAAGGTTTTAAAGCATATACTAGCTATCAGGGTATCTGCCGGTGGTCCTAATTGAATGCTCCAACTCAAGAATAAGTTGTTCCAATATGTCTGCCTGTGTAAGTGTCAACAAAGCAGGCAATCAATCCTAATGAAATCAAGCTCCAACCAGTTGCTAAGCAGTTTAGAATAATCAATATTTAGAAACTTAATTCTATTTTTAGAATATGTAAGTAAGAAAACTTACCTTTCCAGGGTGATCATACAAGGGAGAAAGGTCTGAGAATAAAGATGGAACCCCCTGAGACCACCAAGAAAATATATCATTATTCCACCCAACAAACTAAAAACACCAGTCAAACTAACACAAAAAAAAAAAAAAAAATCTCATTGGATGTATATACCTTTGTTAGAAGAGGCTTAATGTAATTAAATGCTGCTTCACAAAATTTGTCTCCTTGCAAAAACTCAAGAGGCATCCTCTAAAAATTGAGAAAACAAAGTTCTAATATAAGTCCATGTCAAATCTCTAAGGGTGAAGCATATGAAAGCATAATTTTAACCACCTAGAGTTCTTACAATTGTCACATCAAGACATCAATTAAGTATTTCAGCATAATCCCACAACCATCTATTTCTAGATTATTTAAGAATATCACAAGCTATTGAATGGATTGTGTCTGTTGTAGAAGCACATCACTAGATTTTTGTCACATAATATCTTATCAAGCCATCAAGAAAAATAAGATCCCTACAAGAGTATTTGTAAAAATAGCCACCCTTCCTCTCTCTAGAAAAGGGGAGAAAGCTTGACAGCTCTGCAGAAAAGTAAGGTTTTCGTTGGATTTGCATCATGTGATTCCATAAATAAGAGAGAGAGAGAGAGAGAGAAGAAATCCAGAGTAAATATAATGAACAGAACATCCCAAGGTACCATTTGGAGCTCATAAAAAAATTAATAAAAAAAAAAGAGATACAAAACAGAAAATGAAATTAATATGACTAACAGTTAAGACATAATAAAACAGTTTAGACTAGCACATTCCACCACTAGGGAGTTTTTGCAATAAACAGAATGTATCGATAACATCCATCATAAATTCCTAATGAAAACAGAAGCACAACATAAATCCATCACCTTAACTGCACAAGACCAAGTGTACTATTGTGAAAGTGATTTGTATAATGCATCCAATCGATCAAATTCATCAGAGGAATACTTGGCATTTTCAGAATACAGGCCAAAGCATTTCTGCAAGCCTTCATAATATCTGAAAAATATACATACACAAATACAAAAATTGTAAGTTGGTTGGCTCCTGGTTTATCAGACCTAATAGCAATAAATTGCGCCGATATATAGGCATATACTGAGTGAAGAGACATAAGTTAACAGTTCTGTAAAAGAATTTTCCTCATTTCCCAATCTGAGAAAGCACCCAAGAGACCGTTGACACATATAGTATTATAGAATTACAGTTCTGCTCATAGTTGCTTTGCTACTTTTTAATTATATTTATATATGAGGTGGTGCATAATGCTTCTTTTTACTAAAAGAGCTAAGCAAAGGGCTTGACAGGACAGAGAGATATAAAACAATCCCAAGAATGAAAAAAATAAAAATAACCTCATTTTATGTAAAGATACCATAATGTAAATGTAACACGCACAAGTATAAGCAAAAGCTTAAAGAAACAAAATTTAAAACTAAAAAACGATTGAATTTGTGACATAAGGGATACACACTGATTAGTTTCAAGCTTAAAGCACCAACGAAAATAGAGCATAAAAATAATGACTATTTCTACCATTCTTTTAACCCTTCATAAAGTTCTAACATAGGTAAAGGAATTTGGGTGTTACTACAAGAAGAATTGAAAAACCTATTAGCCCAACAAAAATATATTTAAACACACAAACTATTCAGAATATTAATTATTCTTCATTTCCTACAATAATAATACACCACGGCATTGAGAAAAAGAAGTCAATTATAACTTCAAGAAGTGCTATATAAAAGGAAAGAGTTGACTAATATTCTTTGCTATGAAAGATTTATTAATGAGCTTAACTAGGTGTTTCAAAAGAGTACCAAATGCATAAGACTCACCTGTAATTGTCAGGGTTCATGGTAAGTAAAGCCTTGTAAATATTGGCACCTTCTTCTAGGCATCCAAGTTTCACCAGGAGAGAAACCTCTTGTTCTTTATAAGTCAATTTATCAACCTAGAATAATAGAATTGGTTAGAATTTTAATGTCCAAAAATTCAAAACTTACAAAATTTCTAATGTTAAAAGTATTCAGGTATTATACATTTGACACGTACTATTTTTGGCTCTTCCATATACAATTCCTCAAGTGGTCTCTCAAGAAACCCAGATTCCTCTAGCAAAGAGATCTGGAGAAAAATACCATACCCTCATAAACATCAGAAAAGCAGCAGGGGGCACCACTAGTCTAGATGTACAGCATCCATTATGCATAATGAATGTAGTTATGCATATTTCTATGCCAATATATTATTAAAGAAATAAATGCTACCGCAAGGGCTAAGGCTTGTAGGTACTTGTCCAATTGGTTAAGCTGTTTTCGAATCGTGTTAATGGTGTTAAACCAAAAAAGAGTAGTCAAAAAGAAAGATAGACTAATTTATTAAGATGTCAGAAACAAAAATTCCGAAATGGTTCCACAGAACATATAATTGGAGATTAGCAATTATTAAGATTCAGAGCTGCTAAGTACAAACACCACAGATATGATTACTGGTAGAAGGCCCAACAATTAGTGAACAAGCCATATTTCTCTCTAACATGAATACATCAAGAATTAAATATCTTATAATGCCAAATACCACTATAGGCCACTAGTTAGTCCTCCATCTCAGATTAAAGTAAACTTGGAGATGATTTAATTTAACTTATCAGCCATACACACAGAATCATGAAAAGCCATACTTCACAAGTAGAAAAAATGGGTGTAACATGTACATGAAAGTAGATGAGATTTTGGCAATAAAATAAGCAGAAGGAAAAAAGAAGTTACGAAGAAATGGGTAGGTTTTCTAATTGCATGTGAAAAAAATTAGAATTAATTCAAAAAAGGGACCCCATTTATAAAGAAGGTAAAGGCATTAAAAATCTTTAATTTTTGTATATTTAATTACTTTATTTGGTTTATGGATAATTTCACTAACTGTGTTGGCATCTGGTTGACAAGTGACACCAAATCAGTCACTCCCATTCTATGTTAGTATAAATTCTAAAATTTTGAATGTCTGTATAATGAAGTCAACTCATGTGAAATTACAGCCACATCCCACATACATATGCAAAAAAAAAAAAAGAGTTGAAGCACATGACCAATACCTTATATAAAAGCATTTCACCATGCTCACAACATTCATTATCTGGTGGATAATCATCTTCTAATGTCCCTTCAAATGCTTCCAAAATTTCAACTGCTTTTGCACCACTAACATCAACCAAAAAAAGGAATACAGCATAAATACCTAAAGGATGAATGAAATTAATAAGACTTCATTCACTTAGAACTACTCGGCTAAGACAGGGACAGAAAAGGAAAAACCCTCGTAACTGTTGTGCCAACAACTTCAATTCATTCATATATAAAGCCAAATGAAAATATGGCATCATCATTGTCTCCATATAAAACTATAGCAAAAACAACAGAACTCTGCGGTTAACTAGGCATTGTTTGTAAAAGGCTAATTTGCAACCAAATTTCATAAATGCAAGTGCAACCAGCTTAGAATAGTAGGGTACCTATCTATCTACCCACCTATCTATACATATTAGTAACATCTTTAACACATTCTACACCCACCATATATTGTCATAAAAGAAGTTTGATATCTTATTGGATGTTTAGTTGAAGTCATACAAACAATATGAACCACGTGTTAAAAATCAACAGTAATTTCATCCATGTTAGCACCCATTTGATCATATAATTAGAAACATTAAGTCCTGATTAAGCATTTAATTTAAAGAAAGGCTTTCATTATATCAACAAATATTTCAACTTTCAATACCAAAAGGCCCTTCAATTTGGACCTTCAAGTATACATAACAATAACAACACTCTAAAACATGTTTCACAAAATAAAAGTCAACAGAAATTGGTGAAAGTTAGCATAAGAATTGGAACAAATTTTTTTAAGAAAAAAATAAAGGACAAGTACTTTGAGTTTAAATGGTGGGCTACAGCAAAGCCAATCCAGTTCATGCGATGATTTGGTTTCAAATGCAAAAGTTGTTGTCTTGTATCAACAAATCCTGTCAAATCTCGCATTTGTGCCTGCAATGCAAAAGATAAAACATAAATGTAATAATTTCTGATACAACCTGAAACATGACAATGAGAAAATACAAAACCATGATCAAATCCAAAAAATTTCTCTCAAACTTCATATCTTAGTAGAAAGACAAATGCTCATCATCTTCATACTTTTTCCTTTAACTTTTCAAGGCATATAAACCATAAATAAAGGGGGGGGGGGGTACAAATAAGTTAATGCCAACAAATGACTTAATCATCTGAAATCATGAGTTAAGAATCCATAATATGGCAAGCGCTAAAGCATCGAGGGAGAATAATAGAAATGAAAATCATCAATTTCAGTATCAAAGACGCTGACTTTTGTTACTATTCTGGAGCAGTAAGGCACATGTGCAGATGAAGTTAAGAGAAGAACCGAACCAGATCTGATCCAGAAAGTATAAACACTTTCTAATTGCAAAGGTCATTCATGTTAAAACCTTCAACCATTAAGGAACTAGTAGAATGAGAGAGAAAAAAGTTCTGTGGCGGTAGACCAGAAAGTATCAATTCAAGGTGGTTGATTCTTACAGGATAATGAGAATGAAAGGATCATATTAGACTGGTTGCTTCCGATTATATTACTTGTCATTCTATAAACACTTTCAACCATTAAGGAACTAGTAGAATGAGAGAGAAAAAGGATCTGTGGCGGTAGACCAGAAACTATCAATTCGAGGTGGTTGCTTGTTACAGTATAATGAGAACGAAAGGATCAAATCAGACTGGTTGCTTCTGATTATATTACTTATGTTTTATTTTTGCGTGTGCCTCAAAACAAAACCTTCAATTAAGATACTAAATCTGAACCATCTCGCATATTAATCTGCTGCCAGAATATCAGATGATGTCTGTTATATCATTTTCCTTCCCCTAAAGCCATAAATTGTTTCTACCAAAACTATGATCTAAATTTTCAAAGTTATAAAACCAGCTGACTCATCTACTTTCTAAGTGTTTAAGAAGATATTTTTTTCATGGTCTCATACAGCCTCTCCCTTTTAGTTGAGTTATCTTCATATTCCATTCCTCTGTTTTAAGCCATATATCTTTGTCTCTTTTGTTACTATCTTAATATAATTATGCCTTTTCTATCCATCTACTAGTAGATTCCGTCAAGCAACTAAACAGCTTCAAATTTCATAAAATTTATTTTCACTTCACTACTAACTATGTAGCTGATCTTGGTGTTTTCATCCAGTTATATTAAGTTACCACAATGAACCTGCCCTTACCAACTACCACGAAACTTACAGTTGCACAAAAGTTGGCACCAAACTATTTTAGCTGCAATATTGACTTGCCTATAAGTACCCTAATACTTGAGATTCTCAAATTCTACAATGGAATCTGAAAAATCTTTTAGGCAAACCACAAAGCTTACAAGAAATCTTATACAGAGAAACTCCATTAAATGTTTGAAAAATACCATGACAAGCAAATGTTCTTACTTAACATTAAGCATACAACAGATAAACATCTTAGATTTAACACTGAGTCTAGATGTACAAATCATAGAGAAGGAAGGTAAATAAGGTATACCTGCAAGAGTGACAAGTCCCGTAGTATTTCAATGTTGTCTGGATCTATTCTCAAAGCGTTATGATAGCATTTGATAGCCTCCCTGTATTCTCTATCTGACCGATAGAGGAGACCATAAACGTGCCAGCAAACATGACTTTTTACATCATTCTACATTAAGACACAAACATGAAAACAATGTTAGGAAAAAGTGACACTGCTTTGACATTATAGCAACCAAAAGAAAATAAATAAGATAACCTTTACACCTAGCCGAACAAGCTCATAAGCTTCAGTTTTCCGATCCATGCAATTTAAGGTTAACCCCTTCATTGACAATGTTTCTGACAATAATGAATAAAAGCCCATATGACAACATACAAACACAACAAACAAACAGTTACCAGATAGTATAAAATATTACTTGGAAACTGCATATTTAAAAGGATGGATATATTAAACAAAACGCTACTACACTCTACCAATATCGCACACTAATGAATATTCACAAAACCCAACCAAGATGAAGAAGGTATTCAAATATTGCAGATTTCAAACTGTATAGGTTAAAAATGTAGTTATATACCCGAAATTAATGCAATATATTCAGTTGATAGAGAATATCTCCACATTGATACTGCTAGAATGTTCCACTTATCTCTAGAACCATCATAAATCATGGACTAGTCACCATACAGCTAGTGCTTTCAAAAATGCAATTGACATCAATCATAAGACATGAGAAAGGAACATACAGTCTACAGAAACAATCATGTCAAACTTAGAGGCATTCTTGTAAGGATTATTGAAACCAATAACCTTGATAACAACATAAACTATCTAGTGACAGCCCCTTTTTCCTCTAAAGTGTAAAGTTCTTTTTGTTTCAGAGTTCTTGCATCTTTATACAGGTACATTTACAAGAACCATGCAAACATAAACACTAAACGATAAGTGCCTCTCAGCCAAAAACAAATAAATAAATAAGTGCTTAAAATTAAACTACCTCCATGGTCAGGAAACTTTTTCAGTATTGCATCTGCAGCCCTCAGTCCTTTCTTGTACTGTTTAGTTTCATATGATTTCTGCAATGATAAAATATACAAGAGCTTTAGCAATAGCACATGGACCTCCAAAGCAATAAAAATTCAGTTATGAGAATTCGCTAGAGTATAATAACAGATAAATATTAATTACATAAAAATCAGGCAAAAAAACTGTGTCAAGAGTCCATTACTATAGAAGTTAAAATAGAGAAAGAATTCACCCGTCAAAACTCTAGTTTTCACTATAAATTAGAAGAAATAAGAGGGAAGGGGGGAAAACTCTCAATAGCGTGTGGAAAACATCCAAATGTTGCTATTCTATATCTAATACGAACAAGTTCTTAAAATATATAAATATTCAAGTTTAACCAGCAAAGCCTACAATTACATTAAAAATTGTCCCAGTCAATTTATCAAATTCTTAAATAGATTGTTTCACAAAGTTTGTTATTGTCTTGAATGCTTATGTGCATCAAAGCCAAAATGCCACAATTGTTTCCCATTAGGAACCAACAAAATTCCTATTTTAAAAAGTTGGCAACATACAAGAGAAATTACTAAAGTAGGAAGAGTCACCAAACCCTTTTATTTTCATTTCTCTAATTTTCTCCATGATGATACAAATGAATTATCACCAAAAGGAAAGCACAACGAGCATCCTTACTTTAAAAAAAAAAAAAAAAGGTCAAAGCAAAATTCAATTTTTTAAAGTTGCTTTTCAACAAATCGAATTCATTGACCTAAATTAAGCAAAGCAATAAACTTAATTAAGCTTCAATCGCAAAACAGAACAAAGAAAATGAACTTAATTTATATGAAAAATTGCCCAAAAGCAAAAACCTAATTGACAAACAAGCTTATCTAGTCCAAATTTCCATTCATAATTGATATCCACCGATTTTCTCAGCAAGCAAACAGACCAGTATCCAGCTAGGGTTTTGCAAGCAAAGAAAAAAAAGAAGAAAGAAGTGCGATCCAATAAACAAAAAATAAGAAAGCAAAATACAAGTATAAATACCAACTAGAAATACGTAGATACGAACTCAAAAATGAGGGAGAAAAGAGAATCGAAGCCTTACGACAATGAGTTTGAAGAGGTTAGCTTCCTTCGGAGGCAACGAAGCTCCCATTGTTGAAGAAAATTAGAAAATTTTAGAAGAAAAACAAGAATCGTAAGAGAAAAAAAAATGAGAAGATTGAGACTTGATGAAGTGAGAGTTAGGGGCTCGCAAGAGAGAGAATAGAGGGGTGGCGTTATCTGCTGCTTCAACCCTACGGTCAACTAGAAGCTTGAACAAAAGTAAAATAAAAAAGGAATAAATAAATAACTTTTTGATTAATATATATGGGCCGGTGGTTCATTTGTCCGACGAAAAATTTACTAAAAGGGTGATCTCACATATTTTTATTAATTGATATCATAATCAGATATTTAACATATAAAATTAATAAAAATATAAATTATTTTTTATCACTTTAATGTTTAATAGTTGTTAATTTAAAATTTAAATGATTATTATACGTTATATATACATTTAATCAAAATATATGTACATTTAAATATTGAGATGTAATTTTAACTTTTTATTAATTTTACTTATAAATATTTTTATTAATTATTTTATTATAAAATCAAATAATAAATATTTTTATAAAGTACTTAATTTTATAATTCCCTCATTGTCTTTTTTCGTAAGCCCAATCATTTTCTAATCATTTATGCTAGTATCAGATATCAATTAAAAATGTCATTTTGGCTTGTTTTCGAATCCAACATACTAAAAGACAACCTCAATCACTAATAAAATATGTTCGATGTTTTGATATCATGCAAGCAAGTTGTTTCAGAGTACAAATTAATCAAAAATAATTGGAGAAAACTTTCACTACAAATAACAGCTAAACAAAAATAAAGTGAATACCAAAATTTACCGTTTTAAATAATCATATTATCTTTACATTACATGTTAAATCAAAGATCACAAAAATATTTTAATTCTTATGATGATTCTAGAGGAAGAAATAAAACATGTTTTTCTTCAGTTTGAAATTAGTAGGGAAGCCTGCTTTATAAATTGTGTTACGAATTTTATGAATGACAACAGATAGGATATATGTTAATTTTAAGTATCCAATTTTTTTTATTTATCAAAATATTTGAATTCAATAAATACTCAAATAATTTTTAATTTTATTATCTAAATCTAACTCACATAATATATAAAAAAAACCCATTATTGTTCAAACTCATTAAATATTTGTTTATTAAGTTAAAATTTAAAATTTAAATTCAAATTTAAAATTGATTTTAAAAAATATTATTAAAAAAAATTAAATTAATAAATGAAAGTAATCCATATAAAATAAATAAAAGTTAAAATTATAAATTAGAACACTTAATGAATTAATTTAAGTATTACCTTCATAATAAATAATTTTTAAATAAATCTATAATATTAAAATATTATTATTTATAATCAAGTTCGGATAATTAGTACATTTAAAACACTATCCAAACTTTATGGCAACCTACAATGAATTATAATATTTTACTATTGGAATACCATTCAAACCATACTACCCAAACCGACTTTTAAGATGCCCTAATCTTACCATCCAAATCCATACTACCTAAACCGGCTTAAAGGATGCCTTAATCCAACTTGTTGTTATCCCTAATAATTTGATAACAAGATCAAAGTAAGAGATGGGGCAAGTATGTTCATTATAAAGATGATTTTTTCTACTATCATATATGATGAAAGAAGAAATTTTCATCGTCAAGTATGGTAGAGCCACCAAATATTCCAAATTTAGTTTGGAAATTTTCGATTTACAACATGGTGAAGAGCAGATGGAGTACTCAAGAACAGTACCAATCAAAACAATTTTGTGGCAAGGAAATAGCAAAATATAAACAGTGAAAGAAAAAAAGAACAAGAGGTAGCCTGAAAAAACAATCTCTTAATAGCTATACACACAGAATCATGAAAAGCCACACTTCACAAGTAGAAAGAATGGGTGTAACATCTACATGAAAGTAGATGAAATTTTGGCAATAAAATAACCAGAAGGAAAAAAGAAGTTAAGAAGAAATGGGTAGGTTTTTTAATTTTTATTTTTTTCTTGTTTTTCTCTTTTTTTCACAAAATTCTTTTTATTTCTTGTTTTCATTTTTTTTTGCACCTCCTTGTTTTGTTTTTATTTTTGTTTGTATTAACTTTTTTCCTTTGTTAAGTTTTCTTATTACTTCTTATATATATATTTTTTTTGCTTGTATTTTCTAAACTAAATTTTTTTCTATTTTGTCATCCCTTTTCATTTTTGAAAATTTTTTTATTTTGATTTTATTTTATATATTTAGTATTTTCATTTTTTTTACTTTTTCTTATATCTTTTTTCTCATTTCATTTTGTTTTTATTATATTTTGTATTAACTTTTCTTTGGCTTTTTATATCTTTTTTTCTATATTTATTTATTTTTTGTTTTTCTTTATATTTTCTAAACTAAAAGTTTTTTCTAATTTGACATTCCTATTTATTTTTGAAATTTTTAATCATTTTGTCTTTTTTTAATATTTTGTTGATTTGTTTATTTTTTATTTTCTTTTTATTTTTTTTGTTTATTTCTAACTACTTTTCTTATTTTTATTGCTTTTCTGTTAGTATTTTATTTTATTTTTCCATTTTTATTTATATTTTAAAAATTTTTTATAAAGTTTTGAATTTTTTTTTATTTTTTGGTTTTTTTATTTACTCATTTCTTGTCCTATTTTATTTTTTTCAATAACTTTTTTTCCTACAAATTTTTCTTTCATTTTACTTATTTTTTTATATGCTTTCATTTTTTTTGTTTTAATTTTTATTTTTCTATTGCTTCTCTTATTTTTTTCACAAATTTTTTTCATTTGTTATTTGCGTTTTTAAATTCTCATACTTTTTTTTTACACTTCCTTCTTTGGTTTTCATTTTATTTTATATTAACTTTTTTCTTTTTTTAATTTTTTTGTCTGTGATTTTTTATACTGCTTCCTCATTTTTTTTTCATTTTTTGTATTTTTTTATACTAATTTTTTTTCATTTTGTCATTGCTTTTCATTTTTGAATTTGTTATTAATTTTTTATTTTTTATTTTTAAGTCGTTATTTTTTCATTTCTCACTTTTTTTTATTTTTATTATATTTTTGTATATTTTTAATTTTTTTCTTTTCCTATTGGTATTGATTTTTTCTTTTTTTGTACTTTATTTATCTTTTTTCTTTTGCTTTAATATTTTTTCTTATTTTTATTTTTTTCGTTTATTTTTTATTTATATTTTCATAAATTTTTATAAGGTTTTGGATTTTTTATTTTATCATTTTTGGCTATTTTTTATTGCATTTTTATAATTTTTCGTTAACTTTTTTTTCCTTTTAAATTTTTCTTCTTTTTTTTTACTTATTTTTTCATGTACTTTCATTTTTTTTTGTTTTCACCTTTTACTTTGTTTTAAAATTTTCTATATACTTTTTTTTGTTTTATTTCATATTTGTCTTTTCATTTTTTTATTTTTTCATTTTTTCATTTTTTTCTCTTTTTTTCACAAATTTCTTTTTATTTCTTGTTTCCATTTTTTTTTGCACTTCCTTGTTTTGTTTTTATTTTTATTTTGTATTAACTTTTTTCATTTGTTAAGTTTTCTTATTACTTCTTATATATATATATATTTAGCTTGTATTTTCTAAACTAAATTTTTTTCTATTTTGTCATCCCATTTCATTTTTGAAATTTTTATTTTGTTTTTTATTTTGATTTTATTTTATATATTTTGTATTTTCATTTTTTTATTTTTTACTTTTTCTTATATCTTTTTTCACACTTCATTTTGTTTTTATTATATTTCGTGTTAACTTTTCTTTGATTTTTTATATTTTTTCTATATTTGTTTTTTTTTTGTTTTTCTTTGTATTTTCTAAACTAAAAGTTTTTTTCTATTTTGACATTCCTGTTTATTTTTTTAAATTTTTATTCATTTTCTTTTTTTAATTATTTTGTTGATTTGTTAATTTTTTATTTTCTTTTTCTTTTTTTTTTGTTTATTTCTAATTGCTTTTCTTATTTTTATTGTTTTTTCGTTAGTATTTTATTTTATTTTATCCTTTTTTATTTATATTTTAAAAAAATTATAAAGTTTTGAATTTTTTATTTTTTATTTTTTGAACCTTTTTTTCTTTTTTTTTTGGTTTTTTTACTTTTTATTTCTTGTTCTATTTTATTATTTTCTAATAACTTTTTTCCTCTAAATTTTTCTTTCTTTTTACTTATTTTTTCATATGATTTCATTTTTTTGTTTTTATTTTTATTCTTCCCTTTCTTTTTTTATTTTTTTTTCACAAATTTCTTTTTATTGTTATTTTTTTGCACTTCTTTCTTTGGTTTTCACTTTTATTTTATATTAACTTTTCTCTTTTTTAATTTTTTTGCCTTTGATTTTTTATACTATTTTCTTATTATTTTTTTCATTTTTTTGTATTTTTCATACTAATTTTTTTCATTTTGTCATTCCTTTTCCTTTTCTTTTTTTATTTTTATTTTTAAGTTGTTATTTTTTCCTTTCTCATTTTTTTTATTTTTATTGTATTTTTGTATATTTTAAAATTTTTTCTTTTTGGTATTATTTTTTTACTTTATTTATCTTTTTTCTTATTTTATTGTTATTTTTCTCATTTTATTTTTTTATTTATATTTTCATAAATTTTTTATAATGTTTTGGATTTTTTTTCATCTCTTTATCTTTTCTTTTGCTTTTTTTTTTTTTAGATTTTATCATTTGTTGGCTATTTTCTATTGCATTTTTATAATTTTTCATTAACTTTTTTCCTTTTAAAAAAATTTTTTTTGACTTATTTTTCATGTGCGTTCATATTTTTTTTCTTTTCACCTTTTTCTTTGTTTTAAAATTTCTATATACTTTTTTTTCTTTTTTCTTGATTTTTTCTTTTTTCACAAAATTTTTTTTATTTCTTGTTTTCATTTTTTTTTTCACTTTCTTCTTTTGTTTTTATTTTTATTGTATATTAACTTTTTTCCTTTGTTAATTTTTCTTATTACTTTTTATATATTTTTTTCTTGTATTTTCTAAACTAAATTTTTTTCTATTTTGTCATCCCTTTTCATTTTTGAAATTTTTATTTGTTTTTTTTATTTGGATTCGTTATTTTTTCATTTTCTTACCTTTTTGTTCATGCTTAATTTCTTTTTCCTTTTATTTATTTATTTATTTCTTGTTTTAAAACTTTATTTTATCTTTTTTCTTTCATTTTAATATTTTTCTTATTTTATTTTACCGTTTATTTTTATTTTTAATTGGGTCATCTTTTATTTTATTTTATTTTATTTTTATTTTTAATTGTTGTATATTTATGTTGAGATGCAAAACTACTTTTTATCTTTGGCCTTTCATTCTAATATTTTCTTATTAAGTTTTTATTGTTTTAGTTTTAATTTCTCTTTAGGTTCTTAAAAGCCTTCTACTTTCATATCTTTAGGGTTTTGAGTTAAACATTTCTAATGTTTAATTTGTGAGCTTGAGGTTCAATTGATATATGGGATGGCAATCGATGTGATTAAGTTTATCTTGTGGGCAGTCTTTACCCTGAATCTTTTTGCTTTGGGATTTGTAGTTCATTATGGTCTTAAAATGATGAAGTTCAAGTTTGATTGTCTTTATTTCTAAAATAGTATTGTTCTCTATATATGTGGCATGTTGCTTGTGTTTAACTTAAAAGTAGATCACCTTATTATTAAACATTGTTGAATGAGACTTTGACTTCATTAGAAATGAAAGATGTTATGTGTATATATACTAATTAGATATCTAATTAAGATTATCTTGTAATTTTTCCTGGAATTTGCTTTTATTAATCATGTATTTTATCTAATTAACAAATTATCTTGTTTTTACTTATTATTTTATTTATTATTTTGGATTTATATAATTTATCATTTATTTAATATAATTTGTTAAGAGACAATAATTATCTTTGTTATTTTCTTTTTGGAATTTTATTGGCTTATATATAATAACACTAGTTTGGAATTGTCATCTCCATCATTATTTACTTCATGTATTTGTATTTTTACATTGTTCAAATTTTATTGGCTCTTATTATAATTATTAGTTTTGTTAATCATATGGCATGGGCTAGAGCTTGTTAGATGATTCATTTTTAAGTAAAGCTTTTGAATATTTAAATTTTCAAGCATGTTTTAGATTGTAATATTGTTTATGCTATCTTTGTTTCTTAAAATACTAATTTTGTTTACAAAGAAAAAAAAACCTCTCAATAAATTTTTTTATTTAGTATTTTAGGAGTACTTTTGAAGTTTATTTTGAATTTGAATGAAACTTATGAAAAATTTAGAAGGCTTAAATTTAAATTACTTCTTCAATAGGTATTGTGCTAAGTTAAACTCAATTATAACTTTTAACAAATTCAAAATACTAATTTGGTTTAAATATACAACTTCAAATTAATAATTACCAATAAAAATATTTTACATCTAAAAGCTTAAAATTTCAAATTTAGTTTTAAAACAAAAAAAATTAAAAGATTCAAATTTAAATTACTCATTCAATTAAATATTTGTTAAATTAAATTCAACTATAACTTTTAATTTTTAAAATTAAAAATTCTAAATTTAAAGCAATGAAGTCAAATAAAAATATTTTGCATTTAGACTTTAAAATTCAAATTAAGTTTTAAAACATAAATTAAAATTTACGCATTCTAGAATTTTTTTTATTTCTTTATTTCCATTTTGTTTTTGGTTTTTTTAGCTTTTTTTTTTTTTACTTTTTATGGATTTTCTTAATTTTTCACTTTTTATTTTTCTTTTATTTAGTTTATATATTTTTTCTTATTTTCATTCTTTTTTTTTTTGTTGAATACTATCCTTTTGTTTTCATTCTATTCCTCTTTTACTAAATATTTTCCTTTATACTTTGATTTTTTTTGTTACTTCCATTTAATTTGTCATTTATTTGATTTTCTATTAATTTTTTCTTTCTTTTCGTACACTTTACTTTTTTTCTTTATTTTTTTACGTTTTTTTAGAATTTCTATCTAATTTTTGTGTATTATTTTGCACTTATTTCTTTTTTTTTTTTTATTTTGTATTAGCATTTTTTAATTTTTATCTTTGGATTTCTATATATGTTTTCTTATTACTTGTTATATTTTTTAGTTTTTTTTGCTTTTTTATAAACAATTTTTTTTTTATTTTATCATTCCTTTTCATCTTTGAAAATTTTAATCATGTTTTTGTCTTTTTTACTTTTTTCTTTTAATTCGTTATTTTTTCATGTTCATTTTAATTTTTTTATTTAGTATTTTTTTGTTTTTTAATTTTTATTTATTTATTTTTTTAATACTTTATTTTATCTTTTATCTTTTGCTTTAATATTCTATTTTATTTAATTTTTCCTATTATTTTTTATTTTAATTATTTATTAATATTTTATAAATTTTTATGTTGTTTTGGATACTTTATTTTTTAATCTTTCTTTTCTTTTGGTTTTCTTTATTTTCTCATTTTCTCACTTTTTTGCTATTTTCATAATTTTTGGTTAACTCTTTTTTTTTTATTTTTTTTCTTATTTGTTCCTATGCATTCATAAGCTTTTTTTTTGTTTTAATTTTTATTATTTGCTTTTAAAATTCTCTATTTATTTTATTTTATCTCATATCTTTTGTGTTTTATTTTTGTATTTTTTGTTGCATTTTTTATTTTTTTTCACATTTTTTTATTTCTTTATATTTTTAAAATCTCTTCCACATTTCCTTCTTTCATTTTTTTTATTTTGTATTAACTTTTTTCTTCTTTTAATTTTTTATCTTTGATTTTTTATATCTTTATATCTCATTATTTCTTATATTTTTTATTTTTTCTTTGTATTTTATAAATTAAAATTTTTTTTCTATTTTTTTATTTTTTTATTTTTTTTATTTTTTAATTTTTTCTTGACTCATTTTTTCATTTCCTTACTCTTTTTTATTTTTTTATTGTGTTTTTACTTTTTTTTTTAATTTTTTTCTCTTTTTTAGTACTTATTTTATCTTCTTCCTTTTGCTTTAATATTTTCTCTAATTTTATTTTCATTTTTTTATTGTAAATTATTGTGTTTTTTATAAAAAATTTATAATGTTATGATGTTTACTAAATTTTTAATCTTTTATTCTTTTGGTTTGTCTCTTTTTTGTTGTCATTTTTTATTATTTAATTTTTTTGCTATTTTAATTCTATTTTTTATAATTTTTCATTAATTCTTTTTTTCTTTTTTTAACTTATTTGTTCATTTGCTTTCATTTTTTTTCTTTTAATTTTTTTATATATTTTGTATATTCATTTTTTATTTTTTTCTTGCTTTTTATTATATCTTTTTGTTCACATTTTTTTTTATTTCTTCTTTTAACTTCTTTTTTTGTGCACTTTCTTTTGTTTTTATTTATATTTTGTATTGACTTTTATTTTATTTTTTATCTTTGATTTTTTATATATTTTTTCTATATTTGTTATATATTTTTTATTTTTGTTTGTATATTCTAAACTAAAAGTTTTTTCTATTTTCTATTTGAAATTTTTATTCAATTTGTTTTTTTATATTTTTTTTGATTCGCTAATTTTTTATTTAGTATTTATTTTATTTTTTCTTTTTTATTAATATTTTCTCTTAATTTATTTTTTCATTTATTTTTTATTTATATTTTAAAAAATTTTTATAAAGTTCGAAAAAACTTTTTGAAATTTTTTTATTTTTTTTATTTTCTTATTGTCTTATTTTACTTTTTTGTTGTTCTATTTTATAATTTTTCAATAACTTTTTTCGTTCAAAATTTTTTATTTTTTTTAATTTTTTCATTGTTTTAAAATTTTTTACATTCTTTTTTTCATGTATCTATATTTAAAATCTTTTGTCTTTTCCTTTTTATTCTTTTCTTGCTTTTCTTATTTTTTTCACAACTTTCTTTTTATTTCTTATTTGTGTTTTTAAATTTTCATCCTATTTTTTTTTGCATTTTCTTCTTTGGTTTTCATTTTTATTTTGCATTAACTTTTATCTCTTTTAATTTTTTGTCTCTGATTTTTTATATTGTTTTCTTATTATTTCTTATTTGTTTTTCAATTTTTTTGTATTTTTTAAACTAATTTTTTTTCATTTTGTCATTCCTTTTCATTTTTGAAATTTTTATTAAATTTTTTTATTTTTGATTTTCTTAATGTTTTGTTTTTTTTTATTTTTTTGTACTTTATTTACCTTTTTTCTATTGCTTTAATTTTTTTCTTATTTTATTTTTTTGTTTATTTTTTATTTCTTTCTCTATTTATATTTTCATAAATTTTTATGATGTTTTGGGTTTTTTTATTTTTCTATCTTTTTTATTTTTTTATTTATCATTGTTGGTTATTTTTCATTGCATTTTTATAAATTTTCATTAGCATTTTTTCCTTTTAAAATTTTCTTTTTTGTTTTTACTAATTTTTTAATATGCTTTCATTTTTATTTGTTTGCACTTTTTTCTTTTTTTTTAAATTTTCTATAAAATTTTTTTCTTTTTGTTTCATTTCATATTTTTACCTCTTCATTTTTTTTCTTGTTTTTCTAATTTTTTCACAAATTTCTTTTTATTTCTTGTTTCTATTTTTTCTTGCACTTCCTTGTTTTGTTTTTATTTTTATTTTGTATGAACTTTTTCCCTTTGTTAACTTTTCTATCTTTGATTTTTTATTTTTTTTGTCTTTTTACTTTTTTTGGCTTGTATTTTCTAAACTAAAATTTTTTCTACTTTGTCATCCTTTTCATTTTTTATTTTCTTTTATTTTTGATCTTTGATATTTTATATCTTCATTTCTTATTATTTGTTATATTTTTTTTGTATTTTATAAATGATTTTTTTTATTTTGTCATTTTTTCTTCATTTTTGAAAATTTTATTAGTTTTTGTATTTTGAAAAACTTTTTCTTTTGACTCTTTATTTTTTCATTTCTTTACTTTTTTTTTCTATTTTGTGTTTTTGTTTTTTTTAGTTTTTTTCTCTTTTTTAGTACTTATTTTGTCTTTTTCCTTTTGCTTTAATATTTTGTCTTATTTTATTTTTCCTTTTATTTTTGTTATTTTTGTTATTTTTATAAAAAATTTATAATGTTATGGATATTAAAACATTGTTGAATGAGACTTTGACTTCATTAGAAATGGAAGGTGTTATGTGCATGTATACTAATTAGATATCTAATTAAGATCTTTTGTATTTTATCTTGAAAATTATTTTTATTTATCATGTAATTTATCTAATTAACAAAATTATCTTGTATAATATTTATCTTTTATTTAATACAATTGGATTATTTTATTTATTACTTATTATTTTGGATTGTGTAATATTTATCTTTTATTTAATACAATTTCTTATGAGAGAATAATTATCTTTGCTATTTTCTTTCAAAATTTTATTGGCTTATATATAATAACACTAGTTTGAAATTGTTATATCTATCACTATTAACTTCATGTATCTATATTTTTATATTTTTAATGATTTAAAAATTAAAAATTCTAAATTTAAATCAAAATATTTTGCATCTAAAATTTCAAATTCAAATTAAGTTTTAAAACATAAGTTAAAGAATGAACTTTGTAGAATTTTTTTCTTTATTTAATTCTTTTTTCTTTTCCTTTTTTTTAGCTTTTTTGTTTTTTTTTTACTTTTTATGCATTTTCTTAATTGTTCATTTTTTTTTTTGTTGCTTAGTATATTTTTCTTTTTTTTTTTAGTTTTATTCCTTTTTTTTTTACAGAATACTTTTTTTCTTATTTTTATTCTATTACTCTTTCACAACATATTTTCATTTTTACTTTAATTTTTTTTGTTACTTCAATCTAATTGGTCATTAACGTTATTTTCTATTTTTTTTTGTATTTTCTTTACTTTGTATCTTTTATATTTCTCTTTTTTTATTTTTTTCTTAAGTTTTTTCTTCTTTTTTTTGGGTTTTTTTTGGCTTTTCTTTCTAATTTGTGTTTTCTTTTTCGCATTTCCTTCTTTTGTTTTTATTTTTATTTTGTATTAACTTTTTTCTTTTAATTTTTTATCTTTGATTTTTTATTTCTTTATTTCTTATTATTTGTTATATTTTTTTATTTTTTTGTATTTTATAAACTAATTATTTTTTCCATTTTGTCATTTTTTTCATTTTTCATTTTTATTACTTTTTGTATTTTTTTAATTTTTTCTTTGTACTCGTTATTTTTTCATTTCCTTTCTTTTTATTTTTCTATTTTGTGTTTTTGTTTATTTTTAGTTTTTTTCTCTTTTTTAGTACTTATTTTATCTTTTTCCTTTTGCTTTAATATTTTCTCTTACTTTATTTTTTTATTTTTTATTGTTTACTTTTGTTATTTTTTATAAAAATTTTATAATGTTATGCATATTTACTTTTTTTTTAATCTTCTATACTTTCGGTTTGTGTCATTTTTTATTTTTTGCTATTTTTATTCCAATTAATAATTTTTCTTTTTCTTTTAACTTATTTGTTCATTTGCTTTCATTTTTTTTGTTTTAATTTTTTTATATAATTTGTATTTTTTTCCTGCTTTTTCTTTAATCTTTTTGTTCACAATTTTTTTTTATTTCTTCTTCACAATTTTAAAATCTCAGACTTCTTTTTTTTGCTGGTTTACATTTATATTTTGTATTGACTTTTATTTTTTTATATCTTTTTTTCTATATTTGTTATGTTTTTTTTTGTTTTTCTTTGTGTTTTCTAAACTAAAAGTTTTTTCTATTTTATAGTCTAAATTTTTATTCATTTTGTGTTTTTATATTTTTTTGATTAGCTAATTTTTTATTTTTTTAGTTTTTGTTTAATTTTTATTATTTTATTTTTTTAGTATTTTATTTTATTTTGCCTTTTTTATTAATATTTTATGTTAATTTATTTTTTCATTTACACTTATTTAAAGTTTAAAATTTTTTATAAAGTTTAAAACATTTTTATTTTTTGAATCTTTTTTATTTGTCATTTTCTTATTTGTTTTTATTTTTCACTATTTTTTCTTCTATTTTATAATTTTCAATAACTTTTTTCTTTTAAAATTTTCTTTCTTTCTGCTTATTTTTTTCATATGCTTTCATTTTTTATTTGTTTTAAATTTTTCATTGTTTTAAAATTTTTTTCTTCCTTTTTCTTTTTTCCTTTAAAATGTTTTTTCTTTTTGCTTATTTTTTTCACTGTTTTAAAATTTTCTATATTATTTTTTTCTTGTTTTGTTTCAAATCTTTTGTGTTTTTATTTTTTTCTTGCTTTTTTTATTTCTTATTTGTGTTTTTAAATTCTCATTTTTTTTTTGCATTTTCTTCTTTACTTCTTGTATTTATTTTGCCTTAACCTTTCTCTTTTTTAATTTTTTGTGTTTGATTTTTTATATTGTTTTCTTATTATTTCTTTTATGTTTTTCAATTTTTTGTATTTTTTAGACTTGTATTTTTTCATTTTGTCATTCCTTTTAATTTTTTAATTTTTTATTCATTATTTTTTAGTTTCTTATTATATTTTATTATATTTTTGTTTTTTTACTTTATTTATCTTTTTTCTTATTGTATTTTTATTTTTATTCTTTTTATTTTGTTTTATTTTTTATTTCTTTCTTTATTTATATTTTCATAAATTTTTATAATGTTTTAGATTTTTTTTATTTTTTTCTGTTCTTTTTATTTTTTTTATCATTATTGGTTATTTTGTATTGCATTTTATAATTTTTCATTAACTTTTTTTCCTTTTAAATTTTTCTTCTTTTTTTTACTTATTTTTTCATGTGCTTTCATATTTTTTTTATTTTCACTTTTTTCTTTGTTTTAAAATTTTCTATAAACTTTTTTCCTTTTCTTTTATTTCATATTTTGCCTCTTCTTTTTCTCATTTTTTCACAAATTTCTTTTTATTTCTTGTTTTATTTTTATTTTATATTAAATTTTTCCTTTCGTTAATTTTTTTATCTTTGATTTTTTTATTTTTTTCTTATTACTTTTTTTTGTTGTATTTTCTAAACTAAATTTTTTTCTACTTTATCATCCCTTTTCAATTTTAATCTTCTTTTAATTTTTTATCTTTGACTTTTTATATCTTTATTTCTTATTATTTGTTATATTTTTTATTTTTTGTTTGTATTTTATAAACTAATTTTTTTCTATTTTTCTTCATTTTTTAAATTTTTATTAGTTTTTTTATTTGTTAAATTTTTTCTTTTGACTTATTTTTTCGTTTCCTCACTTTTTTTTCTATTGTATGCCTTTGTTTATTTCTAATTTTTTTCTTTTTTAGTACTTATCTTGTCTTTTTCCTTTTGCTTTAATATTTTCTCTTATTTTATTTTTTCTTTTTTCTTTTTTTTTTTTGTTATTTTTGTTATTTATAAAAATTTTATAATGTTATAGATATTAAAACATTATTGAATGAGACTTTGACTACATTAGAAGTGAAAGGTGTCATGTGAATGTATACTAATTAGATGTCTAATTAAGATCATCTTGTATTTTATCTTGAAATTTGTTTTTATTTATCTTGCATTTTATCTAATTAACAAAATTATCTTGCATAATATTTATCTTTTATTTAATACAATTTGGATTATTTTACATATTACTTATTATTTTATTTGTTATTTTGGATTGTATAATATTTATCTTTTATTTTATACAATTTATTAAGAGATAATAATTATCGTTGTTATTTTCTTTTGGAATTGTTATAACTATCACTATTTACATCATGTATCTATATTTTTACAATTTTAATGATTTAAAAATTAAAAATTCTAAATTTAACTCAATAAATTCAAATCAAAATAATTTGCATCTAAACTTTCAAATTCAAATTCAGTTTTAAAACATAAATTAAAGATTGAACTTTGTAGAATTTTTTTATTTCTTTATTTACTTCCTTTTTATTTTTTTTTAGCTTTTTATGCATTTTCTTAATTTTTCATTTATTGATTTTCTATTATTTAGTATATTTTTCTTTTTTTTATTTTCATTCTTTTTTTTTTACAGAATACTTTCTTTCTTGTTTTTCTTCTATTACTCTTTCACTACATATTTTCCTTTTTACTTTGATTTTTTTTTAGTTAATTCAATCCAATTGGTCATTTACATTATTTTCTACTAATGTTTTTCTTTTTGTACTCTCTTTACTTTCTACCTTTATTTTACTCATTTTTTATTTTTTATTAAGGATTTTCTTCGTTATTTTGTTAGGTTTTTTTTGGCATTTCTTTGTAATTTTTTTTCCATGCTTTCTTTTTTTGTTTTTATTTTTTATTTTGTATTAACTTTTTTCTTCTTTTAATTTTTTATATCTTTATATCTTATTATTTGTTATATTTTTTATTTTTCGCTTGTATTTTATGAACTAAAGTTTTTTCTATTTTGTCATGTTTTTCATTTTTATTAGTTTTTGTATTTTTTAAAATTTTTTCTTTTGACTTATTTTTTCATTTCCTTACTTTTTTCTTTTTTTATTTTGTGTTTTTGTTTAGTTTTAATTTTTTTTCTCTTTTTTAGTACTTATTTTATCTTTTTCCTTTTACTTTAATATTTTCTCATATTTTACTTTTCCTTTTATTTTTGTTATTTTTTATAAAAATTTTATAATGTTATGCATATTTACTTTATTTTTTAATCTTTTATTCTTTTGGTTTGTCTCATTTTTGTTGTCATTTTTTAATTTTTTGCTATTTTTTATTCTATTTTTATAATTTTTCATTAATTTTTTTTTGTTTTAACTTATTTGTTCATTTGCTTTCATTTTTTTTTGTTTTAAAATTCTCTGTTCCTTTTTCCTTTTATTTTTTATATATTTTTTATATTTTTTCTTACTTTTTCTCATACATTTTTTTTCACACTTTTTTTTCTTATTTACAATTTTAAAATTTCAACTTCTTTTTCTGCACTTATATTTTTTTCGCATTTATATTGTATGTTGACTTTTATTTTATTTTTTATCTTTGATTCTTTATATCTTTTTTTCTATATTCGTTATATTTTTATTTTTTTCTTTGTATATTTTATACTAAAAGTTTTTTCTATTTTATATTTGACATTTTTATTCATTTGTCTTTTTATTATTTTTTGATTGGATAAATTTTAGTATATTATTTCATTTTTTATATTAATATTTTCTCTTAATTTATTTTTTATTCATATTTTAAAATTTTTTTATAAAGTTCAAAATAATCTTATTTTTATTTTGTGAATCTTTATTTTTCTTATTTTCTTATTTTTGTCTTATTTTTATTTTTTTGTACTATTTTATAATTTTTCAATAACTTTTTTCCTTCAAAATTTTCTTTCTTTTTCCTTATTTTTTTTCATATGCTTTAATTTTTTATTTGTTTTAATTTTTTCATTGTTTTAAAATTTTTATATTTTTTTTATTTCAAATCTTTTGTCTTTTCCCTTTTATTATCTTTTTGCTTTTCTCATTTGTTTCACAAATTTCTTTTCATTTCTTATTTGTGTTTTTAAATTCTCACACTTTTTTTTTACGCACTTCATTTTGTTTTTATTTATATTTTATGTTGGCTTTTATTTTATTTTTTATCGTTGTTTTTTTATATCTTTTTTCTATTAATGTGAAATAAAAATGAAAACCAAACGAGAAAATACAAAAAAAAAGTATGAGAATTTAAAAACACAAATAAGAAATGAAAAGAAATTTGTGAAAAAAAATAACAAAAGAATAAAAATGAAAAGACAAAAGATTTAGAATAAAAAAAGGTAAAACAAATATAAAAAATTAAAAAATAAAAATAAAAATGAAAGCATATGAAAAAAAAGCAAAAACAAAGAATATTTTCAACGGAAAAAGTTATTGAAAACTTATAAAATAGAACAAAAAAGTGGAAAAAAAGAAAAAAAAATAAGAAAATAAAAAATTAAAAAAAAATTGAAGTTGATAAAAAATTTTTAAAATATAAAGAAAAAATTAAGTAAAATACGAAAAAAGGAAAAAATAGGAAAAATAAAAAATTAGCGAACCAAAAAAATATAAAAAGAATAAAAGAATAAAAATTTCAAATATAAAATAGAAAAAACTTTTAGTTTAGAATATAGAAAGAAAAACAAAAAAAATATAACAAATATAGGAAAAAGATATAAAAAATCAAAGATAAAAAACAAAATAAAAGTTAATAAAAAAAAAAAGAAAGTGTACAAAAAAAGAAGTATGAGGTTTTAAAATTGTAAAGAAGAAATACAAAAAATTATGAAAAAAAAGATACAACAAAAAACAATAAAAAAATACAAAATTGAAAATACAAAATATATAAAATAAAATAAAATAAAGAATAGAGAATTTCAATAGAAAGAAAAAAATTAAAACAAAAAAATAAAAGTAAGTGAACAAATAATTAATGAAAAACTATAAAAATAGAATAGAAAATAGCAAAAAAATAAAAATAAGAACAAAAATGAGAAAAATGAAAAGAATAATAGACTAGAAAATAAAGTAAGCATCCATAACATTATAAGAGTTTTATAAAAATAAAAAATAAAAATAAAAAGAAAAATAAAATAAGAGAAAATATTAAGGCAAAAGGAAAAAGATAAAATAAGTACTAAAAAAGAGAAAAACTAAAAATAAACAAAAACACAAAATAGAAAAAATAAAAAGAAGTAACGAAATGAAGAAATAACGATTCAAAAGAAAAAATTAAAAAAATACAAAAAATAATAAAATTTTCAAAAATGGAAAAAATGATAAAATAGTTAAAAATTTAGTCTATAAAATAAAAACAAAAAATAAAAAATATAAGAAATAAAGATATAAAAAAATCAAAGATAAAAAATTAAAAGAAGAGAAAAGTTAAAACAAAATAAAAAATAAAAACAAAACAAGGAAGTGTGGGAAAAAAAACAAAAATTAGAAAGAAATGCAAAAAAAAAACCCAAAAAAATATAGAAAAAAAACCTTGAGAAAAAATAAAAAATAAAGATTGAAAGTAAAGAGAGTACAAAAAGAAAGAAATTAATAGAAAATAATGTAAATAACCAATTAGATTGAAGTAACATAAAAGAAAATCGAAGTAAAAAGAAAAATATGTAATGAAAGAGTAATAGAAAGAAACCAAGAAAGAATGTATTATGTAAAAAGAAAAAAAAAGGAATGAAAATAAAAAAAAAGAGAAATAATGAATGAAAAATGAAGAAAATGCATAAAGAGAAAAAAAAAGAAGAGAAAAAGAAGGTAAATAAAGAAATAAAAAAATTCTACAAAGTTAAATCTTTAATTTATGTTTTAAAACTTAATTTGAATTTATTCATTTAAATCCTTAAAAATATAAAAATATAGATACACGAAGTAAATAGTCATAGATATAACAATTTCGAACAAGTGTTATTATATATAAGCCAATAAAATTCCAAAAAAAAAAATAAAGATAATTATTATCTCTTAACAAATTGTATTATATAAAAGATAAAATATTATACACGATAAATAAAAACAAATTTCAAGATAAAATACAAGATGATCTTAATTAGATATCTAATTAGTATACATGCACATAATACCTTCCATTTTTAATGAAGCCAAAGTCTTATTCAACAATGTTTTAATATTTATAACATTATAAAAATTTTAAAATAATAAAAATAATAAAAATATTAAAGTAAAAGTAGAAAGAAAAATAAGTACTAAAAAAGAAAAAAAATTAAAAATAAACAAAAGCACAAAATAGAAAAAATAAAAAAGTAAGGAAATGAAAAAATAAAAAAGTAAGGAAATGAAAAAATAACGAGTGAAAAGAAAAAAATTAGAAAAAATTAGTTCATAAAATAAGAACAAAAAATTAAAAATTAAAAGAAGATAAAAAATGAAAAGGATGACAAAAAAGAAAAAAATTTAGTTTAGAAAACACAAGCAAAAAAAAAGTAATAAGAAAAAAAATAAAAAAATCAAAGATAAAAAAATTAACAATGAGAAAAAGTTAATACAAAATAAAAATAAAAACAAAACAAGGGAGTGCAAAAAAAATAGAAACAAGAAATTAAAAAAAATTTGAAAAAAACAAGGAAAAAATAAACAGGTAAAAATATGAAATAAAACAAAAAAATATGAAAGCACATGAAAAAATAAGTAAATAACCGACAATGAGAAAATAAATAAAAAAAAAGTTAGAAAAATAAAAAATTCCAAAACATTATAAAAATTTATGAAAATATAAATAAAGAAAAAAAACCAAAATAAAAAAGATAATTCAAGCATAAGAAAAGAAAAAAGAGAAAAATTGAATAAAAATTTCAAAAAAGAAAATGGAATGACAAAATGAAAAAAATTAGTTCAAAAAATACAAAAAATTGAAAAACATATAAGACATAATAAGAAAACAATATAAAAAGTCAAAGACAAAAAAATTAAAAAAGAGAAAAGTTAATACGAAATAAAAATGAAAACCAAAGGAGAAAATGCAAAAAAAGAAAAGTATGAGAATTTAAAAACGCAAATAAGAAATGAAAGGAAATTTGTGAAAAAAATAAGAAAAGAATAAAAATGAAAAAATAAAAGATTTGGAATAAAAAAAGGTAAAAGAAATATAAAAAAATTTAAAACAATGAAAAAATGAAAACAAATAAAAATGAAAGAATATGAAAAAAAGCAAAAAGAAAGAAATTTTGAAGGGAAAAAGTTATTGAAAACTTATGAAATAGAAAAAAAAGAGGAAAAAAAGATAAAAAAAAGAAAATGAAAAAAAAAGATTCAAAAAAATTAAAAAAATTTGAAGTTGATAAATATTTTTAAAATATAAAGAAAAAATAAAAAAAATAAAAATAAAAAATTAGTGAATAAAAAAAATAAAAAGAAAAAATGAATAAAAATTTCAAATATAGAAAGAAAAAAATTAAAACAAAAAAATGAAAGTAAATGAACAAATAAGTGAAAAGAAAAAAAGGATTAATGAAAAATTATAAAAATAGAACAAAAAATAGCAAAAAAAATGGCAACAAAAATAAAAAAAACCAAAAGAATAATAGATTAAAAAATAAAGTAAATATCCATAACATTATAAAAGTTTTATAAAAATAAAAGAATAAAAAATAAAAGGAAAAATAAAAAAAAAGAAAATATTAAAGCAAAAGGAAAAGGATAAAATAAGTACTAAAAAAAAGAAAAATTAAAAATAAACAAAAACACAAAATAGAAAAAATAAAAAAGTAAGGAAATGAAGAAATAGCGGGTGAAAATAAAAAATTTGAAAAAAACAAAAATAATAAAAATGGAAAAAATAGAAAAAATTTTAGTTTATAAAAAACAAAAAAAATCAAAATCAAAAAGAAAAAAATTAACAAGGGGAAAAAGTTAATACAAAATAAAAATAAAAACAAAACAAGGAAGTGAAAAAAAAAATGGAAACAAGAAATCAAAAGAAATTTGAGAAAAAATGAGAAAAACAAGAAAAAAATATAAAATGAAGAGGCAAAAATATGAAATAAAACAAAAAAAAAAACGTTTATAGAAAATTTTAAAACAAACAAAAAAGTGAAAACAAAAAAAATATGAAAGCACATGAAAAAAAAGAAGAAAATTTTGAAAGGAGAAAAAGTTAATGAAAAATTATAAAAATGCAATAGAAAATAACCAACAATGATAAAATAAAAAAAAAAAGAAAAGAAAAAAAGATAGAAAAATAAAAAATTCCAAAACATTATAAAAATCTATGAAAATATAAAAAAGAAAGAAATAAAAAGAAAAAATAAACAAAAATACAATAAAAATATAAAAAGTAAAAAAATAAACAAAGTGAAAAATTGAATAAAAATTTCAAAAATGAAATGGAATGACAAAATGAAAAAAAAAATTTGTTTAAAAAATACAAAAAATTGAAACACATATAAGACATCATAAGAAAACAATATAAAAAGTCAAAGACAAAAAACAAAAAAAAAAAGAAAAGTTAATGTGAAATAAAAATGAAAACCAAAAGAGAAAATGCAAAAAAAAAAGTATGAGAATTTAAAAACGCAAATAAGAAATGAAAGGAAATTTGTGAAAAAAATAAGAAAAGCGAGAAAAAAATAAAAATGAAAAGACAAAAGATTTGGAAAAAAAAAAGAAAAAAGAAATATAAAAAATTTTAAAACAACAAAAAAATTAAAACAAGTAAAAATGAAAGCATATGAAAAAACAAACAAAAAGAAGGAAAATTTTGAACGAAAAAAGTTATTGAAAAGTTACAAAGTAGAACAAAAAATAGAAAAAAAAATATTCAAAAATAAAAATAAAAAATTTTGAACTTTATAAAAAATTTTTAAAATATAAATGAAAAAAGAAATTAAGAGAAAAAATTAAATAAAATACCAAAAAAGGAAAAAATATAAAAAATATAAAAAGACAAAATTAATAAAATTTTCAAATATAAAATATAAGTATTTAATTATGATAAATATTAAATTATAATTAATTTTTTATGAATAATTAATAATTATAATATAATATATTTATTATTAGAATAAATTATTAATATATAAATTAAAATATTATAATTTATAAATAATACTAATTAATTATAATAACTAATAATTATTCATATAAATTAATATATATTAATATTTAATTTTATTATTATTAAATTTATTATAGTTATCTTTTAATTATAAACTTGTATGAAAATTAATTAATTAATTTAATATTTATATACCAATAATTATATATAAATTAAATTATATATAATTAAATTATAAATATTATTAATATTATTAAACTAATTTAACCATTTATGAAATATTAGATAATAATTCATTAACTCATTATAATTTATAAAAAACCTATAATGATACGAATTTTAATAATTAAAGTTATCAGATATTATAAATTAATATTATCATTATTAGAATAACTCAATTGTATAAGTTAACTAATTTACTAAATCTTATAAAATTAATAATAATATGTATTATTATATTAATATAATAAATTATAATAATAATAGTATAATTTAGTAAATATTTAATTAAATATTATTATAATAATTATTAGTTAATAATTGATATAAAATTAATTAATAAATTATTTTTGTCAAAATAAGCTTACATGAATAAAACCAATTGTTTTCTGACAAAACATAAAGTCATAATATTTTGTGATAGATAATTGTTTAGATAGTCATAAATATTTAAATTTATTCGGTAAACAAATTCTTTTTTTTAATTCTCTTACTCATTAATTTTTAGAATATTAATAAGTTAGTATTATTTTACTTCAGATAAGTTTGTATGAACTGAAATAATTCTTTTATTACAAAAGAAAATGTCATAATAATTTGAAATAGATAATTATTTAAATGGTCATCACTATTTGAACTTATTCCGTAAACATATTTATTTTTTAAATCTTTTACTTATCAAAATATTAATAAATTAATATTATTTTAATTTGAATAAACTTATATGAATAAAAACAATTGTTTTATAACAAAACAAAAAGTCATAGCAAGTTGAAATAAAAAATTACTTAAATAGTCATAATGATTTTAAACTTGTTCAGTAAACAAATTTATTTTTTAAATCTTTTACTTATTAACTGTCTTAATATTAATAAATTTGTATTATTTTATTCGAAATAAGCTTGTATGAATAAAAAATTTTATTTTATGACAAAACAAAAGGTTATAGTGATTTGAAATAAATAATTGTTCAAATAGTCATAATTATTTAAAATTATTTAGTAAACAAATTAATTTTTAGATTATTAGTAAATTAGTATTATTTTATTTCGAATAAGCTTATATGAACTGAAACAATTCTTTTATGATAAAACAAAAGGTCATAATGATTTTAAATAGATAATTAATTAAATAGTTATGATTATTCGATCTAGCTCGGTAAACATATTTATTTTTAAAATTTTTTACTTATAACTGTTGATATATTAATAAATTAGTATTCGTTTAATCCTAATAAGGATTAATAACTATTTGAACTAGTTTGATAAATAGATTTATTTTTTATGTTCATGTTCTCAAATTCTATGGCTAATTCATCATAGGCATCTTGTAGTTCATCAAATGTATATGAATATAAATCATATAGATTAGAAGTTATCTCGGGCTCATCAAGAGCCATTGTATATGAATATAAATCATATAGATTAGAAGTTATCTCGGGCTCATCAAGAGCCATGAGACATAGATTGGCTACTTTCTCCTCATTTGATTCATTTTTGGAGAAGTCACTATCGCTCCATATTGCAACCATTGTTTTTTTCTTTGGCTTTGTCATGTTTTGCTTATTCCACAAAGGACAATCAAAATTAATATGGCCCGATTTGTTGTATTCATAGCAAATGATTTGATCCCTTTATCTTCTACTTGATTCTCTTTTAGTCATTTCCCTTTGTGGTCATTTTCTACTTAAAAATTTGTTCATCCTTATGAACTTTTTGAATATCTTTGTAAACATGGCAATCTTTTCATCTTCATCATCCTCTTTTTGTCCAAGATTTTCTTTATCTTCTTGAAAGGTAGATTTGAGAGCAATGTCACCTTTCTTGATTGGTTCTTGTCACCTTTTGAACTTCATCTCATAGGTAATGAGAGAACCTATTAGTTTATCCAAAGAGAGTATGTGAGGATCTTTAGACTTTTCAATGGCGGTCACTTTAGCTTCTCATCTTTTGGTAGACTATTGAGAATTTTTTTCACCATCTCTATATTTGAGTAAGTCTTCCCAAAAGCCTTAAACCATTAATAATGTCGGTGAAGTGATTTGACATCTCACTAATGGTTTCATCTTGAATAACTCATAATCATGAGTGAGCATGCCAATTTTTATCTCCTTCACTTAATTTGTACCTTCATATGTGATAGCTAACTTATCCTAGTTTTTTTTACATTTTCACACAAAAAAACTTTATTGTACTCATTAGGCCTCAAAGCACAAAAGAGTGTATGCATTGCTTTGGCATTAAGTTGAGCTATCTTCATATCATTGACATCCCATTCACTCTCTTACTTGATCACCTCTCTACCATCCATCATCTTCATTGAAATTTGAAGACCATTTACAATGACCCTCCAAACCTCATAGTAATTAGCTTGAATGAACAATCTCATCTTAGTCTTCTAATATAAGTAGTTATCATCAACAAAGAGAGGAGGTCTTACAATTGAATGCCCTTCACTTTCAAAAAATGTTGCAATTATTTTATTTGTCATAAGACACACCTCTTGTTGGCCACTATATTTGTTGTAGCTTGAGGATGATTGTTTCACATTGATCACCATATTTCTTTGAGCCATTTTCAGGATTATTCTTTGGGTTATTAGACCTATAAAAAAATAGTACTAACTCTGATACCAATTGTTAGCTCAAAGACTTGAAATAAACCAAGAGGGGGTGAATTGGTTATAATAAAATTTTTAAAATCAATACTTAATAATTACAAATTCAGTAAAACAATTTATCTAAGCAAAAAAGCATAATGAATAAGAGTAAACATGAGATAGAGTTAGAGAATTGGACACAAAGATTTATAGAAGTTCGATCCTTTCTTTAGGCACCTACGTCCTCTCTCTTAGCTTCTCTTGCCAAGGAGTTCGATCTATTATATGTTGAACACAATATAATTTAGCTTCTCAAAGCTTTACACAATAAACTCTACAAACTCTTAAGGGTTATCCTCCCCTTTAAGCTCACAATCTCACAATACAATATTTTCTGAGTGTTTTGCAAACTTAAAAAATCTCTTTAAGATTAGATGTTTGTTAATTTGAAATACATAATAGTATTGACAAGGAATTTACAGAAAACTTATATAAGTAGGATTTTTTACACTTTTCTCTTTTTGAATTGCTTTGAATGTTTAAACAAGGTGGTTGGTGAATAATAATAAGTTTTCTTAACTTTTCTTTCTCTTGTTCTACAGTAGAAGGCTTTATTTATAGGTAAAAAGAAGTTGAGAGCCATTGCCTTGCATTTAATGCTTCGAACCTGTAAAATATCAGACAAAATATAGCCGTTAGGGCTTTTTGGGACTTAAGGGATTGGTCCCTTCTTTTAGGGGATCAATTGGGTCAGCTTTAAAACACCCTGAAATTATGTATAAAAGGCCTTACCTTATCGATCTAGTAATGCACCTGATCGATCATTTATGTAGGAGAATTGATCCCTTTTGCTCATTTTCAAACGAGAAAAGCATTCTTTTTCAAAACAGATCGATCTCTTTAATGGAAGGATCGATCCCATACCTAGGTGATCGATCCATTTTTTAGAAATTTGAACGAGAAAAACATTTTGTATGAAAAAGTGATCAATCCCTTTAACGGAAGGATCGATCGAGTAAGCTTGAAACCCTAGCCAATTGATCCTTACAAGGAGAAGATCGATTGGTTTTTACCAAAACTTCACAAATTTTGCTTCTGGAAGAAAACTGTATCGATTTGGTAATGAGGGGATCGATCCCTTCCTTTAAGGGGTCGGTCATTTCTATAAAACATGCATTAATCCCTTTTTGTTTCGAGAATTTAACTTGTTTTGGTTCCTAAATGAATTTTGCCGAGATAGAATAGTGGAAAATGTTCAATTTAAGATTAGAAGAGATTGATTCAAGTTAGACAAATTTTTGTTTTGTCAAATCAAAACTTTTAATCAATTCAGGGCCAACATTCTTCTTAATTAAAAAACAATAATTTTTAATTAGTATTGTTTTAGCTATAATTTAGTATCAAATAATTATTATATTTTTATTAAATATATATCAAATATGTAATTATGAATTACAATATTAATTATATAATAATTATAATATTTTATAATTTAGTAATTATAATATTTTATAATTTAGTAATTATAATTCAAACTTATTTAGTCGATAAATAGATTTATTTTTTTAAATCTCTTTCTTATTAATTTTTTGAATATTAATAAATTAGTATTAATTTATTTTGAATAAACTTGTATTAACTAAAACAATTGTTTTATAACTAAACAAAAGGTCAAAACAATTTCAAATAGATAATTGTTCTAATAGTCTTAGCTATTTGAACTAATTAGGTAAATAAATTTAATTTTTAAATCTATTATTTATTAATTTTCAAAATATTATTAAATTAGTATTATTTTAATTAGAATAAGTTTGTATGAACGAAACAATTCTTTTATGACAAAAAAAAAAGGTTATAACGATTTTAAATAGAGAATCATAAATATAATAAATATTTATAAAACTATATATTAAATTATTTTATTATTATTAATTAGTTAATATA
The DNA here is from genome assembly GCF_047325235.1 of Durio zibethinus. NCBI lineage: Eukaryota > Viridiplantae > Streptophyta > Magnoliopsida > Malvales > Malvaceae > Durio > Durio zibethinus. The sequence goes on from NC_143177.1 coordinate 18,068,359, forward strand.
TATAATATTTCAAAAACATTTATTATTATAATTAATTAAAATAAACCAATAGTCATATGCTTATCTCAAATTATACTATTTATTAATATTAATATAATTAATAATTTTAATTATTTATATAAATTTACAGTAACAAATATTTTATGACTACTGATTATTTATTATAAATAACTAAAATTTCAAATTAATAAATTATTGATTTTAATACAATTCAATATTAAGTTAATTAATAACAAAGAGTTATAATTAATTATTAGTTCAATATTTTATTAGTTTCATTCTAACAAAATAAAATAAATTAATTAAATAATATAATTATTTATTATATTATAATTATTAATATTAAATAAGCTAATATAAGAACATAATAACTATTATTATAAATAGTCATAATTATTAATTTTTTAATAAATATATAATATTATAATTAAATATATTATATTTAATATATAAAATTAATTTATAATTATAAATTAATAATTATTGTAATTAATTAATTATAATAAATCAGTATTAATACTTTTTACTAATATTAATAAATATAATTATATAATATTAATATTTATCAAATAATATATTAAATATATTAATAATAATTATAATAATTATTTATAAATTAATTATCATAATAATTATCATTAGTACCATAATTATTTGAACTAATTTCTCTATCATATATAAAAATTATTATGTTATAACTAATAATAATTGGATAAAATTATTATTATTATTTTTAAAGATTATAATTATTATTAATTAATATTATAATATTTATTATACTTTATAATAATATAAATTAATTAATTAACTTAAATTAATTAAATATAATTAATTATTATTCAGATAATATTAATTATATGATAAATTATAATATATTTATTAATATATTTAATATTATATTATAATTATAATATATTAATATAATTATTAATTTGAATAATTAATTAATAAAAGGTTATAATGACTTGAAATATATAATTGTTTAAATAGTCATAATTATTTCAATTAGTTTAGTAAACAGATAATCTCTTACTTATTAATTTTTAAAATATTAATAAATGAGTATTATTAATAATTTAAAAATTAATAATATATTAATGATTATAATAATTAATTATGACTATTTTAATAATGAATTGTTTAATTATTTATATAAATTATGTATTAAATGAACTAAGATAATTGTAATAATTATTATTATGTTTATAATATATTATTTATAACACATTCAAATAGTTATGACTATTTTATTAAATAGTAAATCTAATTTATTATTTTAATAGTAAATTAATATAATATAACTATATATTAAATTATAATATAATTAATTAATATAATTGAATATTAAACTATTGATTAATAATATTGTTTTAATATTATAACAAACTTATTTCAAATCTATTTACAGAATAAGTTCAAATTAGTTATGACTATTTGAATAATTATTTATTTTAAATCATTAAAATAATAATAAATAATTAAAATAAATATAATAATTATAAATAACTTAAATATATAATAGTTATTAATATTATATAATTAATAAATAAATAATATATTATATAATTATATAGTATAATATATTAGTATAATTTATAAATATGATATAATTAGATTATTTTATCAAATAGTTAAATAATTATTTGTAATCATGAATTAAGATTTGTATTTTAACTATATTAATATTAATTATAGTATTATATTTAAATTATATAATTAATAATATTATTTAATAATTACTAATATAGAAATAATATAACATAATTATTAATTTCAAATAAGCATGTATGAGTTGAAGCAATTATATTACATTTAAATTATAATTAATAGTAATATTTATTAAATAAATTTTATTTTATTAATATTTTTTAAAAAATTTAAACAAATACTTATATTAAATTGTAATACATTATAATAATCAAATAATTGAAATAAATTTTGATTTTAATATTATAACTATTGAAATTTTGGATTATAAACTTTAATCAAAAGGAATTTATTAATTATTTATTGTTATATTAAATTAATAATAATAATTATCCGTTATTTCATAATAGATTAAATATTTATACTTGTTTATTTTTATATAAAAATCTACTCATTCATTATAATATAAAACAATAAATATTTAATATTATTTGACAAATAATATATAATATATATTTATATATTCGAAAAATATAATATTATTTTAGTATTTGATTAATTAATAATTGTTGAAATATTACTACTATTATTAAAATTGAATACTAAACAATATAACATGTCACTTGTTAATTTATCATTAATTTTATAATATTAATTAATTATAAAATATTATAAATCTTCTAATATTATAAAATTATAAAACTATTTATAAATTTAAAGTAATAGATATTTTAATAAATTACTAGAATAATTAATTTTACTAATTTAACAATTAGGATTTGAAAAGGTCTTAACTAGGCTTCAAATATAACGATAATTATAATTAATAAATATTAATAAATTAGTTAATTAAACTATTAATTGTTAAATTATAAAGTGATTTAAAAAATAAATCTATTTATCAAACTTGTTCAAATAGTTAAGAATATTTGAGTAATTATTTACTTCAAATCTTATCATATTAATATTATATAATTTATCCAATATTAGTAATAATTAATTGTATATTAATAAATAATATATTAGTTTATATATTATAATTAAATAATATAATTTCAATTAGTTACACTAATAATAATAATAATTATTAAATAATTATAAATATTATGTATTATACTTATATTTAGAATATAAATTAATAAATTATATAATTAGTTATAATTATATAATATTAATAATTAATTTATTGTTCACAAATAAAGTAAATAGTTATGATAATTTAATTATATTACATTATAATTATTTATTAAAAATAACCATTATATTTTTATAAAATTATATTAGAATAAATAATTTATTATTCTTTTATATTTTATAATTATAATTTAATATAAAATAATACTAATTTATTATATTCATAAATTATATATAATTATTAATTTATAATCTTATAATTATAATATATTAATAATAATGTGATGTTATTTAAGTAATTATATAAATATAAATTAATAATAATACAATATTATAAAGTGACTTAATTATCAATATGTTTATGATATAAATAGAAATAAATGTTATATATTAAATAAATTATAATAGTTTTAATATTTAATTTCAAATCATTATTAATAAATTCAACATATTCCTAACTTATAGATAATTTATTTTTATTAATTATTAATATAATTAATATTAAGTTAATATTAAATTTTAAATTCTTATAAATTATTATATATTAAGTATGTTAATACTTATAATTAATATTATTATACTAATTTAGATGATATTTAATCTAATTTTTAATAATTAATTATAGTTATTTATAATTATTAAATTATCAAATAGTTAGTTTAAATAATAATTATTAATATATATAAATATATTATATATTATAAATCTAATTTAGATTATATATAATTAAGTAATATTAAAATATATTATCTAATAATATTTATATAATATAATATTATTTAATTAATGAATATTTAAATATTAATATTAATTATATTTATTTAAAATATATTATAATTAATTATAATATAATTATATTTATTATAATGTAATAATATAAATTATAATATTAATAATTAGATATATAACTAAAATATTTTAATATATAAAAATATATTCTTTACTTTTCAAATTAGAATTATTTAAAAAATGATTATTTATATATATTAATAAATAAAATAACTATATAATTTTTATAATTAATTAATTCTCAAAGTGATGTTATATTTTTTAAATATAAATATATTATAGTTATAATAATAAATATTATTAGTACTATTAGAATAATTATCAAATAACTAAAAATAATTATTAAATTATTAATAATAACAAATAAGTTATAACAATTATTACATAATTAAATTATATAATTATTAATATTAGTTAATCGAGTTATATGTTATAAACTATTATTAATATAATAATTATATTGAAATTATAAATTGTTTTATATATGTAAATTTTCATATATAATATAATAACTTAATTAATTTATATTAACTTATAAATTTGATAACTATTATTTTACAAATGTCTTATTATGTTATTACATAATTTATTAATTATTAATTTGTAAATAATTTCTTAAATATTATAAATAAAATAGTAATAATATATATTATATATTGTTAATAATGTGTTTACTGAATAATTATATATTAATAAATAAAATAACTATATAATTATAAATTAATAATTATTATAATCAATTGATTATAATCATTTAGCATCAATATTTTTTATTAATATTAAAAAATATAATAATATAATTATATTTATCAAATAATATATTAAATATATTAATAATTATTATAATAATTATTTATAAATTAATTATAATAATAGTTATAATCAATACCATAATTATTTGAACTAATTTCTCTATCACATATATAAATTATTATGTTATAACTAATAATAATTGGATAAAACTATTATTATTATTATTATTATTATATCATTATTATTATTTTTAAAGATTATAATTATTATTAATTAATATTACAATGTTTATTATACTTTATAATAATATAAATTAATTAATTATACTTTATAATAAGAAAAGCAAATAGAAATAAACAAGAAAAAGAAAAATAAAATAAAAATTAACAAATCAACAAAATAATAAAAAAAGAGAAAACGAATAAAAATTTCAAAAATAAATAGGAATGTTAAAATAGAAAAAAATTTAGTTTAGAAAGTACAAAGAAAAACAAAAAAAAAAACAAATATAGAAAAAAATAAAAAATCAAAGAAAAGTTAATACAAAAATAATAAAAACAAAATGAAGTGTGTAAAAAGATATAAGAAAAAGTAAAAAAAATGAAAATACTAAATATATAAAATAAAATCAAAATAAAAAACAAATAAAGATTTCAAAAATTAAATGGGATGACAAAATAGAAAAAAATTTAGTTTAGAAACTACAAGCAATATATATATATATATATATATATATAAGAAGTAATAAGAAAACTTAAAAAAGGAAAAAAGTTAATAGAAAATAAAAATAAAAACAAAACAAGGAAGTGTAAAAAAAAAAAATGGAAACAAGAAATAAAAAGAAATTTGTGAAAAAAAGAGAAAAAAATGAAAAGACAAATATGAAATAAAACAAAAAGAAAAAAAATATATAGAAAATTTTAAAACAAAGTAAAAGGTGAAAACAAAAAAATATGAAAGTACATGAAAAAATAAGTAAAAAAAAGAAGAAAAATTTAAAAGGAAAAAAATTAATAAAAAATTATAAAAATGCAATAAAAAATAACCAACAAATGATAAAAAAAAAGCAAAAGAAAAGATAAAAAGATGAAAAAATAAAAAATCTAAAACCTTATAAAAATTTATGAAAATATAAATAAAAAATAAATAAAAAATAAATTGAAAAAAAATAAAAATAAGAAAAAAATTAAAGCAAAAGAAAAAGGATAAATAAAGTACAAAAAAAAAGAAAAAAATCAATACCAATAAGAAAAGAAAAAAATTTAAAATATACAAAAATATAATAAAAATAAAAAAAGTGAGAAATGAAAAAATAACAACTCAAAAGTAAAAAATAAAAAATGAATAACAAATTCAAAAATGAAAAGGAATGACAAAATGAAAAAAAAATAGTATAAAAAATACAAAAAATGAAAAAAAAAATAATGAGAAAGCAGTATAAAAAATCAAAGACAAAAAAATTAAAAAAAGAGAAAAGTTAATATAAAATAAAAATAAAAACCAAAGAAAGAAGTGTAAAAAAAAAAGTATGAGAATTTAAAAACACAAATAAGAAATAAAAAAATTGTGAAAAAAATAAGAAAAGCGAGAGAAGAATAAAAATTAAAACAAAAAAATGAAAGCATATGAAAAAATAAGTAAAAAGAAAGAAAAATTTGTAGGAAAAAAAGTTATTGAAAAATAATAAAATAGGACAAGAAATGAGTAAATAAAAAAAACCAAAAAATAAAAAAATTCAAAACTTTATAAAATTTTTTTAAAATATAAATAAAAAAGGAAAAATAAGAAAAATACTAACAAAAAAGTAATAAAAATAAGAAAAGTAATTAGAAATAAACAAAAAAAAAGAAAAGGAAAATAAAAAATTAACAAATCAACAAAATAATAAAAAAAGACAAAATGATTAAAAATTTAAAAAATAAATAGGAATGTCAAAATAGAAAAAACTTTTAGTTTAGAAAATACAAAGAAAACAAAAAACAAATATAGAAAAAAAGATATAAAAAACTAAAGAAAAGTTAATACAAAATATAATAAAAACAAAATGAAATGAGAAAAAAGATATAAGAGAAAGTAAAAAAATAAAAAAAATGAAAATACTAAATATATAAAATCAAATCAAAATAAAAAAATTTCAAAAATGAAAAGGGATGACAAAATAGAAAAAAATTTAGTTTAAAAAATGCAAGCAAAAAATATATATAAGAAGTAATAAGAAAACTTAACAAAGGAAAAACGTTAATACAAAATAAAAATAAAAACAAAACAAGTAAGTGCAAAAAAAAAATTCAAACAAGAAATAAAAAGAAATTTGTGAAAAAAAGAGAAAAACAAGAAAAAAAATAAAAATTAGAAAACCCACCCATTTCTTCTTAACTTCTTTTTTCCTTCTAGTTATTTTATCGTCAAAATCTTATCTACTTTCATGTACATGTTACACTCATTCTTTTTACTTGTGAAGTATGGCTTTTCATGATTCTGTGTATATGGCTATTAAGAGATTGTTTCTTCAAGCTACCTCTCATTTTTTTTTTCTCTCCACTGTTTTATATTTTGCTCTTTCCTTGCCATGAAATTGTTTTGATCGGTACTGTTATTGAATACTCCATTTGCTCTTCACCATGTTGTAAATTGGAAATTTTCAGACTAAAGTTGGAATATTTGGTGGCTCTGTCGTACTTGACGACGAAAATTTCTTCTTTCATCATGTATGATAGTAGAAAAAATCATTTTTATAATGAATATACTTGCCCTATCTTTTACTTTGATCTTGTTATCAAATTATTAGGGATAACAACAGGTTGGATTAGGGCATCCTCTAAGTCGGTTTAAGTAGTATGGATTTGGATGGTAAGATTAGGGCATCCTAAAAGTCGGTTTAGGTAGTATGGTTTGGATGGTATTTCGATAGTAAAATATTATAATTCATTGTAGGTTGCCATAAAGTTCGAATAGTATTTTAAGGGTACTAATTATTCGAACTTGATTATAAATAATAATATTTTAATATTATAGATTATTTAAAAATTATTTATTATGAAGGTAATACTTAAATTAATTCATTCAGTGTTTTAATTTATAATTTTAGCTTTTATTTATTTTATATGGATTACTTTCATTTATTAAATTTATTTCTTTTAATAATATTTTTTAAAATCAATTTTAAATTTAAATTTTAACTTAATAAACGAATATTTAATGAGTTTGAACAATAATGAGTTTTTTTTATATACATTATGTGAGTTAGATTTAGATAATAAAATTAAAAATTATTTGAGTATTTATTGAATTCAAATATTTTAATAAATAAAAAAATTGAGATACTTAATTAACGTATATCCTATCTGTTGTCATTCATAAAATTCGTAACACAATTTATAAAAGTAGGCTTCCCTACTAGTTTCAAATCGAAGAAAAACAGGTTCTATTTCTTTCTCTGAAATTATCATAAGAATTAAATATTTTTGTGATATTTGATTTAACATGTAATGCAAAGATAATACGATTATTTAAAACGATAAATTTTGGTATTCACTTTATTTTTGTTTAGCTATTATTTGAAGTGAAAGTTTTCTCCAATTGTTTTCGATTAGTTTGTACTTTGAAACAACTTGCTTATCAAAACATCAAACATATTTTATTAGTGATTGATGTTATCTTTTAGTATGTCGGATTCAAAGATAAGTTAAAGTAACTTTTTTAATTGATATCTATTACTAACATAGATGATTAGAAAATGATTGGCCCTACGAAAAAATGAGAAAATTATAAAATTAAGTACTTCAAAAAAATATTTATTATTTGATTTTATAATAAAATAATTAATAAAAATATTTATAAGTAAAATTAATAAAAAATTAAAATTACATCTCAATATTTAAATGTACATATATTTTGATTAAATGTATATGTAACATATAATAATCATTTAAATTTTAAATTAACACCTATTAAATATTAAAGTGATAAAAATAAATTATATTTTTATTAATTTTATATGTTAAATATCTGACAATGATATCAATTAATAAAAATTTATGAGATCACCTTTTAGTAAATTTTCTGTCAGACAAATGAACCAACGGCCCATATATATGAATCAAAAAGTGATTTATTTATTCCTTTTTAATTTTACTTTTGTTCAAGCTTCTAGTTGACCGTAGGGCTGAAGCAGCAGATAACGCCACCACTCTATTCTCTCTCTTGCAAGCCTGTAACTCTCACTTCATCAAGTTTCAATCTTCTCATTTTTTTTCTCTTACGATTCTTGTTTTTCTTCTAAAATTTTCTAATTTTCTTCAACAATGGGAGCTTCGTTGCCTCCGAAGGAAGCTAACCTCTTCAAACTCATTGTCGTAAGGCTTCGATTCTCTTTTCTCCCTCATTTTTGAGTTCGTATCTACGTATTTCTAGTTGGTATTTATACTTGTATTTTGCTTTCTTATTTTTTGTTTGTTGGATCGCACTTCTTTTTTCTTTTTGTTCTTTGCTTGCAAAACCCTAGCTGGATACTGGTCTGTTTGCTTGCTGAGAAAATCGGTGGATATCAATTATGAATGGAAATTTGGACTAGATAAACTTGTTTGTCAATTAGGTTTTTGCTTTTGGGCAATTTTTCATATAAATTAAGTTCATTTTCTTTGTTCTGTTTAGCGATTGAAGCTTAATTAAGTTTATTGCTTTGCTTAATTTAGGTCAATGAATTCGATTTGTTGAAAAGCAACTTTAAAAAATTGAATTTTGCTTTGACCTTTTTTTTTTTTTAAGTAAGGATGCTCGTTGTGCTTTCCTTTTGGTGATAATTCATTTGTATCATCATGGAGAAAATTAGAGAAATGAAAATAAAAGGGTTTGGTGACTCTTCCTACTTTAGTAATTTCTCTTGTATGTTGCCAATTTTTTAAAATAGGAATTTTGTTGGTTCCTAATGGGAAACAATTGTGGCATTTTGGCTTTGATGCACATAAGCATTCAAGACAATAACAAACTTTGTGAAACAATCTATTTAAGAATTTGATAAATTGACTGGGACGATTTTTAATGTAATTGTAGGCTTTGCTGGTTAAACTTGAATATTTATATATTTTAATAACTTGTTCGTATTAGATATAGAATAGCAACATTTGGATGTTTTCCACACGCTATTGAGAGTTTTCCCCCCTTCCCTCTTATTTCTTCTAATTTATAGTGAAAACTAGAGTTTTGACGGGTGAATTCTTACTCTATTTTAACTTCTATAGTAATGGACTCTTGACACAAGTTTTTTGCCTGATTTTTATGTAATTAATATTTATCTGTTATTATACTCTAGCTAATTCTCATAACTGAATTTTTATTGCTTTGGAGGTCCATGTGCTATTGCTAAAGCTCTTGTATATTTTATTATTGCAGAAATCATGTGAAACTAAACAGTACAAGAAAGGACTGAAGGCTGCAGATGCAATACTGAAAAAGTTTCCTGACCATGGAGGTAGTTTAATTTTAAGCACTTATTTATTTATTTGTTTTTGGCTGAGAGGCACTTATTGTTTAGTGTTTATGTTTGCATGGTTCTTGTAAATGTACCTGTATAAAGATGCAAGAACTTTGAAACAAAAAGAACTTTACACTTTAGAGGAAAAGGGGGCTGTCACTAGATAGTTTATGTTGTTATCAAGATTATTAGTTTCAATAAACCTTACAAGAATGCCTCTAAGTTTGACATGATTGTTTCTGTAGACTGTATGTTCCTTTCTCATGTCTTATGATTGATGTCAATTGCATTTTTGAAAGCACTAGCTGTATGGTGACTAGTCCATGATTTATGATGGTTCTAGAGATAAGTGGAACATTCTAGCAGTATCAATGTGGAGATATTCTCTATCAACTGAATATATTGCATTAATTTCGGGTATATAACTACATTTTTAACCTATACAGTTTGAAATCTGCAATATTTGAATACCTTCTTCATCTTGGTTGAATATTCATTAGTGTGCGGTATTGGTAGAGTGTAGTAGCGTTTTGTTTAATATATCCATCCTTTTAAATATGCAGTTTCCAAGTAATATTTTATACTATCTGGTAACTGTTTGTTTGTTGTGTTTGTATGTTGTCATATGGGCTTTTATTCATTATTGTCAGAAACATTGTCAATGAAGGGGTTAACCTTAAATTGCATGGATCGGAAAACTGAAGCTTATGAGCTTGTTCGGCTAGGTGTAAAGGTTATCTTATTTATTTTCTTTTGGTTGCTATAATGTCAAAGCAGTGTCACTTTTTCCTAACATTGTTTTCATGTTTGTGTCTTAATGTAGAATGATGTAAAAAGTCATGTTTGCTGGCACGTTTATGGTCTCCTTTATCGGTCAGATAGAGAATACAGGGAGGCTATCAAATGCTATCGCAACGCTTTGAGAATAGATCCAGACAACATTGAAATACTACGGGACTTGTCACTCTTGCAGGTATACCTTATTTACCTTCCTTCTCTATGATTTGTACATCTAGACTCAGTGTTAAATCTAAGATGTTTATATGTTGTATGCTTAATGTTAAGTAAGAACATTTGCTTAGCATGGTATTTTTCGAACATTTAAAGGAGTTTCTCTGTATAAGATTTCTTGTAAGCTTTGTGGTTTGCCTAAAAGATTTTTCAGATTCCATTGTAGAATTTGAGAATCTTAAGTATTAGGGTACTTATAGGCAAGTCAATATTGCAACTAAAATAGTTTGGTGCCAACTTTTGTGCAACTGTAAGTTATGTGGTAGTTGGTAAGGGCAGGTTCATTGTGGTAACTTAATATAACTGGATGAAAACACCAAGATCAGCTACATAGTTAGTAGTGAAGTGAAAATAAATTTTATGAAATTTGAAGCTGTTTAGTTGCTTGACGGAATCTACTAGTAGATGGATAGAAAAGGCATAATTATATTAAGATAGTAACAAAAGAGACAAAGATATATGGCTTAAAACAGAGGAATGGAATTTATGGAGATAACTCAACTAAAAGGGAGAGGCTGTATGAGACCATGAAAAAAATATCTTCTTAAACACTTAGAAAGTAGATGAGTCAGCTGGTTTTATAACTTTGAAAATTTAGATCATAGTTTTGGTGGAAATAATTTATGGCTTTAGGGGAAGGAAAAGGATATAACAGACATCATCTGATATTCTGGCAGCAGATTAATATGAGAGATGGTTCAGATTTAGTATCTTAATTGAAGGTTTTGTTTAGAGGCACACGCAAAAATAAAACATAAGTAATATAATCAGAAGCAACCAGTCTGATTTGATCCTTTCGTTCTCATTATACTGTAACAAGCAACCACCTTGAATTGATGGTTTCTGGTCTATCGCCACAGATCCTTTTTATCTCTCATTCTACTAGTTCCTTAATGGTTGAAAGTGTTTATAGAATGACAAGTAATATAATCAGAAGTAACCAGTCTGATTGGATCCTTTCATTCTCGTTATCCTGTAAGAATCAACCACCTTGAATTGATACTTTCTGGTCTACCGCCACAGAACCTTTTTCTGTCTCATTCTACTAGTTCCTTAATGGTTGAAGGTTTTAAGATTAATGACCTTTGCAATTAGAAAGTGTTTATACTTTCTGGATCAGATCTGGTTCGGTTCTTCTCTTAATTTCATCTGCCCATGTGCCTTACTGCTCCAGAATAGTAACAAAAGTCGGCGTCTTTGATACTGAAATTGATGATTTTCATTTCTGTTATTCTCCCTCGATGCTTTAGCGCTTGCCATATTATGGATTCTTAACTCATGATTTCAGATGATTAAGTCATTTGTTGGCATTAACTTATTTGTGCCCCCCCCCCCCTTATTTACGGTTTATATGCCTTGAAAAGTTAAAGGAAAAAGTATGAAGATGATGAGCATTTGTCTTTCTACTAAGATATGAAGTTTGAGAGAAATTTTTTGGATTTGATCATGGTTTTGTATTTTCTCATTGTCATGTTTCAGGTTGTATCAGAAATTATTACATTTATGTTTTATCTTTTGCATTGCAGGCACAAATGCGAGATTTGACAGGATTTGTTGATACAAGACAACAACTTTTGCATTTGAAACCAAATCATCGCATGAACTGGATTGGCTTTGCTGTAGCCCACCATTTAAACTCAAAGTACTTGTCCTTTATTTTTTTCTTAAAAAAATTTGTTCCAATTCTTATGCTAACTTTCACCAATTTCTGTTGACTTTTATTTTGTGAAACATGTTTTAGAGTGTTGTTATTGTTATGTATACTTGAAGGTCCAAATTGAAGGGCCTTTTGGTATTGAAAGTTGAAATATTTGTTGATATAATGAAAGCCTTTCTTTAAATTAAATGCTTAATCAGGACTTAATGTTTCTAATTATATGATCAAATGGGTGCTAACATGGATGAAATTACTGTTGATTTTTAACACGTGGTTCATATTGTTTGTATGACTTCAACTAAACATCCAATAAGATATCAAACTTCTTTTATGACAATATATGGTGGGTGTAGAATGTGTTAAAGATGTTACTAATATGTATAGATAGGTGGGTAGATAGATAGGTACCCTACTATTCTAAGCTGGTTGCACTTGCATTTATGAAATTTGGTTGCAAATTAGCCTTTTACAAACAATGCCTAGTTAACCGCAGAGTTCTGTTGTTTTTGCTATAGTTTTATATGGAGACAATGATGATGCCATATTTTCATTTGGCTTTATATATGAATGAATTGAAGTTGTTGGCACAACAGTTACGAGGGTTTTTCCTTTTCTGTCCCTGTCTTAGCCAAGTAGTTCTAAGTGAATGAAGTCTTATTAATTTCATTCATCCTTTAGGTATTTATGCTGTATTCCTTTTTTTGGTTGATATTAGTGGTGCAAAAGCAGTTGAAATTTTGGAAGCATTTGAAGGGACATTAGAAGATGATTATCCACCAGATAATGAACGTTGTGAGCATGGTGAAATGCTTTTATATAAGGTATTGGTCATGTACTTCAACTCTTTTTTTTTTGCATGCGTATGTATGTGGGATGTGGCTGTAATTTCACATGAGTTGACTTCATTATACAGACATTCAAAATTTTAGAATTTATACTAACATAGAATGGGAGTGACTGATTTGGTGTCACTTGTTAACCAGATGCCAACACAGTTAGTGAAATTATCCATAAACCAAATAAAGTAATTAAATATACAAAAATTAAAGATTTTTAATGCCTTTACCTTCTTTATAAATGGGGTCCCTTTTTTGAATTATTTCTAATTTTTTTCACATGCAATTAGAAAACCTACCCATTTCTTCTTAACTTCTTTTTTCCTTCTGCTTATTTTATTGCCAAAATCTCATCTACTTTCATGTACATGTTACACCCATTTTTTCTACTTGTGAAGTATGGCTTTTCATGATTCTGTGTGTATGGCTGATAAGTTAAATTAAATCATCTCCAAGTTTACTTTAATCTGAGATGGAGGACTAACTAGTGGCCTATAGTGGTATTTGGCATCTATAAGATATTTAATTCTTGATGTATTCATGTTAGAGAGAAATATGGCTTGTTCACTAATTGTTGGGCCTTCTACCAGTAATCATATCTGTGGTGTTTGTACTTAGCAGCTCTGAATCTTAATAATTGCTAATCTCCAATTATATGTTCTGTGGAACCATTTCGGAATTTTTGTTTCTAACATCTTAATAAATTAGTCTATCTTTCTTTTTGACTACTCTTTTTTGGTTTAACACCATTAACACGATTCGAAAACAGCTTAACCAATTGGACAAGTACCTACAAGCCTTAGCCCTTGCAGTAGCATTTGTTTCTTTAATAATATATTGGCATAGAAATATGCATAACTACATTCATTATGCATAATGGATGCTGTACATCTAGACTAGTGGCGCCCCCTGCTGCTTTTCTGATGTTTATGAGGGTATGGTATTTTTCTCCAGATCTCTTTGCTAGATGAATCTGGGTTTCTTGAGAGAGCACTTGAGGAATTGTATAAGAAAGAGCCAAAAATAGTACGTGTCAAATGTATAATACCTGAATACTTTTAACATTAAAAATTTTGTAAGTTTTGAATTTTTGGACATTAAAATTCTAACCAATTCTATTATTCTAGGTTGATAAATTGACTTATAAAGAACAAGAGGTTTCTCTCCTGGTGAAACTTGGATGCCTAGAAGAAGGTGCCAATATTTACAAGGCTTTACTTACCATGAACCCTGACAATTACAGGTGAGTCTTATGCATTTGGTACTCTTTTGAAACACCTAGTTAAGCTCATTAATAAATCTTTCATGGCAAAGAATATTAGTCAACTCTTTCCTTTTATATAGCACTTCTTGAAGTTATAATTGACTTCTTTTTCTCAATGCCGTGGTGTATTATTATTGTAGGAAATGAAGAATAATTAATATTCTGAATAGTTTGTGTGTTTAAATATATTTTTGTTGGGCTAATAGGTTTTTCAATTCTTCTTGTAGTAACACCCAAATTCCTTTACCTATGTTAGAACTTTATGAAGGGTTAAAAGAATGGTAGAAATAGTCATTATTTTTTATGCTCTATTTTCGTTGGTGCTTTAAGCTTGAAACTAATCAGTGTGTATCCCTTATGTCACAAATTCAATCGTTTTTTAGTTTTAAATTTTGTTTCTTTAAGCTTTTGCTTATACTTGTGCGTGTTACATTTACATCATGGTATCTTTACATAAAATGAGGTTATTTTTATTTTTTTCATTCTTGGGATTGTTTTATATCTCTCTGTCCTGTCAAGCCCTTTGCTTAGCTCTTTTAGTAAAAAGAAGCATTATGCACCACCTCATATATAAATATAATTAAAAAGTAGCAAAGCAACTATGAGCAGAACTGTAATTCTATAATACTATATGTGTCAACAGTCTCTTGGGTGCTTTCTCAGATTGGGAAATGAGGAAAATTCTTTTACAGAACTGTTAACTTATGTCTCTTCACTCAGTATATGCCTATATATCGGCTCAATTTATTGCTATTAGGTCTGATAAACCAGGAGCCAACCAACTTACAATTTTTGTATTTGTGTATGTATATTTTTCAGATATTATGAAGGCTTGCAGAAATGCTTTGGCCTGTATTCTGAAAATGCCAAGTATTCCTCTGATGAATTTGATCGATTGGATGCATTATACAAATCACTTTCACAATAGTACACTTGGTCTTGTGCAGTTAAGGTGATGGATTTATGTTGTGCTTCTGTTTTCATTAGGAATTTATGATGGATGTTATCGATACATTCTGTTTATTGCAAAAACTCCCTAGTGGTGGAATGTGCTAGTCTAAACTGTTTTATTATGTCTTAACTGTTAGTCATATTAATTTCATTTTCTGTTTTGTATCTCTTTTTTTTTTTTATGAGCTCCAAATGGTACCTTGGGATGTTCTGTTCATTATATTTACTCTGGATTTCTTCTCTCTCTCTCTCTCTCTCTCTCTCTCTCTCTCTCTCTCTCTCTTATTTATGGAATCACATGATGCAAATCCAACGAAAACCTTACTTTTCTGCAGAGCTGTCAAGCTTTCTCCCCTTTTCTAGAGAGAGGAGGGGTGGCTATTTTTACAAATACTCTTGTAGGGATCTTATTTTTCTTGATGGCTTGATAAGAAATTATGTGACAAAAATCTAGTGATGTGCTTCTACAACAGACACAATCCATTCAATAGCTTGTGATATTCTTAAATAATCTAGAAATAGATAGTTGTGGTATTATGCTGAAATACTTAATTGATGTCTTGATGTGACAATTGTAAGAACTCTAGGTGGTTAAAATTATGCTTTCATATGCTTCACCCTTAGAGATTTGACATGGACTTATATTAGAACTTTGTTTTCTCAATTTTTAGAGGATACCTCTTGATTTTCTGCAAGGAGACAAATTTTGTGAAGCAGCATTTAATTACATTAAGCCTCTTCTAACAAAGGTATATACATCCAATGAGATTTTTTTTTTTCTGTGTTAGTTTGACTGGTGTTTTTAGTTTGTTGGGTGAAATAATGATATATTTTCTTGGTGGTCTCAAGGGGTTCCATTTTTATTCTCAGACCTTTCTCCCTTGTATGATCACCCTGGAAAGGTAAGTTTTCTTACTTACATATTCTAAAAATAGAATTAAGTTTCTAAATATTGATTATTCTAAACTGCTTAGCAACTGGTTGGAGCTTGATTTCATTAGGATTGATTGCCTGCTTTGTTGACACTTACACAGGCAGACATATTGGAACAACTTATTCTTGAGTTGGAGCATTCAATTAGGACCACCGGCAGATACCCTGATAGCTAGTATATGCTTTAAAACCTTGTGTAATATTTTATTAAGTCTTAAAAGCAAATAAATGTTTAGATTTACTACTCTTTGAGGTAATATAGACTTCCAGCCCTTATGTGATATTCTAGTAAGTCTTAACAGTGTCTAAATGTTTAGATATTGGGTGCGGTCTGAGTGCATTTTTTTCTTTTACTGCTTATTGTTTGGTGAAGTCCTCAGTCATTTATGTGTTGTTATCTATTAAACAAGTACATAATGGTTGTCCCATATGGTTGCATGTGAAGTTTCTATATGTTTTTGTTTGTATGCTAATACACAAGCACGCATTTGGTATTATGCTGAGTCATTTCTTGCTTGTGTTTCATATTGAGTGTAGGACAGAGAAAGAGCCCCCTTAAACACTTTTATGGATTTTATTCTTTTTGGCTCAGGTGGGTAACCATCAGGTTTCCTCACCCCGTGGGCCATGGCCTTTTCTTCTTTTCTTGCTATAAATGTTTGGTGCTTTCTTTGCATTTGAGTAACTTTGAATTTATTGATGCAGCATTATGATAGAAAAGGCCAATATGATGTTGCTCTTTCAAAAATTAATGAGGCCATAGAGCACACACCAACTGTAATTGATTTATACTCTGTCAAGGTTTGTTCTCGTCTTCAATCTTCAAATTTTTGCATTGGCTTCATCTGCTGGTTTTATATTTTTGTTAGCTGGATTCTTTTATTTTATTTTTTAATCTTATATTTTGAAATCTTTTTGCCTGGTTTGTCTCGCATCTCACAAGGCATAGCAACACCTGAAAATCTTTCTAGATATTTCCTTGTAGTTATCGTTCACTTGTAAGAGACTTATCACTTTCTATGATACTGACCTTGATTGAATATATTGTTTTGCACTAAATTGTGTAAAGTTGATATACATTCATTTAAAATGCATACTAGTTTTTCTTTGTGGACCTTAAGTCTTGATGGGCATTGGGCAGGCATATGACCTCCTTTCTTAGGTTTTAGGGTTTTTGGTACATGGCTATTGTTTCTTGATGAACCTTTTTACTATCTTTTGGAGAAGTACTTGGAATTTTCTTGAAGCTGGTTCTATGTGTATATTATTTACTTCTCTTTGGTGACAGAGTCGGATACTGAAACATGCTGGTGATTTGGTAGCTGCAGCTTCATTGGCAGATGAAGCTAGGTGTATGGATCTCGCAGACCGTTATATAAATGTGTGAATCTGTGAAGCGAATGTTGCAGGCTGATCAGGTTCTAAAGCTCCCCCCTTCATCTTTTATCATAGTTAATATTTGTCACCGTAAATTTCTTTCAGTATTACTGTACTGTTCACAAACTTTTTCCACTGTTGAAGGTGGCTTTGGCAGAAAAAACTGCTATTTTGTTCACAAAAGATGGGGACCAGCACAACAACCTTCATGACATGCAGTGCATGTGGTCTGTTTTTGTTTATTACCTTCGACATGTTGTTGTCTCTAATTATAATTGGGTGCACCTACTGAGTGTTATCCATCTTTTGAAGGTATGAACTTGCTTCTGGTGAAAGTTACTTTCGACAAGGTGATCTTGGACGTCCCTGAAGAAATTTTTAGCTGTGGAGAAGCACTATGCTGATGTTGCTGAAGATCAATTTGATTTCCATTCTTATTGTTTGCGGAAAATGACACTCTGTGCATATGTTGAAATGCTAAAATTTCAAGATCGGTTGCATTCACATGCTTATTTTCACAAAGCAGCAGCTGGTGCCATCAGGTGAACATTTTTGTTAGGATCTGCAAGCTTTTCGATGATTTGCAATAGACTTATTCCGTTTGGTTGTGGCCTGTACGTGAAAAATGCTATGTAATATCTGTTGTCTACTTGTCTGGGTGCTTTTAGCTTCTGTCACCTATTGTTGATCAACACATGCATGTGATGCTTCACTTTGGATTAGATTTTCTTTGCCTCCCTCTTTTTCCTTTTGTCTTTTGGGGAATGGGGGATTATTGCATACATATATATTGCATTAATCATATGTTGCAATGATGTGTTGTCTGAACCTTGCTTTCAAAGCACGAAAAACTTCCTGAAGGTAACTGTTGTTCATTACTTGCCCTTGTACAACCATTCATTTGTTAATTAGACACTCCCATTATGATATCCAGTCTAATTCAAGACTCTTCTAGCAGCCCCTCCATTAATAGGGGAGGGGCTATCTGATTCCCTTCCACTACTCTAGTTTTTCCTTGAATCTTGGATGTACGGATTTACAACATTTTTCAAGACAAAACCTCGCTAAGTTTATAATCAAGAAAGTATCAAGATTCCTTTTCTTACATTTGTTTTTGCTAGAGAAAATTTTTCGAGTTATATGAGCAAAACAGAATATAGGGTTCCAAGTTTTTTGTTGATCAAGCAACAACCTGATTTGAACCGGGGAATAAGGGATTTGCAGTCCCTCGCCTTACTGGTTGGCCATGTCACCAAAGGTTAGAAACAAAAAAAATGAGAGTATACCCTTTTTGGTTATAGATTGGAACCATACCTTCAATTAGTTATAGTATCTCAAGTAAAAAATTAGTATTGTTCTTTTTTTCAATAAAAAAATTTTTCTAAATTTGATTTATATTATATTATAATAATATAACAGCAATTATGATTCTATGTAAACCCCAGAACAAAAGTTATTACACAGCTATAGTTATCTAATAATGTATTTCATCTATCTAGATATGATGTCCATAGGGAATTAGCAAAAAATTATCATGTTTCAATTTTTCATTAAATAGATTAAAATTAAAGAAAAATAGAATTTTTCATAGAGCACGTTGTGTGTTTTCTCCACTAGAGTTCTATAATGGAATAAAAAAAAGGAAAGAATATAAATAGAAATGCTATATCTGCGCATGTTTAATAAATACAAGCCTCTTTTCGTGCACACTTCAATTATATTCTAAATATTCTACTAAAAAATAAAAAACTAAAAAGTTGGTGAAACGACTCTCTGCAAATCATTTTTTGAACAATGGAATCTATGGAAAAGTTAAGTTCTAGAAAAATCAAGTCTCTCTCTATATATATTTTATGATTATTTTCTCTTTATCTAAATGAATAGATAAAATTAGGAATTCATTTTATTTTTCTAGTATTCAATTGGATTGGAATATGTAATATCATAATAATGGTAGCAATGGAATTATTATTATTATTATTATTATTGATATTCTATACAAAACTCCATTCGGCTGAATGGCTATCATATTGACCATACTAAGGCCTTTTTTTGTAACTGATAGATTCATAAGTTTTTCCTTAATTCACTCTTACATGGATTATTGAAAATTAAAAGTATATCAAAATGAAATATCTAATAAATTGACTAATTCAAAATTTTCAAATTAGCGATTTTTTTATTCCTGAATATCCAACTCACTAATTAATTCTTTATAGTGTATTTTATTTTTCTTCGATAAATAAGATAGTAGCCATTGATGTTTTCCTATAATTTTACATAGACCTTTTTGAGGTAAATAATCTTTTTTGTGCAATTCCTAATTTGAGGTAAATCTTTGTATCTTATTTGTGAAACTAATTAGTTGAAATTCAATGGACTCCTTGTTTTCTTTTTTCTCCCCTTGAAAATTAACTGAGATCCATGAATGAATTTTTTTATCATAAAACAAAATTTTCTCTCTTTTTTTTGAATGTGAATTTTAATAATGAGTAATAATAATACTAGTAATTTTGATATGCACAATGATTTTAAGTTCGTTATGAACTTTATGATTTTTTCAAATAATGTTAATCAATCTGTTTTTCAATTTCATTTGTATAGGAATACAAAAGAGAGTTTTAGAGTTCAAATAAGAGGCTGTTGTTGATTCATTTGTTGATCTAATTGATATGTATGTGATTAAATTAGTATTATGTATCAGAATGCTATGTAAGACAATCCTTGTGCCCCGTCTCTTTGTTTTATATACCTGATGGACCAAATACATAATATATAGGAAAATGTACCATTAACGAATTTTCAACTGTGGATACATGTCTATCCTTACCATACAGAAACAAATGCTATTAATAAGCCAATTATGTTATGTTATAAAGCAGTTTTTTTTTTTTTTGTGGCTTTACACATAACTTAGTTGCAATAACTCCTCTTGCCCTGGTAGGAGGTCTGAAGTTCAAATGCTCTCCCACAAATTATTAACTATTAAAAGAAGATGCAAATATTTGGATCTGCTTAAAAAATTTGTGTTCAAATGATGCTCAAGTCAAATTTAATTTAACAAGTATTCTAGATTATAGTTTCTGATTTTTATAAGGTTATATACTTGTTTCATACTTAGGATGGTGTTTTACGTTGTACTTAGGGGATTCTTATTATGTCGAGACCTTGTGGTATATGCCAAACAGGATAAAAATTTTGCTTGGTAGTCTCAATTTGCTTTCGTTATATCTTTTGTAAGTTCATATTCTCGTGATGCTATTACTGGAAGGATTAAATGTTCCTTGCAGGCATATTGAAATTTGAGATTGTGGCTTTTTAAATGATAGGAAGGCGGTGCCTAGGATTTCTGTTGGGTTAAGGATGGAGAATTGCATGTTACTGTACCAGAATTTATTTGTTGATTATAGCTTTTTATATTGATCTTATTGATTTGATGGTGAAATGGAATGGGATGATATAGTGACAGGCCATGCAACAATTAAGTAATAGTTTTTGTGATTGATCCATTGTCCCATTTCTATGTTGGTGTTTCTTTCTCTGAAACTCTTGGCTTGAAACTGGTGATTACTTCAATTTTGAACCTTTTCTTTCTGCATTGTGATAATTATTGGATTTTGAAGTGCAAATGCTATCTAAAGTTGTTTGATTCTCCTTTGAACTCACTGGCTGAAGAAGAGGATGACACATCAAAGACTCCTTCTCAGAAAAAGAAAATGAAGAAGCAGAGGAAGGTGGAACGAGCTAAGAAAGTATATCAGCTTGTTTTGGTGATTCTTGGCTAACACTCTCTTTGATGATTTCATTCTGATGCCGTGTATTATTTTAGGAGGCAGAGGAGAAAAATGAAGAATCAAGTTCTAGTGGCATCTCTAGGTCTGGGAAACGACATGTTAAACCTGTAGATCCTTATCCTTTTGGAGAAAAATTATTGAAGGTTACCTATTATTATCTTTTCCCTGTGCTTTAGATTCCTGATTAAAGTCCTCGTGCTGTAAAAATGTGTTACGCTAATGCCTATTAAGCTAAGACTGTTTAATCTGTATTTTTTTTTTCAGACAGAGTATCCCTTGTCAGAAGCAACGAAGTACTTGAAGTTGCTTCAGAAGAACTCACCTGATTCTTTGGAGACGCACTTACTTTCTTTTGAATTTTGAAGTAAAGATGAGAAAGCAGAAGATTTTGCTTGCCTTTCAGGTATTATATTTTCCAAGAATTGAACATGAGATGTGTTTCTTGTTCTTTTTGTGTTTGGTCAACTAGAACTGATATTTAATTGTCAGCTAGTGGTTTGTGAGGAAGCCCCTTCTCTTGTTTTCTCCTCTCTTTTTTCACTTGCTGCCAGTGGATATGTTCTTGAAATAAAGAAACTGTACCGTTTAACCAAACATCCTTTTCTTATTACTCTACTCACTCAATGAATTTATGTGTGAATTAGATAGTTTGCAGGACATATCTTTGAGTTGTAGAACAATGGTTTTGTGCAGTAGTACTTTTACTATTTCATGTGCTCATATTAGTACGTTTGTCTTGGTTTTATTTTGTTTTCCTGAAGGCTGTAAAGCAACTGCTAAGGCTGGATGCTGAGAATCCAGATTCACATCGCTGCTTGGTATGTAACATCTGCCCTGCCATATTTGTGCACTGCCATGCACAACTGCATTCTTTTCTGTTCTTAGATACAAAGATCATGTAATCTGTACAATGCTTATTTGAATTTAATCTAATGCAGATTAAATTTTTCCATAAATTGGGCTCAATGCCTGCTCCATTAACTGATGCTGAAAAACTTGTTTGGAGTGTCTTAGAAGCTGAGCGTCCATCCATCAGGTTCTCTTTGAAATGGTTTTATGATAGCTATTCCCCCTACTAGAATTTTGTTGTGTTACTGTTACTATTATTATTTTGATCCCTGATGCATTAAATCCCTTTATTTTCTCTTTCCGCAGTCAATTGCAGGAGAAAACTCTTAGTGAGGCGAACAAAGTTTTCCTTGGTAAACATGAAGGTATTACGACCTTTACATAACATGATGCATTTTAGGTTCCTTGAGGTAGGTTGTATAATCATGCAAATTTCACTTTTTGGTTCTGCAGAATCTTTGATGCATATAGTGGCGGTTGCAGAAATGTTATATACCTTGGAGCAGACCAAGAAACTTGAGGCTGTTAAGTTAATTGAAGATTCATGCAATAAAGTCATGCCAATGTAATGCTCTTAGCGTACGTTAAAATTTTTGCTGTTTGATGTCGATTCCATGCCTTGCAACTTACTCTTGAGATTAATTGTTTCTTTCTCTTTTGCTTGTCCAGGAATGGGGCACTTGGACCAGTACTGGCGTGGAAACTCAAGGACTGTATTGCAGTCCATAAACTCTTAGAAAAGGTTCTTATTGACCAAGATGCTGCTTTGAGTAAGTATAATTCTCCACATAAATTGATGCTGACTAGAAATTTGACTTTGACTCCATTAACAACTAATGAAATTAATTACTGTTGTTTGTTTAGAAAGTATTTTAGTAAGAATATTAATGGTATTGAAATTTGATATACTGTTAATTGAATATTATAGATTAGATGCCTAAAAATAAAACATTAAATTAGGAATTTTAAATGTATGGTTTCAACATCATTCAGTGATTTTTTTGAGATGTATCTCACGAGTTCTGATTGTTTGGTTTTTGTTATTATGATGCTTAATCTTTGAAAGTTGGATGCTGTGATTATTATTGGCATTTTAAAGAAAGGTGGACTTTCATGATAATAATTTTCTCACTTTCTTATTGGTGTTTATTTAATTGAAGTTGCAAGCCATGTGACAAAATTATTCAAGAAATGATTGTTTATCCTTTGATTAGGCCCTCTTTATTGATAGCTTATTAGACAATTGAAGTAAAATTATGTAGACAATTTGAAAGAGTGCTTTGCAGCAGGCGGAAAAAAGGAGCATCTTGAAGTTGTGCAAGCCATGACAATGCTTTCTTCTGTTGCTTTGAGATCAAAATTTTCACTGCCTTTCTAATCGTGAAATGCATTCCTTTGCAAATGTGTATAATTTATCCGCATTTATGATTTTAGGGTTGAAATATATATATATATATATATACATATATATATGCTTTTAATTTGCTCACCATTTGGTTGAGATCTTTAGAGATATCTGGCTCCATGGTTTTGCCCCAAAATTTGAGGTGCTATAGAAAATTTTTGGGTACTGTTGAAGAAATCTTCTGGTCAGCATGGGAAGAACACTGTTTTAGGGCTAATCTTTGCCTTTAACTTGGTTTTCTTCTCAATTGATTCATTATTTCAATTTTTCGTTCATGATTTTGCTAATTTTCTCCTTGATGATATAGTTATCAACAATGTTTTAGAAGCTGATCGTGGGGTGCAATGATGGTTGACCCCATGGAATCATAAACACCACCACGTGTCTTTGGGAATGGGACTAATGAGAAGGGGAGGGTCCTCCCCTTATTTTGAGAAAAGTCTAAATTTCTAAACCACCAAATAAAATGATCAGCTCTTTTTTTTTATGGTGAATTGGTGAGGGGTCTTTTTGTAATTGCAGATATTTATCAGTCTTTCACCATCCTTCTGGCCAATTTTGAGAAACGATGCTATTCCTTCTCACTACTCATCCTTGCAACTTTTAAGCTTTGGCTTGGCTGGGTTTTGGTTAAAGTTTGGTGTGGGGGTAATTTAGATTTTAATTTAGAATTGCTTTTGCTAACATTCGCATCCTCCATTCTTCAACTTTGTTTTCGTTAGAAAATGAAATTTCTTTTAAAATTGATGGGGCTTCTCCACTTTTTCTATTTGCATTTTTTTTTCATTTATATAAAAGAAGCAAAGCTGATTTTCATCAAATTTGTTTTTCATTTAGTCACTACATTTATTTTAAATACAAAAAAGTCAATTTTTAATTTAAAATTTAATTGGTTAAGTTTCAACGGTTAGATTTTTTTGCATTTTAAAGTTAAAACCCACTGTCTTCAGCCATTCTTATCATCAATTCAATTTTCTTTCTCTCAAATTTAGGTTTTTCGTTTTTGGATTCCCTTTCGGCTTGGAATATAGATTATTGTCGATAATATCGACATCAAGCAAGTAATGAGTCGTTTCAACTTTCCTTGAGATTGGGCATCAAGATTAGGTTGGGAAATTAGGGTTCTTGATCTGATAAGAGGGAAATTAATTACTTTAAGGTGAAGGAATTTTTCTCGGCCATTGGTCAATCCAAACAAAGTAGAGAATTAGTTGGTGGAGGACAAATTGGAATGTGTGAGGAATTTGGAGACCTTCTGAAGGTTTGATGTCTACCATCTTAATTTTATTTAAATTTTTTTACTTCAAATAATGCCATATTGATTTTTTTTAATTTTTTTCTGATGATAAAATGTGTTCTCGTTATAGACTGTAGATAATGATATTGCTAGTGTAAGCTGTTTTATTATGTCTTAGCTGTTAGTCATATTAATTTGATTTTCTGTTTGGTATTTTTTTTAATGAGCTCCAAATGGTACCTTGGGATGTTCTGTTCATTATATTTACTCTGGATTTCTTCTCTCTCTTATTTATAGAATCACATGATGCAAATCCAACGAAAACCTTACTTTTTTGTAGAGCTATCAAGCTTTCTCCCCTTTTCTAGAGAGAGGAGGGGCGGCTATTTTTACAAATACTCTTGTAGGGATCTTGTTTTTCTTGATGGCTTGATAAGAAATTATGTGACAAAAATCTAGTGATGTGCTTCTACAAGACAGTCCATTCGATGGCTTGTGATATTCTTAAATAATCTAGAAATAGATAGTTGTATTATGTTGAAATACTTCATTGATGTCTTGATGTGACAATAGTAAGAACTCTAGGTGGTTAAAATTATGCTTTCATATGCTTCACCCCTAGAGAGTTGACATGGTGGCTAATTCTTTTATTAGTGGCTATCTTTATCTCATTCTTTTAGTTAAACTGACTTTCCTATATAAAAACCTTTTGACGGTGGGCCAGGTTATGGCATGATTGGAATAAAGTGTCAAACTCTAGAGCTTTTGGGATTTGACTCATGCAGTGAGGATGTATTTAAATTGTTTTCTTCCTGTAACCCACATTTGTTATGTATTCATTCATGAGAATTGTAATTATTGCTGTTACAATGTGCATCATTATTGCCAATAAATGCTACTTCCTTTATGAAATGTGATGAATGTTCTAGGACTTATATTAGAACTTTGCTTTCTCAATTTTTAGAGGATACCACTTGATTTACTGCACGGAAACAAATTTCGTAAAGCAGCAATTGATTGCATTAAGCCTCTTCTAACCTTTATATCCAAGTGAGATTTTTTTTTTTTGTATTAGTTTGACTGGTGTTTTTTAGTTTGTTGGGTGAAATAATGATATATTTTTTTTGTGGCCTCATGGGGTTCCATTTTTATTTCAGACCTTTCTCCCTTGTACGGTCACCCTAGAAAGGTAAGTTTTCTTACTTACATATTCTAAAAATAGAATTAAGTTTCTAAATATTGATTCTCCTAAACTGCTTAGCAACTGATTGGAGCTTGATTTCATTAGGATTAATTACCTGCTTTGTTGACACTTATACAGGCAGACATGTTGGAACAACTTATTTTTTAGTTGGAGCATTCAATTAGGACCGCTGGCAGATACCTTGATAGGTAGTATATGCTTTAAACCCTTGTGTAATATTTTAGTAAGTCTTGAAAGCAAATAAATGTTTAGATTTACTACTTTTTGAGGTAATATAGACTTTCAGCCCTTATGTGATATTCTAGTAAGTCTTAACAGTGTCCAAATGTTTAGATATTGGGTATGGTCTAATTGCATGTTTATCTTTTACTGCTTATTGTTTGGTGAAGTCTTCAGTCATTTATGTGTTGTTATCTATTAAACAAGTACATAATGGTTGTGCCATATGGTTGCATGTGAAGTTTCTATGTTTTTGTTTGTATGCTAATACACAAGCACGCATTTGGTATTATGCTGAGCCATTTCTTGCTTGTGTTTCATATTGAGTGCAGGACAGTGAAAGAGCCCCCTTAAACACTTTTATGGATTTTATTCTTTTTGGCTTAGTTGGGTAACCATTAGGTTTCCTCACCCCATGGGCCATGGCCTTTTCTTCTTTTCTTGCTATAAATATTTAGTGCTTTCTTTGCATTTGAGTAACTTTGAATTTATTGATGCAGCATTATGATAGAAGAGGACAATATGACGTTGCTCTTTCAAAAATTAATGAGGCCATAGAGCACACACCAACTGTAATTGATTTATACTCTGTCAAGGTTTGTTCTCGTCTTCAATCTTCAAATTTTTGCAATGGCTTCATCTGCTGGGTTTTATAATTTTGTCGTTGGATTCTTTTCTTTTATTTTTTTCTTATATTTTGAATTCTTTTTGCTTGGTTTGTCTCGCATCTCACAAGGCACAGCATTACCTGAAAATCTTTCTAGATATTGCCCTGGAGTTATCGTTCACTTGTAAGAGACTTATCACTTTCTATGATACTGACCTTGATTGAATATATTATTTTGCACTAAATTGTGCAAAGTTGATATGCATTCATTTAAAATGCATACTAGTTTTTCTTTGTGGACCTTAAGTCTTGATGGGCATTGGGCAGGCATATGACCTCATTTCTTAGGTTTTTGGTACATGGCTATTGTTTCTTGATGAACCTTTTTACTATCTTTAGGAGAAGTTCTTGGAATTTTCTTGAAGCTGGGTCTATGTGTATATTATTTACTTTTTTTTGGTGACAGAGTCGGATACTGAAACATGCTGGTGATTTGATAGCTGTGGCTTCATTGACAGATGAAGCTAGGTGTATGTGTCACGGGCTCCGACCTTAGACTTAAAATTCGTGCGATCTTAGGCTTGGAATCTCTTTCTTTATGCCTAAGTCAGCTTAAAACACAAGCGTGCGGACACTAGAAGAATGAGAATGGTTGATTACGCAAGTTAAAGAGAAACAGGATAACAAGGCAGAATTTTGGAAATGCTTTTGTATTCACTGAAACAGAAGTGTTTGATGGTGTACAAATGAGGGTAGAGCAGTCTTCTATTTATAGTTAAGGCTCTAGCTACACTTAATGGCAATATCATTAGAATAAAAGCTAAAATCATGGGATTATACAGATTACAATCAATTAGGATGTTAACTCTTGATTTTCAGGGTCAACCAAATCTGTCAGGATGCTCTTGCTGTTCCTGCCTGCTTTCAGAAGCTTCACTTGCGTATCTAGCACCTTGGGCCCTTCTGGATGTGGTGCGGGTAGCTTATATGCCAGGCCTTGCTCTTATGGGCTGGCCTGCAAGCTGGGCGGGCGTTCTGAACTCGTTTGCTAGGCTTTACGCGCAGATACCCGTCAGCACACCTGGTCTGCGGGCCTCAACTTCTGGCTCGCCTACTGGTGTGCCTATTGTGCCTGGCGCGCCAGCCCAGGGCGTGACATTCTCTCTCACCTGATTGTGCAACGCCCTTGTTGCGTCTTCTGCATGGTACTGCCTGATATGGTCCTCGAACTGCCATAAGTCCTCTGTTGGTTCCTAGCTTACCTCACTATCTGGAAGTGTCTTCCAGCGCACCAAGTACTCTTGTCTTGGCTGATAATTCTTTCGTCTCACTTTCGGTCAGCTATGATACTGTGAACTTTCTTCTCATATGAGGCTCTCGCTCCTAATGGCGCATGTTTTGACTCTGCCCGTCCTGGATCTCTTTCATCGTCATGGAACAGCTTGAGCATGCTTACATGGAACATCGGGTGTACCTTCAGCTTGGGTGGCATATCCAACTTGTAGGCAACCTTGTCTACCCTCTTGACTACTCGGAAAGGTCCCTCATACCTTCGGACTAGGTCTTTGTGCAGCCCCCTGTGGCGCACAATGGGATGCAGCTTCACCAACACCAAGTCTCTAACTTGGAACTGCACATCCCGCCTATTTTTGTCTGTCCATTTTTTCGACCTCTTGACCGCCTTGTGTAGATAAACTCTGGCCAAGTCAGTTTGCTCCTGTCATGCCTTGGCAAACTTGTATGTTGCTGGAATCGGCCTGTATAACCTGTAGCAATCGAACTGGGTGTTAGTGGTTGTTGCCCTGTCACAACCTCAAATGGGCTCTGGTTCGTTGTCTCGTTCCTTTGCAAGTTGTTGGAAAACTACGCAACATTTAGCAGCTTTGGCCAGTCCTTTTGTGTGGCATTCACATAGTGCCTGAGGTAGACCTCCAATAGTTCGTTCACACGTCTGCCCATCGGTCTGCGGATGCATGTTGGTGGAAAAGTTCAAGTCTGACCCCAACAGCTTAAACAATTCAATCCAGAACCTGCCCGTGAAACGCCCGTCCCGATCACTAACAATGGTCCTCGGCACTTCCCAGTACTTAACCATGTTCTTCAGGAACAATCGAGCTGCCTCTTCGGTTGGGCACTCCTTGGTTGCTGGAATGAAGATTTCATACTTGAAAAACCTGTCCACCACTACCATGATGCTTCCAAACCCCTTTGTCTTGGGTAGACCGACTATAAAGTCCAGAGAAACACTCTCTCATGGTTGCTCTGGCACTGGCAATGGCTTCAAGAGACCCCTTGGTTTCTTGAGCTCCATCTTGTTCTGTTGGCACACAAGACAAGTTTTCACATAGGCATCCACATCGTCCCTCATGTGCGGCCAATAGTACTGGTCCTCGATCAACGTCAAGGTACGGCTTACTCTTGGGTGTCCAGCCCACTTTGAATTATGGTATTTTTGCAAAACTTTTTTACGGAGCTTCCCATGCTGCGGCACAAACAGTCTACTACTCCTGGTGTACAACAAACCATCCTGCATCCAAAATCATCTAGTCTTACCTTGCTGGGCGTACTCCATCAGAGCTTTGGCTGTAGGATCATGCGCAAGTCCCTCTTTGATGCGCGGCACCAGTGACCCCTTTGGTTAGCTAATGGCAGCAAGGTTAGCCTTCCTGTTCAGGGCGTCTGCCACTAGGTTCGCTCGCCCCTACTTGTACTCCAATTGAAAATCAAATTTCGCAAGAAAATCTTGCCATCTTGCCTACTTGAGAGACAACTTCTTCTACGTATGGAAGAAGTTGGTCGCCACATTGTCCGTTCTTACCACGAACCTTGACCCCAACAGGTAATGACGCGAAGTGCGCAAGTAGTGCACCACTGCAGTCCTCTCTTTCTCTTGGATCGTGTACTTGCGTTCAGTCTCGTTCAGCTTCCTGCTCTCGAACGCGATTGGACGTCTTTCTTGCATCAACACGCCCCCTATGGCAAAGTCTGATGCATTCGTATGCACTTCATATGGCTTGGCATGGTCTGGTAAGGCCAAGATTGGCTCCTCGATCACAGCTCGTTTCAATCTGTCAAAGGGTTCTTGGCACCCTGCGCTCCACTCTCATGCTCTCCCTTTCTTGAGCAAGTCAATTAATGGCGTGGCTATTGCTGAGTGACCTTTGATGAAGCGCCTGTAGTAGTTAACCAGCCCAATGAATGATCTCAACTCAGTGACTTTGGCTGATGGTTGCCACTCTAGGATGGCGTGTATCTTACCTTCATCCATGCGTATCCTGTCACCTCTCACTATGTGGCCAAAGAATGGGATCTTCTGCTGGGCGAATGAGCACTTTTCCCTCTTGACAAACAGCTTGTGCGCCCGTAACACCTCGAACACCTGTCTCAAGTGGGCTACATGCTCTCCCAAAGTCTGGCTGTGGATCACAATGTCATCCAAATAAACTACAACAAATCGATCAAGGAATGACTGAAGTACCTTGTTCATAAAGGTATAGAATGTTGCTGGGGCGTTCGTGAATTCGAAAGGCATCACCAAGAACTCATACGAACCATACCGAGTGACACATGCTGTCTTTGGCTCATCTCCCTTCACGATCCTGACTTGATAATAGCCCGACCTCAAATCCAGCTTGGTGAACCACCTTGCACTCTCAAGTTGGTCGAACAAGTTCGCAATGAGTGGGATGGGGTACTTGTTCTTGATGGTCAGCTTGTTCAAAGCTCGATAGTCTATGCACAGTCGCAACGACCCATCATGCTTGCGCTGGAATAGAATCGGTGCATCATAGGGTGCCTTCGATGGCTGATGAAGCCAGCATCAACTAACTCTTTGAGCTGCTTACTCAACTCCTCCAACTCTGGTGAAGACATCCGATAAGGGGCTCTAGTTGGTGGCTTGGCCTCGGACACCAGCTCGATCTTGTGGTCCACCTCCCTCTTAAGTGGTAGCTTGCTAGGCAGCTTTGCGGGCATCACATCACTAAAGGTCTTTAGCACCTTTAGCACCTCCATGGGTGACTCGATCTTCTTGTCCCTTGGCTCATCATATTTCAGGGATGCCAAGAAGGTGTCTTCTTTCCTACTTACCGCCTTGGCAAATTGGATGGCTGACACCACTCACGACCCAACTCTAGACCCTCTCCTCAATGGCACTAGGCATTGGCACCGTGCATCCAAGATGCAAACACAATCGACAAAAGGCACAAGGAGGGCGTTAATCCGAACAAGGAAATTCAACCCAATCACAAACTCATAGTCGTCAAGGGGTATTACCCTTATGGTCTTCTTGCCTTTCTAGTCTCCAAGCTGTAACTTCACTCCCTGTGCTACTCCAATGGCTGGAACTTTTTGGAGTTCACCGTTTTAATGGTACCAGTCCCTTTCTGCACCTTTAGTCTGAGCTTTCGGGCTCCATCACCTGAAATAAAAAGATGTCAGGCACCTGTGTCCACCAGTGCGCTCACCTTCTGACCCACAACCTTCAGATCCGTAAACATCAAGCCCTTTGGCTTACGGTTTTCCTTACTCTAGACAGCATTGAGCATCAACGACCCAAGCTTTGTTGCCCCTGACTCTGGTTCCTCGTCAGACTCCTTATCTACAACAGTCAGCTTACCCTTTTGTGGTAATTACGTGCTATGTGGCTCCCCTCATATAGGTAGCATGCTAGTGGCTCTCGGTCCCTTTTTGCTTTTCACTTGCCTGCTGGTGGCTTCCTCTCGCCATCCTTGGTTGAACGGTCTCGGTCTCCATCCTTGGACTCTCAGTCACGATCCATCCCTTTGGATTGCTTCTTTCGGTCCCTATCGTCCTTGCCCTTACCCTTAGGCTTGGTAGACTCGAACTTGTTCAGAGGGTTGAACTCTATCAAGGTCTCGGCAGTAGTCATGGCTTTAGCTAAGTCATGAACTCCCCTTCGTTGTAGCTCATGCTTCATCCACGGCTTCAACCCATCCATGAAAGCAAATAAGGCATCATTTTCGCCTAGATCTGAGATCTGTAGCATCAGTTCAGAGAATTTATGGACATACTCTCTTATTGTCCCCTTGCTGGTTAAGCGGACGTAACTTTGCTCGCGTCTCATCATTGGCATACTTCGGGTAAAATTACTTTCTGAACTTTTTTTAGAACTCTGTCCAGGTTCCAATCTTGGTGTTCCCACGCCTGACATCATCACACCTGCGCCTCCACCATAATAAGGTTACTTCAGTGAGATACATAGCAGCGGTGCTTACCTTTATTGCCTCGTCTTGCATGCTCATGGCCTGAAAGTGCTGTTCCATACCCCATAAATAGCTGTCTACTTTTTTGACCGCCTTAGTCCCCTTGAACTCCTTAGGCTTGGGGCATCCAATTTGGATTTGGACACTCCGGCAAACATGCCATTCTCAATGGCAGTCTTGCAAGCAACAAGCTCACTGGTAAGCTCTTCCATCCGCTGGTGCATGCCTCCATGCCATCGCGCAAGGTCAGCACTTCAACCTCCAAGGCCCCATTCTTTCCAAGCCTTTGTTGAGAGCAGCTTGCAGTTCACTTTGGTTCTCCTCCCCCATGGAGTCTAGCGAAGTAATGTGAGTCTCTACCTCTTCAAGCTTCTCTCCCATGTCACCCATGGTCACCTACACCTTGGCCAGCCTACCATCTATGGTAGATCATGTCTCTTAAACCTGCTTTCCTCTTTTTTCCACGCCCATGCTCCTGGGCCTCTATTGTTGACTAGCAACGTCACTTTGGGATGCCATCTCTTCAATCACGATCTAACCTGCACAACACAAACACGCAGAATCGAACTTGCTCTGATACCAACTATCACGGGCTCCGAACTTAGACTCAGAATTTGTGCGGCCTTAGGCTTGGAATCTCTTCTTTTATGCTTAAGTCAATCTAAAAACACAAGCGTGCGTGCACCAGAACAATGGGAAGGGTTGATTATGCAAGTTAAAAAGAAACATGATAATAAGGCAGAATTTTGAAAATGCTCTGGTATTCACTGAAACAGAAGTGTTTAATGGTGTACAAATGAGGGTGGAGCAGTCCTCTATTTATAGTTGAGGCTCCAGTTACACTTAATGACAATATCCTTAGAATAAAGGTTAAAATCATGGGATTATACAGATTATAATCAATCAAGATGCTAACTCTTGATTTTCAGGGTCAACCAAATCTGTCAGGATGCTCCTACTGATCTTGCTTGCTTTCAGAAGCTTCACTTGAGTATCTAGCACCTTGGGCCCTTCTAGATGTGGTGTAGGCAGCTTGTATGCCAGGCCTTGGTCTTATGGGCTGGCCTGCAAGTTGGGCGGGCGTTCTGAACTCGTTTGCTAGGCTTTGCACGTAGATACCTGTCAGCACGCCTGGTCTACGGGCCTTAACCTCTGGCTCGCCTACTGGTGCGTCTGATGTGTCTGGCGCGTCCGTCCAGGGCGTGACACTTTCTCCCACCTGATTGCGTAACGCCCTCGTTGCGTCTTTTGCATGGTACTGCCTGATCTGGTCCCCGAACTGTCATAAGTCCTCTGCTGGTTCCCAGCTCCCCCCATTATCTGGAAGTCCCTTTCAGCGCACCAAGTTCTCTTGTCTTGGTTGATAATTCTTTTGTTTCACTTTTTGGTCAGCTATGATGCTGTGGATCTCCTTCTCATATGAAGCCTTTGCTCTCAATGGTGCGCCTTTTGACTCTGCCTGTCCTGGATCTCTCTCATCCTCATGGAACGGCTTGAGCATGCTTACATGGAACATAGGGTGTACCCTCGGCTTGGGTGGCATATCCAGCTTGTAGGCAACCTTGTTTACCTTATTGACTACTCGAAAATGTCTCACATACCTCCGGACTAGGCCTTTGTGCAGCCCCATGTGGCGCACAATGGGATGCAGCTTCACCAACACCAAGTCTCTAACTTGGAATTACACGTCTCGCCTATTCTGGTCTGCCCACTTCTTCGACCTCTTGGTCGTCTTGTGTAAACAAACTCTGGCCAAGTCAGTTTGCTCCTGCCATGCCTTGGCATACTTGTATGCTGTTGGATTCGGCCTGTATAACCTGCAGCAATCGAACCGGGTGTTAGTGGTTGTTGCCCTGTCACAACCTCAAATGAGCTCTGGTTCGTTGCCTCACTCCTTTGCAAGTTGTAGGAAAACTACGCAACATCTAGCAGCTTTGGCTAGTCCCTTTGTGTGGCATTCACATAGTGCCTGAGGTAGACCTTCAATAGTCCGTTCACACGTTTTGTCTACCTATCGGTCTGCGGATGCATGCTGGTGGAAGAGTTCAAGTTTGACCTTAACAGCTTGAACAACTCAGTCTAGAACCTGCCTATGAAACGTCCGTCTCGATCACTAACAACGGTCTTCGGCACTTCCCAGTACTTAACCATGTTCTTCAGGAACAATCGAGCTGCCTCTTCGGCTGGGCACTTCTTAGTTGCTGGAATGAAGATTTCATACTTGGAAAATCTGTCCACCATTATCATGATGCTTTCAAACCCCTCTGTCTTGGGTAGACCGACTATAAAGTCCAGAGAAACACTTTCCCATGGTCGCTCTGGCACTGGCAATGGCTTCAAGAGATCCTTTGGTTTCTTGAGCTCCACCTTGTCCTGTTGGCACACAAGATAAGTCTTCACATAGGCCTCCACATCTTCCCTCATGTGCGGCCAGTAGTACCGATCCTCGATCAACGCCAAGGTGCGGCTTACTCCTGGGTGTCCAACCCACCTTGATTCATGGCATTTTTGTAAAATTTCTTTGCGAAGCTTCTCGTGCTGCGTCACAAACAATCTACTGCTCCTGGTGTACAACAAACCATCCTGCATCCAAAATCGCCTAGTCTTACCTTGCTGGGCGTACTTCATCAGAGCTTTGGCTGTAGGATCATGCGCAAGTCCCTCCTTGATGCGTAGCACCAATGACCCCTTTGGCTGGTTAATGGCAGCAAGGTTAGCCTTCCTGTTCAGGGCATCTGCCATTAGGTTCGCCCGCCCTGGCTTGTACTTCATCTGGAAATCAAATTTTGCAAGAAAATTTTGCCATCTTGCCTGTTTGGGGGACAGTTTCTTTTACGTTTGAAAGTAGCTGGTCGTCACATGTCCGTTCTCACCACGAACCTTGACCCCAACAGGTAATGGCACCAAGTGTGCAAGCAGTGCACCACTGCAGTCATCTTTTTCTCTTGGATCGTGTACTTGCGCTCAGTCTCGTTTAGCTTTCTGTTCTCGAACGCGATTGGACGTCCCTCCTGCATCAACACACCCCCTATGGCAAAGTTTGATGCATCCGTATGCACCTTATACGGCTTGGCATGGTCTCGCAAGGCGAAGATTGGCTCCTCGATCACAGCCCGTTTCAATCTGTCAAAGGCTTCCTAGCACCCTACGTTCCACTCCCGTGCTTTCCCTTTCTTGAGCAAGTCAGTTAATGGCATGGCTATTGCTGAGTGACCTTTGATGAAGCGCCTGTAGTAGTTAACCAGCCCAAGGAACGATTTCAACTCAGTGACCTTGGCTGACAGTTTTCACTCCAAGATGGCGTGTATCTTGTTTTCATCCATGCGTATCCTATCACTTCCCACTATGTGGTCAAGGAACGTGATCTCTTGCTGGGCGAATGAGCACTTCTTGCTCTTGACAAACAGCTTGTGCGCTGGTAACACTTCGAACACCTGTCTCAAGTGGTCTACATGCTCCTCAAAGTCTGGCTGTAGATCACAATGTCATCCAAATAAACCATAACAAATCGATCAAGGAATGACTAAAGTACCTTGTTCATAAGGGTACAAAATGTTGTTGGGGCGTTCGTGAATTCGAAAGGCATCACCAAGAACTCATACAAACCATACCGAGTGACACATGCTGTCTTTGATTCATCTCCTTCCGCGATCCTGACTTGATAATAGCCCGACCTCAAATCCAGCTTGGTGAACCACCTTGCACTCTCAAGTTGGTCGAACGAGTCTGCAATGAGTGGGATGGGGTACTTGTTCTTGATGGCAGCTTGTTCAAAGCTCGGTAGTCTATGCACAGTCGCAACGACCCATCATGCTTGCGCTGGAATAGAACCGGTGCACCATAGGGTGCCTTCGATGGCCTGATGAAGCCAGCATCAACGAACTTTTTGAGCTGCTTACTCAACTCTTGCAACTCTGGTGAAAACATCCGATAAGGGGCTCTAGCTGGTGGCTTGGCCTCGGATACCAGCTCGATCTTGTGGTCCACCTCCCTCTTAAGTGGTAGCTTGCTAGGCAGCTTTACGGGCATCACATCACTAAAGGTCTTCAGCACCTTTAGCACCTCCAAGGGTGACTCGATCTTCTTGTCCCTTGGCTCATCATATTTCAGGGATGCCAAGAAGGTCTTCTTCCTTGCTTACCGCCTTGGCAAATTGGATGGCTGACACCACCCGTGACCCAACTCCAGACCCTTTCCTCAATGGCACTAGGCATTGGCACCGTGCATCCAAGATGCAAACACAATCGGTAAAAGACACAAGGAGGGCGTTAATCTGAACAAAGAAATCCAACCTAATCACAAACTCATAGTCGTCAATGGGTATTACCTCTATGGCCTCCTTGCCTTTCCAGTCTTCAAGCTGTAACTCCATTTCCCGTGCTACTCCAATGGCTGGAACTTCCTTGGAGTTCACCGTTTTAATGGTATCAATCCCTTTCTGCACCTTTAGTCCGAGCTTCCGGGCTTTATCACCTGAAATAAAAAGATGTGAGGCACCTGTGTCCACCAGTGCGCTCACCTTCTGACCTGTAAACATCAGATCCTCAAACATCAAGCCTTTTGGCTTGCGGTTCCTCTTACTCTAGACAACATTGAGCACCAACGACCCAAGCTTTGCTGCCCCTGACTCTGGCTCTTCATCAGACTCCTTGTCTATAGCAGCCAGCTTGCCTTTTTGTGAGCAATTGCGTGCTATATGGCTCCCCCCACATAGGTAGCATGCTAGTGGCTCTCGGTCCCCTTTTGCTTTCCACTTGCCTGCTGGTGGCTTTCTCTCGTCATCCTTGGTTGAACGATCTCGGTCTCCATCCTTGGACTCCTGGTCACGGTCCTTCCCTTTGGACTGCTTCTTTCGGTCCCTATCGTCTTTGCCCTTACCATTGGGCTTGGTAGACTCAAACTTGTTCAGAGGCTTGAACTCTATCAAGGCTTCGGCAGTAGTCAATGCTTTAGCCAAGTCATGAACTCCCCTCCGTTGTAGCTCATGCTTCACCACGGTTTCAGCCCATCCATGAAAGCAAATAAGGCATCCTTCTCGCCTAGATCCGAGATCTGTAGCATCAGTTCAGAGAATTTCTGGACATACTCTCTTATGTCTTTTTGTTGGCTAAGTCGACGTAACTTTGCCCGCGCCTCATCATCGACATACTTCGGGTAAAATTACTTTCTGAACTGTTTTTGAAACTCTGCCTAGGTTTCAATCTTGGCACTCCCACGCCTGACATCATCACACCTGTGCCTCCACCATAATAAGGCTACATCAGTGAGATACATAGCAGCGATGCTTACCTTTATTGCCTCGTCTTACATGCCCAGGCCTGGAAGTGCTGCTCCATATCCCATAGGTAGTTGTTTACTTTTTTGGCCGCCCTAGTCCCCTTGAACTCCTTATGCTTGGGGACATCCACTCTGGATTTGGACACTTCGGCAAACATGCCATTCCCAATGGCAGTCTTGCAAGCAACAAGCTTACTGGTAAGCTTTTCCATCCGCTGGCGCATGGCCTCCATGCCATCGCGCAATGTCAGCACTTCAGCCTCCAAGGTCCCATTCTTTTGGGTGAACTCGTCCAAGCCTTTGTTGAGAGCAGCTTGCAGCTCACTTTGGATCTCCTCCCCCATGGAGTCTAGCGATGCAATGTGAGTCTCTACCTCCTTAAGCTTCTTTCCCATGTCACCCATGGTCACCTCCACCTTGGCCAGCCTACCGTCCATGGTAGCCCATATCTCTTGAACCTACTTTCCTCCCTCTTTCACGCCCATGCTCCTGGGCCTCTGGTTGCTGGCTAGTAACGTCGCTTTGGGATGCCATCTCAATCACGATCTAACCTGCACAACACAAACATGCAGAATCAAACTTGCTCTGATATCAACTGTCACGGGGTTCGACTTTAGACTTAGAATTCGTGCGGCCTTAGG
The DNA here is from genome assembly GCF_047325235.1 of Durio zibethinus. Taxonomy (NCBI): domain Eukaryota; kingdom Viridiplantae; phylum Streptophyta; class Magnoliopsida; order Malvales; family Malvaceae; genus Durio; species Durio zibethinus. The sequence continues at coordinate 18,106,642 of NC_143177.1, forward strand.
CTTGGAATCTCTTTTTTTATGCCTAAGTCAGCCTAAAACACAAGCGTGCGGGCACTAGAACAGTGGGAAGGGTTGATTACGCAAGTTAAAGGAAAATAGGATAATAAGGCAAAATTTTGGAAATGCTCTTGTATTCATTGAAACAGAAGTGTTTAATGGTGTACAAATGAGGGTGGAGTAGCCCTTTATTTATAGTTGAGGCTCCAGCTATACTTAATGGCAATATCCTTAGAATAAAGGTTAAAATCATGAGATTATACAGATTACAATCAATGAGGATGCTAATTCCTGATTTTCAGGGTCAACCAAATTTGTCATGATGCTCCTGCTGATCCTGCATGCTTCCAGAAGCTTCACTTGCACATCTAGCACCTTGGGCCCTTCTGGATGTGGTGTGGGCAGCTTGTATGCCAGGCTTTGGTCTTACGGGCTGGCCTACAAGCTGGGCGGGCGTTTTGAACTCGTTTGCTAGGCTTTGCGCGCAGATACCCGCCAGCACGTCTGGTCTGCGGGCTCTAACCTCTGGCTTGCCTACTGGTGCGCCTGATGTGCCTGACGCGCCCGTCCACGGCGTGACATTCTCCCTCACCTGATTGCGCAACGCCCTCGTTGCGTCTTCTGTATGGTACTATCTGATCTGGTCCATGAACTGTCATAAGTCTTTTGCTGGTTCTCAGCTCGCCTCACTATCTGAAAGTCCCTTCCAGCGCACAAAGTACTCTTGTCTTGGTTGATAATTCTTTCGTCTCACTTCTCGGTCAGCTGTGATGCTGTGGACCTCTTTCTCATATGAGGCCTTTGCTTCCAATGGCGCACGCTTTGACTCTGTCCGTCCTGGATCTCTCTCATCCTCATGGAACGGCTTGAGCATGCTTACATGAAATATCGGGTGTACCCTCGGCTTGGGTGGCATATCCAGCTTGTAGGCAACCTTGTCTACCCTCTTGACTACTCGAAAAGGTCCCTCATACCTCCGGACTAGGTCTTTGTGTAGCCCCTTGTGGCGCACAATGAGATGCAGCTTCACCAACACCAAGTCTCTAACCTGGAACTGCACGTCTCGTCTATTCTGGTTTGCCCTCTTCTTCGACCTCTTGGCTGCCTTGTGTAGACAAACTCTGGTCAAGTCAATTTGCTCCTGCCATGCCTTGACAAACTTGTATGCTGCTGGATTCGACCTGTATAACCTGCAGCAATCGAACTGGGTGTTAGTGGTTGTTGCCCTGTCACAACCTCAAATGGGCTCTGGTTCGTTGCCTCACTCCTTTGCAAGTTGTAGGAAAACTGTGCAACATCTAGTAACTTTGGCCAGTCCCTTTGTGTGGCATTAACATAGTGCCTGAGGTAGACCTCCAATAGTCCGTTCACACGTTCTGTCTGCCCATCGGTCTGCGGATGCATTTTGGTGGAAAAATTCAAGTTCTGACCCCAACAGCTTGAACAACTCAGTCCAGAACCTGTCCGTGAAACGCCCATCCCGATCACTAACAATGGTCCTCGGCACTCCCTAGTATTTAACTGTTCTTCAGGAACAATCGAGCTGCCTCCTCTGCTGGGCACTCCTTGGTTGCTGGAATGAAGATTTCATACTTGAAAAACCTGTCCACCACTACCATGATGCTTTCAAACCCTTCTGTCTTGGGTAGATCGACTATAAAGTCCAGAGAAACACTCTCCCATGGTCGTTCTGGCACTGGCAATGGCTCCAAGAGACCCCCTGATTTCTTGAGTTTCACTTTGTCCTGTTGGTACACAAGACAAGTCTTCACATAGGCCTCCACATCGTTCCTCATGTGCGGTCAGTAGTACCGGTCCTCGATCAGCGCCAAGGTGCGGCTTACTCCTGGGTGTCCAACCCACCTTGAATCATGGCATTTTTGTAAAACTTCCTTGCGGAGCTTCCCGTGTTGCGGCACAGTCTATTGTTCCTGGTGTACAACAAACCATCCTGCATCCAAAATCGCCTAGTCTTACCTTGCTGGGCGTACTCCATCAGAGCTTTGGCTGTAGGATCATGCGCAAGTCCCTCATTGATGCGGGCCACCAGTGACCCCTCTGGTTGGCTAATGGCAGCAAGGTTAGCCTTCCTGCTCAGGGCGTCTGCTACTAGGTTCGCCCACCCCGGCTTGTACTCCATTTGGAAATCAAATTTCGTAAGAAAATCTTGCCATCTTGCCTGCTTGGGGGACAGCTTCTTCTATGTCTAGAAGTAGCTGGTCGCCACATTGTCCGTTCTCACTACGAACCTTGACCCCAACAAGTAATGGCGTCAAGTGCGCAAGCAATGCACCACTGCAGTCATCTCTTTCTCTTGGATCGTGTACTTACGCTCAGTCTTGTTCAGCTTCCTGCTCTCGAACGCGATTGGACGTCTCTCCTGCATCAACACGCCTTCTATGGCAAAGTCTGATGCATCCGTATGCACCTTATACGACTTGGCATGGTCTGGCAAGGTCAAGACTAGCTCTTCGATCATAGCCCGCTTCAATCTGTCAAAGGCTTCCTGGCACCCTGTGCTCCACTCCCATGCTCTCCCTTTCTTGAGCAAGTCAGTTAATGGCGTGGCTATTGCTGAGTGACCTTTGATGAAGCGCCTGTAGTAGTTAACCAGCCCAAGGAATGATCTCAACTCAGTGACCTTGGCTGGCGGTTGCTACTCCAGGATGGCGTGTATCTTGCCTTCATCCATGCGTATCCTGTCACCTCCCATTATGTGGCCAAGGAATGGGATCTCTTGCTGGGCGAATGAGCACTTCTCCCTCTTGACAAATAGCTTGTGCGACTGTAACACCTCGAACACCTATCTCAAGTGATCTACATGCTCTTCCAAAGTCTGGTTGTAGATCACAATATCATCCAAATAGACCACAACAAATCGATCAAGGAACGATTGAAGTACCTTGTTCATAAAGGTACAAAATGTTTCTGGGGCGTTCGTGAGTCCGAAAGGCATCACCAAGAACTCATACGAACCATATCGAGCGACACATGCTGTCTTTGGCTCATCTCCCTCTGCTATCCTGACTTGATAATAGCCCGACCATAAATCCAGCTTGGTGAACCACCTTGCACTCCCAAGTTGGTCGAACAAGTCCGCAATGAGTGGGATGGGGTACTTGTTCTTGATGGTCAGCTTGTTCAAAGCTCGGTAGTCTATGCACAGTCGCAACGACCCATCATGCTTGCGCTGGAATAGAACCGGTGCACCATAGGGTGCTTTTGATGGCCTGATGAAGCCAGCATCAACTAACTCTTTGAGCTGCTTCCTCAACTCTTCCAACTCTGGTGGAGACATCCGATAAAGGGCTCTAACTGGTGGCTTGGCCTCGGACACCAGCTCAATCTTGTGGTTCACCTTCCTCTTTGGTGGTAGCTTGCTAGGCAGCTTTGCGGGCATCACATCATTAAAGGTCTTCAGCACCTTTAGCACCTCCAAGGGTGACTCGGTCTCCTTGTCCCTTGGTTCATCATATTTCAGGGCTACCAAGAAGGTGTCTTCTTCCTTGCTTATCGCCTTGGCAAATTGGATGGCTGACACCACCCGCGACCCAACTCTAGACCCTCTCTTCAATGGCACTAGGCATTGGCACTGTGCATCCAAGATGCAAACACAATCAGTAAAAGGCACAAGGTGGGCGTTAATTCGAACAAGAAAATCCAACCCAATCACAAACTCATAGTCGTCAAGGGGTATTACCTCTATGGTCTCCTTGCCTTTCCAGTCTCCAAGCTGCAACTCCACTCCCCGTGCTACTCCAATGGCTGGAACTTCCTTGGAGTTCACCGTTTTAATGGTACCAATACCTTTCTGCACATTTAGTTCGAGCTTCCGGGATCCATCACCTGAAATAAAAAGATGTGAGGCACTTGTGTCCACTAGTGCGCTCACCTTCTGACCGACAACCATCAGATCTGCAAACATCAAGCCCTTTGGCTTGCAGCTTCCCTTACTCTAGACAGCATTGAGCACCAACGACCCAAGCTTTGCTGCCCCTGACTCTGACTCCTCGTCAGACTCTTTGTCTACAGCAGTCAGCTTGCCCTTTTGTGGGCAATTACGTGTTATGTGGCTCCCCCCACATAGGTAGCATGCTAGTGGCTCTCGGTCCCCTTTTGCTTTCCATTTGCCTGCAGGTGGCTTCCTCTCGCCATTCTTGGTTGAACGGTCTCGGTCTCCATCTTTAGACTCTCGGTCACGGTCCTTCCCCTTGGACTGTTTCTTTCGGTCCCTATCGTCCCTACCTTTACCCTTGGGCTTGGTAGACTCGAACTTGTTCAGAGGCTTGAACTCTATCAAGGCCTCGGCAGTAGTCATGGCTTTAGCCAAGTCATGAACTCCCTTCCGTTGTAGCTCATGCTTCACCCACGACTTCAGCACATCCATGAAAGCAAATAAGGCATCCTTCTCGCCTAGATTCGAGATCTATAGCATCAATTCAGAGAATTTTTGGACATTCCCTTATGCCCCCTTGTTGGCTAAGCCGGCGTAACTTTGCCTGCGCCTCATCATCGGCATACTCCGGGTAAAATTGCTCTCTGAACTCCTTTGGAAACTCTGCCTAGGTTTCAATCTTGGCGCTCTCACGCCTGACATCATCACACCTGCGCCTTCACCACAATAAGGCTACATCAGTGAGATACATAGCAGCGGTGCTTACCTTTATTGCCTCGTCTTGCATGCCCATGGCCTGGAAGTGCTGCTCCATACCCTATAGGTAGTTGTCTACTTTCTTGGCCGTCTTAGTCCCCTTGAACTCCTTAGGCTTGGGGACATCCAATTTGGATTTGGACACTCTGGCAAACATGCCATTCTCAATGGCAGTCTTGCAAGCAATAAGCTCACTGGTAAGCTCCTCCATTCGCTGGTGTATGGCCTCCATGTCATCGTACAAGGTCAGCACTTCAGCCTCTAAGGCCTCATTCTTTTGGGTGAACTTGTCTAAGCTTTTGTTGAGAGCAGCTTGCAGCTCACTTTGGATTTCCTCCCCCATGGAGTCTAGCGATGCAATGTGAGTCTTTACCTCCTCAAGCTTCTCCCCCATGTCACCCATGGTCACCTCCACCTTGGCCAGCCTACCGTCCATGGTAGACCATATGTCTCTTGAACCTGCTTTCCTCCCTCTTCCACGCCCATGCTCCTGGGCATCTGGTTGTTGGCTAGCAACGTCGTTTTGGGATGCCATCTCCTCAATGACGATCTAACCTGCACAACACAAACATGCATAATCGAACTTGCTCTGATACCAATTGTCACGGACTTCAACCTTAGACTCAGAATCTGTGCGATCTTAGGCTTGGAATCTCTTCCTTTATGCCTAAGTCAGCCTAAAACACAAGCGTGCGGGCACTAGAACAATGGGAAGGGTTGATTACGCAAGTTAAAGAGAAACAGGATAACAAGACAAAATTCTGAAAATGCTCTTGTATTCACTGAAACAGAAGTGTTTGATGGTGTACAAATGAGTGGAGCAACCCTCTATTTATAGTTGAGGCTCCAGCTACACTTAATGGCAATATCCCTAGAATAAAGGCTAAAATCATGGGATTATACATATTACAATAAATGAGGATGCTAACTCCTGATTTTCAAGGTCAGCCAAATCTGTTAGGATGCTCTTGCTGATCCTGCCTGCTTCCAGAAGCTTCATTTGCGTATTTAGCACCTTGGGCCCTTTTGGATGTGGTGTGGGCAGCTTGTATGCTAGGCCTTGGTCTTACAGGCTGGCCTACAAGTTGGGCGGGTGTTCTGAACTCGTTTGCTAGGCTTTACGCACAGATACCTGCCAGCACGCCTGGTCTGCGGGCCTCAATCTCTGGCTCGCCTACTGGTGCACCTGATGTGCCTGGCGCGCCCACTCAGGGCGTGACATATGGATATTGCAGATCACTATATAAACAGTGAATCTGTGAAGCGAATGTTGCAAGTTGATCAAGCTTTCTCCCCTTTTCTAGAGAGAGGAGGGGCGGTTATTTTTACAAATATTCTTGTAGGAATCTTGTTTTTCTTGATGGCTTGATAAGAAATTATGTGACAAAAATCTAGTGATGTGGTTCTACAATAGACACAGTCCATTCGATGGCTTGTGATATTCTTAAATAATCTGGAAATAGATAGTTGTGGTATTATGCTGAAATACTTCATTGATGTCTTGATGTGACAATGGTAAGAACTCTAGGTGGTTAAAATTATGCTTTCATATGCTTCACCCCTAGAGAGTTGACATGGTGGCTAATTCTTTTATTAGTGGCTATCTTTTATCTCATTCTTTTAGTTAAACTGACTTTCCTATATTAAAAACCTTTTGACGATGGTCTAGAAAGTGTCAAACTCTAGAGCCTTTGAAATTTGACTCATGCAGTGAGGATGTATTTAAATTGTTTTCTTCCTGTAACCCACATTTGTTATGTATTTGTTCATGAGAATTGTAATTATTGCTGTTACAATGTGCATCATTATTGCCAATAAATGCTGCTTCCTTTATGATGTGTGATGAATGTTCTAGGACTTAAATCAAAACTTTGTTTTCTCAATTTTTAGAGGATACCACTTGATTTACTGCAAGGAAACAAATTTTGTAAAGCGGCAATTGATTGCATTAAGCCTCTTCTAACCTTTGTGTCCATGTGAGATTTTTTTTTTTTTGTATTAGTTTGACTGGTGTTTTTTAGTTTGATTGGCTATTGTTTCTTGATCTTTTGGATAAGTTCTTGGAATTTTCTTGAAGCTGGGTCTATGTGTATATTATTTACTTCTCTTTGGTGATAGAGTCGGATACTGAAACATGGTGATTTGGTAGCTGTGGCTTCATTGACAGATGAAGCTAGGTGCATGGATCTTGCAGATCACTATATAAACAGTTAATCTGTGAAGCGAATGTTGTAGTCTGATCAGGTTCTAAGGCTTCCCCACTTCATCTTTTGTCATAGTTAATATTTGTCACTAAATTTCTTTCGGTATTATTGTACTGTTCACAAACTTTTTCTACTTTTGAAGGTGGCTTTGGCAGGAAAAACTGCTGTTTTGTTCACGAAAGATGGGGGCCCAACAACCTTCATGACATGCAGTGCATGTGGTCTGTTTTTGTTTATTACCTTCCACATGTCTCTAATTATAATTTGGGTACACCTACTGAGTGTTATCCATCTTTTGATGGTATGAACTTGCTTCTGATGAAAGTTACTTTTGACATGGTGATTTTGGACGGACTTTGGAGAAATTTATAGTTGTGGATAAGCACTATGCTGATATTACTGAAGATCAATTTGATTTTCATTCTTATTGTTTGCGGAAAATGACACCAGGTGCATATGTTGGAAAGCTAAAATTTAAAGATTGGTTACATTCACATGCTTATTTTCACAAAGTAGCAGTTGGAGCCATTATGGAGCAGAAAATATCAAAATTTCATTTCTAAATAATTATAGGCGTTAAAATCATTTGCACAATTTCAAATTGTAATACAAAAATCATTTGCACGGTTTAATTTTTCATGCTTATTTGCATTTGATGCATTTTTAAGAGAATTCATGGGTGCTCTAGGGAAATTGTGGGATGCTGTTGATACTTTGATGTCATTTGGAAAATCATTATTGGCGTTTGATGCGATTAGTTGTGTGCTAACTTGTTTCTATGCGTCACAAACTCAAAGCTTGACGTTTTTTATTTGCTTTAGATGCATTTTTAGGAGAATTCATGGGTGCTCCAGGGAATTTGTGGGATGTTGATATTTGGATGTCATTTGTGAAATCGTTATTGGCGCTTAATGCGATTAACTGTGATAACTTGTTTTTATACATTATGCACAAAAGCAAAGGTCGGTCCTTTGAAAGCTTTTATGTTTTGCTTTGGAAACCATTTCTGTTGGAGTCGAGCTTTAAAAGTATGAAATGTTGTTTTAGCAAGTTCTTAAATGGAAATGTATAGTTTTAGACTGATTCAAACACAGAAACATGATAACCTGCATTGGTTTTAATTTTTCATGGTTTTAAGTGCAAGTCATGAAGGATTTGGAGCTGAAAATATCAAAATTTCATTTCTAAACAATTATAGGTATAAAAGCGATCCGCACAATTTCAAATTGTGATATAAAAATCATTTGCATGGTTTTGATTTTTCATGCTTATTTGTTTTAGTTGCATTTTTAAGAGAATTCATGGGTGCTCCAGCGAATTTGTGCGATGCTGTTGATATTTGGATGTCATTTATGAAATCGTTATTGGTGCTTGATGTGATTAACTGTATGTTAACTTGTTTTTATAAATTACGCACAAACTCAAAGCTAGACGCTTTTGAAGCTTTTATGTTTTGCTTTGGAAATCATTTTTGCTGGAGTTGAGCTTTAAAAGTATGAAATGCTGTTTTAGCATGTTGTTAAATGGAAATGAATAGTTTTAAACTCCCTCAATCACATAAACATGATAACCTGCATTGGTTTTAATTTCTCACGGTGTTAAGTGTAAGTCATGAAGGAATTTGGAGCTAAAAATATGAGAATTTTATTTCTAAACAATTATGGGCATAAGAACCATCTGCACAATTTTCAAAAAAATGATATAAAAACCATTTGCACAATTTTAATTTTTCATGCTTATTTGCTTTAGATGTATTTTTAGGAGAATTCATGGGTGCTCCATGGAATTTGTGGGATGCTGTTGATATTTGGATGTCATTTGTGAAATAGTTATTGGAGCTTGATGCGATTAACTGTGTGCTAACTTGCTTTTATACATTACGCACAAACTGAAAGCCCGACGCTTTTGAAGCTTTTACGTGTTGGTTTGGAAACCATTTATGCTGTAGTCGAGCCTTAAAAGTATAAAATGTTGCTTTAGCAAGTTTTTAAATGGAAATGAATAGTTTTAAACTCGGTCATCATAGAAACATGAAAACCTGCGTTGCTTTTAATTTTTCACGGTGTTAGGTGCAAGTCATGAAGTATTTTAGAGTTAAAAAAATCAAAATTTTATTTCTAAACAATTATGAGCTTAAAAACCATCTGCGCGATCTCAAATTGTGATATAAAAACCATTTGCATGGTTTTAGTTTTTCATACTTATTTGCATCAGCTGAAATTTTTGGAGAATTCATGCGTGCTTCAGGGAATTTGTAGGATGCTGTTGATATTTGGATGTCATTTATGAAATTGTTTTTTGCGCTTGATGCGATTAACTGTGTGCTAACTTGGCTTTATACATTACGCACAAACTCAAAACTCGACGGTTTTGAAACTTTTATGTTTTGCTTTGGAAACCATTTATGCTGTAGTCGAGCTTTAAAAGTATGAAATGTTGTTTTAGAAAGTTTTTAAATAAAAATGAATAGTTTTAAACTCCCTCAATCACAGAAACATGATAACCTACATTGGTTTTAATTTCTCACGGTGTTAAGTGTAAGTCATAAAGGAATTTGGAGCTGAAAATTTGAAAATTTCATTTCAGAACAATTATTGGCATAAGAACCATCCGCTAAATTTCAAAATTTGATATAAAAACCATTTGCACGGTTTTAATTTTTAATGCTTATTTGCTTTAGATGTATTTTTAGGAGAATTAATGGGTGCTCCAGGTAATTTGTGGGATGCTGTTAATATTTGGATGTCATTTGTGAAACCATTATTGGAGCTTGATGCGATTAACTGTGTGCTAACTTGTTTTTATACATTATGCACAAACTCAAAGCTCGACGCTTTGAGGCTTTTACGTGTTGGTTTGGAAACCATTTATCCTGTAGCCGAACTTTAAAAGTATGAAATGTTGTTTTAGAAAGTTTTTCTATGGAAATGAATAGTTTTAAACTTGATCATCACAAAAACATTAAAAATTGCGTTGGTTTTAATTTTTCACGGTGTTGCTGCAAGTCATGAAGTATTTTGGAGTTAAAAAAATGAAAATTTCATTTCTAAACAATTATGGGCATAAAAACCATATGCACAATCTCAAATTGTGATATAAAAACCATTTGCACGGTTTTAATTTTTCATTCTTATTTGCTTCAGCTGAATTTTTAGGAGAATTCATGGGTGCTCCAGGGAATTTGTGGGATGTTGTTGATATTTGGACGTCATTTGTGAAATTGTTATTGGAGCTTGATGCAATTAACTTTGTGCTAACTTGTTTTTATACATTACGCACAAACTCAAAGCTCGACGCTTTTGAAGCTTTTATGTTTTGCTTTGGAAACCATTTATGCTGTAGTCGAGCTTTAAAAATATGACATGTTGTTTTAGAAAGTTTTTAAATGGAACTGAAGAGTTTTAAACTCACTCAATCACAGAAACATGATAACCTGCATTGGTTTTAATTTTTCATGATGTTAGGTGCAAGTCATGAAGTATTTTGGAGTTAAAAAAATCAAAATTTCATTTCTAAGCAATTATGGGCATAAAAACCATTTGAACAATCTCAAAATGTGATATAAAAACCATTTACACGGGTTTAATTTTTCATGCTTATTTGCATCAGCTGAAATTTTTGGAGAATTCATGGGTGCTCCAGGGAATTTGTGGGATGCTATTGATATTTGGATGTCATTTGTGAAATTGTTATTTGCGTTTGATGCGATTAACTGTGTGCTAACTTGTTTTTATACATTACGCACAAACTCAAAGCTTGTCGATTTTGAAGCTTTTATGTTTTGCTTTGGAAACCATTTATGTTGTAGTCGAGCTTTAAAAGTATGAACTGTTGTTTTAGAAATTTTTTAAATAAAAATGAATAGTTTTAAACTCACTCAATCGCAGAAACATGATAACCTGCATTGGTTTTAATTTCTCACGGTGTTAACTGTAAGTCATGAAGGAATTTGGAGCTGAAAATTTGAAAATTTCATTTCAGAAGAATTATGGGCATCACAGAACAATCTGCACAATTTCAAATTGTGATATAAAAACCATTTGCACGGTTCTAATTTTTCATGCTTATTTGCTTTAGATATATTTTCAGGAGAATTCATGGGTGCTCCAGGGAATTTGTGGGATGCTGTTGATATTTGTATGTCATTTGTGAAATCGTTATTGGAGCTTGATGCGATTAACTGTGTGCTAACTTGTTTTTATACATTACACACAAACTCAAAGCTCGACGCTTTTGAAGCTTTTACATTCTGCTTTGGAAACCATTTATGCTGTAGTCAAGCTTTAAAAGTATGAAATGTTGTTTTAGAAAGTTTTTAAATGGAAATGAATAGTTTTAAAATCGGTCATCACAGAAACGTGAAAAACCTGCGTTGGTTTTAAAAAAATGAAAATTTCATTCCTGACCAATTATGGGCAGAAAAACCATATGCACAATTTCAAATTGTGATATAAAAACCATTTGCATGATTTTAATTTTTCATGCTCATTTGCTTCAGCTGAATTTTTAGGAGAATTCATTGGTGCTCCAGGGAATTTGTGGGATGTTCTTGATATTTGGATGTGATTTGTGAAATTGTTATTGGCCCTTAATGCGATTAACTGTGTGCTAACTTGTTTTTATACATTACGCACAAACTCAAAGCTTGACGCTTTTGAAGCTTTTACGTGTTGCTTTGGAAACCATTTATGCTGTAGTCGAGCTTTAAAAGTATGAAATGTTGTTTTAGAAAGTTTTTAAATGAAAACGAATAGTTTTAAACTCGGTCATCACAGAAACATGAAAACCTGCATTGGTTTTAATTTTCCATGAAGGATTTTGGTGCCCAAAATATCAAAATTTCGTTTCTTGAAAATTATGGGCATAAATCCCATCTACACAATTTCAAATTGTGATATAAAAACCATTTGCACGGTTTTAATTTTTTATGCTTATTTGCTTTAGATGCATTTTTAGGAGAATTGATGGGTGCTCTAGGGAATTTGTGGGATGTTGTTGATATTTGGATGTTTTTTGTGAAATCGTTATCTGCGCTTGATGGGATTGTCTGTGTGCTAACATGTTTTTATACATTTCGTACAAACTCAATCCTCAACGTTTTTGAAGCTTTTTATGTTTTGCTTTGAAAACCATTTCTGTGAGTGTCGAGCTTTAAAAGTATGAAATTTTATTTTAGCAAGCTCTTAAATGGAAATGAATACGTTGAATCTGATGTTTTAAACTTGCTCAAACACAAAAACATGATAACCTGCATTGGTCTTAGTTTTTCACTATGTTAAGTTGAAGTCATGAAGGATTTAGATGCTCAAAATATGAAAATTTCGCTTCTAAACAATTATGGACATAAAAACCATTTGCACGGTCTTAAATTTTCATGCTTATTTGCTTTATATGCATTTTTAGGTGAATTCATGTGTGCTCTAGGGAATTTGTGGGATGCTGTTGATATTTGGTTGTCATTTGTGAAATCGTTATTGGCACTTGAGGCGGTTAACTATGTGCTAACTTGTTTTTGTACCTTATGCACAAACTCAAAGCTCGACGTTTTTGAAGCTTTTTCTATTTTGCTTTGAAAACCATTTCTGGTGGAGTTGAGCTTTAAAAGCATGAAATGTTGTTTTAGCAAGTTTTTAAACGAAAATGAATACACTGAATCCAATGTTTAAACTCCCTCAAACACAGAAGAAACATGATAACCTGCAATGCTTTTAATTTTTCACGGTGTTAACTGTAAGTCATAAAGGATTTTGGAGCTCAAAATATCAAAATTTCGTTTCTAAACAATTATGTGCATAAAAACCATCTATGCAATTTCAAATTGTGATATAAAAATCATTTGCATGGTTTTAATTTGTAATATTTGCTTTAGATGCATTTTTAGGAGAATTCATGGGTGCTCCAGGGAATTTATGGGATGTTGTTGATACTTGGATGTCATTTGTGAAATCGTTATTGGCACTTGATGCGATTAACTGTGTGCTAACTTGTTTTTATACCTTATGCAACTCAAAGCTCGATGTTTTTGAAGCTTTTATGTTTTGCTTTGAAAATCATTTCTGCTAGAGTAGAGCTTTAAAAGTATGGAATGTTGTTTTAGCAAGTTTTTAAAAGGAAATGAATACATTGAATTCAATTTTTTAAACTTGCTCAAACAGAGAAACATGATAACTCGCATTGTTTTTCATTTTTCTTGGTATTAAGTATAAGTCATGAAGGATTTTGGAGCTTAAAATATCAAAATTTAATTTCAAAACAATTATGGGCTTAAAAACCATTTGCACAATTTCAAATTCTGATATAAAAACCATTTGCACGGTTTTAATTTTTAATGCTTATTTGCTTTAGATGCATTTTTAGGAGAATTCATGGGTGCTCCAGGGAATTTGTGGGATGCTTGGATGTCATTTTTGAAGCCGTTATTGGCACTTGATGCGGTTAACTGTGTGCTAACTTGTTTTTATACCTTATGCACAAACTCAAAGCTCGATGCTTTTGAAGCGTTTATGTTTTACTTTGAAAATCATTTCTGCTAGAGTAGAGCTTTAAAAGTATGAAATGTTGTTTTACCAAGTTTTTAAATGAAAATGAATAGTTTTAAACTCGCTCAAACACAGAAACATGATAACCTGCATTGGTTTTAATTTTTCACATGTTAAGTGCAAGTCATGAAGGATTTTTGAGCTCAAAATATCAAAATTTCGTTTCTGAGCAATTATGGGCAAAAAAATTCATTTGCACAATTTTAAATTGTCATACAAAAACCATTTGCACGGTTTTAATTTTTCATTCTTATTTGCTTTAGATGCATTTTTAGGATAATTCATGGGTGTTCTAGGGAATTTGGGAAATGCTGTTGGTATTTTGATGTCATTTGTGAAATTGTTATATGCACTTGATGCGATTATCTATGTGCTAACTTGTTTTTATACGTGACGCACAAACTCAACGCTCGACATTTTTTAAGCTATTATGTTATGCTTTGAAATCCATTTCTGCTGAAGTTGAGCTTAAAAGTACGAAATGTTGTTTTAGCAAGTTTTTAAATGGAAAGTACTTGTTTTAAACTCACTTAACAACAGAAATATGATAATCTGCATTGGTTTTAATTTTTCACGGTGTTAAATATAAGTTATGAAGGATATTGGAGCTGAAAATATCAAAATTTCGTTTCTGAACAATTATGGGCGTTAAAACCATTTGCACAAATTCAAAATTGTGATACAAAAACCATTTGCACAGTTTAATTTTTCATGCTTATTTGCGATTGATGCATTTTTAGGAGAATTCATGGGTGCTCCAGGGAAATCGTGGGATGCTATTCATGCTTTGATGTCATTTGGGAAATCGTTATTGGTGCTTCATGCGATTAACTTTGTGCTAACTTGTTTTTATACGTTACGCACAAACTCAAAGCTCGACATTTTTGAAGCTTTTATGTTTTGCTTTGAAAACCATTTCTACCGGAGTCAAGCGTTAAAAGTATGAAACGTTCTTTTGGCAAGTTTTTAAATGGAAATGAATAGTTTTAAACTCGCTCAAACACAAAAACATGATAACCTGCAATGGTTTTTAGTTTTTCACGGTTTTAAGTGTAAGTCAAGGATTTTGGAGCTCAAAAGATCAAAATTTCATTTATGAACAATTATGTGCATAAAAACTCTACACAATTTCAAATTGTGATGTAAAAGCCATTTGCACAATTAAAATTTTTCATGCTTATTTGCTTTAGATGCATTTTTAGGAGAAGTCATTGATGCTTCAGGGAAATTGTGGGATGCTGTTGATATTTTGCTTTGGCAAGATTTTAAATTGAAATGCATAGTTTTAAACTCACTCAAAACACAGAAACATGATAACCTGCATTGGTTTCAATTATTCATGGTATTATGTGTAAGTCATGAAGGATATTGGCGTTGAAAATATCAAAATTTCATTTCTGAATAATTATGGGCATAAAAACCATCTACACAATTTTAAATTGTGATATAAAAACCATTTGCAAGTTTTTAAATGAAAATGAATAGTCTTAAACTTGCTCAAACACAGAAACACGATAACCTGCATTGGTTTTCATATTTCACGGTGTTAGGGGCAAGTCATAAAGTATTTTGCAGCTACAAAAACCAAAATTTAATTTCACAACAATTATGGGCATAAAATCCATCTGCACAATTTCAAATTTTGATGTAAAAGCCATTTGCACGGTTGTAATTTTTCATGTTTTTTTGCTTTAGATGCATTTTTAGGGGAATTCATCGGTGCTCTAGGGATTTTGTGGGATGCTGTTGATATTTGGATATCATTTGTGAAATTGTTATTGGTGCATGATGCGATTAACTATGTGCTAACATGTTTTTATACATTACACACAAACTCAAAGCTCGATGCTTTTGAAGTTTTTATGTTTTGCTTTGGAAACCATTTATGCTGGAGTAGAGCTTTAAAAGTACAAAATGTTGTTTGAGCAAGTTTTTAAATGGAAATGAATAGTTTTAAACTTGCTCAAACACAGAAAAATGATAACCTGCGTTTGTTTTAATTTTTCACGATGTTAGGTGCAAGTCATGAAAGAGTTTGGAGCTAAAAATATCAAAATTTCATTTATGAACAACTACAGGCATAAAAACCATCTACGAAATCTCAAATTGTGATATAAAAACCATTTGCACAGTTTTAATTTTTCATGCTTCTTTGCTTTAGATGCATTTTTAGGAGAATTGATGGGTGCTCCAGGGAATTTGTGGGATGCTATTGATATTTGGATGTCATTTGTGAAGTCATTATTGGCGCTTGATGCGATTAACTATTGGCTAACTTGTTTTTTATACATTATGCACAAACTCAAAGCTCAACGCTTTTGAAGCTTTCATGTTTTGCTTTCAAAGCCATTTCTGCTGGAGTCAAGCTTTAAAAGTATGAAATGTTGTTTTAGGAAGTTATCAAACGGAAATGAATAGTTTTAAACTCGCTCAAACACAAAAACATGATAACCTACATTGGTTTTAATTTTTCACAGTTCTAAGTGCAAGTAATGAAGGATTTTTCAGCTCAAAATATCAAAATTTCGTTTCTAAGCAATTATGCGCAAAAAAAACCGTTTGCACAATTTCAAATTGTGATACAAAAAACATTTGCAGGGTTTTAATTTTTCATTCTTATTTGCTGTAGATGCATTTTTAGGATAATTCATGGGTGTTCCAGGAAATTTGGGAAATGCTGTTGGTATTTGATGTCATTTGTGAAATCGTTATTTGCACTTAATGCGATTAACTATGTGCTAACTTGTTTTTATACGTGACGCAGAAACTCAACGCTCAACATTTTTGAAGCTTTTATGTTTTGCTTTGAAACCCATTTCTGCTAGAGCTGAATGCTAAATGTATAAAATGTTGTTTTAGCAAGTTTTTAAATGGAAATTAATTGTTTTAAACTCGCTCAAACATGGAAATATGATAACCTGCATTGGTTTTAATTTTTCACGGTGTTAAATATAATTCATGAAGGATTTTGAAGCTGAAAATATCAAAATTTCGTTTCTGAACAATTATTGGTGTTAAAACCATTTGCACAATTTCAAATTGTGATACAAATACCAATTGCACGGTTTGATTTTTTCATGCTTATTTGCGTTTGATGCATTTTTAGGAGAATTCGTGGGTGCTCCAGGGAAATTGGGGGATGCTGTTGATACTTCGAAGTCATTTGGGAAATATTTATTGGCCCTTGATGCGATTAGCTGTGTGCTAACTTGTTTTTATACCTTACGCACAAACTCAGAGCTCGACATTTTTTAAGCTTTGATGTTTTGCTTTGAAAACCATTTCTACCGGAGTCGAGCGTTAAAAATATGAAACGTTCTTTTAGCAAGTTTTAAAACGGAAATTAATAGTTTTAAACTCGCTCAAAAACAAA
Organism: Durio zibethinus; assembly: GCF_047325235.1. Classification (NCBI taxonomy): domain Eukaryota; kingdom Viridiplantae; phylum Streptophyta; class Magnoliopsida; order Malvales; family Malvaceae; genus Durio; species Durio zibethinus. Next base: position 18,123,406 of record NC_143177.1, read on the forward strand.
AACATGATAAGCTGCAATGGTTTTAGTTTTTCACAGTTTTAAGTGTAGCTCATGAAGGATTTTGGAGCTCAAAAGATCAAAATTTCATTTCTGAACAATTATGTGCGTAAAAACTCTACACAATTTCAAATTGTGATACAAAAGCCATTTGCATAGTTTAAAATTTTTCATACTTATTTGCTTTAGATGCATTTTTAGGAGAATTCATTGATGATCCAACGAAATTGTGGGATGCTGTTGATACTTAGATGTCATTTGTGAAATTGTTAATGTCACTTGATGCGATTAATTGTGTGCTAACTTGTTTTTATGCATTACGGAAAAACTCAAAACTCGACTATTTTAAAGCTCTTTACATTTTGCTTTGACAATCATTTCTGCTGGAGTCGAGCGTTAAAAGTTTGAAATATTTGTTTAGCAAGATTTTAAATTGAAATTTAAAGTTTTAAACTCACTCAAAACACAGAAACATGATAACCTGCTTTGGTTTCAATTCTTCATGGTGTTATGTGTAAGTCATGAAGGATTTTGGAGTGGAAAATATCAAAATTTCGTTTTTGAACAATTATGGGCATAAAAACATCAACAAAAATTCAAATTATCATATAAAAACCACTTGCACGGTTTTAATTTTTCATGCTTATTTGCTTTAGATGCATTTTTAGGAGAATTCATGGGTGCTCCAGGGAATTTGTGGCATATTTTTTATATTTAGATGTCATTTGTGAAATCATTATTGATGCTTAATGCGATTAACTGTGTGATAACTTGTTTTTATACATTACGCACAAAAGCAAAGGTCGATGCTTTGAAAGCTTTTATGTTTTGCTTTGGAAACCATTTCTGCTGGAGTTGAGCTTTAAAAGTATGAAATGTTGTTTAAGCAAGTTCTTAAATGGAAATGTATTGTTTTAAACTGGTTCAAACACAAAAAGATGATAACCTGCGTTGGTTTTAATTTTTCATGGTGTTAAGTGTAAGTCATGATGGATTTTGGAGCTGAAAATATCAAAATGTCGTTTCTGAACAATTATAGGCATAAAACCCGTCCACACAATTTCAAATTATGATATAAAAACCATTTGCACGGTTTTAATTTTTCATGCTGATTTGCTTTAGATGCATTTTTAGGAGAATTCATGGGTGCTCCAGGGAATTTGTGGGATGCTGTTGATATTTGGATGTGATTTGTGAAATTGTTATTGGCACTTGATGTGATTAACTGTGTGCTAACTTGTTTTTATAAAATACCCACAAAGTCAAACCTCGACGCTTTTAAAGCTTTTATGTTTTGCTTCAAAAACCACTTCTGCTGGTGTCGAGCTTTAAAAGTATGCAATGTTGTTTTAGCAAGTTTTTACATGAAAATGAATGAACTCGCTCAAACACAGAAAGAAGATAACTTGTATTGGTTTTCATATTTCACAGTGTGAGGTGCAAGTCATAAAGTATTTTGCAGCTAAAAAATCCAAAATTTAATTTCAGAACAATTATGGGCATAAAAACCGTCTGCACAATTTCAAATTATGATGTAAAAACCATTTGCATGGTTTTTATTTTTCATGCTTATTTGATTTAGACGCATTTTTAGGGGAATTCATGGGTACTCCACGGATTTTGTGGGATACTGTTGATCTTTGGATGCCATTTCTGAAATCGTTATTGGCACTTGATGTGATTAACTGTGTGCTAACATTTTTTTTTTATATATTACGCACAAACTCAAAGCTCGATGCTTTTGAAGCTTTTATGTTTTGCTTTGGAAACCATTTATGCTGTATTTGAGCTTTAAAAGTACAAAATGTTGTTTTAACAAGTTTTTAAACGAATAGTTTTAAACTCGCTCAAACATAGAAAAACGATAACCAGCATTTGTTTTAATTTTTCAGGTTTTTGGTGCAAGTCATGAAAGAGTTTGGAGCTAAAAATGTCAAAAGCGTTAAAAGTATGAAACGTTCTTTTAGCAAGTTTAAAAATGGAAATGAATAGTTTTAAACTCGCTCAAACACAAAAACATGATAACCTACAATGGTTTCGTTTCTGAACAATTATGTGCGTAAAAACTCTACACAATTTCAAATTGTGATATAAAAGCCATTTGCACAGTTTTAAAATTTTCATGCTTATTGCTTTAGATGCATTTTTAGGAGAATTCATTGATGCTCCACGGAAATTGTGGGATGCTGTTGATACTTAGATGTCATTTGTGAAATTGTTAATGTCGCTTGATGCGATTAACTGTGTACTAACTTGTTTTTATACGTTACGCACAAACTCAAAGCTCGACGCTTTTAAAGCTTTTTATATTTTGCTTTGACAACCATTTCTGCTGGAGTTGAGCCTTAAAAGTATGAAATGTTTTTTTAGCAAGATTTTAAATTGAAATGAAAATTTTTAAAGTCACTCAAAACACAAAAACATGATAACCTGCATTGGTTTCAATTCTTCATGGTGTTATGTGTAAGTCATGAAGGATTTTGGAGTTGAAAATATCAAAATTTCGTTTTTTAACAATTATGGGCATAAAAACCATCTACACAATTTCAAATTATGATATAAAAACCATTTGCATAGTTTTTATTTTTCATGCTTATCTGCTTTAGATGCATTTTTAAGGGAATTCATGGGTGCTCTAGGGAATTTATGGGATGTTGTTGATATTTGGCTGTCATTTGTGAAATCATTATTGGCACTTAATGCGATTAACTGTGTGATAACCTGTTTTTATACATTAGCACAAAAGCAACGGTCGATGCTTTGAAAGCTTTTATGTTTTGCTTTGGAAACCATTTCTGCTGGAGTTGAGCTTTAAAAGTATAAAATGTTATTTAAGCAAGTTCTTAAATGGTTTTAAACTGGCTCAAACACAGAAGCAAGATAATCTGCATTGGTTTTAATTTTTCACGGTATTAAGTTTAAGTCATGAAGAATTTTGGAGCTGAAAATATCAAAATTTCATTTCTGAACAATTATAGGCATAAAAGCCGTATACACAATTTCAAATTATGATATAAAAACCATTTGCGAGGTTTAATTTTTCATGCTTATTTGGTTTAGATGCATTTTTAGGAGAATTGATGGGTGCTCCAGAGAATTTGTGGGATACTGTTGATATTTGGATGTGAATTTTGAAATCGTTATTGGCGCTTGATGCGATTATCTGTGTGGTAATTTGATTTTATAAAATGTGCACAAACTCAAAGGTCAAAGCTTTTGAGGCTTTTATGTTTTGCTTTGGTAACCATTTCTGCTGGAGTGAAGCTTTTAAAAAATGCAATGTTGTTTTAGCAAGTTTTTAAATGAAAATGAATAGTCATAAACTCACTCAAACACAGAAACATGATAACCTTCATTGGTTTTCATATTTCACGGTGTTAGGTGCAAGTCATAAAGTATTTTGCAGCTAAAAATACAAAAATTTAATTTCAGAACAATTATGGGAATAAAAACCATCTGCACAATTTCAAATTGTGATGTAAAAACCATTTGCACGGTTTTAATTTTTCATGCTTATTTTCTTTAGATGCATTTTTTGGGGAATTCATGAGTGCTCCAGGGATTTTGTGGGATGCTGTTGATATTTGGATGTCATTTGTGAAATCGTTATTGGCGCTTGGTGCAATTAACTGTGTGCTAACATGTTTTTATACATTACGCACAAACTCAAAGCTCGATGCTTTTGAAGGTCTAATGTTTTGCTTTGGAAACCATTTATGCTGGAGTTGAGCTTTAAAAGTATGAAATGTTATTTTAGCAAGTTTTTAAATGGAAATGAATAGTTTTAAACTCACTCAAACACAGAAAAATGATAACCTGCATTCGTTTTAATTTTTCACAGTGTTAGGTGCAAGTCAAGAAAGATTTTGGAGCTAAAAATATCAAAATTTCTTTTCTGAATAACTATGGGCATAAAAACCATCTGCACAATCTCAAATTGTGATATAAAAACCATTTGCATGGTTTTAATTTTTCATGCTTATTCTCGTCAGCAGCCTTTTTAGGGGATGCTATTGATATTTGAAAATCATTTTTGAAATCGTTATTGGCGCTTTGATGCGATTAACTATGTGCTAATTTGTTTTTATACATTACACACAAACTCAAAGGTTTACATTTTGAAGCTTTTACATTTTGCTTTGTAAACTATTTCTGCTATAGTCGAGCTTTAAAAGTATGAAATGTTGTTTTAGCAAGTTTTTAAGTGGAAATCAATAGTTTTAAACTCGCTCAAACACAGAAACATGATAACCTGCTTTGGTTTTAATTTTTCATTGTGTTAAGTGTAAGTCATAAAGGATTTTGGAGATGAAAATATCAAAATTTTGTGTGTGAAAAAATATGGGCATAAAAACTATCTGCACAATTTCAAATTGTGTTATAAAAACCATTTGAATGCTTTTTAGTTTTTCATGCTTATTTGCTTCAGATGCATTCTTAGGAGAATTTGTGGGTGCTTCAGGTAATTTGTCGGATGCTGTTGATATTTGGATGTCAATTGTGAAATCATTATTGGTGCTTGACGCAATTAACTGTGTGCTAACTTGTTTTTTATACATCACGCACAAACTCGAAGCTCGACGTTTTTGAAGCTTTTATGTTTTGCTTTGGAAACCATTTCTGCTGGAGTCGAGCTTTGAAAGTATGAAATGTTGTTTTACCATGTTTTTAAATGGAAATGAATAGTTTTAAACCCGCTCAAACACAGAAAAGTCATAAAGGATTTTGGAGCTGAAAATATCAAAATTTCGTGTCTGAACAATTATGGGTATAAAAACCATCTGCACATTTTCAAATTGTGATATAAAAACCATTTGTGTGGTTGTAATTTTTCATGCTTATTTGCTTTAGATGCATATTTAGGAGAATTCATGGGTGCTCCATGGAATTTGTGGGATACTGTTGATATTTGGATGTCATTTGTGAAATTGTTATTGGCGCTTGATGCGATTAACTATATGCTTGACACTTTTGAAGCTTTTATGTCTTGTTTTGGAAACCATTTTTGCTGGAGTCGAGCTTTAAAAGTAAGAAATGTTGTTTTAGGAAGTTTTTATAAGGAAATGAATAGTTTTAAACTCATTCAAACACAGAAACATGATAACCTACATTGGTTTTAAATTTTCACTGTGTTAAGTGCAAGTCATGAATGATTTTGGAGCTAAAAATATCATAATTTCATTTCTGAACAATTATGGGAAAAAAAGGCATCAGCATAATTTCAAATTGTGATATAAAAACCATTTGCACAGTTTAAATTTTTCATGCTTATTTGCTTTAGATGAATTTTTAGGAGAATTCATGGGTCCTCCAGCGAATTTGTGGGATGCTATTGATATCTGAATGTCATTTGAAGCTTTTTAGTTTTGCTTTGGAAACCATTTATGCTGTAGTTGAGCTTTAAAAGTTATGAAATGTTGTTTTAGCAAGTTTTAAAATTGAAACGAATAGATTTAAACTCGCTCAAATGCAGGAAAATGATAACTTGCATTGATTTTAATTTTTCATGATATTAGGTGCATGTCATGAAGGATTTTGGAGCTGAAAATATCAAAATTTCATTTCTGAACAACTATGGGCACAAAAACCATATGAACAATGTAAATTTGTGGTATAAAAACCATTTGCACGGTTTTAATTTTTCAAGCTTGTTTGCTTCAGCTGCCTTTTTAGGAGAATTCATGGGTGCTCCAGGGAATTTGTGGGATGCTGTTGATATTTGGATGTCATTTGTGAAACTGTTATTGCAGCTTGATGTGATTAACTGTGTGCTAACTTGTTTTTATACATTACACACAAACCAAAGCTCGATGCTTTTGAAGCTTTTATGTTTTGCTTTGGAAACCATTTATGCTGTAGTCGAGCTTTAAAAATTATGAAATTTTGTTTTAGCAGGTTTTTAAATTGAAATGAATAGCTTTAAACTTGCTCAAACCTAGAAAAATGTTAACCTGCATTTGTTTTAATTTTCATGATATTAGGTGCATGTCATGAAGGATTTTGGAGCTGAAAATATCAAAATTTCATTTCTGAACAATTATGGGCATAAAAACCATCTGCACAATCTAAAATTGCGATATAAAAACCATTTGCATGGTTTTAATTTTTCACGCTTATTTGCTTCAGCTGCCTTTTTAGGAGAATTCATTGGTGCTCCAGGGAATTTGTCGGATGCTGTTTATATTTGGATGTCATTTATGAAATCATTATTTGAGCTTGATGCAATTAACTGTGTGCTAACTTGTTTTTATACATTACGCACAAAATCAAAGCTCGACGCTTTTGAAGTTTTTACGTTTTGCTTTGGAAACTATTTATTCTGTAGTCGAGCTTTAAAAGTATGAAATGTTGTTTTACAAAGTTTTTAGAAGGAAATGAATAGTTTTAAACTTCCTGAATCATAGAAACATGATAAGCTGCGTCGGTATTAATTTTTCTCGGTGTTAAGTGCAAGTCATGAAGTATTTTGGAGTTAAAAAGAATCCAAATTTCATTTTTGAACAATTATGGGCATAAAAACCATCTGCACAATCTCAAATTTTGATATAAAAACCATTTCCAAGGTTTTAATTTTTCATGCTTATTTGCTTTAGATGCATTTTTAGGAGAATTCATGGGTGCTGTAGGGAATTTGTGGGATGCTGTTGATATTTGGATATGATTTGTGAAATCATTATTGGTGCTTGATGTGATTAGCTGTGTGCTAACTTGTTTTATACATTACGCACAGACTCAAAGCTTGATGTTTTGCGTTGCAAGCCATTTCTGTTAAAGTCAGGCTTGAAAAGTATGAAATGTTTTTTTAGCAAGTTTTTAAATGGAAATGAATCGTTTTAAGCTTACTCAACCATAGAAACATGATAACCTGCATTGGTTTTAATTTTGGAGCTGAAAATATCAAATTTTCGTTTCTAAACGATTATGGGCATAAAAACCATTGCACAATTTTAAATTTTGATATAAAAACCATTTGCACAGTTTTAATTTTTCATACTTATTTGCTTTTGATGCATTTTTAGGAGAATTCATTGGTGCTCCAGGTTATTTGTGGGATACTGTTGATATTTGGATGTCACTTGTGAAATCATTATTTCCGCTTAATGCAGTTAACTGTGTGCTAACTTGTTTTTATACATTACGCACAAACTCAAAGCTCGACACTTTTGAAGCTTTTATGTTTTGCTTCGAAAACCATTTCTTCTGGAGTCGAGCTTCAAAAGTATGAAATGTTGTTTTAGCATGTTTTTAAATGGAAATGAATAGTTTAAACTCACTGAAACGCAGAAAATGGTAACCTGCATTGGTTTTAATTTTTCACATGTGATATAAAAACCATTTGCATGGTTTTAATTTTTCATGCTTTTTTGCTTGAGATACATTTTTAGGAGAATTCATAGGTGCTCCATGGAATTTGTGGGATGCTATCGATATTTGGATGTCTTTTGCGAAATCGTTATTGGTGCTTGATATGATTAACTGTGTACTAACTTGTTTTTATACATTACGCTCAAACACAAAGCTTGACACTTTTGAAGCTTTTATATTTTGCTTTGAAAATCGTTTTTGCTAGAGTCGAACCTTAAAATTATGAAATGTTGTTTTAGCAAGTTTTTAAATGGAAATTAATAGTTTTAAACTCGCAGAAACACAAAAACATGATAACATACATGGGATTTAATTTTTCACAGTGTTAAGTGTTTGTCATGAAGGATTTTGGCGATGAAAATATCAAAATTTCGTTTCTAAACAATTGTGTACATAAAAACCATCTGCACAATTTCAAATTGTGATAAAAAAAAATACCATTTGCATAGTTTTAATTTTTCAAGCTCATTTGCTTTAGATGCATTTTTAGGAGAATTCATGGGTGCTTCAGGGAATTTGTAGGATGTTGTTGATATTTGGATGTAATTTATGAAATCTTTATTGGCACTTGATGCGATTAATTGTGTGCTAAGTTGTTTTTATACATTATGCTCAAACACAAAGCTTGACACCTTCAAAGCTTTTATGTTTTGCTTTGAAAACCATTTTTGCCAAAGTCAAACTTTAAAAATAACAAATGTTGTTTTAACAAGTTTTTAAATGGAAATAAATAGTTTTAATCTCGCTCAAACACACAAACATCATAAACTGCATTGGTTTTAAATTTTCACGGTGTTAGGTGTAAGTTATGAAGGATTTTCGAGCTGAAAATATCAAAATTTCGTTTCTTAAACAATTATGGGCATAAAAACCATCTGCACAGTCTCAAATTGTGATATAAAAACATTTGCCTAGTTTTAATTTTTCGTACTTATTTCCTTTACATGAATTTTTAGGAGAATTCATGGGTGCTCCAGGAAATTTGTGGGATGCTATTGATATTTGGATGTCATTTGCTAAATCATTATTGACAGTTGATGCGATTAACTGTGTGCTAACTTGTTTTTATACGTTACACTCAAACACAAAGCTCGATGCTTTTGAAAATTTCATGTTTTGCTTTGAAAGCCTTTTTTGCAAGAGTTGAACTTTAAAAGTATGAAATGTTGTTTTAGCAAGTGTTTAAATTCAAACGAATAGTTTTAAACTCGCTCAAACAGAAAAACAAGATAACCTACATTGGTTTTAATTTTCCATTCTGTTAAGTGTATGTCATGAAGGATTTTGGAGCTGAAAATATCAAAATTTCGTTTTTGAACAATTATGGGCATAAAAACCATTTGCACAATTTCAAATTGCGATATAAAAACCATTGGCACAGTTTTAATTTTTCATGCTTATTTACTCTAGATCCATTTTTTGGGGAATTCATGGATGCTCCAGGGAATTTGTGGGAAGCTGTTGATATTTGAATGTCATTTGTGAAATCGTTATTAGTGCTTGATGTTATTAACTGTGTGCTAACTTGTTTTTATACATTACGCACAAATTGAAAGCTCGACATTTTGCTTTGAAAACCATTTCTGCTGGAGTTGAGCTTTAAAAGTAAGAAATGTTGTTTTAGCAAGTTTTTAAATGAAAATGAATAGTTTTAATAGTTATGGGCATAAAAACCTTTTGCACAACTTTAATTTTTCATGCTTATTTGCTTTATATGCATTTTTTGGGGAATTCATGGTTGCTCCAGGGAATTTCTGTGATGCTATTGATATTTGGATGTCTTTTGTGAAATCACTATTGGCACTTGATGTGATTAACTGTGTGCTAACTTTTTTTTATACATTACTCACAAACTCAAAGCTCGAAGTATTAGTATTGCTTTGAAATCCATTTCTATCGGAGTCGAGTTTTAAAAGTAACAAAAATGTTGTTTTAGCAAGTTTTTAAATAGAAATGAATAATTTTAATCTCGCTCAAACACATAAACATGACAACCTGTGTTGGTTTTAAATTTTCACAGTGTTAAGTGTAAGTCCCCGAGGGATTTTAGAGTTGAAAATATCAAAATTTTCTTTCTGAACAGTTTTGGAAATAAAAATTATCTGCACAATTTCAAATTGTGATATAAAAACCATTTTCACGGTTTTAATTTTTCATGCTTTATTGGTTTAGATTCCTTTTTAGGAAAATTAATGTCTACTCCAGGGAATTTGTGGGATGCTGTTGATATTTGAATGTCATTGTGAAATTGTTATTGGCGCTTGATGCGATTAACTATGTGCTAACTTGTTTTTATACATTACGCACAAACTCAAAGCTCGATGTTCTGCTTTGAAAATCATTTCTGCTGGAGTAAAGCTTTAAACGTATGAAATGTTGTTTTAGCAAGTTTCTAAATGGAAATGAATAGTTCTAAACTCGCTCAAACACATAAAGATGATAACCTGCGTTGGTTTTAAATTTTCATGGTGTTAAGTGTATGTCATGAAGGATTTTGGAGATGAAAATATCAAAATTTCGTTTCTGAACAATTATGTTTATAAAAACCATTTGCTCAATTTCAAATTGTGATATAATGATTTGCATGTTTTAATTTTTTGAGCTTATTTGCTTTGGATGCATTTTTAGGAGAATTCATTGGTGCTCCAGGGAATTTGTGGGATGCTGTTGATATTTGGATGTCACTTGTGAAATCGTTATTGGCACTTGATACGATTAAATGTGTGCTAACTTGTTTTTATACATTACGCTCAAACACAAAGCTCGACACTTTTGAAGCTTTTATGTTTTGCTTTGAGAACCATTTTTGCTGGAGTCAAACTTTAAAAGTATGAAATGTTATTTTAGCAAGTTTTTAAGTGGAAAATGAATAGTTTTAAACACACACAAACACAAAACCATTATAACCTGCATTGGTTTTAATTTTTGATGGTGTTAAGTGTAACTCATGAAGGATTTGGAGCTGAAAATATCAAAATTTCATTTCTGAACAATTATTGTAAAAAAAACCATCTGCACAATTTCAAATTGTTATATAAAAACCATTGCACGGTTTTAATTTTTCACGCTTATTTGCTTTAGATGCATTTTAAGGAGAATTCATCGGTGCTCCAGGGAATTTTCGGGATGCTATTGATATTCGGATGTCATTTGTGAAATCATTATTGGCGCTTGATGTGATTAACTGTGTGTTAACTTGCTTTTATACATTATGCACAAATTCAAAGCTCTACTCCTTTGAAACATTTATGTTTTGCTTTGAAATCCATTTCCGCTGGAGTCGAAATTTAAAAGTATGAAATGTTGTTTTAGCAAGTTTTTAAATGGAAATCAATAGTTTTAAACACACTCAAACTCAAAAACATTATAAGCTGCATTGGTTTTAATTTTTCATGGTGTTAGGTGTAAGTAATGAAGGATTTTGGAGCTGAAAATATCAAATTTTCATTTCTGAACAATTATTGGCCTAAAAAAATCTACAGAATTTCAAATTGTGATATAAAAATCATTTGCTCGGTTTTAATATTTCCACTTATTTGCTTTAAATGCCTTTTTAGGAGAATTAATGTGTGCTCCAGGGAATTTGTGGGAATTTTTAGGAGAAAGTATTTTGCAGCTAAAAAAACCAAAATTTAATTTCAGGACAATTATGGGCATAAAAACCATCTGCACAATTTCAAATTATGATGTAAAAACCATTTGCACTATTTTAATTTTTCATGCTTATTTGATTTAGATGCATTTTTAGGGGAATTCATGGGTGCTATAGGGATTTTGTGGGATGCTGTTGATATTTGGATGTTATTTGTGAAATCGTTATTGGCGCTTTAATGCGATTAACTGTGCGCTAACATGTTTTTATACATTACGCACAAACTTAAAGCTCGATGCTTTTCAAGTTTTTATGTTTTGCTTTGAAAACTATTTCTACTGGAGTCGAGCTTTAAAAGTATGAAATGTTGTTTTAGCAAGTTTTTAAATGGAAATGAATAGTTTTAAACTCGCTCAAACACAAAAACTTGATAACCTGCATTGGTTTTAGTTTTTCACAATCTTAATTGTATCTCATGAAGGATTTTGGAGTTGAAAATATCAAAATTTCGTTTCTAAACAATTGTGGGCATAAAAACCATTTGCAAAATTTCAAATTGCGATGTAAAAACCATTTGCATTATTATAATTTTTCATGCTTATTTGCTTTAGATGCATTTTTAGGGGAATTCATGGGTGCTTCATGGAATTTGTGGGAAGCTGTCGATATTTGGATGTCATTTGTGAAATCGTTATTGGCACTTAATGTGATTAATTGTGTGCTAACTTGTTTTTATACATTACGCACAAACTCAAAGCTCAATGTTCTGTTTTGAAAACCATTTCTGCTAGTCAAGCTTTAAATGTATGAAATGTTGTTTTAGCAAGTTTTTAAATGGAAATGAATAGTTTTAAAATGGCTCAAACACATAAGGATAATAACATGCATTGGTTTTAAATTTTCACGGTGTTAAGTGTATGTCATGAAGGATTTTGGAGATGAAAATATCAAAATTTTGTTTCTGAACAATTATGTGGAGATGAAAATATCAAAATTTCAAATTGTGATATAAAAATCATTTGCACGATTTTAATTTTTCAAGCTTATTTACTTTAGATGCACTTTTAGGAGAATTCATGGGTGCTCCTGGGAATTTGTGGGATGCTATTGATATTTGGATGTCATTTGTGAAATCATTATTGACAGTTGATGCGATTAACTGTGTGCTAACTTATTTTTATACATTAGACTCAAACACAAACCTTGACACTTTTGAAGCTTTTATGTTTTGGTTTGAAAACCATTATTGCTTAAGTTGAACTTTAAAAGTGTGAAATGTTGTTTTAGCAAGTTTTTAAGTGGAAATGAATAGTTTTAAACTCGCTCAAACAAAAAATAGGGATGCTATTGATATTAAAATTTTCTTTCTAAACAATTTGGGAATAAAAACCGATTGCACAATTTCAAATTGTGATATAAAAATCATTTGCACGGTTTTAATTTTTCATGCTTATTTGCTTTAGATGCATTTTCCAGAGAATTCATGGGTGCTTCAAGGAATTTGTGGGAGGCTATTGATATCTGGATCTTATTTCTGAAATCGTTATCGGTGCTTGATGCGATTAATAGTGTGCTAACTTGCTTTTATACATTATGCACAAACTCAAAGCTCCATGCTTTTGAAACTTTTATGTTTTGCTTTAAAATCCATTTCTGCTGGAGTCAAACTTTAAAAGTATTAAATGTTGTTTTAGAAGTTTGTAAATGAAAATGAATAGTTTTAAACACAATCAAACACAAAAACATTATAACTTGCATTATTTTATTTTTCACAGCGTTAAGTGTAAGTCGTGAAGGATTTTGGAGCTGAAAATATCAAAATTTCATTTCTGAACAATTATGGCCATAAAAACCATATGCACAATTTCCAATTGTGATATAAAAACCATTTGCACGACTTTTAATTTTTCATACTTATTTGCTTTAGATGCATTTTTTAGGAGAATTCATGGGTGCTCCAGGGAATTTGTGAGATGCTATTGATATTTGGATGTCATTTGTGAAATTATTATTGAAGCTTGATGCGATTAACTGTGTGCTAACTTGTTTTTATACATTAGGCACAAATTCAAAGCTCGACACTTTTGAAACTTTTATGTTTTGCTTTAAAATCCATTTCTGCTGGAGTTGAACTTTAAAAGTATTAAATGTTGTTTTAGCAAGTTTTTAAATGGAAATGAATAGTTTTAAACAAGCTCAAACACCAAAAACATGATAACCTGCATTATTTTTATTTTTCACGGCGTTAAGTGTACAAGTCATGAAGTATTTGGAGCTGAAAATATCAAAATTTCATTTTTGAACAATTATGGCCATAAAGACAATCTGCCCAATTTCAAATTGTGCCATTTGCATGGTTTTTAATTTTTCTTACTTATTTGCTTTAGATGCATTTTTAGGAGAATGCATGGGTGCTCCTGGAAATTTGTGGGATGCTATTGATATTTTGGATGTCATTTGTGAAATCGTTATTGGCGCTTGATGCGATTAACAGTGTGCTAACTTGCTTTTATACATTATGCACAAACTCAAAGCTCGACGCTTTTGAAACTTTTATGTTTTGCTTTAAAATCCATTTCTGCTGGAGTCAAACTTTAAAAGTATTAAATGTTGTTTTAGCAAGTTTTTAAATGGAAATGAATAGTTTTAAACACGCTCAAACACAAAAACATTATAACCTGCGTTATTTTTATTTTTCACGGCGTTAAGTGTAAGTCATGAAGTATTTTGGAGCTGAAAATATGAAAATTTCATTTCTGAACAATTATGGCCATAAAAACCATTTGCACAATTTCAAATTGTGATATAAAAACCATTTACATGGTTCTTATTTTTTCATACTTATTTGCTTTAGATGCATTTTTTGGTGAATTAATGTGTGCACCAGGAAAATTGTGGGATGCTATTGATATTTGGATGTCATTTGTGAAATCGTTATTGGCCCTTTATGCGATTATCTATGTGCTGACTTGTTTTAATATATTACGCACAAACTCAAAGCTTGACTCTTTTGAAGCTTTTTTGTTTTGCTTTGGAAATCATTTCTGCTGGAGTCAAGCTTTAAAAGTATGAAATGTTGTTTTAGCAAGTTTTTAAATGGAAATAAATAGTTTTAAACTTGCTCAAACACAGAAACATGATAACCTACATTTGTTTAAATTTTCACTGTGTTAGGTGTAAGTCTTGAGGGATTTTGGAGCTGAAAATATCAAAATTTCGTTTCTGAATAGTTATGGGCATAAAAATCATCTGCACAATTTCAAATTGTGATTGAAAAACCATTTTAACGGTTTTAATTTTTCATACTTATTTGCTTTAGATGCCTTTTTCGGAGAATTCATGGGTGCTCCAGGGAATTTATGGGATGCGTTGATAGTTGGATGTCATTTGTGAAATCGTTATTGGCACTTGATGTGATTAACTGTGTGCTAACTTGTTTTTATACATTACGTACAAACTAAAAGCTCGACGCTTTTGAAGATTTTATGTTTTGCTTTGAAAACCATTTGTGCTGGAGTCGAACTTTAATATTGGCGCTTGAAGTGATTAATTGTGTGCTAAATTATTTTTATGCATTATGCACAAACTCAAAGCTCGGCGCTTTTGAAGCTTTTATGTTTTTCTTTGGCAACCATCTCTGCTGGAGTGGAGCTTTAAAAGTATCAGATGTTGTTTTAGCAAGTTTTTAAAAGGAAATGAATAGTTTTAGACTCGTTCAAACACAAAAAGATGATAACCTGCATTGGTTTTAATTTTTCATAGCGTTAAGTGTATGTCATGAAGGATTTTGGAGTTGAAAATATCAAAATTTCATTTCTGAACAATTATTGGCATAAAAACCATCTGTAAAATTTCAAATTGTGTTATAAAAACCATTTGCACGATTCTAATTTTTATACTTATTTGCTTTAGATGCATTTTTAGGTGAATTAATATGTACCACAGGGAAATTGTGGGATGCTATTGTTATTTCGATGTCATTTGTGAAATTATTATGCTAACTTGTTTTTATACATTACGCACAAACTCAAAGCTTGACTCTTTTGAAGCTTTTATGTTTTGCTTTGGAAATCATTTCTGCTGGAGTCGAGCTTTAAAAGTATGAAATGATGTTTTAGGAAGTTTTTAAATAGAATGAATAGTTTTGAACTCGCTCAAACACAGAAACATGATAAGCTACATTTGTTCTAATTTTTCACTGTGTTAGGTGTAAGTCATGAAGGATTTTGGAGCTGAAAATATCAAAATTTCGCTTCTGAACAATTATGGGCATAAAAACCATCAGCACAATTTTCATATTGTGATGTAAAAACCATATGCTAGTTTAATTTTGCATGCTTATTTGCTGTAGATGCATTTTTAGGAGAATATATGGGTGCTCCAGGGAATTTGTGGCATGCTATTGATATTTGGATGTCATTTGTGAAATTGTTATCGGCGCTTGATGCGATTAACTCTGTGATAACTTGTTTTTATACATTACACACAAACTCAAAGCTCGACGTTTTGCTTTGAAAACCATTTCTGCTGGAGTCGAGCTTTAAAAGTATGAAATGTTGTTTTAGCAAGTTTTTAAATGGAAATGAATAGTTTTAAACTCACTCAAACACAGAAACATGATAACCTGCATTGGTTTTTATTTTTCACGGTGTTAAGTGTAAGTTATTAAGGATTTTGGAGCGGAAAATATGAAAATTTCGTTTCTGAACAATTATGGGCATAAAAATCATATGCACAATTTCAAATTGTGATATAAAAACAATTGCACAGTTTTTACTTTTTCATGCTTATTTGCTTTAGATGCATTTTTAGGAGAATCCATCGGTGCTCTAGGAAATTTGTGGGATGTTGTTGATATTTGGATGTCATTTGTGAAATTGTTATTGGCGTTTGACGCGATTAACTGTGTGCTAACTTCTTGTCATACATTACGAACAAACTCAAAGCTTGACACTTTTGAAGCTTTTTTTATGTTTTTCTTTGAAAACCATTTCTGCTGGAGTCTATCTTTAAAAGTATGAAATGTTTTTTAGCAAGTTTTTAAATGGAAATAAATGGTTTTAAACTCGCTCAAAAACAGAAAAATGATAACCTGTATTGTTTTAATTTTTCACAATGTCAAGTGTAAGTCATGAAGGATTTAGGAACTGAAAATATCAAAATTTCGTTTCTGAACAATTATGAGTGCAAAAACCATATGCACAATTTCAAATTGTGATATAAAAACATTTGCACGGTTTTTACTTTTTCATGCTTATTTTCTTTAGATGCATTTTTAGGAGAATTCATCAGTGCTCTAGGAAATTTGTGGGATGCTGTTGATATTTGGATGTCATTTGTGAAATCGTTATTGGCGCTTAATGCGATTAACAGTTTGCTAACTTGTTTTTTATATATTATGCACAAAGTCAAAACTCGGCGCTTTTGAAGCTTTTATATTTTGCTTTGGTAACCATTTCTGCTGGAGTGGAGCTTTTAAAGTATGAAATGTTGTTTTAGTAAGTTTTTAAATGGAAATGAATAGTTTTAAACTCGCTCAAACACAGAAACATGATAACCTGCATTGGTTTTAATTTTTCACGGTTGGAAGTGTAAGTCATGAAGGATTTTGGAACTGAAAATATCAAAATTTCATTTCTGAACAATTATGGGCATAAAAACCATTTGCATAATTTCAAATTGTGATTAAAAACCATTTGCACGGTTTTTAATTTTTCATGCTTATTTGCTTTACATGCATTTTTAGGAGAATTCTTGGGTGCTCCAGGGAATTTGTGGGATGCTTTTGATATTTAGATGTCATTTTTTAAATCATTATTGGTGCGTGAAGGGATTAGTTGTGTGCTAACTTGTTTTTATACATTACGCACAAACTGAAAGCTCGACGCTTATAAAGCTTTAATGTTTTGCTTTGGAAACCATTTCTGCAGGTTTAATTTTTCATGCTTATTTGCTGTAAATGCATTTTTAGGAGAATTCATGGGTGCTCCAGGGAATTTGTGGGATGCTATTAAATTTGGATGTCATTTGTGAAATCGTTATTGGCGCTTGATGCGATTAACTGTGTGCTAATTTGTTTCTATACATTACGCACAAACTCAAAGCTCGATGTTTTGCTTTGCAAACCATTTCTGCAGGAGTCGAGCTTTAAAAGTATGAAATGTTGTTTTAGCAAGTTTTTAAATGGAAGTGAATAGTTTTAAACTCGCTCAAACACATAGACATGATAACCTGCATTGGTTTTAATTTTAATTGCAGCTGAAAATATCAAAGTTTCGTTTCTGACCATTTATTGGCGTAAACACCATCTGCCCAATTTCAAATTGTGATATAAAAATATTGCATGATTTTTTCTTTTTCATGCTTATTTGCTTTAGATGCATTTTTAGGAGAATTCATCAGTGCTCTAGGAAATTTGTGGGATGCTGTTGATGTAATTTATGAAATCATTATTGACGCTTGATGCGATTAACTCTGTGCTAACTTGTTTTTATACATTACGCACAACCTCACAGCTCAACGCTTTTAAAGCTTTTATGTTTTGCTTTGGAAAACATTTCTGCTGGTTTAATTTTTCATGCTTATTTGCTGTAGATGCATTTTTAGGAGAATTCATGGGTGCTATCAGGGAATTTGTGGGATGCTATTGATATTTGGATGTCATTTGTGAAATCGTTATTGGCACTTGATGCGATTAACTCTGTGATAACTTGGTTTTGTACATTACGCACAAGCTCAAAGCTTGACTTTTTGCTTTGAAAACCATTTCTGCTGGAGTTGAGCTTTAAAAGTATGAAATGTTGTTTTAGCAAGTTTTTAAATGGAAATGAATAGTTTTAAACTCACTCAAACACGGAAACATGATAACCTGCATTGGTTTTAATTTTTCACGGTGTTAAGCATAAGTAATGAAGGATTTTGGAGCTGAAAATATCAAAATTTCATTTCTGAACAATTATGGGCGTAAAAACCATATGCACAATTTCAAATTGTGATATAAAAACCATTTGCATGGATTTTAATTTTTAATGCTTATTTGCTTTAGATAAATTTTTAAGAGAATTCATGGGTGCTCCAGAAAATTTGTGGGATGCTGTTGATATTTGGATGTCATTTATGAGATCGTTATTAGCGCTTGACGCGATTAACAGTTTGCTAACTTGTTTTTATACAGTACGCACAAACTCAAAGCTCGACGCTTTTGAAGCTTTTATGTTTTGCCTTGGAAACCATTTCTGCTGGTTTAATTTTTCATGCTTATTTGCTTTAGATGCATTTTTAGGAGAATTCATGGGTGCTCCATGATATTTGGATGTCATTTGCGAAATCGTTATTGGCACTTGATGCGATTAACTCTGTACTAACTTGTTCTTATATGTTACGCACAAACTCAAAGCTCAACGCTTTTGAAGCTTTTATGTTTTGCTTTGGAAAACATTTCTGCTGGATTCGAGCTTTAAAAGTATGAAATGTTGTTTTAGTAAGTTTTTAAATGGAAATGAATAGTTTTAAACCCGCTCAAACACAAAAACATGATAACCTGTATTGGTTTTAATTTTTTACAGTGTTAAGTGTAAGTCATGAAGGATTTTGAAGCTGAAAATATGAAAATTTCATTTCTGAACAGTTGTGGGCATAAAAACCATCTGCCTAATTTCAAATTGTGATAGAAAAACTATATGAACGGTTTTAATTTTTCATACTTATTTGCTTTAGATGCATTTTTAAAAGAATTCGTGGGTGCTCTAGGGAAATTGTGGGATGCTGTTGATATTTGCATATCATTTGTGAAATCTTTATTGGTGCTTGATGCGATTAACTCTGTGTTAACTTGTTCTTATACGTTATGCACAAACTCAAAGCTTGATGCTTTTAAAGCTTTTATGTTTTGTTTTGGAAAACATTTCTGTTGGAGTCGAGCTTTAAAAGTATGAAATGTTGTTTTAGCAAGTTTTTAAATGGAAATGAATAGTTTTAAACTCACTCAAACACAAAAACATGATAACCTGTATTGGTTGTAATTTTTTACAGTGTTAAGTGTAAGTCATGAAGGATTTTGGAGTTAAAAATATCAAAATTTCATTTCTGAACAGTTGTGGGCATAAAAACCATCTGCACAATTTCATATTGTGATAGAAAAACCATTTACATGGTTTAAATTTTTCATAACTATTTACTTTAGATGCCTTTTTAAGAGAATTAATGTGTGCTCTAGGAAATTTGTGAGATTCTGTTTATATTTGCATATCATTTGTGAAATCATTTTTGGTGCTTGATGTGATTAACTGTGTGCTAACTCATTTTTATAAATTACGCACAAGCTCAAAGCTCGACGCTTTTGAAGCTTTCATGTTTTGCTTTGGAAACCATTTCTGCTGGAGTCGAGCTTTAAAAGTATAAAATGTTGTTTTAGCAAGTTTTTAAATGGAAATGAATAGTTTTAAACTCGCTCAAACATAGAAACATTATAACCTGTATTGGTTTTAATTTTTCACGGTGCTAAGTGTAAGTCATGAAGGATTTTGGAGCTGAAAATATCAAAATTTCGTTTCTGAACAATTATGGGCATAAAAACCATCTGCACAATTTCAAATTGTGATATAAAAACCATTTGCATGGCTTTTATTTTTCATGCTTATTTGCTTTAGATGCATTTTTAACAGAATTCATGGGTGCTCCAGGAAATTTGTGGGATGTTGTTGATATTTGGATGTCATTTATGAAATCGTTATTAGCGCTTGATGCGATTAACAGTTTGCTAACTTATTTTTATACATTACGCACAAACTCAAAGCTCAACGCTTTTGAAGCTTTTATGCTTTGCCTTGGAAACCATTTCTGCTGGTTAAATTTTTCATGCTTATTTGTTGTAGATGCATTTTTAAGAGAATTCATGGTGCTCCAGGGAATTTTTGGAATGCTATTGATGTTTGGATGTCATTTGTGAAATTGTTATTGGCGCTTGATGCGATTAACTGTGTGTTAACTTGTTTTTATACATTACGCACAAAATCAAAGCTCGACGTTTTGCTTTGAAAATCATTTATGCTGGAGTCGAGCTTTAAAAGTATGAAATGTTGTTTTAGCAAGTTTTTAAATGAAAATTAATAGTTTTAAACTCGCCCAAACACAGAAACATGATAACCTGCATTGGTTTTAATTTTTCACGGTGTGATGTGTAAGTCATGAAGGATTTTGGAGCTGAAAATATCAAAATTTCGTTTTTGAACAATTATGAGCCTAAAAACCATCTGCACAATTTCAAATTGTGATATAAAAACATTTGCATTATTTTTACTTTTTCATGATTATTTGCTTTAGATGCATTTTTAGGATAATTCATCAGTGCTCCAGGAAATTTGTGGGATGCTGTTGATATTTGGATGTCATTTGTGAAATCATTTTTGACGCTTGATGCGATTAACTCTGTGCTAACTTATTTTTATACGTTACGCACAAACTCACAGCTCAACGATTTTAAAGCTTTTATGTTTTGCTTTGGAAAACATTTCTACTAGATTCAAGCTTTTAAAGTATGAAATATTATTTTAGCAAGTTTTTAAATGGAAATGAGTAGTTTTAAATTTGCTCAAACACAAAAACATAACAACCTGTATTGGTTTTAATTTTTTACGGTATTAAGTGTAAGTCATGAAGGATTTTGAAGCTGAAAATATGAAAATTTCATTTCTGAACAGTTGTGGGCATAAAAACCATCTGCACAATTTCAAATTGTGATAGAAAAATCATTTGGACGATTTTAATTTTTCATATTTATTTGCTTTAGATGCATTTTTAAGAGACTTCATGGGTGCTCCAGGGAATTTGTGGGATGCTGTTGATATTTGCATGTCATTTTTAAAATTGTTATTTGCTCTTGATGTGATTAACTCTGTGCTAACTTGTTCTTATACATTACGCACAAACTTAAAGCTCGATGCTTTTGAAGCTTTTATGTTTTGCTTTGGAAAACATTTCTGCTGGATTCGAGCTTTAAAAGTATGAAATGTTGTTTTAGCAAGTTTTTAAATGGAAATGAATAGTTTTAAACCCGCTCAAACACAAAAACATGATAACCTATATTGGTTTTAATTTTTTACGGTGTTAAGTGTAAATCATGAAGGATTTTAAAGCTGAAAATATGAAAATTTCATTTCTAAACAATTGTGGGCATAAAAACCATCTGCACAATTTCAAATTGTGAAAGAAAAACCATTTGCACGATTTTAATTTTTAATATTTATTTGCTTTAGATGCATTTTTAAGAGAATTCATGGGTGCTTCAGGGAATTTGTGGGATGCTGTTGATATTTGCATGTCATTTGTGAAATCGTTATTGGCGCTTGATGCAATTAACTCTGTGCTAACTTGTTCTTATATGTTATGCACAAACTCAAAGCTCATGCTTTTGAAGCTTTTATGTTTTGTTTTGGAAAATATTTCTGCTGGAGTCGAGTTTTAAAAATATGAATGTTATTTTAGCAAGTTTTTAAATGGAAATGAGCAATTTTAAACTCGCTCAAACACAAAAACATAATAACCTTTATTGGTTGTGATTTTTTATGGAGTTAAATGTAAGTCATGAAAGGTTTTTGGAGCTAAAAATATAAAAATTTCATTTCTGAACAATTGTGGGCATAAAAACCATCTGCACAATTTCAAATTGTGATAGAAAAACCATTTGCATGGTTTTAATTTTTCATAATTATTTGCTGCAAATGCATTTTTAAGAGAATTAATCTGTGCTCCAAGAAATTTGTGGGATGCTATTTATATTTGGATGTCATTTGTGAAATCATTATTGACACTTGATGCGATTAACTGTGTTAACTTGTTTTTATACATTACGCACAAACCCAAAACTCGACACTTTTGAAGCTTTTATGTTTTGCTTTGGAAACCATTTCTACTGGAGTCGAGCTTTAAAAGTATGAAATATTGTTTTAGAAAGTTTTAAAATGAAAATGAATAGTTTTAAACTCGCTCAAACATAGAAATATGATAACCTGCATTGATTTTAATTTTTCACAGTACTAAGTCATGAAAGATTTTGGAGCTAAAAATATCAAAATTTCATTTCTGAACAACTATGGGCAAAACTATCTACATAATTTCAAATTGTGATATAAAAATCATTTGCACGATTTTAATTTTTCATACTTATTTACTTCAGATGCATTTTTAAGAGAATTAATGTGTGCTCCAGAATGCACAAACTCAAAGCTCGACCTTTTGCTTTGAAAACCATTTCTGCTGGGGTCACGCATTAAAAGTATGAAATGTTGTTTTAGCAAATTTTTTAAATAGAAATGAATAGTTTTAAACTTGCTCAAACACGAAAACTTGATAACTTGCATTTGTTTTAATTTTTCACTATGTTAGGTGTAAGTCATAATGAATTTTAGAGCTGAAAATATCAAAATTTTGTTTTTGAAAAGTTACGGGGATAAAAACGATTTGCACAATTTCATATTGCATATAAAAACCATTTGCATGATTTTAATTTTTTATGCTAATTTGCTCTAGATGCATTGTTAAGAGAATTCATGGGTGCTCCAAGTAATTTGTGGGATGCTATTGATATTTGGATGTCATTTTTGAAATCGTTACTGGCGCTTGATGCAATTAAACTATATGCTAATTTGTTTTTAGACATTACGAACAAACTCAAAGTTCAACGCTTTTGAAGCTTTTATGTTTTGCTTTGAAAATCATTTCTGTTGGAGTCGAACTTTAAAAGTATGAAATATTGTTTTAACAAGTTTTTAAATGAAAATTAATAATTTTAAACTCACTCAAACACAGAAGCATGATAACCTGCATTGGTTTTAATTTTTCATGGTGTTAAGTGTAACTCATAAAAGATTTTGGAGTTGAAAATATCAAAATTTCATTTCTAAACAATTATGGCCATAAAAACATCTCCACAATTTCAAATTGTGATACAGAAACCATTTGCACAATTCTAATTTTTCATGCTTATTTGCTCTAGATGCATTTTTAAGAGAATTCATGAGTGCTCTAGGAAATTTGTGAGAGATGCTGTTGATATTTAGATGTCATTTGTGAAAGCGTTATTGGCACTTGATGCGATTAAATGTGTTCTAACTTGTTTTTATACATTATGCACAAACTCAAAGCTTGACGCTTTTAAAGCTTTTTATATTTTGCTTTGAAAACCATGCTGCTGAAGTTGAGCTTTAAAAGTATGAAATGTTGTTTTAACAAGTTTTTAAATGAAAATGAATAATTTTAAACTCGCTCAAACACAAAACATAACCTGTATTGGTTTTAATTTTTTACGATGTTAAGTGTAAGCCATGAAAGATTTTGGAGCTGAAAATATCAAAATTTCGTTCCTAAACTTTGCTTTATGTGCATTTTTAAAAGAATTCATGACTGCTCCAAAAAATTTGTTAGATGCTACTGATATTTGAATATCATTTGTAAAATTGTTATTGACGCTTGATGCGATTAGTTATGTGCTAACTTGTTTTTATACATTACGCACCCACTTAAAGCTCAACGCTTATGAAATTTTAACGTTTTGCTTTGAAAATCATTTTTGCTAGAGTCAAACTTTAAAAGTATGAAATATTATTTTAATAAGTTTTAAAATGGAAATGAATAGTTTTAAACTTACTAAAACACATAAAAATGATAACTTGCATTGATTTTAATTTTTTATAATATTTAGTGATTTTGGAGCTAAAATATCAAATTTTCGTTTCTAGATAATTATGGGCATAAAATCCATTTGCATAATTTTAAATTGTGATTAAAAACCATTTGCACTGTTTTTAATTTTTCATGCTTAGAAATTTGTGAGATGCTGTTGATATTTGGATGTCATTTTTGAAATCCTCATTGGCACTTGATGAGATTTAGCTATATACTAACTTGTTTGTCTACATTACACAAACTCAAAACTCGACGCTTTTGAAGCTTTTATGTTTTGCTTTAAAAATAATTTATATTGAAATCGAGCTTTAAAAATATGAAATGTTTTAACAAGTTTTTAAATGAAAATGAATAGTTTTTAACTTGCTCAAACACAAAAACATAATTGCCTACATTTGTTTTAATTTTTCACTATGTTTGATGTAAATCATGAAAGATTTTGGAGTTGAATATATCAAAATTTCATTTCTGAACAATTACGAACATAAAAACCATCTGCACAATTTTATATTATAATATAAAAACTATTTGTACGATTTTAATTTTTCACGTTTATTTGCTTTAAAAGTTTTAAATTAAAGAATAAAAAAAATATAAAAAAACAAAATGAATAAAATTTTCAAATATAAAATACAAAAAACTTAGTTTAGAATATACAAAAAAAACAAAAAAATATATAACAAATATAAAAAAAAAAAGATATAAAAAATCAAAGATGAAAAATAAAAGAAAAATCAATAGAAAATATAACTAAAAATGAAAAGAAATGCAAAAAAAAAAAGTCTGAAATTTTAAAATTGCAAAGAAGAAATAAAAAAAAAATGTGAACAAAAAGATATAAAAGCAAGAAAAAAATAAAAATACAAAATATATAAAAAAAAAATAAAAAAAAATGAAAGCAAATGAACAAATAAATTAAAAGAAAAAGATAATTTAAAAAGACAAAAAATTAATGAAAAATTATAAAAATAGAATAAAAAATAACAAAAATAAAAAAAATAAAAAATGACAAGAAAAATGAGACAAACCAAAAGAATAAAAGATTAAAAAATAAAGTAAATATCCATAACATTATAAAATTTTTATAAAAAATAACAAAAATAACAAAAATTAATAATAAAAAATAAAAGAAAAAATAAAATAAGAGAAAATATTAAAGCAAAAGATAAAAGATAAAATAAGTACCAAAAAAAGAAAAAAAATTAAAAATAAACAAAAACACAATAAAAAAATAAAAAAGTAAGGAAATGAAAAAATGAGTCAAAAGAAAAAATTAAAAAAATACAAAAACTAATAAAAATGACAAAAATGACAAAATAGAAAAAAAAATTAGTTTTATAAAATACAAACAAAAAATACAAAATATAAGAAATAAAGATATAAAAAATCAAAAATACAAAATTAAAAGAAGAAAAAAGTTAATACAAAATAAAAAATAAAAACAAAAAAAGAAAGTGTGAAAAAAAAACACAAATTAGAAAGAAATGCCAACAAAAAAAACCCAAAAAAAATAAAGAAAAACCTTAAGAAAAAATAAAAAATGAAAAAAAAAAAGATAGAAAGTAAAGAGTACAAAAAAAAAACTAATAGAAAATAATGTAAATGACCAATTAAATTAAAATAACAAAAAAATCAAAGTAAAAAGAAAAATGTGTAGTGAAAGAGTAATAAAAAAAAGTAAGAAAAAAAGTATTCTGTAAAAAATAAAAAAAAAAATATACTAAATAACAAAAAATAAAAAATTAAGAAAATGCATAAAAAACTAAAAAAAAAAAAGGAAAAGAAAAAGGAAGTAAATAAAGAAATAAAAAAAATCTACAAAGTTCAATCTTTAATTTATGTTTTAAAACTTAATTTGAAAGTTTAGATGCAAGATATTTTGATTTGAATTTATTGATTTAAATTTAGAATTTTTAATTTTTAAATCATTAAAAATGTAAAAATATAGATACATTAAGTAACTAATGATAAATATAATAATTCCAAACTAGTGCTATTATATATATCAATAAAATTTCAAAAGAAAATAAGAAAAATAATTATTATCTCTTAATAAAAGATAAATATTATACAATCCAAAATAATAAATAAAAGATAAATATTATACAAAATAATTTTGTTAATTAGATAAAATACACGATAAATAAAAATAAATTTCAAGATAAAATACAAGATCTTAATTAAATATCTAATTAATATACATGCACATAACACCTTTCATTTTTAATGAAATCAAAGTCTCATTCAACAATGTTTAATAATAAGGTGATATGCATTTAAGTTAAACACAAGCAACATGCCACATGTATAGAGAACAATGCTATTTTAGAAATAAAGACAATCAAACTTGAACTTCATGATTTAAGACCATAATGAACTAATCCTAAAGCAGAAAGATTCAAGGCAAAGATTGCCTACAAAATAAACCTAATCACATCAATTGCTCACAAATAAGACATTATAAATGTTTTAACTCAAAACCCCAAAAATACAAAAGTAGAAGCCTTTAAAAACCTAAAGAGAAATTAAAACCAACGCAACAACTTAACAAGAAAAGACTATAATGATGAGCCAAAGATAAGAGGTAGTTTTGCATCTCAACATAAATATACAACAATTATATACCAAAGTTAAAAAACAACAGCCACCAACCACATCATAGGTCAAGGTGCTTCCAATAATAACAGTGTTACTTAAGAAAATAAAGTCCATATTATAATAAGAAACATAGAATTTTAGCAACTTTAATCAAACTCTTCATGATCTGAAATGTACTAGAACAGGTACAATTATCATCAAAAGTTACCATACAATACAACAAAAATTCTATGCAAGATCATAGATTTTCAAAGAATCCAATAAGAAAGAGGCAATCTTCCATCTCAGTGCTTAACTAGATTTAAGTTTATGAAATTAATCTTAAGAAAGTAATCCATCATGCAACAAAATAAAGTGAAATCAGCAAAACAAGAAGAATCAAAAAACAACACAAGAAGAAAGAGGTACTCTTCATTATAAGCACTCATCCTCAGTGCTAGGTTGGTTTAAGTTTCTGAAATTAAACCTAAGATTACAATTTGTCATGTAACAGAGTTAAACTAGCAAAATAAAAAAATAAAAAACTCAACCATACAAATTTGGAGTACACTACTATACAATCTCTAATTCCTCTCTCTAGCAAATTGTGCTTGGAGTACACGATCAACTAATTTCTGTATAGATGACTAAATGCAACCACAATTAAAAAAAATTTACAAAACTACAATCTGTACACAAAAGATAAAACTAAAATTTAAATGGAATGTTAAAGCAGAAGAGATCAAATATTAATTGAAGTTTAGATCAAACTCCAGCAAGTTAAAAGCACTACAACAAAAAATTAGACATTAACTAGAAGCTATGGGAATGAAATATGGAAGCCAACTTGCAAAATAAAACCAACAAACACACAAACATAGAATTTTGAAACTTTAATTCCTTCTATCTTGCAAGGTATGCTTGGAGCACATAGCCAATTAAGCTTCAAAGAGACAAACAGATGACAACTAGGCACACTCATGAATGAAGAAACCACAACCCAAGAATTTCTTTTGCAGTAACATTCTCCTAATGCATTCTCAAACAACTTCATCAAATTAAATGCAACCACAATGAAAAGTTTGACATCATCAATAACTAAAAAAGCCAAGCCAGTGAAACCTAAGAACCCTATCTGTCATGCCACAGAGAGAAAAACAAGAAAACTCCCATACACAGAGAGCCACACAAATTTTTAATCCTTAAATCCTACACACAGCCATATAAATTTAGAATTCATAATTCCCCTGCAAGTCATTCTTGGACCACACAGCGCATTAAGTTTCATACAGACCATCAGATCACAACCACACTAAAAGAAGAACCCAAGGGATTTTCCAAAGTAAAATTACAAAGCCCTAATTTATGTAAAAATTTAAAAATGACACTAGAAGAATCCAGAGACAATCTCAATGAGAAAGACACCAACTGAGAGGCTATGACAACATATATTTAGAGTTTCCAAAAATCCAGCAAAAGAAAATACTCTTCCTTTTAAGCATTCAACCATAATGCATGTCAAAATTAAATTGCAGAAATTGAACCTAGCAAACCACTCTATCCTGTAACAAACAGAGTGAAACCAACAAAATAAAAACCTCCCTAAACACATACCTACACACACGAGGCACAAAAATTGAATTCACTGCTTGAAGCACACAAAGAGAAAAACAATAGGGAAACTCCCATACACAGTCACATAAATTTTTAATCCTTAAATGCTTACACAACCATAGAAATTTAGAATCCTTAATTCCCCCTACACTACAAAACAAGAAAACTCCCATACACATATTTAGAGTTTCAAAAAATCCAGCAAAAGGAAATAATCTTCCTTTTAAACATTTGACCACAATGCATGTCAAAATTAAGTTTGACAAATTGAACCCAACAAACCAACCTGTTCTGTAACAAACAGAGTGAAATCAACAAAACAAAAAACTCCCAAAATACACCTACACACGCATCAGGCACAGAAATTGAATTCAACTAATCATGCAAGCCATTAGCTTTAGAGCACACAAAGAGAAAAACAAGGAAACTCCTACACAGCCACACAAATTTTTAATCCTTAAATCCTACACATATACAACTTTAGAATCCTTAATTCCCCCTACACTACAAGTCGTTCTTAGAGCACACAGCGCATAAGTTTCATAGAGACCAATGAATTACAACCACACTAAAGGAAGAAAAACCCAATGAATTTTTCAAAGTAAAGTTACAAAGCCCTAATTTATGTAAAAATTTAAAAATGAAACAAGAAGAATCAAGACACAATCTCAATGAGAATGACACCAACTGAGAGGCTATGACAACATATGCAGCTTCAAAGAATCCAACAAAAGGAAATAATCTCATTTTTTAAGCATTCAACCACAATGCATGTCAAAATTAAGTTGTAGAAATGAAACATAACAAACCAATCTGTCCTGTAACAGAGTGAAACCAACAAAACAAACAAAAAAGAGTAAAAATTTAAAAATCCAGCAAAAGGAAATATCTTCCTTTTAAGCATTCAACCACAATGCATGTCAAAATTAAGTTTCAAAAATGGAACCTAACAAACCAATCTGTCCTGTAACAAATAGAATGAAAGCAACAAAACAAAAAACTCCCAAAATACACACATAAACACATAAAAGGCACTAAAATTAAATTCACTTTATCATGCAAGCCATTTGCTTAAAGCACATAGAGAGAAAAACAAGAAGGAAACTTCCATATGCACAGCCACACAAATTTTTAATCCTTAAATCCTACACACAGCCATACAAATTTAGAATCCTTAAGTCCCCCTATACTGCAAATCATTTTTGGAGCACACAACGCAACAAGTTTCATAGAGACCAACGGATCACAACCACAATAAAAGAAGAAGAACCCAAAGAATTTTTCAAAGTAAAGTTACAAAGCCCTAATTTATGTAAAAATTTAAAAATGAAACAAGAAGAATCAAGACACAATCTCAATGAGAAAGACACCGAGAGGTTATAACGACAGATACTTAGAGTTTCAAAGAATCCAACAAAAGGAAATAATCTTCATTTTAAACATTCAGGCCCAATACATGTCAAAATTAAGTTTTAGAAATTTAACCTAACAAACAGAGTGAAACCAACATAACAAAAAACTCTCAAAATACACCTACACACACAAGATGCACAAAAATTCAATTCACTTTATCTTGCAAGCCATTTGCTTAGAGCACGCAGCCCATACAGATACTCTTCCTTTTAAGCAACAATTTCTATCCCCGTCAAAATTAAGTTGCAGAAATTAAAAGAAAGAAACCATTCTGTCCTACAACAAAAATATTGTAACAAACAAAACAAGAAACTTACAAAATATACATACACGAGGCACAAAAATTGAATTCCTCCTTATCATGCAAGCCATTCGCTGAGAGCAGACAACTACTAAATAATATCCACACTTAAGAAGCCACAACTAAGGGGTTTTTCAAAAAGTAAAATTCCAAAAACTAAACTAATATAGATAAATGTGTCACAAGAAGAATCAAAACATGACACAACAAAGCCTCAATGAGAAAAAAACGACAACTATGAATGGCCAAAGACCAATAACAAAAGAGGCAAGGAATCTTTCTTTTAACACTAAACCTTTCTGCTTGGTGGAACTTAGTTTCAGAAAATAAACCTAAGAAATTAATCCATCAAGCAATAAAGTTGAACCAACAAAAAATAACTAACTCCTAACATGCATAACACACAGCTATCCAAATTTGAATCTCTAATTCTTCCCATCTTGCAAAATTGCAAGCACACAATCCATCGAGCTCTATAGAGACTACCAAATAACAATCATACTTACGAAACCACAATCCAAAGATTTTTTCAAAAGCAAAATTACAAAACTCAACTCATGTACACAAAAAATGAAAGAATGAAGCAAGAAGAATGTGATATAATAAAATCTTAACAAGAAAAGATATCTACAGAAATGCTTAGGAATATTATATTTCCATTTCAAAGAGCCAAATAACAAGAGGAAGCTTCATTCAAAGTCACATACCATTCTAAAATCAGTAAGATGTGATATAATAAGTCCATACCACTTAAGTTAAATCCAATTGTCATGGAACCAAATAATCTTAGTGGACCAAAACCGAACATAAAAACAAAATCTCAACAAGAAAAGACATCTATAGAGATGCTTAGGGATATTATTGTTTCCATTCAACGTGTCATATAACAATTACATACTAGTTGAGTTAAACACAATTGTCGTGCCATAAGAAAATTTTAGTGTTTCCCGCAAGTATAACTATAACAATGCTATTTGAGAAATAAAAATAGAAGAACTTGGAAGCCATGCAACAACTACAAAAAAAGCAAGCCAAAACTGATCAAAACCAATGCAGCAAATAAACAAAATGAAGACAAGGACAGCTAGCAAATAAAGTAAAAGTAAGGCAATAAGAAATGAATAAAGCAACAGCTACCACATTCATTACCAACTCATTTCACTGATTAAACAACCCCAAGCTCACAAATAAAGTATTATAACCTTAACCTTAACCTAAACTCAAAACCTCCAATATATCCTAAATAAATTAAACTCCAATACAACCCTAAGATAATTATCCATTACTTTCTAAATAGAAGCCCTTATATTGTTAAAGACTAACCCTAACCTTAAGACAACATTAACTTACTTTCTCAATGAATAATCATAACATAACATAAGAAAAACTCAATGAGAACACACATCTAATGAAAGACGAAAAAAGACGCATATTTAGAGTTTTAGAGAATACAATATGAAAAATGGTAAGCTTTCTTTTGAAGTGACATATCATTCAACATATGGCATAGCAAAGCAGTAGCCTCGATAAGTTCCTTTGGAACCAAAAAGAAAAATTCATTAAAAAAATTACATTTGTTCCGTGAATATCCCATTACTTTACAGCCAATACCATAAATAAACATGATGAAAATATTGGTATTTGTACTCACCTAGATAACCTCTCTCCATTTTAGTATCATTAATGCAAATATTAATAGATTTCTATGAGCAAAACATTAAATGATAATTGATCTTCCTAAAAAAGTAGTTTCTCAATGATAATTACAAAAATCCTATACCATCAAAAAAATCCAAAATACTAACATCTATTGATTGGCAAATGCTAAAAGAGATTTTAATCAAACAAGAATATTTACAATTAAGGCTTAGGGCAAATACTAAAGGCCATCGTCTGCTTTATTCTTCAAGGTAAGACATAATTAAGGTTTTTTTGATTAAGTTGCAACATCAAATCTCTATCTTATAATTGAAAATTAACTACAGAGGCTCTTCTAGTGCACTGGTTTTGGACATGAATGGGCCAAAATTTAAAAATTTTAAGAGCTTATTTTTTTAATTTCTAGAAGGTGAGATTGGACTTGAATCATGAAAAAGCAACTAATGAATACTTTAACATAACTTTTGCATTTTTTTTTTATCCTTTCTCCAATTTTCTTTGGCAGGTCAATAACTTTGGGCATGACAAATAAGTATGCACATTTAAGATTCTTCTGAATCCATCTTATCAGTTGTAATCATCTAAATCATTGGTTTATACCCACCAGCCAAATTTCATGGTCGGTGGGTAAATTAGGCCATAGGGTATGCTTCACCATGCAATTGAACTCTCAACAAGTTCATATATGAACCATTAATGATAAAATTGTCAGTATGACTATAGCCGAAAGAAATCAACTCACCACCCAAAGCAGAGTCCGTGGCTTTAGAGTGGTTATATTGTCAATACCAGCTCAAATCCTTGAGGGGCATCAACTATCTCTACAATGGTCATTGCACCAAGCAAGAAAAAACGATTCAGCAGAGGCATGTGTCAGCTCTGAAATAGCTAAATCAGTTGAAGGAGCCTACAAATGTGAATGGCCCAAGCATTATTGCACAAGTATTAACAGATACAGGAGGAAATAAATAAGAAAATGATAAAAAAAAAAAAAAGTTTTCCATACATAAGTCAGATGCATCAGCATAAGTAGACCATAGAATTCCATTAATAAAGGGAGATAGTCATAGTAACCATTTGCAGAATTCCTAGTGATGGTAACAAGCCACACACAAACACAAACTTTGGCTCTCCCAATTGACCATGGGGGTAGGTACCTAGTTTTGCTATCTTAATTCATTGCTAGGATAGTTCCTTGGAATTGGTTTAAATTGGAGATGCTCCTTCCTTAAATGGGAAGTGGGCTCCAACATAAATTAAAAATAAAGGATATTAAATTGCAATGATCTCTTCATAAAAAAGACAAGCCATTGTTCAACAAAAACATAGACCAATAAAACTAGTAGATCAGGAAATAAGTTTAGAGCCCAAGCATCCTGTATTTCATTAACTCTTGAATGAATACTAGATCATGAGGCCACCACCAATGAACATCAGAGAAACAGGTTGAAACCTGACATAGTACTGAATAAAGCATCCAATATGCAACAGAATTTTGTGTTTTCATCCCAATTTATAAGAATGATAAATATGATGCAAACTACAAGAAGAGGGACAGCAGAAAAACACAATCCAATACTAAACATCTGAGAATCATTCTTACCCCAATGCTCCTTACCACCCATAAACTCACAGCCATCAACAACCTATTCCACTTTTATTGAAGGCAAGAAATTATTCAAAGATAATGCCTACATATCCTATTACAAAAAGCAATGCCATAGAAATATGCATTATGAAATTAGACCAAATTAAGAAAGGCTTCTGTGCATAATACAAGAATATGCAAAATATTGGCCAAAGATGAAAAAATGATTAAAACCTACAAAGAAAGGATTGCACAAGAAATTAAAGATAAACCTGGATGTTGGTAACCCATGATAGGTTAATTGCCACAGTCCCTGTTAAAGCTGCTGTGAAAACACCAATAGTTTTCAACAAATTAGTCTTTGGCTGGTAAGTAACTTCAAACTCTAACGAGCTAGCTTCATCAACTGAACATAAAGGATCACAAGGTCCAGAGGTTGAGGTCAGCTCCTGTTGATATGCAAAGGGTATTTCAGTGTGTGGCAGAACCCAAAAATGAAGAAACACAGACACTGCTGTTTTGCTATGATGGTTGGTTTTTATAGCAATTTGGAGAATGCTTTCTAAACAGCCTTTTGAGTAATCTTCCCTCATAAAGAGGATCATTACTCAGACTCAATCCTGCCAATGAAGGATGAGAAACCAAGAAGAGTCATTTGAAAAATGTTCCTAGCCTTTAGGATTCAGCATTTTTTACACAATGAGGCTACTTTCAGGACTTGAACTTGCTCATTTGAGCCCCTCAGCCAAAATTTTTTATATTACACCAGACAGTGTCTCCTAATCAACCCTCATATATCTAACTAAATCAATCTGATTTCTGAGCTAAACATCTGCAGAAGGTAATTTCAAATAGCAATAGCTTGAAATTCTATCAAATTATTTGACCTCCTCATTAACCAAGATAAAATCTTCAAATGTATGAACTAGCAGTACAGGCAAATGGGTACCTTAAACTGAAGTACTTATAAGCAAGGCAATAGATGACAAAAGACACAAAATGAAACCAAAAAACTCACACCCAAATCATAAATCAATGAACATGCAAATGGGTACTCGTAAAGATAAAAATTTTCATAATGGCATAGGAATGAAAAGAACAAAAACCTCAAGCTGCTTTTCATTGTTGGGTTGAACTTTTTGTTGCCCTGCAATAACTTTCGTTATGGGGTTTACCTAGACTCATAATTGTTGTTATATTATTACATTATAATATAAATCAAATTAAGACTTTTTTTCATTGAAAGAAAAAAGGAACAATACTAATTTTTTTACTTGAGATACTATAACTAATTGAAGGTATGGATCCAATCTATAACTAAAGTTATAAAGGGGATGCACTCATTTTTTTTTGGTTTCTAAGTCTATTGCAAATCATTGAAAAGCTTGCAGATCCTAACAAAAATGTTCACCTGATGGCTCCAGCTGCTAGTTTGTGAAAATAAGCAAGTGAATGCAACCAATCTTTAAATTTTAGCTTTCCAACATATGAACGTGGTGTCATTTTCCGCAAACAATAAGAATGGAAAACAAATTGATCTTCAGTAATATCAACATAGTGCTTCTCCACAGCTATAAATTTCTCCAGGCCTCGTCCAAGATCACCATGTCGAAAGTAACTTTCATCAGAAGCAAGTTCATACCTTCAAAAGATGGATAACACTCAGTAGGTGTACCCAAATTATAATTAGAGACAACATGTGGAAGGTAATAAACAAAAACAGACCACATGCACTGCATGTCATGAAGGTTGGTGTGCTGGCCCCATCTTTTGTGAACAAAACAGCAGTTTTTCCTGCCAAAGCCACC
Organism: Durio zibethinus; assembly: GCF_047325235.1. Lineage (NCBI taxonomy): Eukaryota > Viridiplantae > Streptophyta > Magnoliopsida > Malvales > Malvaceae > Durio > Durio zibethinus. The sequence continues at coordinate 18,158,001 of NC_143177.1, forward strand.
TTCAAGAGTAGAAAAAGTTTGTGAACAGTAAAATAATACCGAAAGAAATTTAGTGACAAATATTAACTATGACAAAAGATGAAGGGGGGAGCTTTAGAACCTATCAGCCTGCAACATTCGCTTCACAGATTCACTGTTTATATAGCGATCTGCAAGATCCATACACCTAGCTTCATCTGTCAATGAAGCCACAGCTACCAAATCACCAGCATGTTTCAGTATCCGACTCTGTCACCAAAGAAAAGTAAATAATATACACATAGACACAGCTTCAAGAAAATTCCAAGAACTTCTCCAAAAGATAGTAAAAAGGTTCATCAAGAAACAATAGCCATCTACCAAAAACCCCAAAACCTAAGAAAGGAGGTCATATGCCTGCCCAATGCCCATCAAGACTTAAGGTCCACAAAGAAAAACTAGTATGCATTTTAAATGAATGCATATCAACTTTGCACAATTTAGTGCAAAATAATACATTCAATCAAGGTCAGTATCATAGAAAGTGATAAGTCTCCTACAAGTGAACGATAACTCCAGGGCAATATCTAGAAAGATTTTCAGGTAATGCTATGCCTTGTGAGATGCGAGACAAACCAGGCAAAAAGAATTCAAAATATAAGAAAAAAATAAAAGAAAAGAATCCAGCTGACAAAAATATAAAACCCAGCAGATGAAGCCATTGCAAAAATTTGAAGATTGAAGACGAGAACAAACCTTGACAGAGTATAAATCAATTACAGTTGGTGTGTGCTCTATGGCCTCATTAATTTTTGAAAGAGCAACGTCATATTGTCCTCTTCTGTCATAATGCTGCATCAATAAATTCAAAGTTACTCAAATGCAAAGAAAGCACTAAATATTTATAGCAAGAAAAGAAGAAAAGGCCATGGCCCATGGGGTGAGGAAACCTGATGGTTACCCACCTAAGCCAAAAAGAATAAAATCCATAAAAGTGTTGAAGGGGGCTCTTTCACTGTCCTGCACTCAATATGAAACACAAGCAAGAAATAACTCAGCATAATACCAAATGCGTGCTTGTGTATTAGCATACAAACAAAAACATAGAAACTTCACATGCAACCATATGGGACAACCATTATGTACTTGTTTAATAGATAACAACACATAAATGACTGAGGACTTCACCAAACAATAAGCAGTAAAAGATAAACATGCAATCAGACCATACCCAATATCTAAACATTTGGACACTGTTAAGACTTACTAGAATATCACATAAGGGCTGAAAGTCTATATTACCTCAAAAAGTAGTAAATCTAAACATTTATTTGCTTTTAAGACTTACTAAAATATTACACAAGGGTTTAAAGCATATACTACCTATCAAGGTATCTGCCGGCGGTCCTAATTGAATGCTCCAACTCAAAAATAAGTTGTTCCAACATGTTTGCCTGTATAAGTGTCAACAAAGCAGGTAATCAATCCTAATGAAATCAAGCTCCAATCAGTTGCTAAGCAGTTTAGGAGAATCAATATTTAGAAACTTAATTCTATTTTTAGAATATGTAAGTAAGAAAACTTACCTTTCTAGGGTGACCGTACAAGGGAGAAAGGTCTGAAATAAAGATGGAACCCCATGAGGCCACAGAAAAAATATATCATTATTTCACCCAACAAACTAAAAAACACCAGTCAAACTAATACAAAAAAAAAAAAAAATTCTCACTTGGATATAAAGGTTAGAAGAGGCTTAATGCAATCAATTGCCGCTTTACGAAATTTGTTTCCGTGCAGAAAATCAAGTGGTACCCTCTAAAAATTGAGAAAACAAAGTTCTAATATAAGTCCTAGAACATTCATCACATTTCATAAAGGAAGTAGCATTTATTGGCAATAATGATGCACATTGTAACAGCAATAATTACAATTCTCATGAATGAATACATAACAAATGTGGGTTACACGAAGAAAACAATTTAAATACATCCTCACTGCATCAGTCAAATCCCAAAAGCTCTAGAGTTTGACACTTTATTTCAATCATGCCATAACCTGGCCCACCGTCAAAAGGTTTTTATATAGGAAAGTCAGTTTAACTAAAAGAATGAGATAAAGATAGCCACTAATAAAAGAATTAGCCACCATGTCAACTCTCTAGGGGTGAAGCATATGAAAGCATAATTTTAACCACCTAGAGTTCTTACTATTTTCACATCAAGACATCAATGAAGTCTTTCAACATAATACCACAACTATCTATTTCTAGATTATTTAAGAATATCACAAGCCATCGAATGGACTGTGTCTATTGTAGAAGCACATCACTAGATTTTTGTCACACAATTTCTTATCAAGCCATCAAGAAAAACAAGATCCCTACAAGAGTATTTGTAAAAATAGCCGCCCCTCCTCTCTATAGAAAAAGGGAGAAAGCTTGATAGCTCTACAAAAAAGTAAGGTTTTCGTTGGATTTGCATCATGTGATTCTATAAATAAGAGAGAGAAGAAATCCATAGTAAATATAATGAACAGAACATCCCAAGGTACCATTTGGAGCTCATTAAAAAAAATACCAAACAGAAAATCAAATTAATATGACTACAGGTAAGACATAATAAAACAGCTTACACTAGCAATATCATTATCTACAGTCTATAACGAGAACACATTTTATCATCAGAAAAAAATTAAAAAAAATCAATACAGCATTATTTGAAATAAAAAAATTTAAATAAAATTAAAATGGTAGAAATCAAACCTTCAGAAGGTCTCCAAATTCCTCACACATTCCAATTTGTCCTCCACCAACTAATTCTCTACTTTGTTTGGATTGACCAATGGCCGAGAAAAATTCCTTCACCTCAAAGTAATTAATTTCCCTCTTATCAGATCAAGAACCCTAATTTCCCAACCTAATCTTGATGCCCAATCTCAAGGAAATTTGAATCGACTCATTACTTGCTTGATGTCGATATTATCGACAATAATCTATATTCCAAGCCGAAAGGGAATCCAAAAACGAAAAACCTAAATTTGAGAGAAAGAAAATTGAAATGATGATAAGAATGGCTGAAGACAGTGGGTTTTAAATTTAAAATGCAAAAAAATCTAACCGTTGAAACTTAACCAATTAAATTTTAAATTAAAAATTGACTTTTTTGTATTTAAAATAAATGTAGTGACTAAATGAAAAACATATTTGATGAAAATCAGCTTTGCTTCTTTTATATAAATGAAAAAAAAATGCAAACAGAAAAAGTGGAGGAGCCCCATCAATTTTAAAAGAAATTTCATTTTTCTAACGAAAACAAAGTTGAGGAAGAATGGAGGATGCGAATGTTACCAAAAGCAATTCTAAATTAAAATCTAAATTACCCCCACACCAAACGTTAACCAAAAGCCCAGCCAAGCCAAAGCTTAAAAGTTGCAAGGATGAGTAGTGAGAAGGAATAGCATCGTTTCTCCAAATTGGCCAGAAGGATGGTGAAAGACTGATAAATATCTAAAATTACAAAAAGACCCCTCACCAATTCACCAAAAAAAAAAAGAGCTGATCATTTTATTTGGTGGTTTAGAAATTTAGACTTTTCTCAAATTAAGGGGAGGACCCTCCCCTTCTCATTAGTCCCATTCCCAAAGACACATGGTGGTGTTTATGATTCCATGGGGTCAACCATCACTGCACCCCATGATCAGCTTCTAAAACATTGTTGATAACTATATTATCAAGGAGAAAATTAGCAAAATCTTGAACAACAAATTGAAATAATGAATCAATTGAGAAGAAAACCAAGTTAAAGGCAAAGATTAGCCCTAAAACAGTGTTCTTCCCATGCTGACCAGAAGATTTCTTCAGCAGCACCCAAAAATTTTCTATAGCACCTCAAATTTTGGGGCAAAACCATGGAGCCAGATATCTCTAAAGATCTCAACCAAATGGTGAGCAAATTAAAAGAATATATATATATATATTTCAACCCTAAAATCATAAATGCGGATAAATTATACACATTTGCAAAGGAATGCATTTCACGATTAGAAAGGCAGCGACAAGTTTGATCTCAAAGCAACAGAAGAAAGCATTGTCATGGCTTGCACAACTTCAAGATGCGCCTTTTTTCCGCCTGCTGCAAAGCACTCTTTCAAATTGTCTACATAATTTTACTTCAATTGTCTAATAAGCTATCAATAAAGAGGGCCTAATCAAAGGATAAACAATCATTTCTTGAATAATTTTGTCACATAGCTTGCAACTTCAATTAAATAAACATCAATAAGAAAGTGAGAATATTATCATGAAAGTCCACCTTTCTTTAAAATGCCAATAATAATCACAGCATCCAACTTTCAAAGATTAAGCATCATAATAACAAAAACCAAATAATCAGAACTCGTGAGATACATCTCAAAAAAATCACTGAATGATGTTGAAACCATAAATTTAAAATTCCTAATTTAATGTTTTACTTTTAGGCATCTAATCTATAATATTCAATTAACAGTATATCAAAATTTCAATACCATTAATATTCTTACTAAAATACTTTCTAAACAAACAACAGTAATTAATTTCATTAGTTGTTAATGGAGTCAAAGTCAAATTTCTAGTCAGCATCAATTTATGTGGAGAATTATACTTACTCAAAGCAGCATCTTGGTCAATAAGAACCTTTTCTAAGAGTTTATGGACTGCAATACAGTCCTTGAGTTTCCACTACAGTACTGGTCCAAGTGCCCCATTCCTGGACAAGCAAAAGAGAAAGAAACAATTAATCTCAAGAGTAAGTTGCAAGGCATGGAATCGACATCAAACAGCAAAAATTTTAATGTACGCTAAGAGCATTACATTGGCATGACTTTATTGCATGAATCTTCAATTAACTTAACAGCCTCAAGTTTCTTGGTCTGCTCCAAGGTATATAACATTTCTGCAAACGCCACTATATGCATCAAAGATTCTGCAGAACCAAAAAGTGAAATTTGCATGATTATACAACCTACCTCAAGGAACCTAAAATGCATCATGTTATGTAAAGGTCGTAATACCTTCATGTTTACCAAGGAAAACTTTGTTCGCCTCACTAAGAGTTTTCTCCTGCAATTGACTGCGGAAAGAGAAAATAAAGGGATTTAATGCATCAGGGATCAAAATAATAATAGTAACAGTAACACAACAAAATTCTAGTACGGGGAATAGCTATCATAAAACCATTTCAAAGAGAACCTGATGGATGGACGCTCAGCTTCTAAGACACTCCAAACAAGTTTTTCAGCATCAGTTAATGGAGCAGGCATTGAGCCCAATTTATGGAAAAATTTAATCTGCATTAGATTAAATTCAAATAAGCATTGTAAAGATTACATGATCTTTGTATCTAAGAACAGAAAAGAATGCAGTTGTGCATGGGAGTGCACAAATATGGTAGGGCAGATGTTACATACCAAGCAGCAATGTGAATCTGGATTCTCAGCATCCAGCCTTAGCAGTTGCTTTACAGCCTTCAGGAAAACAAAATAAAACCAAGACAAACGTACTAATATGAGCTCATGAAATAGTAAAAGTACTACTGCACAAAACCATTGTTCTACAACTCAAAGATATGTTGTGCAAACTATCTAATTCACACATAAATTCATTGAGTGAGTAGAGTAATAAGAAAAGGATGTTTGGTTAAACAGTACAGTTTCTTTATTTCAAGAACATATCCACAGGCAGCAAGTGAAAAAAGAGAGGAGAAAACAAGAGAAGGGGCTTCCTCACAAACCACTAGCTGACAATTAAATATCAGTTCTAGTTGACCAAACGCAAAAAGAACAAGAAACACATCTCATGTTCAATTCTTGGAAAATATAATAACTGAAAGGCAAGCAAAATCTTCTGCTTTCTCATATTTACTTCAAAAGAAAGTAAGTGCGTCTCCAAAGAATCAGGTGAGTTCTTCTGAAGCAACTTCAAGTACTTCGTTGCTTCTGACAAGGGATACTCTGTCTGAAAAAAAAAATACAGATTAAACAGTCTTAGCTTAATAGGCATTAGCGTAACACATTTTTACAGCACGAGGACTTTAATCAGGAATCTAAAGCACAGGGAAAAGATAATAATAGGTAACCTTCAATAATTTTTCTCCAAAAGGATAAGGATCTACAGGTTTAACATGTCGTTTCCCAGACTTCGAGATGCCACTAGAACTTGATTCTTCATTTTTCTCCTCTGCCTCCTAAAATAATACACGCATCAGAATGAAATCATCAAAGAGAGTGTTAGCCAAGAATCACCAAAACAAGCTGATATACTTTCTTAAGCTCGTTCCACCTTCCTCTGCTTCTTCATTTTCTTTTTCTGAGAAGGAGTCTTTGATGTGTCATCCTCTTCTTCAGCCAGTGAGTTCAAAGGAGAATCAAACAACTTTAGATAGCATTTGCACTTCAAAATCCAATAATTATCACAATGCAGAAAGAAAGGTTCAAAATTGAAGTAATCACCAGTTTCAAGCCAAGAGTTTCAGAGAAAGAAACACCAACATAGAAATGGGACAATGGATCAATCACAAAAACTATTACTTAATTGTTCCATGGCCTGTCACTATATCATCCCATTCCATTTCACCATCAAATCAATAAGATCAATATAAAAAGCTATAATCAACAAATAAATTCTGGTACAGTAACATGCAATTCTCCATACTTAACCCAACAGAAATCCCAGGCGCCGCCTTCCTATCATTTAAAAAGCCACAATCTCAAATTTCAATATGCCTGCAAGGAACATTTAATCCTTTCAGTAATAACATCACGAGAATATGAACTTACAAAAGATATAACGAAAGCAAATTGAGACTACCAAGCAAAATTTTTATCCTGTTTGGCATATACCACAAGGTCTCGACATAATAAGAATCCCCTAAGTACAACGTAAAACACCATCCTAAGTATGAAACAAGTATATAACCTTATAAAAATCAGAAACTATAATCTAGAATACTTGTTAAATTAAATTTGACTTGAGCATCAATTGAACACAAATTTTTTAAGCAGATCCAAATATTTGCATCTTCTTTTAATAGTTAATAATTTGTGGGAGAGCATTTGAACTTCCGACCTCCTACCAGGGCAAGAGGAGTTATTGCAACTAAGGTATGTGTAAAGCCACAAACAAAAAAAACTGCTTTATAATATAACATAATTGGCTTATTAATAGCATTTGTTTCTGTATGGTAAGGATAGACATGCATCCACAGTTGAAAATTCGTTAATGGTACATTTTCCTATATATTATGTATTTGGTCCATCAGGTATATAAAACAAAGAGACGGGGCACAAGGATTGTCTTACATAGCATTCTGATACATAATACTAATTTAATCACATACATATCAATTAGATCAACAAATGAATCAACAACAACCTCTTATTTGAACTCTAAAACTCTCTTTTGTATTCCTATACAAATGAAATTGAAAAACAGATTGATTAACATTATTTGAAAAAATCATAAAGTTCATAACGAACTTAAAATCAATGTGCATATCAAAATGACTAGTATTATTATTACTCATTATTAAAATTCACATTCAAAAAGAAGAGAGAAAATTTTGTTTTATGATAAAAAAATTCATTCATGGATCTCAGTTAATTTTCAAGGGGAGAAAAAAGAAAACAAGGAGTCCATTGAATTTCAACTAATTAGTTTCACAAATAAGATACAAAGATTTACCTCAAATTAGGAATTGCACAAAAAAGATATTTACCTCAAAAAGGTCTATGTAAAATTATAGGAAAACATCATTGGCTACTATCTTATTTATCAAAGAAAAATAAAATACACTATAAAGAATTAATTAGTGAGTTGGATATTCAGGAATAAAAAAATCGCTAATTTGAAAATTTTGAATTAGTCAATTTATTAGTTATTTCATTTTGATATACTTTTAATTTTCAATAATCCATGTAAGAGTGAATTAAGGAAAAACTTATGAATCTATCAGTTACAAAAAAAGGCCTTAGTATTATAGTCAATATGATAGCCATTTAGCCGAATGGAGTTTTGTATAGAATATCAATAATAATAATTCCATTGCTACCATTATTATAATAATAATTCCATTGCTACCATTATTATGATATTACATATTCCAATCCAATTGAATACTAGAAAAATAAAATGAATTCCTAATTTTATCTATTCATTTAGATAAAGAGAAAATAATCATAAAACATATATAGGGAAAGAGTTGATTTTTCTAGAACTTAACTTTTCCATAGATTCCATTGTTCAAAAAATGATTTGCAGAGAGACGTTTCACCAACTTTTTAGTTTTTTATTTTTTAGTAGAATATTTACAATATGATTGAAGTGTGCACGAAAAGAGGCTTGTATTTATTAAACATGCGCAGATATAGCATTTCTATTTATATTCTTTCCTTTTTTTTATTCCATTATAGAACTCTAGTGGAGAAAACACACAACGTGCTCGATGAAAAATTCTATTTTTCTTTAATTTTAATCTATTCAATGAAAAATTGAAACATGATAATTTTTTGCTAATTCCCTATGGACATCATATCTAGATAGATGAAATACATTATTAGATAACTATAGCTGTGTAATAACTTTTGTTCTGGGGTTTACATAGAATCATAATTGTTGTTATATTATTATAATATAATATAAATCAAATTAAAAAAATTTTTTTAATTGAAAAAAAGAACAATACTAATTTTTTACTTGAGATACTATAACTAATTGAAGGTATGGTTCCAATCTATAACTAAAAAGGGGATACTCTCATTTTTTTTGTTTCTAACCTTTGGTGACATGGCCAACCAGTAAGGCGAGGGACTGCAAATCCCTTATTCCCTGGTTCAAATCAGGTTGTTGCTTGATCAACAAAAAACTTGGAACCCTATATTCTGTTTTGCTCATATAACTCGAAAAATTTTCTCTAGCAAAACCAAATGTAAGAAAAGGAATCTTGATACTTTCTTGATTATAAACTTAGCGAGGTTTTGTCTTGAAAAATGTTGTAAATCCGTACATCCAAGATTCAAGGAAAAACTAGAGTAGTGGAAGGGAATCAGATAGCCCCTCCCCTATTAATGGGGGGGCTGCTAGAAGAGTCTTGAATTAGACTGGATATCATAATGGGAGTGTCTAATTAACAAATGAATGGTTGTACAAGGGTAAGTAATGAACAACAGTTACCTTTAGGAAGTTTTTCATGCTTTGAAAGCAAGGTTCAGACAACTCATCATTGCAACATATGATTAATGCAATATATATGTATGCAATAATCCCCCATTCCCCAAAAGACAAAAGGAAAAAGAGGGAGGCAAAGAAAATCTAATCCAAAGTGAAGCATCACATGCATGTGTTGATCAACAATAGGTGACAGAAGCTAAAAGCACCCAGACAAGTAGACAACAGAGATTACATAGCATTTTTCACGTACAGGCCACAACCAAACGGAATAAGTCTATTGCAAATCATCGAAAAGCTTGCAGATCCTAACAAAAATGTTCACCTGATGGCACCAGCTGCTGCTTTGTGAAAATAAGCATGTGAATGCAACCGATCTTGAAATTTTAGCATTTCAACATATGCACAGAGTGTCATTTTCCGCAAACAATAAGAATGGAAATCAAATTGATCTTCAGCAATATCAGCATAGTGCTTCTCCACAGCTAAAAATTTCTTCAGGGCCCGTCCAAGATCACCTTGTCGAAAGTAACTTTCACCAGAAGCAAGCTCATACCTTCAAAAGATGGATAACACTCAGTGGGTGCACGCAAATTATAATTAGAGACAACAACATGTCGAAGGTAATAAACAAAAACAGACCACATGCACTGCATGTCATGAAGGTTGTTGTGCTGGTCCCCATCTTTTGTGAACAAAATAGCAGTTTTTTCTGCCAAAGCCACCTTCAAGAGTGGAAAAAGTTTGTGAACAGTACAGTAATACTGAAAGAAATTTACGGTGACAAATATTAACTATGATAAAAGATGAAGGGGGGAGCTTTAGAACCTGATCAGCCTGCAACATTCGCTTCACAGATTCACTGTTTATATAACGGTCTGCGAGATCCATACACCTAGCTTCATCTGCCAATGAAGCTGCAGCTACCAAATCACCAGCATGTTTCAGTATCCGACTCTGTCACCAAAGAGAAGTAAATAATATACACATAGAACCACCTTCAAGAAAATTCCAAGAACTTCTCCAAAAGATAGTAAAAAGGTTCATCAAGAAACAATAGCCATGTACCAAAAACCCTAAAACCTAAGAAAGGAGGTCATATGCCTGCCCAATGCCCATCAAGACTTAAGGTCCACAAAGAAAAACTAGTATGCATTTTAAATGAATGTATATCAACTTTGCACAATTTAGTGCAAAACAATATATTCAATCAAGGTCAGTATCATAGAAAGTGATAAGCCTCTCACAAGTGAACGATAACTACAAGGAAATATCTAGAAAGATTTTCAGGTATTGCTATGCCTTGTGAGATGCGAGACAAACCAGGCAAAAAGATTTCAAAATATAAGATCAAAAAATAAAATAAAAGAATCCAGCTAACAAAAATCTAAAACCAGTAGATGAAGCCAATGCAAAAATTTGAAGATTGAAGACGAGAACAAACCTTGACAGAGTATAAATCAATTACAGTTGGTGTGTGCTCTATGGCCTCATTAATTTTTGAAAGAGCAACATCATATTGGCCTTTTCTATCATAATGCTGCATCAATAAATTCAAAGTTACTCAAATGCAAAGAAAGCACCAAACATTTATAGCCAGAAAAGAAGAAAAGGCCATGGCCCACGGGGTGAGGAAACCTGATGATTACCCGCCTGAGCCAAAAAGAATAAAATCCATAAAAGTGTTGAAGGGGGCTCTTTCTCTGTCCTGCACTCAATATGAAACACAAGCAAGAAAGGACTCAGCGTAATACCAAATGCGTGCTTGTGTATTAGCATACAAACAAAAATATATAGAAACTTCACATGCAACCATATGGGACAACCATTATGTACTTGTTTAATAGATAACAACACATAAATGACTGAGGACTTCACCAAACAATAAGCAGTAAAAGAAAAAAATGCACTCAGACCGCACCCAATATCTAAACATTTAGACACTGTTAAGACTTACTAGAATATCACATAAGGGCTGGAAGTCTATATTAACTCAAAGAGTAGTAAATCTAAACATTTATTTGCTTTTAAGACTTAATAAAATATTACACAAGGTTTTAAAGCATATACTAGCTATCAGGGTATCTGCCGATGGTCCTAATTGAATGCTCCAACTCAAGAATAAGTTGTTCCAATATGTCTGCCAATGTAAGTGTCAACAAAGCAGGCAATCAATCCTAATGAAATCAAGCTCCAACCAGTTGCTAAGCAGTTTAGAATAATCAATATTTAGAAACTTAATTCTATTTTTAGAATATGTAAGTAAGAAAACTTACCTTTCCAGGGTGATCATACAAGGGAGAAAGGTCTGAGAATAAAGATGGAACCCCCTGAGACCACCAAGAAAATATATCATTATTTCACCCAACAAACTAAAAACACCAGTCAAACTAACACAAAAAAGAAAAAAAAATCTCATTGGATGTATATACCTTTGTTAGAAGAGGCTTAATGTAATTAAATGCTGCTTCACAAAATTTGTCTCCTTGCAGAAAATCAAGAGGTATCCTCTAAAAATTGAGAAAACAAAGTTCTAATATAAGTCCACGTCAATTCTCTAAGGGTGAAGCATATGAAAGCATAATTTTAACCACCTAGAGTTCTTACAATTGTCACATCAAGACATCAATTAAGTATTTCAGCATAATACCACAACTATCTATTTCTAGATTATTTAAGAACATCACAAGCTATTGAATGGATTGTGTCTGTTGTAGAAGCACATCACTAGATTTTTGTCACATAATTTCTTATCAAGCCATCAAGAAAAATAAGATCCCTACAAGAGTATTTGTAAAAATAGCCACCCTTCCTCTCTCTAGAAAAGGGGAGAAAGCTTGACAGCTCTGCAGAAAAGTAAGGTTTTCGTTGGATTTGCATCATGTGATTCCATAAATAGGAGAGAGAGAGAGAAGAAATCCAGAGTAAATATAATGAACAGAACATCCCAAGGTACCATTTGGAGCTCATAAAAAAAATAATAAAAAAAAAGAGATACAAAACAGAAAATGAAATTAATATGACTAACAGTTAAGACATAATAAAACAGTTTAGACTAGCACATTCCACCACTAGGGAGTTTTTGCAATAAACAGAATGTATCGATAACATCCATCATAAATTCCTAATGAAAACAGAAGCACAACATAAATCCATCACCTTAACTGCACAAGACCAAGTGTACTATTGTGAAAGTGATTTGTGTAATGCATCCGATCGATCAAATTCATCAGAGGGATACTTGGCATTTTCAGAATACAGGCCAAAGCATTTCTGCAAGCCTTCATAATATCTGAAAAATATACATATACAAATACAAAAATTGTAAGTTGGTTGGCTCCTGGATTATCAGACCTAATAGCAATAAATTGCGCCGATATATAGGCATATACTGAGTGAAGAGACATAAGTTAACAGTTCTGTGAAAGAATTTTCCTCATTTCCCAATCTGAGAAAGCACCCAAGAGACTGTTGACACATATAGTAGTATAGAATTACAGTTCTGCTCATAGTTGCTTTGCTACTTTTTAATTATATTTATATATGAGGTGGTGCATAATGCTTCTTTTTACTAAAAGAGCTAAGCAAAGGGCTTGACAGGACAGAGAGATATAAACCAATCCCAAGAATGAAAAAAATAAAAATAACCTCATTTTATGTAAAGATACCATGATGTAAATGTAACACGCACAAGTATAAGCAAAAGCTTAAAGAAACAAAATTTAAAACTAAAAAACGATTGAATTTGTGACATAAGGGATACACACTGATTAGTTTCAAGCTTAAAGGACCAACGAAAATAGAGCATAAAAAATAATGACTATTTCTATAAAGTTCTAACATAGGTAAAGGAATTTGGGTGTTACTACAAGAAGAATTGAAAAACCTATTATCCCAACAAAAATATATTTAAACACACAAACTATTCAGAATATTAATTATTCTTCATTTCCTACAATAATAATACACCACGGCATTGAGAAAAAGAAGTCAATTATAACTTCAAGAAGTGCTATATAAAAGGAAAGAGTTGACTAATATTCTTTGCTATGAAAGATTTATTAATGACCTTAACTACGTGTTTCAAAAGAGTACCCAATGCATAAGACTCACCTGTAATTGTCAGGGTTCATGGTAAGTAAAGCCTTGTAAATATTGGCACCTTCTTCTAGGCATCCAAGTTTCACCAGGAGAGAAACCTCTTGTTCTTTATAAGTCAATTTATCAACCTAGAATAATAGAATTGGTTAGAATTTTAATGTCCAAAAATTCAAAACTTACAAAATTTTTAATGTTAAAAGTATTCAGGCATTATACATTTGACACGTACTATTTTTGGCTCTTTCTTATACAATTCCTCAAGTGCTCTCTCAAGAAACCCAGATTCCTCTAGCAAAGAGATCTGGAGAAAAGTACCATACCCTCATAAACATCAGAAAAGCAGCAGGGGGCACCACTAGTCTAGATGTACAGCATCCATTATGCATAATGAATGTAGTTATGCATATTTCTATGCCAATATATAATTAAAGAAACAAATGCTACTGCAAGGGCTAAGGCTTGTAGGTACTTGTCCAATTGGTTAAGCTGTTTTCGAATCGTGTTAATGGTGTTAAACCAAAAAAGAGTAGTCAAAAAGGAAGATAGAGTAATTTATTAAGATGTTAGAAGCAAAAATTCCGAAATGGTTCCACAGAACATATAATTGGAGATTAGCAATTATTAAGATTCAGAGCTGCTAAGTACAAACACCACAGATATGATTACTGGTAGAAGGCCCAACAATTAGTGAACAAGCCATATTTCTCTCTAACATGAATACATCAAGACTTAAATATCTTATAGATGCCAAATACCACTATAGGCCACTAGTTAGTCCTCCATCTCAGATTAAAGTAAACTTGGAGATGATTTAATTTAACTTATCAGCCATACACACAGAATCATGAAAAGCCATACTTCACAAGTAGAAAAAATGGGTGTAACATGCACATGAAAGTAGATGAGATTTTGGCAATAAAATAAGCAGAAGGAAAAAAGAAGTTAAGAAGAAATGGGTAGGTTTTCTAATTGCATGTGAAAAAAATTAGAATTAATTCAAAAAAGGGACCCCATTTATAAAGAAGGTAAAGGCATTAAAAATCTTTAATTTTTGTATATTTAATTACTTTATTTGGTTTATGGATAATTTCACTAACTGTGTTGGCATCTGGTTAACAAGTGGCACCAAATCAGTCACTCCCATTCTACGTTAGTATAAATTCTAAAATTTTGAATGTCTGTATAATGAAGTCAACTCATGTGAAATTACAGCCACATCCCACATACAAATGCATGCAAAAAAAAAGAGTTGAAGTACACGACCAATACCTTATATAAAAGCATTTCACCATGCTCACAACGTTCATTATCTGGTGGATAATCATCTTCTAATGTCCCTTCAAATGCTTCCAAAATTTCAACTGCTTTTGCACCACTAATATCAACCAAAAAAAGGAATACAGCATAAATACCTAAAGGATGAATGAAATTAATAAGACTTCATTCACTTAGAACTACTCGGCTAAGACAGGGACAGAAAAGGAAAAACCCTCGTAACTGTTGTGCCAACAACTTCAATTCATTCATATATAAAGCCAAATGAAAATATGGCATCATCATTGTCTCCATATAAAACTATAGCAAAAACAACAGAACTCTGCAGTTAACTAGGCATTGTTTGTAAAAGGCTAATTTGCAACCAAATTTCATAAATGCAAGTGCAACCAGCTTAGAATAGTAGGGTACCTATCTATCTACCCACCTATCTATACATATTAGTAACATCTTTAACACATTCTACACCCACAATATATTGTCATAAAAGAAGTTTGATATCTTATTGGATGTTTAGTTGAAGTCATACAAACAATATGAACCACGTGTTAAAAATCAACAGTAATTTCATCCATGTTAGCACCCATTTGATCATATAATTAGAAACATTAAGTCCTGATTAAGCATTTAATTTAAAGAAAGGCTTTCATTATATCAACAAATATTTCAACTTTCAATACCAAAAGGCCCTTCAATTTGGACCTTCAAGTATACATAACAATAACAACACTCTAAAACATGTTTCACAAAATAAAAGTCAACAGAAATTGGTGAAAGTTAGCATAAGAATTGGAACAAATTTTTTTAAGAAAAAAATAAAGGACAAGTACTTTGAGTTTAAATGGTGGGCTACAGCAAAGCCAATCCAGTTCACGCGATGATTTGGTTTCAAATGCAAAAGTTGTTGTCTTGTATCAACAAATCCTGTCAAATCTCGCATTTAACTTTTCAAATCTTAGTAGAAAGACAAATGCTCATCATCTTCATACTTTTTCCTTTAACTTTTCAAGGCATATAAACCATAAATAAGGGGGGGGGGGGGGGGGGGGGCACAAATATGTTAATGCCAACAAATGACTTAATCATCTGAAATCATGAGTTAAGAATCCATAATATGGCAAGGGCTAAAGCATCGAGGGAGAATAACAGAAATGAAAATCATCAATTTCAGTATCAAAGACGCCGACTTTTGTTACTATTCTGGAGCAGTAAGGCACATGGGCAGATGAAATTAAGAGAAGAACCGAACCAGATCTGATCCAGAAAGTATAAACACTTTCTAATTGCAAAGGTCATTAATGTTAAAACCTTCAACCATTAAGGAACTAGTAGAATGAGAGAGAAAAATGTTCTGTGGCGGTAGACCAGAAAGTATCAATTCAAGGTGGTTGATTCTTACAGGATAACGAGAATGAAAGGATCAAATCAGACTGGTTTCTTCTGATTATATTACTTGTCATTCTATAAACACTTTCAACCATTAAGGAACTAGTAGAATGAGAGATAAAAAGGATCTGCGGTGATAGACCAGAAACTATCAATTCAAGGTGGTTGCTTGTTACAGTATAATGAGAATGAAAGGATCAAATCAGACTGGTTGCTTCTGATTATATTACTTATGTTTTATTTTTGCGTGTGCCTCAAAACAAAACCTTCAATTAAGATACTAAATCCGAACCATCTCTCATATTAATCTGCTGCCAGAATATCAGATGATGTCTGTTATATCCTTTTCCTTCCCCTAAAGCCATAAATTGTTTCTACCAAAACTATGATCTAAATTTTCAAAGTTATAAAACCACCTGACTCATCTACTTTCTAAGTGTTTAAGAAGATATTTTTTTCATGGTCTCATACACCTCTCCCTTTTAGTTGAGTTATCTCCATAAATTCCATTCCTCTGTTTTAAGCCATATATCTTCGTCTCTTTTGTTACTATCTTAATATAATTATGCCTTTTCCATCCATCTACTAGTAGATTCCGTCAAGCAACTAAACAGCTTCAAATTTCATAAAATTTATTTTCACTTCATTACTAACTATGTAGCTGATCTTAGTGTTTTTATCCAGTTATATTAAGTTACCCCAATGAACCTGCCCTTACCAACTACCACATAACTTACAGTTGCACAAAAGTTGGCACCAAACTATTTTAGTTGCAATATTGACTTGCCTATAAGTACCCTAATACTTAAGATTCTCAAATTCTACAATGGAATCTGAAAAATCTTTTAGGCAAACCACAAAGCTTACAAGAAATCTTATACAGAGAAACTCCTTTAAATGTTCGAAAAATACCATGACAAGCAAATGTTCTTACTTAACATTAAGCATACAACAGATAAACGTCTTAGATTTAACACTGAGTCTAGATGTACAAATCATAGAGAAGGAAGGTAAATAAGGTATACCTGCAAGAGTAACAAGTCCCGTAGTATTTCAATGTTGTCTGGATCTATTCTCAAAGCGTTGCAATAGCATTTGATAGCCTCCCTGTATTCTCTATCTGACCGATAGAGGAGACCATAAACGTGCCAGCAAACATGACTTTTTACATCATTCTACATTAAGACACAAACATGAAAACAATGCTAGGAAAAAGTGACACTGCTTTGACATTATAGCAACCAAAAGAAAATAAATAAGATAACCTTTACACCTAGCCGAACAAGCTCATAAGCTTCAGTTTTCCGATCCATGCAATTTAAGGTTAACCCCTTCATTGATAATGTTTCTGACAATAATGAATAAAAGCCCATATGACAACATACAAACACAACAAACAAACAGTTACCAGATAGTATAAAATATTACTTGGAAACTGCATATTTAAAAGGATGGATATATTAAACAAAACGCTACTACACTCTACCAATACCGCACACTAATGAATATTCACAAAACCCAACCAAGATGAAGAAGGTATTCAAATATTGCAGATTTCAGACTGTATAGGTTAAAAATGTAGTTATATACCCGAAATTAATGCAATATATTCAGTTGATAGAGAATATCTCCACATTGATACTGCTAGAATGTTCCACTTATCTCTAGAACCATCATAAATCATGGACTAGTCACCATACAGCTAGTGCTTTCAAAAATGCAATTGACAGCAATCATAAGACATGAGAAAGGAACATACAGTCTACAGAAACAATCATGTCAAACTTAGAGGCATTCTTGTAAGGATTATGGAAACCAATAACCTTGATAACAACATAAACTATCTAGCGACGGCCCCTTTTTCCTCTAAAGTGTAAAGTTCTTTTTGTTTCAGAGTTCTTGCATCTTTATACAGGTACATTTACAAGACCCATGCAAACATAAACACTAAACAATAAGTGCCTCTCAGCCAAAAACAAATAAATAAATAAGTGCTTAAAATTAAACTACCTCCATGGTCAGGAAACTTTTTCAGTATTGCATCTGCAGCCTTCAGTCCTTTCTTGTACTGTTTAGTTTCATATGATTTCTGCAATGATAAAATATACAAAAGCTTTAGCAATAGCACATGGACCTCCAAAGCAATAAAAACTCAGTTATGAAAATTAGCTAGAGTATAATAACAGATAAATATTAATTACACAAAAATCAGGCAAAAAAACTGTGTCAAGAGTCCATTACTATAGAAGTTAAAATAGAGTAAGAATTCACCCGTCAAAACTCTAGTTTTCACTATAAATTAGAAGAAATAAGAGGGAAGGGGGGAAAACTCTCAATAGCGTGTGGAAAACATCCAAATGTTGCTATTCTATATCTAATACGAACAAGTTCTTAAAATATATAAATATTCAAGTTTAACCAGCAAAGCCTACAATTACATTAAAAATTGTCCCAGTCAATTTATCAAATTCTTAAATAGATTGTTTCACAAAGTTTGTTATTGTCTTGAATGCTTATGTGCATCAAAGCCAAAATGCCACAATTGTTTCCCATTAGGAACCAACAAAATTCCTATTTTAAAAAGTTGGCAACATACAAGAGAAATTACTAAAGTAGGAAGAGTCACCAAACCCTTTTATTTTCATTTCTCTAATTTTCTCCATGATGATACAAATGAATTATCACCAAAAGGAAAGCACAACGAGCATCCTTACTTAAAAAAAAAAAAAAAAGGTCAAAGCAAAATTCAATTTTTTAAAGTTGCTTTTCAACAAATCGAATTCATTGACCTAAATTAAGCAAAGCAATAAACTTAATTAAGCTTCAATCGCCAAACAGAACAAAGAAAATGAACTTAATTTATATGAAAAATTGCCCAAAAGCAAAAACCTAATTGACAAACAAGCTTATCTAGTCCAAATTTCTATTCATAATTGATATCCACCGATTTTCTCAGCAAGCAAACAGACCAGTATCCAGCTAGGGTTTTGCAAGCAAAGAACAAAAAGAAAAAAGAAGTGCGATCCAATAAACAAAAAATAAGAAAGCAAAATACAAGTATAAATACCAACTAGAAATACGTAGATACGAACTCAAAAATGAGGGAGAAAAGAGAATCGAAGCCTTACGACAATGAGTTTGAAGAGGTTAGCTTCCTTCGGAGGCAACGAAGCTCCCATTGTTGAAGAAAATTAGAAAATTTTAGAAGAAAAACAAGAATCGTAAGAGAAAAAAAAATGAGAAGATTGAGACTTGATGAAGTGAGAGTTAGGGGCTTGCAAGAGAGAGAATAGAGCGGTGGCGTTATCTGCTGCTTCAACCCTACGGTCAACAAGAAGCTTGAACAAAAGTAAAATTAAAAAAGGAATAAATAAATAATTATTGATTAATATATATGAGCCGTTGGTTCATTTGTCCGACGGAAAATTTACTGAGAGGTGATCTCACAAATTTTTATTAATTGATATCATAATAAGATACTTAATATATAAAATTAATAAAAATATAAATTATTTTTATCATTTTAATGTTTAATAGGTGTTAATTTAAAATTTAAATGATTATTATATGTTACATATACATTTAATCAAAATATATGTACATTTAAATATAGAGATATAATTTTAACTTTTTATTAATTTTACTTATAAATATTTTTATTAATTATTTTATTATAAAATCAAATAATAAATATTTTTATGAAGTACTTAATTTTATAATTCTCTCCTTGTCTTTTTTTGTAGGCCCAATCATTTTCTAATCATCTATGCTACTAACAGATATCAATTAAAAAAATCACTTTGGCTTGTCTTTGAATTCGACATACTAAAAGACAATCCCAATCACTAATAAAATATGTTCGATATTTTGATAAGTAAGTTGTTTCAAAGTACAAATTAATCGAAAACAATTGGAGAAAACTTTCACTTCAAATAATAGCTAAACAAAAATAAAGTGAATACCAAAATTTGTCTTTTAAATAATCGTATTATCTTTGCATTATATGTTAAATCAAAGATCACAAAAATATTTAATTTTTATGATGATTTCAGATAAAGGAATAGAACCTGTTTTTCTTCGGTTTGAAACTAGCAGGGAAGCCTGCTTTTATAAATTGTGTTACGAATTTTATGAATGACAACAGATAGGATATATGTTAATTTTAAGTATCCCAATTTTTTATTTATTAAAATATTTGAATTCGATAAATACTCAAATAACTTTTAATTTTATTATCTAAATCTAACTCACATAATATATAAAAAAAAAAACTCATTATTGTTCAAACTCATTAAATATTCGTTTATTAAGTTAAATTTTAAATTTAAATTTAAAATTGATTTTAAAAAATATTATTAAAAGAAATTAAATTAATAAATGAAAGTAATCCATATAAAATAAATAAAAGCTAAAATTATAAATTAAAACAATGAATAAATTAATTTAAGTATTACATTCATAATAAATAATTTTTAAATAAATCTATAATATTAAAATATTATTATTTATAATCAAGTTCGAATAATTAGTACCCTTAAAACACTATCCGAACTTTATGACAACCTACAATGAATTATAATATTTTATTATCGGAATATCATCCAAACCATACTACCTAAATCGACTTTTAGGATGCCCTAATCTTACCATCCAAATCCATACTACCTAAACCGACTTAGAGGATGCCCTAATCCAACCTGTTTTTATCCCTAATAATTTGATAACAAGATCAAAGTAAGAGATGGGATGAGTATGTTCATTATAAAGATTATTTTTTCTACTATCATATATGATGAAAAAAGAAATTTTCACCGTCAAGTACGGCAAAGCCACCAAATATTCCAACTTTAGTTTGAAAAATTTTAATTTACAACATGGTGAAGAGCAAATGGAGTATTTAAGAACAGTACCGATCAAAACAATTTCATGGCAAAGAAAGAGCAAAATATAAAACAGTGAAGGGAAAAAAGAACGAGAGGTAGCCTGAAGAAACAATCTCTTAATAGCCATACACATAGAATCATGAAAAGCCATACTTCACAAGTAGAGAAATGAGTATAACATGTACATGAAAGTAGATGAGAATTTGGCAAAAAAATAACCAGAAGGAAAAAAGAAGTTCATACTTCACAAGTAGAGAAATGAGTATAACATGTACATGAAAGTAGATGAGATTTTGGCAATAAAATAACCATAAGGAAAAAAGAAGTTAAGAAGAAATGGGTAGGTTTTCTAATTTTTATTTTTTTTCTTGTTTTTCTTTTTTTTTCACAAATTTCTTTTTATTTCTTATTTCCATTTTTTTTTGCACTTCCTTGTTTTGTTTTTATTTTTATTTTGTATTAACTTTTTTCCTTTGTTAAGTTTTGTTATTACTTCTTATATATATATATATATATTTTGCTTGTATTTTCTAAACTAAATTTTTTTCTATTTTGTCATCCCATTTAATTTTTGAAATCTTTATTTGTTTTTTATTTTGATTTTATTTTATATATTTAGTATTTTCTTTTTTTTTTTTTGCTTTTTCTTATATCTTTTTTCACACTTCATTTTGTTTTTATTATTTTTGTATTAACTTTTCTTTGATTTTTTATATTTTTTTCTATATTTGTTTTTTTTTTGTTTTTCTTTGTACCTTCTAAACTAAAAGTTTTTTTCTATTTTGACATTCCTGTTTATTTTTTAAATTTTTATTCATTTTCTCTTTTTTTATTATTTTGTTGATTTGTTAATTTTTTATTTTCTTTTTCTTGTTTATTTCTAATTGCTTTTCTTATTATAAAGTATAATAAACATTGTAATATTAATTAATAATAATTATAATCTTGAAAAATAATAATAATATAATAATAATAGTAATGGTTTTATCCAATTATTATTAGTTATAACATAATAATTTATATATGTGATAGAGAAATTAGTTCAAATAATTATGGTACTGATTATAACTATTATTATAATTAATTTATAAATAATTATTAATTATTTTATAAATATAATTTATTATTATATTTTTTAATATTAATAAAAAATATTGATGCTAAATGATTATAATTAATTATAATATTATTAATTTATAATTATATAGTTATTTTATTTATTAATATATAATTGTTTAGTAAACACATTATTAACAATATTTAATATATATTATTACTATTTTATTTATAATATTTAAGAAATTATTTACAAATTAATAATTAATAAATTATATAATAACATAATAAGACATTTGTAAAATAATAGTTATCAAATTTATAAGTTAATATAAATTAATTAAGTTATTATATTATATATGAAGAATTTACATATATAAAACAATTTATAATTTCAATATAATTATTATATTAATAATAGTTTATAACATATAACTGGATTAACTAATATTAATAATTATATAATTTAATTATGTAATAATTGTTATAAGTTATTTGTTATTATTAATAATTTAATAATTATTTTTAGTTATTTGATAATTATTCTAATAATACTAATAATATTTATTATTATAACTATAGTATATTTATATTTAAAAAATATAACATCACTTTGAGAATTAATTAATTATAAAAATTATATAGTTATTTTATTTATTAATATATATAAATAATCATTTTTTAAATAATTCTGATTTTAAAAGTAAAGAATATATTTTTATATATTAAAATATTTTAGTTATATATCAAATTATTAATATTATAATTTATATTATTACATTATAATAAATATAATTATATTGTAATTCATTATAATATATTTAATATAAATATAATTAATAGTAATATTTAAATATTCATTAATTAAATAATATAATATTATATAAATATTATTAGATAATATATTTTAATATTACTTAATTATATATAATCTAAATTAGATTTATAATATATAATATATTTATATATATATTAATAATTATTATTTAAACTAACTATTTGATAATTTAATAATTATAAATAACTATAATTAATTATTAAAAAGTATATTAAATATCATCTAAATTAATATAATAATATTAATTATAAGTATTAACATACTTAATTTATAATAATTTATAAGAATTTAAAATTTAATATTAACTTAATATTAATTATATTAATAATTAATAAAAATAAATTATCTATAAGTTAGGAATATGTTGAATTTATTAATAATGATTTGAAATTAAATATTAAAACTATTATAATTTATTTAATATATAACATTTATTTCTATTTATATCATAAACATATTGATAATTAAGTCACTTTATAATATTGTATTATTATTAATTTATATTTATATAATTACTTAAATAACATCACATTATTATTAATATATTATAATTATAAGATTATAAATTAATAATTATATATAATTTATAAATATAATAAATTAATATTATTTTATATTAAATTATAATTATAAAATATAAAAAAATAATAAATTATTTATTCTAATATAATTTTATAAAAATATAACGGTTATTTTTAATAAATAATTATAATGTACTATAATTAAATTATCATAACTATTTACTTTATTTATGAACAATAAATCAATTATTAATATTATATAATTATAACTAATTATATAATTTATTAATTTATATTCTAAATATAAGTATAATATATAATATTTATAATTATTTAATAATTATTATTATTAATAGTGTAACTAATTGAAATTATATTATTTAATTATAATATATAAACTAATATATTATATTTATTAATATACAATTAATTATTACTAATATTGGATAAATTATATAATATTAATATGATAAGATTTGAAGTAAATAATTGCTCAAATAGTCATAACTATTTAAACAAGTTTGATAAATAGATTTATTTTTTAAATCACTTTATAATTTAACAATTAATAGTTTAATTAACTAATTTATTAATATTTATTAATTATAATTATCGTTATATTTGAAGCCTAATTAAGACCTTTCAAATCCTAATTGTTAAATTAGTAAAATAAATTATTTAATCTATATTAAATATTTATTGTTTTATATTATAATGAATGAGTATATTTCTATATAAAAATAAACAAGTATAAATATTTAATCTATTATCAAATAACAGATAATTATTATTATTAATTTAATATAACAATAAATAATTAATAAATTCCTTTTGATTAAAGTTTATAATCCAAATTTTCAATAGTTATAATATTAAAATCAAAATTTATTTCAATTATTTGATTATTATAATGTATTACAATTTAATATAAGTATTAGTTTAAATTTTTTAAAAAATATTACGAAAATAATATTTATTTAATAAATTATTAGTATTTATTATAATTTAAATTTAATATAGTTGCTTCAACTCATACATGCTTATTTGAAATTAATAATTGTTACATTATTTCTATATGAGTAATATATTAAATAATATTATTAATTATATAATTTAAATATAATACTATAATTAATATTAATATAGTTAAAATACAAATCTTAATTCATGATTACAATAATTATTTAATTATTTGATAAAATAATCTAATTATATCATATTTATAAATTATACTAATATATTATACTATATAATTACGTAATATATTATTTATTTATTAATTATATAATATTAATAACTAATATATATTTAAGTTATTTATAATTATTATATTTATTTTAATTATTTATTATTATTTTAATTATTTAAAATAAATAATTGTTCAAATAATCATAACTATTTAAACTTATTCTGTAAATAGATTTGAAATAAGTTTGTTATAATATTAAAACAATATTATTAATTAATAGCTTAATATTCAATTATATTAATTAATTATATTATAATTTAATATATAGTTATATTATATTCATTTAATATTAAAATAATAAATTAGATTTACTATTTAATAAAATAGTCATAACTATTTGAACGTGTGATAAATAATATATTATAAATTATTATAATAATAATTATTACAATTATCTTAGTTCATTTAATACAAAATTTATATAAATAATTAAACAATTCATTATTAAAATAGTCATAATTAATTATTATAATCATTAATATATTATTAATTTTTAAATTATTAATAATACTCGTTTATTAATATTTTAAAAACTAATAAGTAAGAAATTATCTGTTTATTGAACTAATTCAAATAATTATGACTATTTAAACAATTATATATTTCAAGTGATTATAACCTTTTATTAATTAATTATTCAAATTAATAATTATATTATTAATATATTATAATTATAATATAATATTAAATATATTAATAAATTATATTATAATTTATCATATAATTAATATTATCTGAATAATAATTAATTATATTTAATTAATTTAAGTTAATTAATTAATTTATATTATTAAAAAGTATAATAAATATTATAATATTAATTAATAATAATTATAATCTTTAAAAATAATAATAATAATTTTATCCAATTATTATTAGTTATAACATAATAATTTATATATATGATAGAGATTAGTTCAAATAATTATGGTACTAATGATAACTATTATGATAATTAATTTATAAATAATTATTATAATTATTATTAATATATTTAATATATTATTTGATAAAATTAATATTATATAATTATATTTATTAATAAAAAATTTTAATACTGATTTATTATAATTAATTAATTATAATAATTATTAATTTATAATTATATATTAATTTATATTTAATAATTATATATTAAATATAATATATTTAATTATAATATTATATAGTTATTAAAAAAATTAATAATTATGACTATTTATAATAATAGTTATTATATTCTTATATTAGCTTAATTAATATTAATAATTATAATATAATAAATAATTATATTATTTATTTTATTTATTTTATTTTATTAGAATGAAACTAATAGAATATTAAACTAATAATTAATTATAACTCTTTGTTATTAATTAACTTAATATTGAATTATATTAAAATCAATAATTTATTAATTTAAAATTTTAGTTATTTATAATAAATAATCAGTAGTCATAAAATATTGTTACTGTAATTTATATAAATAATTAAAATTATTAATTATATTAATATTAATAAATAGTATAATTTGAGATAAGCATAATTTAATTATAATAATAAATGTTTTTTGAAATATTATATATATTAACTAATTATTAATAATAATATAATTTAATATATAGTTTTATAAATATTTATTATATTTATGATTCTCTATTTCAAATCGTTATGGCCTTTTTTTTGTCATAAAAGAATTGTTTTGTTCATACAAACTTATTCTAATTAAAATAATACTAATTTAATAATATTTTAAAAATTAATAAATAATAGATTTAAAAATTAAATTTATTTACCTAATTAGTTCAAATAGCTAAGACTACTAGAACAATTATCTATTTGAAATTTTTTTGACCTTTTGTTTAGTCATAAAATAATTATTTTAGTTAATACAAGTTTATTCAGAATAAATTAATACTAATTTATTAATATTCAAAAAATTAATAAGAAAGACATTTTAAAAAATAAATCTATTTATCTACTAAATAAGTTTGAATTATAATTACTAAATTATAAAATATTATAATTATTATATAATTACTATTGTATTTCATAATTACATATTTGATATATATTTAATAAAAATATAATAATTATTTGATACTAAATTATAGCTAAAATAATACTAATTAAAAATTATTATTTTTTAATTAAGAAGAATGTTGGCCTTGAATTGATTAAAAATTTTGATTTGACAAAACAAAAATTTGTCTAACTTGAATCAATCTCTTCTAATATTAAATTAAACACTTTTCACTCTTCTATTTGGCAAAATTCATTTAGGAACCAAATCAAGTTAAATTCTAGAAACAAAAAGGGATTAACGCATGTTTTGATCGAAGGGACCGACCCCCTAAGGGAAGGGATCGATCTCCTCATTACCAAATCGATCCAGTTTTCTTTCAGAAGCAAAATTTGTGAAGTTTTGGTAAAAATCAATCGATCATCTCCCTGTAAGGATCAATTGGCTAGGGTTTCAAGCTTACTCGATCGATCCTTCCCTTAAAGGGATCGATCATTTTTTCATACAAAATATTTTCCTCGTTCAAATTTCCAAAAAATGGATCGATCACCTAGGCATGGGATCGATCCCTCCATTAAAGGGATCGATTTATTTTGAAAAAGAATGCTTTTCTCGTTTGAAAATGAGCAAAAGGGATCGATTCCTCTATATAAGGGGATCAATCAGGTAATGCCTTTTGTACATAATTTCAGAGTGTTTTAAAGCTAACCCAATTGATCCCCTAAAGGAAGGGACTGATCCTTTGAGTCCCAAAAGCCCTAACGGCTATATTTTGTCTGATATTTTGCAGGTTTGAAGCATTAAATGCAAGGCAACGGCTCTCAACTTCTTCTTCTTACCTATAAATAAAGCATTCCACTGTAGAACAAGAGAAAGAAGAGGTAAGAGAACTTATTGCTATTCACCAACCACCTTGTTGAAGCATTCAAAGCATTTCAAAGAGAGAAAAGTATAAAAAATCCTACTCATATCAGTTTTTCTCTAAATTCCTTGTCAATGTTGTTGTGTACTTCAAATTAATAAACACCCAACCTTAAAAAGATTCTTTAAGTTTGCAAAACACCTCAGAAAATATTGTATTGTGAGATTATGAGCTTAAGGGGGAGGATAACCCTTAAGAGTTTGTAGAGTTGATTGTGTAAAGCTTTGAGAAGCTAAATTGTATTGTGTTCAACATATAATGGATCGAACTCCTTGACAAGAGAGGCTAAGGGAGAGGACGTAAGTACCTAAAGAAAGGATCGAACCTCTATAAATTTTGGTGTCCAATTCTCTAACTCTATCTCTTGTTTACTCTTATTCATTATGTTTTTTTGCTTAGATAAATTGTTTTGCTGAATTTGTAATTATTAAGTATTGATTTTGAAAAGTTTATTATAACCAATTCACCCCCTCTTTGTTTATTTCAAGTCTTTGAGCTAACAATTGTATCAAAACTAGTACTATTTTTTTGTAGGTTTAATAACCCAAGAATGATCCTGAAAATGGCTCAAAAAAATGTGATGATCAATGTGAAACAACCATCCTCAAGCCACAACAAATATAGTGACCAACAAGAGGTGTGTCTTATGACAAATAAAATAATTGTAACATTTTTTGAAAGTGAAGGACATTCAATTGTAAGACCTCATCTCTTTATTGGTGATAACTACTTATAATAGAAGACTAAGATGAGATTGTTCATTGAAGCTAATGACGATAAGGTTTAGAGGGTCATTGTAAATGGTCTTCAAATTCCAATGAAGATGGTGGATGGTAGGGAGGTGATTAAGCAAGAGAGTGAATGGGATGTCAATGATATGAAGATAGCCAAACTCAATGCCAAAGCAATGCATACACTCTTTTGTGCATTGAGGGCTAATGAGTACAATAAAATTTCTTTGTGTGAAAATGTAAAAAATTTTTGGGATAAGTTAGCTTATGAAGGTACAAATCAAGTGAAAGAGATAAAAATTGGCATGCTCACTTATGATTATGAGTTATTCAAGATGAAACCATTAGTGAGATGTCAAACCGCTTCACCGACATCATTAATGGTTTAAGACTCTTGGGAAGACTTACTCAAATATAGAGATGGTGAAGAAAATTCTCAATAGTCTACCAAAGAGATAAAAAGCTAAAGTGACCGTCATTGAAAAGTCTAAAGATTCTCACACACTCTCTTTGGATAAACTAATGGGTGCTCTCCTTACCTATAACATGAAGCTCAAAAGGTGACAAGAACCAATCAAGAAAGGTGGCATTGCTCTCAAATCTACCTTTCAAGAAGATAAAGAAAATCTTGGACAAGAAGAAGATGAAAAGATGACCATGTTTACAAAGAGATTCAAGAAGTTCATTAAGATGAACAAATTTTCAAGTAGAAAAAGACCACAAAGGGAAATGACTAAAAGAGAATCAAGTAGAAAAGAAAGGGATCAAATCATTTGTTATGAATGCAACAAATCGAGCCATATTAATTTTGATTGTCCTTTGTAGAAGAAGCAAAACATGACAGCCAAAGAAAAAAACATTGGTTGCAACATGAAACGATAGTAACTTCTCCAAAAATGAATCAAATGACGAGAAAGTAACCAATCTATGTCTTATAGCTCTTGATGAGCCCAAGGTAACTTCTAATCCATATGATTTATATTCATATACATTTGATGAACTACAAGATGCCTATGATGAATTAGCCATAGAATTTGAGAACATGAACATAAAAAATAAATATATTTATCAAACTAGTTCAAATAGTTATTAATCCTTATTTGGATTAAACGAATACTAATTTATTAATATATCGACAATTAATAAGTAAAAAATTTTAAAAATAAATATGTTTACCGAACTAGATCAAATAATTATAACTATTTGATTAATTATCTATTTTAAATCATTATGACCTTTTGTTTTATCATAAAAGAATTGTTTCAGTTCGTAAAAGCTTATTCGAAATAAATTAATACTAATTTACTAATAATCTAAAAATTAATTTGTTTATTGAATAATTTTAAATAATTATGGCTATTTGAACAATTATTTATTTGAAATCACTATAACCTTTTGTTTTGTCAAAAAATAAAATTTTCTATTCATACAAGCTTATTCGAATAAAATAATGCAAATTTATTAATATTAAGACAGTTAATAAGTAAAAGATTTAAAAAATAAATTTATTTACTGAACAAGTTTAAAATCGTTATGACTATTTGAGTAATTTTTTATTTCAACTTGCTATGACTTTTTGTTTTGTCATAAAACAATTGTTTCTATTCATACAAGTTTATTCGGATTAAAATAATATTAATTTATTAATATTTTGATAAGTAAAAGATTTAAAAATAAATATGTTTACGAAATAAGTTCAAATAGTGATGATCATTTAAATAATTATCTATTTTAAATTATTATGACATTTTCTTTTGTAATAAAAGAATTATTTCAGTTCATACAAATTTATCTAAAGTAAAATAATACTAATTTATTAACATTCTGAAAATTAATGAGTAAGAGAATTAAAAAAAAATTTGTTTATCGAATAAGTTCAAAAAATAAAAAAAAAATTTTAAACTTTAGAAAAAATTTTTAAAATATAAATAAAAAATAAAAGAAAAATAAATTAAAAGAAAATATTAATATAAAAGAAAAATAAAATAAAATAAAATACTAAAAAAATAAAAAAGTAAGAAAATAAAAAATTAGATAATAAAAAATATAAAAAGACAAATAAAAATTTCAAATATAAAATAAAAAAAACTTTTAGTTTAGAATATGCAAAGAAAAACAAAAAAAATATGACAAATGTAGAAAAAAAGATATAAAAAATAAAATAAAAGTCAATACAAAATATAAATAGATTTTAAAATTGTAAAGAAGAAATAAAAAAAGTGTGAACGAAAAGAGATAAGAAAAAGCAAGAAAAAAAATAAAAAATGAAAATACAAAATATATATAAAAATAAAAACAAAAAAAAATGAAAGCAAATGAACGAATAAGTTAAAAGAAAAAGAAAAAAAGAAAGAAAAAAAAGAATTACTGAAGAATTATAAAAATAAAATAAAAAATACCAAAAAAAATAAAAAATGACAACAAAAATGAGAAAAACCAAAAGAAAAAAAGATTAAAAAATAAAGTAAATATCCATAACATTATAATTTTTTTTAAAAAAAATAACAAAAATTAAGTATAAAAATAAAAGGAAAAATATAAAATAAGTCATAAAAAAGAGAAAAAAATTAAAAATAAAAGAAAACAGAAATTAAAAAAAAAAGAAGGAAATGAAAAAATGAGTCAGAAAATTTAAAAAAACTACAAAAACTAATAAAAATGAAAAAAATGAAAAAAATGAGAAAAATGACAAAATAGAAAAAAATTTAGTTTATAAAATACAAACAAAAAATATAAAAATATAAAAAATAATAAGAAATAAAGATATAAAAAATCAAAGATAAAAAATTAGAAGAAGAAAAAGTTAAAACAAAAAAAAAAAAACAAAAGAAGGAAGTGTGGAAAAAAACACAAATTAGAAAGAAATGCCAGAAAAAACCAAAAAGAAAAAGAAGAAAAACCTTAAGAAAAAATAAAAAATGAAGATAGAAAGTAAATAGTACAAAAAAGAGTTAATAGAAAATAATGTAAATGACCAATTAGATTGAAGTAACGAAATAAATCAAAGTAAAAAAGAAAATATGTAGTGAAAGAGTAATAGAATGAAAACAAGAAAGAAAGTATTTTGTAAAAAAAAAGGATAGAAATAAAAAAAAGAAAAATATAGTAAATAACAAAAAAATAATAAGTGAAAATTTAAGAAAATGCATAAAAATTAGATAAAAAGATAAAAAAAAAGGAAAAGAAAAAGGAAGTAAATAAAGAAATAAAAAAAATTCTACAGAGTTCAATCTTTAATTTATGTTTTAAAACTTAATTTGAATTGAAAAGTTTAGATGCAAAATGTTTTGATTTGAATTTATTGATATAAATTTAGAATTTTTAATTTTTAAATTGTTAAAAATGTAAAAATATAGATTCATGAAGTAAATAGTGATAGATATAACAATTTCAAACTAGTGTTATTATATAAAAGCCAATAAAATTTCAAAAGAAAATAACAAAGATAATTATTATCTCTTAACAAATTGTATTAAATAAAAGATAAATATTATATAAGCCAAAATAATAAATAAAATAATCAGTAATAAATAAAATAATCCAAATTGGATTAAATAAAAGATAAATATTATACAATATAATTTTTTTAATTAGATAAATTACACGATAAATAAAAATAAATTTTAAGAAAAAATACAAAGTGATCTTAATTAGATATCTAATTAATATACATGCACATTACACCTTCCGTTTCTAATGAAGTCAAAGTCTCATTCAACAATGTTTTAATGTCCATAACATTATAAAATTTTTATAAAAAAAAAAAAACAAAAAAAAATAAAAGGAAAAAAAGAGAAAATATTAAAGCAAAAGGAAAAAGAGAAAAAAAAAGTAAAAAAAGCACAAAAAAATAAAAAAGTAAGCAAACGAAAAAATAACGAGTCAAAAGAAAAAATTAAAAAATGAAGAAAATATGGCAAAATAGAAAAAAAAATAAAAAATATAACAAATAATAAGATATAAAGATATAAAAAATCACAGATAAAAAATTAAAAGAAGATAAAAAATGAAAAGGGATGACAGGGTAGAAAAAATTTTAATTTAGAAAATTAAAAAAATAAAAAAGTCAAAGATACAAAAATTAATAGGGGAAAAAAGTTAATACAAAATAAAAATAAAAACAAAACAATTAAGTGTAAAAAAAAATGGAAACAAGAAATAAAAAGAATTTTGTGAAAAAAATTAGAAAAACAAGAAATAAAATGAAAAGGCCAAAATATGAAATAAAACAAAAAAAGTTTTATAGAAAATTTTAAAACAAAAAAAAGTGAAAAAAATATGAAAGCACATGAAAAAATAAGGAAAAAAAAGTAAAAATTTAAAAGGAAAAAAAGTTAATGAAAAATTATAAAAATACAATAGAAAATAACCAACAACAATAAATAAAAAAAGAAAAGAAAAATGATAGAAAAATGAAAAAAAAAATAAAAATCTAAAACATTATAAAAATTTATGAAAATATAAATTAAGAAGAAAATACAAATAAACCAAGATAAAAAATAGAAAAATAAAATAAGAAAAAAAATTAAAACAAGACGAAAAAGATAAATAAAGTACAAAAAAAAAATCAACGCCAATAAGAAAAGAAAAATAAAAAATAAACAAAAATATAAAAAAATATAAAAAATAAGAAAATAAAAAAATGAATCAAAAATAAAAAAAAGATAAAAATTGAATAAAAATTTCAAAAATGAAAAGGAATGATAAAATAGAAAAAATATTTTAAAAAATACAAAAAATTGAAAAGCATAGAAGAAATAATAAGAAAACAATATAAAAAATGAAAGATAATAAATTAAAAAAGAGAAAAGTTAATGCAAAATAAAAATGAAAACCAAAGAAGAAAATGCAACAAAAAGAGTGTAAGAATTTAAAAATGAAAATAACAAATAAGAAGAAATTTGTGGAAAAATTAAGAAAAGAATAAAAATGAAAAGGCAAAAGATTTGAAATAAAAAAAAGAATATAAAAAATTTTAAAACCATGAAAAAGTTAAAAAGAAATAAAAAATGAAAGCATATGAAAAAAAAACAAAAAGAAAGAAAATTGTAAAGGAAATAAATTATTGAAAAATTATAAAATAAAAAAAAATAGCAAAAAAAAGACAAAATAAAAAATGAGAAAATAAAAAAGATTCAAAAAGAAAAATAAAAAAATTTTGAACTTTATAAAATTTTTTAAAAATAAAAATATAAAATAAACGAAAAAAATTAAGAGAAAATATTAATATAAAAGAAAAATAAAATAAAATACTAAAAAAATAAAAAAATAAGAAAATAAAAAAATTAGAGAATAAAAAAACTATAAAAAGGCAAAATGAATAAAATTTTCAAACATAAAATAGAAAAAACTTTTAGTTTAGAATATATAAAGAAAGACAAAAAAGTATAACAAATGTAGAAAAAAAGATATAAAAAATGAAAGATAAAAAATAAAATAAAAGTCAATACAAAATATAAATAAAAACAAAAGAACATGCACAAAAAAAGAATTATGAGATTTTAAAATTGTAAAGAAGAAACAAAAAAAAGTGTGAACAAAAAGATATAGGAAAAAGCAAGAAAAAAATACAAAATGAAAATACAAAATATATAAAAAATAAAAACTAAAAAAATGAAAGCAAATGAACAAATAAGTTAAAAGAAAAAGAAAAAACAAATTACTGAAAAATAAAAAATAAAAAATCGACAATAGAAAAAATTTTAGTTTATAAAATAAATAACAAATAATAAAAAATAAAGATATAAAAAATCAAAGATAAAAAATTAAAAGAAAAAAAAGTTAATACAAAATAAAAAATAAAAACAAAAGAAGGAAATGTAGAAAAAAAACACAAATTAAAAAGAAATGCCAAAAAAAAAAAAGAAGAAAAACCTTAAGAAAAAATAAAAAATGAAAAGAATTAAGATAAAAAGTAAAGAGTACAAAAAAAATTAATAGAAAATAATGTAAGTGACCAATTACATTGAAGTAACGAAAAAAATCAAAGTAAAAAAGAAAATATGTACCGAAAGATTAATAGAATGAAAACAAGAAAGAAAGTATTTTATAAAAAAAAGGAATGAAAATAAAAAAAAATATAGTAAAAAAGAAAAAACAATAAATGAAAAATTAAGAAAATGCATAAAAATTAAAAAAATAAAATAAAAAGAAAAAAAAGTAAAAAAAAGAAGTAAATAATGAAATAAAAAAAATTCTGCAAAATTCAGTCTTTAATTTCTGTTTTAAAACTTAGTTTGAATTTGAAAGTTTAGATGCAAAATATTTTGATTTGAATTTATTGATTTAAATTTAAAATTTTTAATTTTTAAATCGTTAAAAATGTAAAAATATAGATACATGAAGTAAATAGTGATAGATATAACAATTTCAAACTCGTGTTATTATATATAAGCTAATAAAATCGCAAAAAAAAAATAACAAAGATAATTATTATCTCTTAACAAATTATATTAAATAAAAGATAAACATTATACAATCCAAAATAAAAAATAAAATAATTCAAATTATATATAAGCCAATAAAATTCCAAAAGATAATTATTATCTCTTAACAAAATGTATGAAATACTTAACAAAATGTATGAAATAAAGGATAAATATTATACAATCCAAAATAGTAAATAAAATAATAAGTAATAAATAAAATAATTCAAATTGTATTAAATATTTACAAGATAATTTTGTTAATTAGATAAATTACACGATAAATAAAAAAAATTTTCAAGATAAAATACAAGATGATATTAATTTGATATCTACTTTGTATACTTGCACATAACACCTTTCATTTCTAATGAAGTTAAAGTCTCATCAACAATGTTTTAATATCCATAACATTATAAAATTTTTATAAAAATGCAAAAATAACAAAAATAAAAAATAAAAGGAAAATAAAATTTTTAAAAATATTAAAACAGAAGAAAAAAGATAAAATAAGTACTAAAAAAGGAAAAAAATTAAAAATAAACAAAAGCACAAAGTAGAAAAAATAAGAAAATACGAAAATGAAAAAATAACGAGTCCAAAGAAAAAATTAAAAAAAATGCAAAAACAAAAAAAATTCAAAAATGAAGAAAAAATGACAAAATAAAAAAATTAGTTTATAAAATACAAACAAATAATAACAAATAATAAGGAATAAAGATATAAAAAATCAAAGATAAAAAATATAAAAAATGAAAAGTGATGGCAAAGTAGAAAAAAATAGTTTAGAAAATACAAGCAAAAAAAAGTAATAAGAAAAAAATAAAAAAAATCAAAGATAAAGGAATTAACAAACGAAAAAAGTTAATACAAATAAAAATAAAAAGAAAACAAGGAAGTGCAAAAAAAAAATGGAAACAAGGAATAAAAAGAAACTTATGAAAAAAATTAGAAAAACAAGGAAAAAACAAAAAATGAAGAGGCAAAAATATGAAATAAAACAAAAAGAAAAGAAAACTTTATAAAAAATTTTAAAACAAAGAAAAAAGCACAAACAAAAAAATATGGAAGCACATGAAAAAATAAGTAAAGAAAAAGAAAAAAAACTAAAATGAAATAAAGTTAATGGAAACTAAAAAAAATAAAAAATCTAAAACTTTATAAAAATAAAAATAAAAATAAAAATAAAATAAAAAATATTAAAGCAAAAGAAAAAAGATAAATAAAGTAGAAAAAATTAAAAAATTAAAAAAGTATGAGAATTTAAAAACGCAAATAAGAAATAAAAAGATATTTACAAAAAAAAAAGCAAGAAAAAGAATAAAAAATAAAAGACAAAAGATTTGAAATAAAAAAAAATATAAAAAATGAAAGCATATGAAAAACAATAAGCAAAAGGAAAGAAAATTTTAAAGGAAAAAAATTATTGAAAAATTATAAAATAAAACAAAAAATAGAAAAAAAATAAGACAAAAAATAAGAAAATAAAATAAAAAAGATTTACAAAATAAAAATAAAAAAATTTTGAAATTTATACAAAAAAAATAAAAGAAAAAATAAATTAAGAGAAAATATTAATATAAAAGATAAAATAAAATATAAAAAAATAACAATTAAAAATAAGCAAAAACAAAAAATAAAAAAGTAAGAAAATAAAAAATTAGAGAATAAAAAAAATATAGAAAGACAAAATGAATAATAATTTCAAATATAAAATAGACAAAACTTTTAGTTTAGAATATGTAAAGAAAAAAAAATATAATAAATATAAAAAAAAAGATATAAAAGTTCAAAGATAAAAAATAAAATAAAAGTCAATAGGAAATATAAATAAAAACGAAAGAAAGTGCATAAAAAAAAAGTCTGAGATTTTAAAATTGTGAAGAAA
This sequence comes from Durio zibethinus, assembly GCF_047325235.1. Taxonomy (NCBI): domain Eukaryota; kingdom Viridiplantae; phylum Streptophyta; class Magnoliopsida; order Malvales; family Malvaceae; genus Durio; species Durio zibethinus. The sequence goes on from NC_143177.1 coordinate 18,194,435, forward strand.
TAAAAAAAAGTGTAAACAAAAAGATATAAGAAAAAGCAAAAAAAAAACAAATGAAAAAAAGTTAATGAAAATTTATAAAAAGTCAATAGAAAATAACCAACAATGATAAAATAAAAAAAATAAAAAAGATTGAAAAATAAAAAATCCAAAACATTCTAAAATTTTATGAAAATTTAAATAGAGTATGAAATAAAAAAAAACAAAATAAAAAATAAAAATAAAATAAGAAAACAATATTAAAGTAAAACAAAAAAGATAAACAAAATGCAAAAAAATGAAAAAAAATCAATACCAATAAGAAAGAAAAAAATAAAATAAAAATATAAAAAGTAAGAAAATAAAAAATAATGAATCAAAAATTAAAAAAATACAAAAATTTAATAAAAATTTCAAAAATGCAAACGAATGATAAAATGAAAAAAATAGTTTAAAAAATACAAAAAATTAAAAAACACATAAGAAATAGCAAGAAAACAATATAAAAAGTCAGACAAAAAATTAAAAAAGAGAAGTTATTGCACAAAAAAAAATGAAAACCAAAGGAGAAATGAAAAAAAAAGTATGAGAATGTAAAAAAGCAAAGAAGAAAAAAATTTGTGAAAAAAATAAGAAAAGCAAGAATAAAATAAAAATGAAAAGATAAAAGATTTGAAATAAAAAAAAAGTAAAAAAATATTAAAACAATGAAATAATGAAAACAAATAAAATTGAAAGCATGTGAAAAAAAAAAAGCAAAAAGAAAGAAAATTTTGATGGAAAAAAGTTATTGAAAAATTATAAAATAGAACAAAAAATAGCAAAAAAAAAGACAAAATAAGAAAATAAAAAAAATTTTAATTTTATAAAAATTTTTAAAATATAAATAAAAAATAAATGAAAAAATAAAATAGAATAGTAAAATAATGAAAAAAATAAACAAAAAAAATAAAAAGTTAGCTAATAAAGAAAATAAAAAGAGAAAATGAAGAAAAAATTGAAATATAAAATAGAAAAGACTTTTAGTTTAGAATATACAAAGAAAAAAAAAAGGATAGCAAATATAAAAAAAGGAAAAATAATCAAAGATAAAAAAATAAAATAAAAAGTCAATACAAAATATAAATAAAAGCAAAAAGAAGTACCCAAAAAGAAAAGTCTAGAGATTTTGAAATTGTAAAGAAAAAATAAAAAAAATGTGAACAAAAAGGTATAAGTAAAAGCAAGAAAAAATAAAAAAATAAAAATACAAAATATACAAAAAAAAAAGAAAGCAAATGAACAAATAAGTTAAAAGAAAAAGAAAAAAAGAATTACAAATGAATTACAAAAATTGAATAGAAAATACCCAAAAAATAAAAAATGACAACAAAAATGAGACAAATCAGAAGAAAAAAAGATTAAAATATAAAGTAAATATCCATAACATTATAAAAATTTTGTAAAAAATAACAAAAATTAAAAGAAAAAAATAAGAGAGTATTAAAGCAAAAGATAAAAGATAAAATAGTAATAAAAAATAAAAAAACACAAAATAAAAAAATAAAGAAGTAAGAAAAAGAAAAAATGAGTCAAAATTTTTTTAAAAAAATACAAAAACTAATAAAAATGAAAAAAATGAGAAAAATGACAAACTAGAAAAAAATTTAGATTACAAAATACAAAAAAAAAATATATATATATATATAACAAATAATAAGATATAAAAAATAAAAGATAAGAAATTAAAAGAAGAAAAGGTTAAAACAAAATAAAAATAAAAACTAAAGAAGGAAGTGTGAAAAAAAAACACAAAGTAGAAAGAAATGCAAAAAAAAAAAAGAAAAAAAAACCTTAAGAAAAAATAAAAAATGAAAAAAACTAATAGAAGATAATGTAAATGACCAATTATATTGAAGTAAGAAAAAAAATCAAAGTAAAAAAATATATATATATAACGAAAAAGTAGTAGAATGAAAACAAGAAAGAAAGTATTTTATAGAAAAAAAAGGAATGAAAATGAAAAAATGAAAAAATGAAAAATTTACTAAATAACAAAAAAATAAAAAATTATAAAAATGCATAAAAAGTAAAAAAAAAAATCAAAAAGCTAAAAAAAAGGAAAAGAAAAAGAAAGAGAAAGTAAATAATGAAATAAAAAAAATTCTACAAAGTTCAATGTTTAATTTATGTTTTAAAACTTAACTTGAATTTGAAAGTTTAGATGCAAAATATTTTAATTTGAATTTATTGATTTAAATCGTTAAAAATGTAAAAATATATGTACATGAAGTAAATAGTGATAGATATAACAATTCCAAACTAGTGTTATTATATATAAGCCTATAACAATCCAAAAGAAAATAACAACAATAATTATTATCACTTAACAAATTGTAATAAAAAAAAGATAAATATTATACAATCCAAAATAATAAATAAAATAATTCAAATTATATATAAACCAATAAAATTTCAAAAGAAAATAATAAAGATAATTATTATCTCTTAACAAATTATATTAAATAAAAGATAAATATTATACAATCCAAAATAGTAAATAAAATAATTGAAATTGTATTAAATATTATACAAGATAATTTTGTTAATTAGATAAATTACATGATAAATAAAAATAATTTTCAAGATAAAATACAAGATGATGTTAATTAGAATTTGTATAGATGCACATAACACCTTCCATTTCTAATGAAGTTAAAAGTCTCATCAACAATGTTTTAATATCTATAACATTATAAAATTTTTATAAAAAAAATTACAAAAATAAAAAATAAAAAGAAAATAAATTTAAAAAAAAATTAAAACAAAATGAAAAAGATAAAATAAGTATTAAAAAAGGAAAAAAAATAAAAATAAACAAAAGCACAAAATAGAAAAAATAAGAAAGTAAAGAAATGAAAATATAACGAGTCAAAAGAAAAAATTAAAAAAAATACAAAAACAAAAAAAATTTTCAAAAATAAGGAAAAAATGACAAAATAGAAAAAAATTAGTTTATAAAATACAAGGAAAAATAAAAAATAAAACAAATAATAAGAAATAAAGATATAAAAAATCCAAGAAGAAAATATAAAAAATGAAAATGGATGACAAAGTGGAAAAAAAATAATAAGAAAAAAATAAAAAATAAAAGAATTAACAAAGAAAAAATTTTAATACAAAATAAAAAAAAATCAAAACAAGGAAGTGCAAAAAAAAATGGTAACAAGAAATTGAAAGAAATTTCTGAACAAAATTAGAAAAACAAGAAAAAAAATGAAAAGGCATAAATATGAAATAAAACAAAAAAAAAGTTTATACAAAATTTTAAAACAAAGAAAAAAGTGCAATCCCAAAAAATATTAAAGCACGTGAAAAAATACGTAAAGAAAAAGAAAAAAAATGCAATAGAAAATATCCAACAATGATAAAGAAAAAACAGAAAAAAAATCCAAAACATTATCAAAATTTATGAAAATATAAATAAAACAGAAATAAAAAATAAAAATAAAATAAGAAAAAAGATAAATAAAGTACAAAAAAAGAAAAAATCAATACCAATAAGAAAATATAAAATATAAAAAGTAAGAAAATAAAAAATAATAATCAAAAATAAAAAATAAAAAAAAGGCAAATTGAATAAAAATTTGAAAAATGAAAATGAATGACAAAATGAAAAAAAATTAGTTTAAAAAATACAAAAAAATTGAAAAACATATAAGAAATAATAAAAAAACAATATAAAAAAGCAAAGACAAAAAGCTAAAAAAGAAAAAAGTTAATGCAAAATAAAAATGAAAAGCAAAGAGGAAAATGCAAAAAAAAAGTATGAGAATTTAAAAACGCAAATAAGAAAAGAAAAAAATGTGGATAAAAAACACAAATTAAAAAGAAATGCCAAAAAACCCAAAAATAAAAAGAAGAAAAACCTTAAGAAAAAATAAAAAATGAAAAAATAAAGATAAAAGGTAAAAAAAAGTACAAAAAGAAAAAATAATAAAAAATAATGTAAATGACTAATTAGATTGGAGCAGCAAAAAAATCAAAGTAAAAAAGAAAATACGTAGTGAAAGAATAATATAATGAAGACAAGAAAGAAGGTATTTTATAAATATATATATATATAACAAATAATAAGATATAAAGATATAAAAAATGAAAGATAAAAAATTAAAAAAGTTCAAAAATGAAAAGGGATGACAAAGTAAAAAAAAATTTAATTTAAAAAATACAAACAAAAATAATGTAATAAGAAAAAAATAAAAAAAATCAAAGATACAAAAATTAACAAAAGGAAAAGTTAAAACAAAATAAAAATAAAAACAAAACAAGGAAGTGTAAAAAAAAAAATGAGAACAAGAAATAAAAAGAATTTTGTGAAAAAAAATTAGAAAAACAAGAAAAAATAAAAAATAAAAAGGCAAAAATATGAAATAAAATAAAAAGAAAAAAAGTTTTATAGAAATTTTTAAAACAAAGAAAAAAGTGAAAACAAAAAAAATATATGTAAAAAAAAATTTTAAAAGGAAAAAGAGTTAATGAAAAATTATAAAAATACAGTAAAAAATAATCAACAACCATTAATAAAAAAAGAAATAAAGATAAAAAAATAAAACAATCCAAAACATTATAAAAATTTATGAAAATATAAATAAAGAAAGAAATAAAAAATAAACCAAATGAAAAATATAAATATAAATAAAATAAGAAAAAAATTAAAGCAAAACAAAAAAGATAAATAAAATACAAAAAAATATAAAAAGTAAGAAAATAAAAAATAAAAAAAGACAAAAATTGAATAAAAATTTCAAAAATGAAATGAAATGACAAAATAGAAAAAATATTTTAAAAAATACAAAAAATAAAAGAACATATAAGAAATAATAAGAAAACAATATAAAAAATCAAAGACAAAATTTAAAAAAAAAGTTAATGCAAAATAAAAATGAAAACCAAAGAAAATGCGACAAAAAAACCTATAAGAATTTAAAAATGAAAATAAGAAATAAAAAAAAATCCGTGAAAAAATTAAAAAAAGAATAAAAATGAAAAGACAAAAGATTTATGAAAAATAAAAAATCCAAAACATTCTTAAAATTTATGAAAATTTAAATAAAGAAAGAAATAAAAAATAAACCAAAATAAAAAAAATAAAATAAAATAAGAAAAGAATATTAAAGTAAAACAAAAAAGATAAACAAAGTAAAAAAAAGAAAAAAAAATCAATACCAATAAGAAAGAAAAAAATAAAAATAAACCAAAATACAATAAAAATTAAAAAATTAAAAAAATAAAAAATAATTAATCAAAAATACAAAAATTGAATAAAAATTTAAAAAATGAAAAAGAATGACAATAAAAAAATTAATTTTAAAAATACAAAAAATTGAAAAACATATAAGAAATAACAAGAAAACAATATAAAAAGTCAAAGATAAAAAATTAAAAAAAAAAGAGTTATTGCAAAATAAAAATGAAAACAAAGGGAGAAATTGAAAAAAAAAAGTATGAGAATTTACAAATGCAAAAAAAAAGTAAGCAAGAATAGAATAAAAATGAAAAGACAAAATATTTGAAATAAAAAAGAAAACAAGAAAGTAAAAAATATTAAAACAATGAAATAATGAAAACAAATAAAAATGAAAGCATGTGAAAAGAAAAAAGCAAAAAGAAAGAAAATTTTGAAGTAAAAATTTTTTTGAAAAATTATAAAATAGAACAAAAAATAGCAAAATAAAAAGACAAAATAAAAAAGATTCAAAAAATAAAAAATTTTTAACTTTATAAAATAAAAATAAAAATAATGAAAAAATAAAATAAAATAGTAAAAGAAATAAAAACAAAAACAAAAAATTAAAAAGGGAAAAAAATAAAAATTAGCTAATAAAAAATATAAAAGACAAAATGAAGAAAAAATTCAAATGTAAAATAGAAAAAAATTTTAGTTTAGAATATGCAAAGAAAAATAAAAAATATATAACAAATATAAAAAAAAGACACAAAATCAAAGATAAAAGATAAAATAAAAAGTTAATACAAAATATAAACAAAAACAAAAAAAGTACACAAAAAAAGAAGTCTTGAGATTTTGAAATTGTAAAAAAAAAATAAAAAAATGTCCTTTTTTATTAACTATGACAAAAGATGAAGAGGGGAGCTTTAGAACCTATCAGCCTGCAACATTCGCTTCACAGATTCACTGTTTATATAGCGATCTGCAAGATCCATACACCTAGCTTCATCTGTCAATGAAGCCACAGCTACCAAATCACCAGCATGTTTCAGTATCCGACTCTGTCACCAAAGAAAAGTAAATAATATACACATAGACACAGCTTCAAGAAAATTCCAAGAACTTCTCCAAAAGATAGTAAAAAGGTTCATCAAGAAACAATAGCCATCTACCAAAAACCCCAAAACCTAAGAAAGGAGGTCATATGCCTGCCCAATGCCCATCAAGACTTAAGGTCCACAAAGAAAAACTAGTATGCATTTTAAATGAATGCATATCAACTTTGCACAATTTAGTGCAAAATAATATATTCAATCAAGGTCAGTATCATAGAAAGTGATAAGTCTCCTACAAGTGAACGACAACTCCAGGGCAATATCTAGAAAGATTTTCAGGTAATGCTATGCCTTGTGAGATGCGAGACAAACCAGGCAAAAATAATTCAAAATATAAGAAAAAAATAAAAGAAAAGAATCCAGCTGACAAAAATATAAAACCCAGCAGATGAAGCCATTGCAAAAATTTGAAGATTGAAGACGAGAACAAACCTTGAAAGAGTATAAATCAATTACAGTTGGTGTGTGCTCTATGGCCTCATTAATTTTTGAAAGAGCAACGTCATATTGTCCTCTTCTGTCATAATGCTGCATCAATAAATTCAAAGTTACTCAAATGCAAAGAAAGCACCAAACATTTATAGCAAGAAAAGAAGAAAAGGCCATGGCCCATGGGGTGAGGAAACCTGATGGTTACCCACCTAAGCCAAAAAGAATAAAATCCATAAAAGTGTTGAAGGGGGCTCTTTCACTGTCCTGCACTCAATATGAAACACAAGCAAGAAATAACTCAGCATAATACCAAATGCGTGCTTGTGTATTAGCATACAAACAAAAACATAGAAACTTCACATGCAACCATATGGGACAACCATTATGTACTTGTTTAATAGATAACAACACATAAATGACTGAGGACTTCACCAAACAATAAGCAGTAAAAGATAAACATGCAATCAGACCATACCCAATATCTAAACATTTGGACACTGTTAAGACTTACTAGAATATCACATAAGGGCTGAAAGTCTATATTACCTCAAAAAGTAGTAAATCTAAACATTTATTTGCTTTTAAGACTTACTAAAATATTACACAAGGGTTTAAAGCATATACTACCTATCAAGGTATCTGCCGGCGGTCCTAATTGAATGCTCCAACTCAAAAATAAGTTGTTCCAACATGTTTGCCTGTATAAGTGTCAACAAAGCAGGTAATCAATCCTAATGAAATCAAGCTCCAATCAGTTGCTAAGCAGTTTAGGAGAATCAATATTTAGAAACTTAATTCTATTTTTAGAATATGTAAGTAAGAAAACTTACCTTTCTAGGGTGACCGTACAAGGGAGAAAGGTCTGAAATAAAGATGGAACCCCATGAGGCCACAGAAAAAATATATCATTATTTCACCCAACAAACTAAAAAACACCAGTCAAACTAATACAAAAAAAAAAAAAAAAATCTCACTTGGATATAAAGGTTAGAAGAGGCTTAATGCAATCAATTGCCGCTTTACGAAATTTGTTTCCGTGCAGAAAATCAAGTGGTACCCTCTAAAAATTGAGAAAACAAAGTTCTAATATAAGTCCTAGAACATTCATCACATTTCATAAAGGAAGTAGCATTTATTGGCAATAATGATGCACATTGTAACAGCAATAATTACAATTCTCATGAATGAATACATAACAAATGTGGGTTACAGGAAGAAAACAATTTAAATACATCCTCACTGCATCAGTCAAATCCCAAAAGCTCTAGAGTTTGACACTTTATTTCAATCATGCCATAACCTGGCCCACCGTCAAAAGGTTTTTATATAGGAAAGTCAGTTTAACTAAAAGAATGAGATAAAGATAGCCACTAATAAAAGAATTAGCCACCATGTCAACTCTCTAGGGGTGAAGCATATGAAAGCATAATTTTAACCACCTAGAGTGCTTACTATTGTCACATCAAGACATCAATGAAGTATTTCAACATAATACCACAACTATCTATTTCTAGATTATTTAAGAATATCACAAGCCATCGAATGGATTGTGTCTATTGTAGAAGCACATCACTAGATTTTTGTCACACAATTTCTTATCAAGCCATCAAGAAAAACAAGATCCCTACAAGAGTATTTGTAAAAATAGCCGCCCCTCCTCTCTATAGAAAAAGGGAGAAAGCTTGATAGCTCTACAAAAAAGTAAGGTTTTCGTTGGATTTGCATCATGTGATTCTATAAATAAGAGAGAGAAGAAATCCATAGTAAATATAATGAACAGAACATCCCAAGGTACCATTTGGAGCTCATTAAAAAAAAATACCAAACAGAAAATCAAATTAATATGACTACAGCTAAGACATAATAAAATAGCTTACACTAGCAATATCATTATCTACAGTCTATAACGAGAACACATTTTATCATCAGAAAAAAATTAAAAAAAATCAATACGGCATTATTTGAAATAAAAAATTTTAAATAAAATTAAAATGGTAGAAATCAAACCTTCAGAAGGTCTCCAAATTCCTCACACATTCCAATTTGTCCTCCACCAACTAATTCTCTACTTTGTTTGGATTGACCAATGGCCGAGAAAAATTCCTTCACCTCAAAGTAATTAATTTCCCTCTTATCAGATCAAGAACCCTAATTTCCCAACCTAATCTTGATGCCCAATCTCAAGGAAATTTGAATCGACTCATTACTTGCTTGATGTCGATATTATCGACAATAATCTATATTCCAAGCCGAAAGGGAATCCAAAAACGAAAAACCTAAATTTGAGAGAAAGAAAATTGAAATGATGATAAGAATGGCTGAAGACAGTGGGTTTTAAATTTAAAATGCAAAAAAATCTAACCGTTGAAACTTAACCAATTAAATTTTAAATTAAAAATTGACTTTTTTGTATTTAAAATAAATGTAGTGACTAAATGAAAAACATATTTGATGAAAATCAGCTTTGCTTCTTTTATATAAATGAAAAAAAAATGCAAACAGAAAAAGTGGAGGAGCCCCATCAATTTTAAAAGAAATTTCATTTTTCTAACGAAAACAAAGTTGAGGAAGAATGGAGGATGCGAATGTTACCAAAAGCAATTCTAAATTAAAATCTAAATTACCCCCACACCAAACGTTAACCAAAAGCCCAGCCAAGCCAAAGCTTAAAAGTTGCAAGGATGAGTCCTGAGAAGGAATAGCATCGTTTCTCCAAATTGGCCAGAAGGATGGTGAAAGACTGATAAATATCTAAAATTACAAAAAGACCCCTCACCAATTCACCAAAAAAAAAAAGAGCTGATCATTTTATTTGGTGGTTTAGAAATTTAGACTTTTCTCAAAATAAGGGGAGGTCCCCTTCTCATTAGTCCCATTCCCAAAGACACATGGTGGTGTTTATGATTCCATGGGGTCAACCATCACTGCACCCCATGATCAGCTTCTAAAACATTGTTGATAACTATATTATCAAGGAGAAAATTAGCAAAATCTTGAACAAAAAATTGAAATAATGAATCAATTGAGAAGAAAACCAAGTTAAAGGCAAAGATTAGCCCTAAAACAGTGTTCTTCCATGCTGACCAGAAGATTTCTTCAGCAGCACCCAAAAATTTTCTATAGCACCTCAAATTTTGGGGCAAAACCATGGAGCCAGATATCTCTAAAGATCTCAACCAAATGGTGAGCAAATTAAAAGAATATATATATATATATATATTTCAACCCTAAAATCATAAATGCGGATAAATTATACACATTTGCAAAGGAATGCATTTCACGATTAGAAAGGCAGCGACAAGTTTGATCTCAAAGCAACAGAAGAAAGCATTGTCATGGCTTGCACAACTTCAAGATGCGCCTTTTTTCCGCCTGCTGCAAAGCACTCTTTCAAATTGTCTACATAATTTTACTTCAATTGTCTAGTAAGCTATCAATAAAGAGGGCCTAATCAAAGGATAAACAATCATTTCTTGAATAATTTTGTCACATAGCTTGCAACTTCAATTAAATAAACATCAATAAGAAAGTGAGAATATTATCATGAAAGTCCACCTTTCTTTAAAATGCCAATAATAATCACAGCATCCAACTTTCAAAGATTAAGCATCATAATAACAAAAACCAAACAATCAGAACTCGTGAGATACATCTCAAAAAAATCACTGAATGATGTTGAAACCATAAATTTAAAATTCCTAATTTAATGTTTTACTTTTAGGCATCTAATCTATAATATTCAATTAACAGTATATCAAAATTTCAATACCATTAATATTCTTACTAAAATACTTTCTAAACAAACAACAGTAATTAATTTCATTAGTTGTTAATGGAGTCAAAGTCAAATTTCTAGTCAGCATCAATTTATGTGGAGAATTATACTTACTCAAAGCAGCATCTTGGTCAATAAGAACCTTTTCTAAGAGTTTATGGACTGCAATACAGTCCTTGAGTTTCCACTACAGTACTGGTCCAAGTGCCCCATTCCTGGACAAGCAAAAGAGAAAGAAACAATTAATCTCAAGAGTAAGTTGCAAGGCATGGAATCGACATCAAACAGCAAAAATTTTAATGTACGCTAAGAGCATTACATTGGCATGACTTTATTGCATGAATCTTCAATTAACTTAACAGCCTCAAGTTTCTTGGTCTGCTCCAAGGTATATAACATTTCTGCAACCGCCACTATATGCATCAAAGATTCTGCAGAACCAAAAAGTGAAATTTGCATGATTATACAACCTACCTCAAGGAACCTAAAATGCATCATGTTATGTAAAGGTCGTAATACCTTCATGTTTACCAAGGAAAACTTTGTTCGCCTCACTAAGAGTTTTCTCCTGCAATTGACTGCGGAAAGAGAAAATAAAGGGATTTAATGCATCAGGGATCAAAATAATAATAGTAACAGTAACACAACAAAATTCTAGTACGGGGAATAGCTATCATAAAACCATTTCAAAGAGAACCTGATGGATGGACGCTCAGCTTCTAAGACACTCCAAACAAGTTTTTCAGCATCAGTTAATGGAGCAGGCATTGAGCCCAATTTATGGAAAAATTTAATCTGCATTAGATTAAATTCAAATAAGCATTGTAAAGATTACATGATCTTTGTATCTAAGAACAGAAAAGAATGCAGTTGTGCATGGGAGTGCACAAATATGGTAGGGCAGATGTTACATACCAAGCAGCAATGTGAATCTGGATTCTCAGCATCCAGCCTTAGCAGTTGCTTTACAGCCTTCAGGAAAACAAAATAAAACCAAGACAAACGTACTAATATGAGCTCATGAAATAGTAAAAGTACTACTGCACAAAACCATTGTTCTACAACTCAAAGATATGTTGTGCAAACTATCTAATTCACACATAAATTCATTGAGTGAGTAGAGTAATAAGAAAAGGATGTTTGGTTAAACGGTACAGTTTCTTTATTTCAAGAACATATCCACAGGCAGCAAGTGAAAAAAGAGAGGAGAAAACAAGAGAAGGGGCTTCCTCACAAACCACTAGCTGACAATTAAATATCAGTTCTAGTTGACCAAACACAAAAAGAACAAGAAACACATCTCATGCTCAATTCTTGGAAAATATAATAACTGAAAGGCAAGCAAAATCTTCTGCTTTCTCATATTTACTTCAAAAGAAAGTAAGTGCGTCTCCAAAGAATCAGGTGAGTTCTTCTGAAGCAACTTCAAGTACTTCGTTGCTTCTGACAAGGGATACTCTGTCTGAAAAAAAAAATACAGATTAAACAGTCTTAGCTTAATAGGCATTAGCGTAACACATTTTTACAGCACGAGGACTTTAATCAGGAATCTAAAGCACAGGGAAAAGATAATAATAGGTAACCTTCAATAATTTTTCTCCAAAAGGATAAGGATCTACAGGTTTAACATGTCGTTTCCCAGACTTCGAGATGCCACTAGAACTTGATTCTTCATTTTTCTCCTCTGCCTCCTAAAATAATACACGGCATCAGAATGAAATCATCAAAGAGAGTGTTAGCCAAGAATCACCAAAACAAGCTGATATACTTTCTTAAGCTCGTTCCACCTTCCTCTGCTTCTTCATTTTCTTTTTCTGAGAAGGAGTCTTTGATGTGTCATCCTCTTCTTCAGCCAGTGAGTTCAAAGGAGAATCAAACAACTTTAGATAGCATTTGCACTTCAAAATCCAATAATTATCACAATGCAGAAAGAAAGGTTCAAAATTGAAGTAATCACCAGTTTCAAGCCAAGAGTTTCAGAGAAAGAAACACCAACATAGAAATGGGACAATGGATCAATCACAAAAACTATTACTTAATTGTTCCATGGCCTGTCACTATATCATCCCATTCCATTTCACCATCAAATCAATAAGATCAATATAAAAAGCTATAATCAACAAATAAATTCTGGTACAGTAACATGCAATTCTCCATCCTTAACCCAACAGAAATCCCAGGCGCCGCCTTCCTATCATTTAAAAAGCCACAATCTCAAATTTCAATATGCCTGCAAGGAACATTTAATCCTTTCAGTAATAACATCACGAGAATATGAACTTACAAAAGATATAACGAAAGCAAATTGAGACTACCAAGCAAAATTTTTATCCTGTTTGGCATATACCACAAGGTCTCGACATAATAAGAATCCCCTAAGTACAACGTAAAACACCATCCTAAGTATGAAACAAGTATATAACCTTATAAAAATCAGAAACTATAATCTAGAATACTTGTTAAATTAAATTTGACTTGAGCATCAATTGAACACAAATTTTTTAAGCAGATCCAAATATTTGCATCTTCTTTTAATAGTTAATAATTTGTGGGAGAGCATTTGAACTTCCGACCTCCTACCAGGGCAAGAGGAGTTATTGCAACTAAGGTATCTGTAAAGCCACAAACAAAAAAAACTGCTTTATAATATAACATAATTGGCTTATTAATAGCATTTGTTTCTGTATGGTAAGGATAGACATGCATCCACAGTTGAAAATCCGTTAATGGTACATTTTCCTATATATTATGTATTTGGTCCATCAGGTATATAAAACAAAGAGACGGGGCACAAGGATTGTCTTACATAGCATTCTGATACATAATACTAATTTAATCACATACATATCAATTAGATCAACAAATGAATCAACAACAACCTCTTATTTGAACTCTAAAACTCTCTTTTGTATTCCTATACAAATGAAATTGAAAAACAGATTGATTAACATTATTTGAAAAAATCATAAAGTTCATAACGAACTTAAAATCAATGTGCATATCAAAATGACTAGTATTATTATTACTCATTATTAAAATTCACATTCAAAAAGAAGAGAGAAAATTTTGTTTTATTATAAAAAAATTCATTCATGGATCTCAGTTAATTTTCAAGGGGAGAAAAAAGAAAACAAGGAGTCCATTGAATTTCAACTAATTAGTTTCACAAATAAGATACAAAGATTTACCTCAAATTAGGAATTGCACAAAAAAGATATTTACCTCAAAAAGGTCTATGTAAAATTATAGGAAAACATCATTGGCTACTATCTTATTTATCAAAGAAAAATAAAATACACTATAAAGAATTAATTAGTGAGTTGGATATTCAGGAATAAAAAAATCGCTAATTTGAAAATTTTGAATTAGTCAATTTATTAGTTATTTCATTTTGATATACTTTTAATTTTCAACAATCCATGTAAGAGTGAATTAAGGAAAAACTTATGAATCTATCAGTTACAAAAAAAGGCCTTAGTATTATAGTCAATATGATAGCCATTTAGCCGAATGGAGTTTTGTATAGAATATCAATAATAATAATTCCATTGCTACCATTATTATGATATTACATATTCCAATCCAATTGAATACTAGAAAAATAAAATGAATTCCTAATTTTATCTATTCATTTAGATAAAGAGAAAATAATCATAAAACATATATAGGGAAAGAGTTGATTTTTCTAGAACTTAACTTTTCCATAGATTCCATTGTTCAAAAAATGATTTGCAGAGAGACGTTTCACCAACTTTTTAGTTTTTTATTTTTTAGTAGAATATTTAGAATATGATTGAAGTGTGCACGAAAAGAGGCTTGTATTTATTAAACATGCGCAGATATAGCATTTCTATTTATATTCTTTCCTTTTTTTTATTCCATTATAGAACTCTAGTGGAGAAAACACACAACGTGCTCGATGAAAAATTCTATTTTTCTTTAATTTTAATCTATTCAATGAAAAATTGAAACATGATAATTTTTTGCTAATTCCCTATGGACATCATATCTAGATAGATGAAATACATTATTAGATAACTATAGCTGTGTAATAACTTTTGTTCTGGGGTTTACATAGAATCATAATTGTTGTTATATTATTATAATATAATATAAATCAAATTAAGAAATTTTTTTTTATTGAAAAAAAGAACAATACTAATTTTTTACTTGAGATACTATAACTAATTGAAGGTATGGTTCCAATCTATAACTAAAAAGGGGATACTCTCATTTTTTTTGTTTCTAACCTTTGGTGACATGGCCAACCAGTAAGGCGAGGGACTGCAAATCCCTTATTCCCTGGTTCAAATCAGGTTGTTGCTTGATCAACAAAAAACTTGGAACCCTATATTCTGTTTTGCTCATATAACTCGAAAAATTTTCTCTAGCAAAACCAAATGTAAGAAAAGGAATCTTGATACTTTCTTGATTATAAACTTAGCGAGGTTTTGTCTTAAAAAATGTTGTAAATCCGTACATCCAAGATTCAAGGAAAAACTAGAGTAGTGGAAGGGAATCAGATAGCCCCTCCCCTATTAATGGGGGGGCTGCTAGAAGAGTCTTGAATTAGACTGGATATCATAATGGGAGTGTCTAATTAACAAATGAATGGTTGTACAAGGGTAAGTAATGAACAACAGTTACCTTTAGGAAGTTTTTCATGCTTTGAAAGCAAGGTTCAGACAACACATCATTGCAACATATGATTAATGCAATATATATGTATGCAATAATCCCCCATTCCCCAAAAGACAAAAGGAAAAAGAGGGAGGCAAAGAAAATCTAATCCAAAGTGAAGCATCACATGCATGTGTTGATCAACAATAGGTGACAGAAGCTAAAAGCACCCAGACAAGTAGACAACAGAGATTACATAGCATTTTTCACGTACAGGCCACAACCAAACGGAATAAGTCTATTGCAAATCATCGAAAAGCTTGCAGATCCTAACAAAAATGTTCACCTGATGGCACCAGCTGCTGCTTTGTGAAAATAAGCATGTGAATGCAACCGATCTTGAAATTTTAGCATTTCAACATATGCACAGAGTGTCATTTTCCGCAAACAATAAGAATGGAAATCAAATTGATCTTCAGCAATATCAGCATAGTGCTTCTCCACAGCTAAAAATTTCTTCAGGGCCCGTCCAAGATCACCTTGTCGAAAGTAACTTTCACCAGAAGCAAGTTCATACCTTCAAAAGATGGATAACACTCAGTGGGTGCACGCAAATTATAATTAGAGACAACAACATGTCGAAGGTAATAAACAAAAACAGACCACATGCACTGCATGTCATGAAGGTTGTTGTGCTGGTCCCCATCTTTTGTGAACAAAATAGCAGTTTTTTCTGCCAAAGCCACCTTCAAGAGTGGAAAAAGTTTGTGAACAGTACAGTAATACTGAAAGAAATTTACGGTGACAAATATTAACTATGATAAAAGATGAAGGGGGGAGCTTTAGAACCTGATCAGCCTGCAACATTCGCTTCACAGATTCACTGTTTATATAACGGTCTGCGAGATCCATACACCTAGCTTCATCTGCCAATGAAGCTGCAGCTACCAAATCACCAGCATGTTTCAGTATCCGACTCTGTCACCAAAGAGAAGTAAATAATATACACATAGAACCAGCTTCAAGAAAATTCCAAGTACTTCTCCAAAAGATAGTAAAAAGGTTCATCAAGAAACAATAGCCATCTACCAAAAACCCTAAAACCTAAGAAAGGAGGTCATATGCCTGCCCAATGCCCATCAAGACTTAAGGTCCACAAAGAAAAACTAGTATGCATTTTAAATGAATGTATATCAACTTTGCACAATTTAGTGCAAAACAATATATTCAATCAAGGTCAGTATCATAGAAAGTGATAAGCCTCTTACAAGTGAACGATAACTACAAGGAAATATCGAGAAAGATTTTCAGGTATTGCTATGCCTTGTGAGATGCGAGACAAACCAGGCAAAAAGATTTCAAAATATAAGATCAAAAAATAAAATAAAAGAATCCAGCTAACAAAAATCTAAAACCAGTAGATGAAGCCAATGCAAAAATTTGAAGATTGAAGACGAGAACAAACCTTGACAGAGTATAAATCAATTACAGTTGGTGTGTGCTCTATGGCCTCATTAATTTTTGAAAGAGCAACATCATATTGGCCTTTTCTATCATAATGCTGCATCAATAAATTCAAAGTTACTCAAATGCAAAGAAAGCACCAAACATTTATAGCAAGAAAAGAAGAAAAGGCCATGGCCCACGGGGTGAGGAAACCTGATGATTACCTGCCTGAGCCAAAAAGAATAAAATCCATAAAAGTGTTGAAGGGGGCTCTTTCTCTGTCCTGCACTCAATATGAAACACAAGCAAGAAAGGACTCAGCTTAATACCAAATGCGTGCTTGTGTATTAGCATACAAACAAAAATATATAGAAACTTCACATGCAACCATATGGGACAACCATTATGTACTTGTTTAATAGATAACAACACATAAATGACTGAGGACTTCACCAAACAATAAGCAGTAAAAGAAAAAAATGCACTCAGACCGCACCCAATATCTAAACATTTAGACACTGTTAAGACTTACTAGAATATCACATAAGGGCTGGAAGTCTATATTAACTCAAAGAGTAGTAAATCTAAACATTTATTTGCTTTTAAGACTTAATAAAATATTACACAAGGTTTTAAAGCATATACTAGCTATCAGGGTATCTGCCGATGGTCCTAATTGAATGCTCCAACTCAAGAATAAGTTGTTCCAATATGTCTGCCAATGTAAGTGTCAACAAAGCAGGCAATCAATCCTAATGAAATCAAGCTCCAACCAGTTGCTAAGCAGTTTAGAATAATCAATATTTAGAAACTTAATTCTATTTTTAGAATATGTAAGTAAGAAAACTTACCTTTCCAGGGTGATCATACAAGGAAGAAAGGTCTGAGAATAAAGATGGAACCCCCTGAGACCACCAAGAAAATATATCATTATTTCACCCAACAAACTAAAAACACCAGTCAAACTAACACAAAAAAGAAAAAAAAATCTCATTGGATGTATATACCTTTGTTAGAAGAGGCTTAATGTAATTAAATGCTGCTTCACAAAATTTGTCTCCTTGCAGAAAATCAAGAGGTATCCTCTAAAAATTGAGAAAACAAAGTTCTAATATAAGTCCACGTCAATTCTCTAAGGGTGAAGCATATGAAAGCATAATTTTAACCACCTAGAGTTCTTACAATTGTCACATCAAGACATCAATTAAGTATTTCAGCATAATACCACAACTATCTATTTCTAGATTATTTAAGAACATCACAAGCTATTGAATGGATTGTGTCTGTTGTAGAAGCACATCACTAGATTTTTGTCACATAATTTCTTATCAAGCCATCAAGAAAAATAAGATCCCTATAAGAGTATTTGTAAAAATAGCCACCCTTCCTCTCTCTAGAAAAGGGGAGAAAGCTTGACAGCTCTGCAGAAAAGTAAGGTTTTCGTTGGATTTGCATCATGTGATTCCATAAATAGGAGAGAGAGAGAGAAGAAATCCAGAGTAAATATAATGAACAGAACATCCCAAGGTACCATTTGGAGCTCATAAAAAAAATAATAAAAAAAAAGAGATACAAAACAGAAAATGAAATTAATATGACTAACAGTTAAGACATAATAAAACAGTTTAGACTAGCACATTCCACCACTAGGGAGTTTTTGCAATAAACAGAATGTATCGATAACATCCATCATAAATTCCTAATGAAAACAGAAGCACAACATAAATCCATCACCTTAACTGCACAAGACCAAGTGTACTATTGTGAAAGTGATTTGTGTAATGCATCCAATCGATCAAATTCATCAGAGGGATACTTGGCATTTTCAGAATACAGGCCAAAGCATTTCTGCAAGCCTTCATAATATCTGAAAAATATACATATACAAATACAAAAATTGTAAGTTGGTTGGCTCCTGGTTTATCAGACCTAATAGCAATAAATTGCGCCGATATATAGGCATATACTGAGTGAAGAGACATAAGTTAACAGTTCTGCGAAAGAATTTTCCTCATTTCCCAATCTGAGAAAGCACCCAAGAGACTGTTGACACATATAGTAGTATAGAATTACAGTTCTGCTCATAGTTGCTTTGCTACTTTTTAATTATATTTATATATGAGGTGGTGCATAATGCTTCTTTTTACTAAAAGAGCTAAGCAAAGGGCTTGACAGGACAGAGAGATATAAAACAATCCCAAGAATGAAAAAAATAAAAATAACCTCATTTTATGTAAAGATACCATGATGTAAATGTAACACGCACAAGTATAAGCAAAAGCTTAAAGAAACAAAATTTAAAACTAAAAAACGATTGAATTTGTGACATAAGGGATACACACTGATTAGTTTCAAGCTTAAAGGACCAACGAAAATAGAGCATAAAAAATAATGACTATTTCTATAAAGTTCTAACATAGGTAAAGGAATTTGGGTGTTACTACAAGAAGAATTGAAAAACCTATTATCCCAACAAAAATATATTTAAACACACAAACTATTCAGAATATTAATTATTCTTCATTTCCTACAATAATAATACACCACGGCATTGAGAAAAAGAAGTCAATTATAACTTCAAGAAGTGCTATATAAAAGGAAAGAGTTGACTAATATTCTTTGCTATGAAAGATTTATTAATGACCTTAACTACGTGTTTCAAAAGAGTACCCAA
Organism: Durio zibethinus; assembly: GCF_047325235.1. Taxonomy (NCBI): domain Eukaryota; kingdom Viridiplantae; phylum Streptophyta; class Magnoliopsida; order Malvales; family Malvaceae; genus Durio; species Durio zibethinus. Next base: position 18,213,685 of record NC_143177.1, read on the forward strand.
TGCATAAGACTCACCTGTAATTGTCAGGGTTCATGGCAAGTAAAGCCTTGTAAATATTGGCACCTTCTTCTAGGCATCCAAGTTTCACCAGGAGAGAAACCTCTTGTTCTTTATAAGTCAATTTATCAACCTAGAATAATAGAATTGGTTAGAATTTTAATGTCCAAAAATTCAAAACTTACAAAATTTTTAATGTTAAAAGTATTCAGGCATTATACATTTGACACGTACTATTTTTGGCTCTTTCTTATACAATTCCTCAAGTGCTCTCTCAAGAAACCCAGATTCCTCTAGCAAAGAGATCTGGAGAAAAGTACCATACCCTCATAAACATCAGAAAAGCAGCAGGGGGCACCACTAGTCTAGATGTACAGCATCCATTATGCATAATGAATGTAGTTATGCATATTTCTATGCCAATATATTATTAAAGAAACAAATGCTACTGCAAGGGCTAAGGCTTGTAGGTACTTGTCCAATTGGTTAAGCTGTTTTCGAATCGTGTTAATGGTGTTAAACCAAAAAAGAGTAGTCAAAAAGGAAGATAGAGTAATTTATTAAGATGTTAGAAGCAAAAATTCCGAAATGGTTCCACAGAACATATAATTGGAGATTAGCAATTATTAAGATTCAGAGCTGCTAAGTACAAACACCACAGATATGATTACTGGTAGAAGGCCCAACAATTAGTGAACAAGCCATATTTCTCTCTAACATGAATACATCAAGACTTAAATATCTTATAGATGCCAAATACCACTATAGGCCACTAGTTAGTCCTCCATCTCAGATTAAAGTAAACTTGGAGATGATTTAATTTAACTTATCAGCCATACACACAGAATCATGAAAAGCCATACTTCACAAGTAGAAAAAATGGGTGTAACATGCACATGAAAGTAGATGAGATTTTGGCAATAAAATAAGCAGAAGGAAAAAAGAAGTTAAGAAGAAATGGGTAGGTTTTCTAATTGCATGTGAAAAAAATTAGAATTAATTCAAAAAAGGGACCCCATTTATAAAGAAGGTAAAGGCATTAAAAATCTTTAATTTTTGTATATTTAATTACTTTATTTGGTTTATGGATAATTTCACTAACTGTGTTGGCATCTGGTTAACAAGTGGCACCAAATCAGTCACTCCCATTCTACGTTAGTATAAATTCTAAAATTTTGAATGTCTGTATAATGAAGTCAACTCATGTGAAATTACAGCCACATCCCACATACAAATGCATGCAAAAAAAAAGAGTTGAAGTACACGACCAATACCTTATATAAAAGCATTTCACCATGCTCACAACGTTCATTATCTGGTGGATAATCATCTTCTAATGTCCCTTCAAATGCTTCCAAAATTTCAACTGCTTTTGCACCACTAATATCAACCAAAAAAAGGAATACAGCATAAATACCTAAAGGATGAATGAAATTAATAAGACTTCATTCACTTAGAACTACTCGGCTAAGACAGGGACAGAAAAGGAAAAACCCTCGTAACTGTTGTGCCAACAACTTCAATTCATTCATATATAAAGCCAAATGAAAATATGGCATCATCATTGTCTCCATATAAAACTATAGCAAAAACAACAGAACTCTGCAGTTAACTAGGCATTGTTTGTAAAAGGCTAATTTGCAACCAAATTTCATAAATGCAAGTGCAACCAGCTTAGAATAGTAGGGTACCTATCTATCTACCCACCTATCTATACATATTAGTAACATCTTTAACACATTCTACACCCACAATATATTGTCATAAAAGAAGTTTGATATCTTATTGGATGTTTAGTTGAAGTCATGCAAACAATATGAACCACGTGTTAAAAATCAACAGTAATTTCATCCATGTTAGCACCCATTTGATCATATAATTAGAAACATTAAGTCCTGATTAAGCATTTAATTTAAAGAAAGGCTTTCATTATATCAACAAATATTTCAACTTTCAATACCAAAAGGCCCTTCAATTTGGACCTTCAAGTATACATAACAATAACAACACTCTAAAACATGTTTCACAAAATAAAAGTCAACAGAAATTGGTGAAAGTTAGCATAAGAATTGGAACAAATTTTTTTAAGAAAAAAATAAAGGACAAGTACTTTGAGTTTAAATGGTGGGCTACAGCAAAGCCAATCCAGTTCACGCGATGATTTGGTTTCAAATGCAAAAGTTGTTGTCTTGTATCAACAAATCCTGTCAAATCTCGCATTTAACTTTTCAAATCTTAGTAGAAAGACAAATGCTCATCATCTTCATACTTTTTCCTTTAACTTTTCAAGGCATATAAACCATAAATAAGGGGGGGGGGGGGGGGCACAAATAAGTTAATGCCAACAAATGACTTAATCATCTGAAATCATGAGTTAAGAATCCATAATATGGCAAGGGCTAAAGCATCGAGGGAGAATAACAGAAATGAAAATCATCAATTTCAGTATCAAAGACGCCGACTTTTGTTACTATTCTGGAGCAGTAAGGCACATGGGCAGATGAAATTAAGAGAAGAACCGAACCAGATCTGATCCAGAAAGTATAAACACTTTCTAATTGCAAAGGTCATTAATGTTAAAACCTTCAACCATTAAGGAACTAGTAGAATGAGAGAGAAAAATGTTCTGTGGCGGTAGACCAGAAAGTATCAATTCAAGGTGGTTGATTCTTACAGGATAACGAGAATGAAAGGATCAAATCAGACTGGTTTCTTCTGATTATATTACTTGTCATTCTATAAACACTTTCAACCATTAAGGAACTAGTAGAATGAGAGATAAAAAGGATCTGCGGTGATAGACCAGAAACTATCAATTCAAGGTGGTTGCTTGTTACAGTATAATGAGAATGAAAGGATCAAATCAGACTGGTTGCTTCTGATTATATTACTTATGTTTTATTTTTGCGTGTGCCTCAAAACAAAACCTTCAATTAAGATACTAAATCCGAACCATCTCTCATATTAATCTGCTGCCAGAATATCAGATGATGTCTGTTATATCCTTTTCCTTCCCCTAAAGCCATAAATTGTTTCTACCAAAACTATGATCTAAATTTTCAAAGTTATAAAACCACCTGACTCATCTACTTTCTAAGTGTTTAAGAAGATATTTTTTTCATGGTCTCATACACCTCTCCCTTTTAGTTGAGTTATCTCCATAAATTCCATTCCTCTGTTTTAAGCCATATATCTTCGTCTCTTTTGTTACTATCTTAATATAATTATGCCTTTTCCATCCATCTACTAGTAGATTCCGTCAAGCAACTAAACAGCTTCAAATTTCATAAAATTTATTTTCACTTCATTACTAACTATGTAGCTGATCTTAGTGTTTTTATCCAGTTATATTAAGTTACCCCAATGAACCTGCCCTTACCAACTACCACATAACTTACAGTTGCACAAAAGTTGGCACCAAACTATTTTAGTTGCAATATTGACTTGCCTATAAGTACCCTAATACTTAAGATTCTCAAATTCTACAATGGAATCTGAAAAATCTTTTAGGCAAACCACAAAGCTTACAAGAAATCTTATACAGAGAAACTCCTTTAAATGTTCGAAAAATACCATGACAAGCAAATGTTCTTACTTAACATTAAGCATACAACAGATAAACGTCTTAGATTTAACACTGAGTCTAGATGTACAAATCATAGAGAAGGAAGGTAAATAAGGTATACCTGCAAGAGTAACAAGTCCCGTAGTATTTCAATGTTGTCTGGATCTATTCTCAAAGCGTTGCAATAGCATTTGATAGCCTCCCTGTATTCTCTATCTGACCGATAGAGGAGACCATAAACGTGCCAGCAAACATGACTTTTTACATCATTCTACATTAAGACACAAACATGAAAACAATGCTAGGAAAAAGTGACACTGCTTTGACATTATAGCAACCAAAAGAAAATAAATAAGATAACCTTTACACCTAGCCGAACAAGCTCATAAGCTTCAGTTTTCCGATCCATGCAATTTAAGGTTAACCCCTTCATTGATAATGTTTCTGACAATAATGAATAAAAGCCCATATGACAACATACAAACACAACAAACAAACAGTTACCAGATAGTATAAAATATTACTTGGAAACTGCATATTTAAAAGGATGGATATATTAAACAAAACGCTACTACACTCTACCAATACCGCACACTAATGAATATTCACAAAACCCAACCAAGATGAAGAAGGTATTCAAATATTGCAGATTTCAGACTGTATAGGTTAAAAATGTAGTTATATACCCGAAATTAATGCAATATATTCAGTTGATAGAGAATATCTCCACATTGATACTGCTAGAATGTTCCACTTATCTCTAGAACCATCATAAATCATGGACTAGTCACCATACAGCTAGTGCTTTCAAAAATGCAATTGACAGCAATCATAAGACATGAGAAAGGAACATACAGTCTACAGAAACAATCATGTCAAACTTAGAGGCATTCTTGTAAGGATTATGGAAACCAATAACCTTGATAACAACATAAACTATCTAGCGACAGCCCCTTTTTCCTCTAAAGTGTAAAGTTCTTTTTGTTTCAGAGTTCTTGCATCTTTATACAGGTACATTTACAAGACCCATGCAAACATAAACACTAAACAATAAGTGCCTCTCAGCCAAAAACAAATAAATAAATAAGTGCTTAAAATTAAACTACCTCCATGGTCAGGAAACTTTTTCAGTATTGCATCTGCAGCCTTCAGTCCTTTCTTGTACTGTTTAGTTTCATATGATTTCTGCAATGATAAAATATACAAAAGCTTTAGCAATAGCACATGGACCTCCAAAGCAATAAAAACTCAGTTATGAAAATTAGCTAGAGTATAATAACAGATAAATATTAATTACACAAAAATCAGGCAAAAAAACTGTGTCAAGAGTCCATTACTATAGAAGTTAAAATAGAGTAAGAATTCACCCGTCAAAACTCTAGTTTTCACTATAAATTAGAAGAAATAAGAGGGAAGGGGGGAAAACTCTCAATAGCGTGTGGAAAACATCCAAATGTTGCTATTCTATATCTAATACGAACAAGTTCTTAAAATATATAAATATTCAAGTTTAACCAGCAAAGCCTACAACTACATTAAAAATTGTCCCAGTCAATTTATCAAATTCTTAAATAGATTGTTTCACAAAGTTTGTTATTGTCTTGAATGCTTATGTGCATCAAAGCCAAAATGCCACAATTGTTTCCCATTAGGAACCAACAAAATTCCTATTTTAAAAAGTTGGCAACATACAAGAGAAATTACTAAAGTAGGAAGAGTCACCAAACCCTTTTATTTTCATTTCTCTAATTTTCTCCATGATGATACAAATGAATTATCACCAAAAGGAAAGCACAACGAGCATCCTTACTTAAAAAAAAAAAAAAAAAGGTCAAAGCAAAATTCAATTTTTTAAAGTTGCTTTTCAACAAATCGAATTCATTGACCTAAATTAAGCAAAGCAATAAACTTAATTAAGCTTCAATCGCCAAACAGAACAAAGAAAATGAACTTCATTTATATGAAAAATTGCCCAAAAGAAAAAACCTAATTGACAAACAAGCTTATCTAGTCCAAATTTCTATTCATAATTGATATCCACCGATTTTCTCAGCAAGCAAACAGACCAGTATCCAGCTAGGGTTTTGCAAGCAAAGAACAAAAAGAAAAAAGAAGTGCGATCCAATAAACAAAAAATAAGAAAGCAAAATACAAGTATAAATACCAACTAGAAATACGTAGATACGAACTCAAAAATGAGGGAGAAAAGAGAATCGAAGCCTTACGACAATGAGTTTGAAGAGGTTAGCTTCCTTCGGAGGCAACGAAGCTCCCATTGTTGAAGAAAATTAGAAAATTTTAGAAGAAAAACAAGAATCGTAAGAGAAAAAAAAAAATGAGAAGATTGAGACTTGATGAAGTGAGAGTTAGGGGCTTGCAAGAGAGAGAATAGAGCGGTGGCGTTATCTGCTGCTTCAACCCTACGGTCAACAAGAAGCTTGAACAAAAGTAAAATTAAAAAAGGAATAAATAAATAATTATTGATTAATATATATGAGCAGTTGGTTCATTTGTCCGACGGAAAATTTACTGAAAGGTGATCTCACAAATTTTTATTAATTGATATCATAATAAGATACTTAACATATAAAATTAATAAAAATATAAATTATTTTTATTATTTTAATGTTTAATAGGTGTTAATTTAAAATTTAAATGATTATTATATGTTACATATACATTTAATCAAAATATATGTACATTTAAATATAGAGATATAATTTTAACTTTTTATTAATTTTACTTATAAATATTTTTATTAATTATTTTATTATAAAATCAAATAATAAATATTTTTATGAAGTACTTAATTTTATAATTCTCTCCTTGTCTTTTTTTGTAGGCCCAATCATTTTTTAATCATCTATGCTACTAACATATATCAATTAAAAAAGTCACTTTGGCTTGTCTTTGAATCCGACATACTAAAAGATAATCTCAATCACTAATAAAATATGTTCGATATTTTGATAAGTAAGTTGTTTCAAAGTACAAATTAATCGAAAACAATTGGAGAAAACTTTCACTTCAAATAATAGCTAAACAAAAATAAAGTGAATACCAAAATTTGTCTTTTAAATAATCGTATTATCTTTGCATTATATGTTAAATCAAAGATCACAAAAATATTTAATTTTTATGATGATTTCAGATAAAGGAATAGAACCTGTTTTTCTTCGGTTTGAAACTAGCAGGGAAGCCTGCTTTTATAAATTGTGTTACGAATTTTATGAATGACAACAGATAGGATATATGTTAATTTTAAGTATCCCAATTTTTTATTTATTAAAATATTTGAATTCAATAAATACTCAAATAACTTTTAATTTTATTATCTAAATCTAACTCACATAATATATAAAAAAAAAAAAAACTCATTATTGTTCAAACTCATTAAATATTCGTTTATTAAGTTAAATTTTAAATTTAAATTTAAAATTGATTTTAAAAAATATTATTAAAAGAAATTAAATTAATAAATGAAAGTAATCCATATAAAATAAATAAAAGCTAAAATTATAAATTAAAACAATGAATAAATTAATTTAAGTATTACATTCATAATAAATAATTTTTAAATAAATCTATAATATTAAAATATTATTATTTATAATCAAGTTCGAATAATTAGTACCCTTAAAACACTATCTGAACTTTATGACAACCTACAATGAATTATAATATTTTATTATCGGAATATCATCCAAACCATACTACCCAAATCGACTTTTAGGATGCCCTAATCTTACTATCCAAATCCATACTACCTAAACCGACTTAGAGGATGCCCTAATCCAACCTGTTTTTATCCCTAATAATTTGATAACAAGATCAAAGTAAGAGATGGGATGAGTATGTTCATTATAAAGATTATTTTTTCTACTATCATATATGATGAAAAAAGAAATTTTCACCGTCAAGTACGGCAAAGCCACCAAATATTCCAACTTTAGTTTGAAAAATTTTAATTTACAACATGGTGAAGAGTAGATGGAGTATTTAAGAACAGTACCGATCAAAACAATTTCATGGCAAAGAAAGAGCAAAATATAAAACAGTGAAGGGAAAAAAAAACGAGAGGTAGCCTGAATAAACAATCTCTTAATAGTCATACACATAGAATCATGAAAAGCCATACTTCACAAGTAGAGAAATGAGTATAACATGTACATGAAAGTAGATGAGATTTTGGCAAAAAAATAACCAGAAGGAAAAAAGAAGTTCATACTTCACAAGTAGAGAAATGAGTATAACATGTACATGAAAGTAGATGAGATTTTGGCAATAAAATAACCAGAAGGAAAAAAGAAGTTAAGAAGAAATGGGTAGGTTTTCTAATTTTTATTTTTTTTCTTGTTTTTCTCATTTTTTCACAAATTTCTTTTTATTTCTTATTTCCATTTTTTTTTGCACTTCCTTGTTTTGTTTTTATTTTTATTTTGTATTAACTTTTTTCCTTTGTTAAGTTTTCTTGTTACTTCTTATATATATATATATTGCTTCTATTTTCTAAATTAAATTTTTTTCTATTTTATCATCCCTTTTTATTTTTTAAAATTTTTTATTTTGATTTTATTTTATATATTTAGTATTTTCATTTTTTTACTTTCTCTTATATATTTTTTCTCATTTCATTTTGTTTTTATTATATTTTGTATTAACTTTTCTTTAGTTTTTTATTTTATCATTTGTTGGCTATTTTTTATTGCATTTTTATAATGTTTTATTAACTTTTTTTCCTTTTAAATTTTTCTTCTTTTTTTTACTTATTTTTTCATGTACTTTCATATTTTTTTGTTTTCACCTTTTACTTTGTTTTAAAATTTTCTATATACTTTTTTTCTTTTTGTTTTATTTCATATTTGTCTTTTCATTTTCTTCTCTTTTTTTCACAAATTTCTTTTTATTTCTTGTTTCCTTTTTTTTTTTTTTTGCACTTCCTTATTTTGTTTTTATTTTTATTTTGTATTAACTTTTTTCCTTGGTTAAGTTTTGTTATTACTTCTTATATATATATATATATATATATATATATATATTTACTTGTATTTTCTAAACTAAATTTTTTTCTATTTTGTCATCCCATTTAATTTTTGAAATCTTTATTTGTTTTTTATTTTGATTTTATTTTATATATTTAGTATTTTTTTTTTTTGCTTTTTCTTATATCTTTTTTCACACTTCATTTTGTTTTTATTATTTTTGTATTAACTTTTCTTTGATTTTTTATATTTTTTTCTATATTTGTTTTTTTTTTTTGTTTTTCTTTGTACCTTCTAAACTAAAAGTTTTTTTTCTATTTTGACATTCCTGTTTATTTTTTAAATTTTTATTCATTTTCTCTTTTTTTATTATTTTGTTGATTTGTTAATTTTTTATTTTCTTTTTCTTGTTTATTTCTAATTGCTTTTCTTATTATAAAGTATAATAAACATTGTAATATTAATTAATAATAATTATAATCTTGAAAAATAATAATAATATAATAATAATAATAGTAATGGTTTTATCCAATTATTATTAGTTATAACATAATAATTTATATATGTGATAGAGAAATTAGTTCAAATAATTATGGTACTGATTATAACTATTATTATAATTAATTTATAAATAATTATTAATTATTTTATAAATATAATTTATTATTATATTTTTTAATATTAATAAAAAATATTGATGCTAAATGATTATAATTATTATAATATTATTAATTTATAATTATATAGTTATTTTATTTATTAATATATAATTGTTTAGTAAACACATTATTAACAATATTTAATATATATTATTACTATTTTATTTATAATATTTAAGAAATTATTTACAAATTAATAATTAATAAATTATATAATAACATAATAAGACATTTGTAAAATAATAGTTATCAAATTTATAAGTTAATATAAATTAATTAAGTTATTATATTATATATGAAGAATTTACATATATAAAACAATTTATAATTTCAATATAATTATTATATTAATAATAGTTTATAACATATAACTGGATTAACTAATATTAATAATTATATAATTTAATTATGTAATAATTGTTATAAGTTATTTGTTATTATTAATAATTTAATAATTATTTTTAGTTATTTGATAATTATTCTAATAATACTAATAATATTTATTATTATAACTATAGTATATTTATATTTAAAAAATATAACATCACTTTGAGAATTAATTAATTATAAAAATTATATAGTTATTTTATTTATTAATATATATAAATAATCATTTTTTAAATAATTCTGATTTTAAAAGTAAAGAATATATTTTTATATATTAAAATATTTTAGTTATATATCAAATTATTAATATTATAATTTATATTATTACATTATAATAAATATAATTATATTGTAATTCATTATAATATATTTAATATAAATATAATTAATAGTAATATTTAAATATTCATTAATTAAATAATATAATATTATATAAATATTATTAGATAATATATTTTAATATTACTTAATTATATATAATCTAAATTAGATTTATAATATATAATATATATATATATATTAATAATTATTATTTAAACTAACTATTTGATAATTTAATAATTATAAATAACTATAATTAATTATTAAAAAGTATATTAAATATCATCTAAATTAATATAATAATATTAATTATAAGTATTAACATACTTAATATATAATAATTTATAAGAATTTAAATTTAATATTAACTTAATATTAATTATATTAATAATTAATAAAAATAAATTATCTATAAGTTAGGAATATGTTGAATTTATTAATAATGATTTGAAATTAAATATTAAAACTATTATAATTTATTTAATATATAACATTTATTTCTATTTATATCATAAACATATTGATAATTAAGTCACTTTATAATATTGTATTATTATTAATTTATATTTATATAATTACTTAAATAACATCACATTATTATTAATATATTATAATTATAAGATTATAAATTAATAATTATATATAATTTATAAATATAATAAATTAATATTATTTTATATTAAATTATAATTATAAAATATAAAAAAATAATAAATTATTTATTCTAATATAATTTTATAAAAATATAACGGTTATTTTTAAAAATAATTATAATGTAATATAATTAAATTATCATAACTATTTACTTTATTTATGAACAATAAATCAATTATTAATATTATATAATTATAACTAATTATATAATTTATTAATTTATATTCTAAATATAAGTATAATATATAATATTTATAATTATTTAATAATTATTATTATTAATAGTGTAACTAATTGAAATTATATTATTTAATTATAATATATAAACCAATATATTATATTTATTAATATACAATTAATTATTACTAATATTGGATAAATTATATAATATTAATATGATAAGATTTGAAGTAAATAATTGCTCAAATAGTCATAACTATTTAAACAAGTTTGATAAATAAATTTATTTTTTAAATCACTTTATAATTTAACAATTAATAGTTTAATTAACTAATTTATTAATATTTATTAATTATAATTATCGTTATATTTGAAGCCTAGTTAAGACCTTTCAAATCCTAATTGTTAAATTAGTAAAATAAATTATTTAATCTATATTAAATATTTATTGTTTTATATTATAATGAATGAGTATATTTCTATATAAAAATAAACAAGTATAAATATTTAATCTATTATCAAATAACAGATAATTATTATTATTAATTTAATATAACAATAAATAATTAATAAATTCCTTTTGATTAAAGTTTATAATCCAAATTTTCAATAGTTATAATATTAAAATCAAAATTTATTTCAATTATTTGATTATTATAATGTATTACAATTTAATATAAGTATTAGTTTAAATTTTTTAAAAAATATTACGAAAATAATATTTATTTAATAAATTATTAGTATTTATTATAATTTAAATTTAATATAATTGCTTCAACTCATACATGCTTATTTGAAATTAATAATTATGTTACATTATTTCTATATTTGTAATATATTAAATAATATTATTAATTATATAATTTAAATATAATACTATAATTAATATTAATATAGTTAAAATACAAATCTTAATTCATGATTACAATAATTATTTAATTATTTGATAAAATAATCTAATTATATCATATTTATAAATTATACTAATATATTATACTATATAATTACGTAATATATTATTTATTTATTAATTATATAATATTAATAACTAATATATATTTAAGTTATTTATAATTATTATATTTATTTTAATTATTTATTATTATTTTAATTATTTAAAATAAATAATTGTTCAAATAATCATAACTATTTGAACTTATTCTGTAAATAGATTTGAAATAAGTTTGTTATAATATTAAAACAATATTATTAATTAATAGCTTAATATTCAATTATATTAATTAATTATATTATAATTTAATATATAGTTATATTATATTAATTTAATATTAAAATAGTAAATTAAATTTACTATTTAATAAAATAGTCATAACTATTTGAACGTGTTATAAATAATATATTATAAATTATTATAATAATAATTATTACAATTATCTTAGTTCATTTAATACAAAATTTATATAAATAATTAAACAATTCATTATTAAAATAGTCATAATTAATTATTATAATCATTAATATATTATTAATTTTTAAATTATTAATAATACTCGTTTATTAATATTTTAAAAACTAATAAGTAAGAGATTATCTGTTTACTGAACTAATTCAAATAATTATGACTATTTAAACAATTATATATTTCAAGTCATTATAACCTTTTATTAATTAATTATTCAAATTAATAATTATATTATTAATATATTATAATTATAATATAATATTAAATATATTAATAAATTATATTATAATTTATCATATAATTAATATTATCTGAATAATAATTAATTATATTTAATTAATTTAAGTTAATTAATTAATTTATATTATTAAAAAGTATAATAAATATTATAATATTAATTAATAATAATTATAATCTTTAAAAATAATAATAATAATTTTATCCAATTATTATTAGTTATAACATAATAATTTATATATATGATAGAGAAATTAGTTCAAATAATTATGGTACTAATGATAACTATTATGATAATTAATTTATAAATAATTATTATAATTATTATTAATATATTTAATATATTATTTGATAAAATTAATATTATATAATTATATTTATTAATAAAAAATTTTAATACTGATTTATTATAATTAATTAATTATAATAATTATTAATTTATAATTATATATTAATTTATATTTAATAATTATATATTAAATATAATATATTTAATTATAATATTATATAGTGATTAAAAAAATTAATAATTATGACTATTTATAATAATAGTTATTATATTCTTATATTAGCTTAATTAATATTAATAATTATAATATAATAAAAAATTATATTATTTATTTTATTTATTTTATTTTATTAGAATGAAACTAATAGAATATTAAACTAATAATTAATTATAACTCTTTGTTATTAATTAACTTAATATTGAATTATATTAAAATCAATAATTTATTAATTTAAAATTTTAGTTATTTATAATAAATAATCAGTAGTCATAAAATATTGTTACTGTAATTTATATAAATAATTAAAATTATTAATTATATTAATATTAATAAATAGTATAATTTGAGATAAGCATATGACTATTGGTTTGTTTTATTTAATTATAATAATAAATGTTTTTTGAAATATTATATATATTAACTAATTATTAATAATAATATAATTTAATATATAGTTTTATAAATATTTATTATATTTATGATTCTCTATTTCAAATCGTTATGGCCTTTTTTTTGTCATAAAAGAATTGTTTTGTTCATACAAACTTATTCTAATTAAAATAATACTAATTTAATAATATTTTAAAAATTAATAAATAATAGATTTAAAAATTAAATTTATTTACCTAATTAGTTCAAATAGCTAAGACTACTAGAACAATTATCTATTTGAAATTTTTTTGACCTTTTGTTTAGTCATAAAATAATTATTTTAGTTAATACAAGTTTATTCAGAATAAATTAATACTAATTTATTAATATTCAAAAAATTAATAAGAAAGACATTTTAAAAAATAAATCTATTTATCTACTAAATAAGTTTGAATTATAATTACTAAATTATAAAATATTATAATTATTATATAATTACTATTGTATTTCATAATTACATATTTGATATATATTTAATAAAAATATAATAATTATTTGATACTAAATTATAGCTAAAATAATACTAATTAAAAATTATTATTTTTTAATTAAGAAGAATGTTGGCCTTGAATTGATTAAAAATTTTGATTTGACAAAACAAAAATTTGTCTAACTTGAATCAATCTCTTCTAATATTAAATTAAACACTTTTCACCCTTCTATTTGGCAAAATTCATTTAGGAACCAAATCAAGTTAAATTCTAGAAACAAAAAGGGATTAACGCATGTTTTGATCGAAGGGACCGACCCCCTAAGGGAAGGGATCGATCTCCTCATTACCAAATCGATCCAGTTTTCTTTCAGAAGCAAAATTTGTGAAGTTTTGGTAAAAATCAATCGATCATCTCCCTGTAAGGATCAATTGGCTAGGGTTTCAAGCTTACTCGATCGATCCTTCCCTTAAAGGGATCGATCATTTTTTCATACAAAATGTTTTCCTCGTTCAAATTTCCAAAAAATGGATCGATCACCTAGGCATGGGATCGATCCCTCCATTAAAGGGATCGATATATTTTGAAAAAGAATGCTTTTCTCGTTTGAAAATGAGCAAAAGGGATCGATTCCTCTATATAAGGGGATCAATCAGGTAATGCCTTTTATACATAATTTCAGAGTGTTTTAAAGCTAACCCAATTGATCCCCTAAAGGAAGGGACTGATCTTTGAGTTTCAAAAGCCCTAACGGCTATATTTTGTTTGATATTTTGCAGGTTTGAAGCATTAAATGCAAGGCAATGGCTCTCAACTTCTTCTTACCTATAAATAAAGCATTCCACTGTAGAACAAGAGAAAGAAGAGTTAAGAGAACTTATTGCTATTCACCAACCACCTTGTTGAAGCATTCAAAGCATTTCAAAGAGAGAAAAGTACAAAAAATCCTACTCATATCAGTTTTTCTCTAAATTTCTTGTCAATGTTGTTGTGTACTTCAAATTAATAAACACCCAACCTTAAAAAGATTCTTTAAGTTTGCAAAACACCTCAGAAAATATTGTATTGTGAGATTATGAGCTTAAGAGGGAGGATAACCCTTAAGAGTTTGTAGAGTTGATTGTGTAAAGCTTTGAGAAGCTAAATTGTATTGTGTTCAACATATAATGGATCAAACTCCTTGATAAGAGAGGCTAAGGGAGAGGACGTAAGTACCTAAAGAAAGGATCGAACCTCTATAAATTTTGGTGTCCAATTCTTTAACTCTATCTCTTGTTTACTCTTATTCATTATGTTTTTTTGCTTAGATAAATTGTTTTGCTGAATTTGTAATTATTAAGTATTGATTTTGAAAAGTTTATTATAACCAATTCACCCCCTCTTTGTTTATTTCAAGTCTTTGAGCTAACAATTGGTATCAAAACTAGTACTATTTTTTTTGTAGGTTTAATAACCCAAGAATGATCCTGAAAATGGCTCAAAAAAATGTGATGATCAATGTGAAACAACCATCCTCAAGCCACAACAAATATAGTGACCAACAAGAGGTGTGTCTTATGGCAAATAAAATAATTGTAACATTTTTTGAAAGTGAAAGACATTCAATTGTAAGACCTCATCTCTTTATTGGTGATAACTACTTATAATAGAAGACTAAGATGAGATTGTTCATTGAAGCTAATGACGATAAGGTTTAGAGGGTCATTGTAAATGGTCTTCAAATTCCAATGAAGATGGTGGATGGTAGGGAGGTGATTAAGCAAGAGAGTGAATGGGATGTCAATGATATGAAGATAGCCAAACTCAATGCCAAAGCAATGTATACACTCTTTTGTGCATTGAGGCCTAATGAGTACAATAAAATTTCTTTGTGTGAAAATGTAAAAAATTTTTGGGATAAGTTAGCTGTCACTTATGAAGGTACAAATCAAGTGAAAGAGATAAAAATTGGCATGCTCACTTATGATTATGAGTTATTCAAGATGAAACCATTAGTGAGATGTCAAACCGCTTCACCGACATCATTAATGGTTTAAGACTCTTGGGAAGACTTACTCAAATATAGAGATGGTGAAAAAAATTCTCAATAGTCTACCAAAGAGATAAAAAGCTAAAGTGATCGTCATTGAAAAGTCTAAAGATTCTCACACACTCTCTTTGGATAAACTAATGGGTGCTCTCCTTACCTATAACATGAAGCTCAAAAGGTGACAAAAACCAATCAAGAAAGGTGGCATTGCTCTCAAATCTACCTTTCAAGAAGATAAAGAAAATCTTGGACAAGAAGATGATGATGAAGATGAAAAGATGACCATGTTTACAAAGAGATTCAAGAAGTTCATTAAGATGAACAAATTTTCAAGTAGAAAAAGACCACAAAGGGAAATGACTAAAAGAGAATCAAGTAGAAAAGAAAGGGATCAAATCATTTGTTATGAATGCAACAAATCGAGCCATATTAATTTTGATTGTCCTTTGTAGAAGAAGCAAAACATGACAAAGCCAAAGAAAAAAGCATTGGTTGCAACATGAAACGATAGTAACTTCTCCAAAAATGAATCAAATGACGAGAAAGTAACCAATCTATGTCTTATAGCTCTTGATGAGCCCAAGGTAACTTCTAATCCATATGATTTATATTCATATACATTTGATGAACTACAAGATGTCTATGATGAATTAGCCATAGAATTTGAGAACATGAACATAAAAAATAAATATATTTATCAAACTAGTTCAAATAGTTATTAATCCTTATTTGGATTAAACGAATACTAATTTATTAATATATCGACAATTAATAAGTAAAAAATTTTAAAAATAAATATGTTTACCGAACTAGATCAAATAATCATAACTATTTGATTAATTATCTATTTTAAATCATTATGACCTTTTGTTTTATCATAAAAGAATTGTTTCAGTTCGTAAAAGCTTATTCGAAATAAATTAATACTAATTTACTAATAATCTAAAAATTAATTTGTTTATTGAATAATTTTAAATAATTATGACTATTTGAACAATTATTTATTTGAAATCACTATAACCTTTTGTTTTGTCAAAAAATAAAATTTTCTATTCATACAAGCTTATTCGAATAAAATAATGCAAATTTATTAATATTAAGACAGTTAATAAGTAAAAGATTTAAAAAATAAATTTGTTTACTGAACAAGTTTAAAATCGTTATGACTATTTGAGTAATTTTTTATTTCAACTTGCTATGACTTTTTGTTTTGTCATAAAACAATTGTTTCTATTCATACAAGTTTATTCGGATTAAAATAATATTAATTTATTAATATTTTGATAAGTAAAAGATTTAAAAATAAATATGTTTACGAAATAAGTTCAAATAGTGATGACCATTTAAATAATTATCTATTTTAAATTATTATGACATTTTCTTTTGTAATAAAAGAATTATTTCAGTTCATACAAATTTATCTGAAGTAAAATAATACTAATTTATTAACATTCTGAAAATTAATGAGTAAGAGAATTAAAAAAAAATTTGTTTATCGAATAAGTTCAAAAAATAAAAAAAAAAAATTTTAAACTTTAGAAATTTTTTTTAAAATATAAATAAAAAATAAAAGAAAAATAAATTAGAAGAAAATATTAATATAAAAGAAAATTAAAATAAAATAAAATACTAAAAAAATAAAAAACTAAGAAAATAAAAAATTAGATAATAAAAAATATAAAAAGACAAATAAAAATTTTAAATATAAAATAAAAAAAACTTTTAGTTTAGAATATGCAAAGAAAAACAAAAAAAATATGACAAATGTAGAAAAAAAGATATAAAAAATAAAATAAAAGGCAATACAAAATATAAATAGATTTTAAAATTGTAAAGAAGAAATAAAAAAAGTGTGAACGAAAAGAGATAAGAAAAAGCAAGAAAAAAAATAAAAAATGAAAATACAAAATATATATAAAAATAAAAACAAAAAAAATGAAAGCAAATGAACGAATAAGTTAAAAGAAAAAGAAAAAAAGAAAGAAAAAAAAGAATTACTGAAGAATTATAAAAATAAAATAGAAAATACCAAAAAAAATAAAAAATGACAACAAAAATGAGACAAACCAAAAGAAAAAAAGATTAAAAAATAAAGTAAATATCCATAACATTATAATTTTTTTTTAAAAAAAAAACAAAAATTAAGTATCAAAATAAAAGGAAAAATATAAAATAAGTCATAAAAAAGAGAAAAAAATTAAAAATAAACGAAAACACAAATTAAAAAAAAAAAAGAAGGAAATGAAAAAATGAGTCAGAAAATTTAAAAAAACTACAAAAACTAATAAAAATAAAAAAAATGAAAAAAATGAGAAAAATGACAAAATAGAAAAAAATTTAGTTTATAAAATACAAACAAAAAATATAAAAATATAAAAAATAATAAGAAATAAAGATATAAAAAATCAAAGATAAAAAATTAGAAGAAGAAAAAGTTAAAACAAAAAAAAAAACAAAAGAAGGAAGTGTGGAAAAAAAAACACAAATTAGAAAGAAATGCCAGAAAAAACTAAAAAGAAAAAGAAGAAAAACCTTAAGAAAAAATAAAAAATGAAGATAGAAAGTAAATAGTACAAAAAAGAGTTAATAGAAAATAATGTAAATGACCAATTAGATTGAAGTAACGAAATAAATCAAAGTAAAAAAGAAAATATGTAGTGAAAGAGTAATAGAATGAAAACAAGAAAGAAAGTATTTTGTAAAAAAAAAGGATAGAAATAAAAAAAAGAAAAATATAGTAAATAACAAAAAAATAATAAGTGAAAATTTAAGAAAATGCATAAAAATTAAAAAAAAAGATAAAAAAAAGGAAAAGAAAAAGGAAGTAAATAAAGAAATAAAAAAATTCTACAGAGTTCAATCTTTAATTTATGTTTTAAAACTTAATTTGAATTGAAAAGTTTAGATGCAAAATGTTTTGATTTGAATTTATTGATATAAATTTAGAATTTTTAATTTTTAAATTGTTAAAAATATAAAAATATAGATTCATGAAGTAAATAGTGATAGATATAACAGTTTCAAACTAGTGTTATTATATAGAAGCCAATAAAATTTCAAAAGAAAATAACAAAGATAATTATTATCTCTTAACAAATTGTATTAAATAAAAGATAAATATTATATAAGCCAAAATAATAAATAAAATAATCAGTAATAAATAAAATAATCCAAATTGGATTAAATAAAAGATAAATATTATACAATATAATTTTTTTAATTAGATAAATTACACGATAAATAAAAATAAATTTTAAGAAAAAATACAAAGTGATCTTAATTAGATATCCAATTAATATACATGCACATTACACCTTCCATTTCTAATGAAGTCAAAGTCTCATTCAACAATGTTTTAATGTCCATAACATTATAAAATTTTTATAAAAAACAAAAAAAAACAAAAAAAAAGGAAAAAAAGAGAAAATATTAAAGCAAAAGGAAAAAGATAAAATAAGCACTAAAAAAGAGAAAAAAAAAGTAAAAAAAGCACAAAAAAATAAAAAAGTAAGCAAACGAAAAAATAACGAGTCAAAAGAAAAAATTAAAAAATGAAGAAAATATGGCAAAATAGAAAAAAAAATTAGTTTATAAAAAACAAAAAAAATAAAAAATATAACAAATAATAAGATATAAAGATATAAAAAATCACAGATAAAAAATTAAAAGAAGATAAAAAATGAAAAGGGATGACAGGGTAGAAAAAATTTTAATTTAGAAAATTAAAAAAATAAAAAAGTCAAAGATACAAAAATTAATAGGGGAAAAAAGTTAATACAAAATAAAAATAAAAACAAAACAATTAAGTGTAAAAAAAAAATGGAAACAAGAAATAAAAAGAATTTTGTGAAAAAAATTAGAAAAACAAGAAATAAAATGAAAAGGCAAAAATATGAAATAAAACAAAAAGAAAAAAAGAAAAAAGCAAGACGAAAAAGATAAATAAAGTACAAAAAAAAATCAACGCCAATAAGAAAAGAAAAATAAAAAATAAACAAAAATATAAAAAAAATATAAAAAAATAAGAAAATAAAAAAATGAATCAAAAATAAAAAAAAGATAAAAATTGAATAAAAATTTCAAAAATGAAAAGGAATGATAAAATAGAAAAAATATTTTAAAAAATACAAAAAATTGAAAAGCATAGAAGAAATAATAAGAAAACAATATAAAAAATGGAAGATAATAAATTAAAAAAGAGAAAAGTTAATGCAAAATAAAAATGAAAACCAAAGAAGAAAATGCAACAAAAAGAGTGTAAGAATTTAAAAA
Organism: Durio zibethinus; assembly: GCF_047325235.1. NCBI lineage: Eukaryota > Viridiplantae > Streptophyta > Magnoliopsida > Malvales > Malvaceae > Durio > Durio zibethinus. The sequence continues at coordinate 18,233,763 of NC_143177.1, forward strand.
TGAAAATAACAAATAAGAAGAAATTTGTGGAAAAATTAAGAAAAGAATAAAAATGAAAAGGCAAAAGATTTGAAATAAAAAAAAGAATATAAAAAATTTTAAAACCATGAAAAAGTTAAAAAGAAATAAAAAATGAAAGCATATGAAAAAAAAACAAAAAGAAAGAAAATTGTAAAGGAAATAAATTATTGAAAAATTATAAAATAGACAAAAAAATAGCAAAAAAAGACAAAATAAAAAATGAGAAAATAAAAAAGATTCAAAAAGAAAAATAAGAAAATTTTGAACTTTATAAAATTTTTTAAAAATAAAAATATAAAATAAACGAAAAAAATTAAGAGAAAATATTAATATAAAAGAAAAATAAAATAAAATACTAAAAAAATAAAAAGGTAAGAAAATAAAAAAATTAGAGAATAAAAAAACTATAAAAAGGCAAAATGAATAAAATTTTCAAACATAAAATAGAAAAAACTTTTAGTTTAGAATATATAAAGAAAGATAAAAAAGTATAACAAATGTAGAAAAAAAGATATAAAAAATGAAAGATAAAAAATAAAATAAAAGTCAATACAAAATATAAATAAAAACAAAAGAACATGCACAAAAAAAGAATTATGAGATTTAAAAATTGTAAAGAAGAAACAAAAAAAAGTGTGAACAAAAAGATATAGGAAAAAGCAAGAAAAAAATACAAAATGAAAATACAAAATATATAAAAAATAAAAACTAAAAAAATGAAAGCAAATGAACAAATAAGTTAAAAGAAAAAGAAAAAACAAATTACTGAAAAATAAAAAATAAAAAATCGACAATAGAAAAAATTTTAGTTTATAAAATAAATAACAAATAATAAAAAATAAAGATAAAAAATTAAAAGAAAAAAAAGTTAATACAAAATAAAAAATAAAAACAAAAGAAGGAAATGTAGAAAAAAAACACAAATTAAAAAGAAATGCCAAAAAAAAAAGAAGAAAAACCTTAAGAAAAAATAAAAAATGAAAAGAATTAAGATAAAAAGTAAAGAGTACAAAAAAAATTAATAGAAAATAATGTAAGTGACCAATTACATTGAAGTAACGAAAAAAATCAAAGTAAAAAAGAAAATATGTACCGAAAGATTAATAGAATGAAAACAAGAAAAAGTATTTTGTAAAAAAAAAGGAATGAAAATAAAAAAAATATAGTAAAAAAGAAAAAACAATAAATGAAAAATTAAGAAAATGCATAAAAATTAAAAAAATAAAATAAAATAAAAAGTAAAAAAAAAGTAAATAATGAAATAAAAAAAATTCTGCAAAATTCAGTCTTTAATTTCTGTTTTAAATCTTAGTTTGAATTTGAAAGTTTAGATGCAAAATATTTTGATTTGAATTTATTGATTTAAATTTAAAATTTTTAATTTTTAAATCGTTAAAAATGTAAAAATATAGATACATGAAGTAAATAGTGATAGATATAACAATTCCAAACTCGTGTTATTATATATAAGCTAATAAAATTGCAAAAAAAAAATAACAAAGATATAAATGAAAAAATAAAGTAAGAAAAAATAAAATAGAATAGTAAAAAAATGAAAAAAATAAACAAAAAAAATAAAAAAAGAAAAAAAATAAAAAGTTAGCTAATAAAGAAAATAAAAAGAGAAAATGAAGAAAAAATTGAAATATAAAATAGAAAAGAATTTTAGTTTAGAATAAAAAAGGATAGCGAATATAAAAAAAGGAAAAATAATCAAAGATAAAAAAATAAAATAAAAAGTCAATACAAAATATAAATAAAAGCAAAAAGAAGTACCCAAAAAGAAAAGTCTAGAGATTTTGAAATTGTAAAGAAGAAATAAAAAAAATGTGAACAAAAAGGTATAAGTAAAAGCAAGAAAAAATAAAAAAATAAAAATACGAAATATACAAAAAAAAAGAAAGCAAATAAACAAATAAGTTAAAAGAAAAAGAAAAAAAGAATTACTAATGAATTACAAAAATTGAATAGAAAATACCCAAAAAATAAAAAATGACAACAAAAATGAGACAAATCAGAAGAAAAAAAGATTAAAATATAAAGTAAATATCCATAACATTATAAAAATTTTGTAAAAAATAACAAAAATTAAAAGAAAAAAAATAAGAGAAAGTATTAAAGCAAAAGATAAAAGATAAAATAAGTAATAAAAAATAAAAAAACACAAAATAAAAAAATAAAGAAATAAGAAAAAGAAAAAATGAGTCAAATTTTTTTAAAAAAAATACAAAAACTAATAAAAATGAAAAAAATGAGAAAAATGAGAAACTAGAAAAAAATTTAGATTACAAAATACAAAAAAAATATATATATATATAACAAATAATAAGATATAAAAAATAAAAGATAAGAAATTAAAAGAAGAAAAGGTTAAAACAAAATAAAAATAAAAACTAAAGAAGGAAGTGTGAAAAAAAAACACAAAGTAGAAAGAAATGCAAAAAAAAAAAAAGAAAAAAAAAACCTTAAGAAAAAATAAAAAATGAAAAAAACTAATAGAAGATAATGTAAATGACCAATTATATTGAAGTAAGAAAAAAAATCAAAGTAAAAAAAATATATATATATAACGAAAGAGTAATAGAATGAAAACAAGAAAGAAAGTATTTTATAGAAAAAAAAAGGAATGAAAATGAAAAAAAGAAAAATTTACTAAATAACAAAAAAATAAAAAATTATAAAAATGCATAAAAAGTAAAAAAAAAAAAATCAAAAAGCTAAAAAAAAGGAAAAGAAAAAGAAAGAGAAAGTAAATAATGAAATAAAAAAAATTCTACAAAGTTCAATCTTTAATTTATGTTTTAAAACTTAACTTGAATTTGAAAGTTTAGATGCAAAATATTTTAATTTGAATTTATTGATTTAAATCGTTAAAAATGTAAAAATATATGTACATGAAGTAAATAGTGATAGATATAACAATTCCAAACTAGTGTTATTATATATAAGCCAATAACAATCCAAAAGAAAATAACAACAATAATTATTATCACTTAACAAATTGTAATAAAAAAAAGATAAATATTATACAATCCAAAATAATAAATAAAATAATAAGTAATAAATAAAATAATTCAAATTATATATAAACCAATAAAATTTCAAAAGAAAATAATAAAGATAATTATTATCTCTTAACAAATTATATTAAATAAAAGATAAATATTATACAATCCAAAATAGTAAATAAAATAATTGAAATTGTATTAAATATTATACAAGATAATTTTGTTAATTAGATAAATTACATGATAAATAAAAATAATTTTCAAGATAAAATACAAGATGATGTTAATTAGAATTTGTATAGATGCACATAACACCTGCCATTTCTAATGAAGTTAAAGTCTCATCAACAATGTTTTAATATCTATAACATTATAAAATTTTTATAAAAAAAATAACAAAAATAAAAAATAAAAAGAAAATAAATTTAAAAAAATTAAAACAAAAGGAAAAAGATAAAATAAGTATTAAAAAAGGAAAAAAAATAAAAATAAACAAAAGCACAAAATAGAAAAAATAAGAAAGTAAAGAAATGAAAATATAACGAGTCAAAAGAAAAAATAAAAAAAAAATACAAAAACAAAATTTTTTTTCAAAAATAAAGAAAAAATGACAAAATAGAAAAAAATTAGTTTATAAAATACAAGGAAAAATAAAAAATAAAACAAATAATAAGAAATAAAGATATAAAAAATCCAAGAAGAAAATATAAAAAATGAAAATGGATGACAAAGTAGAAAAAAAATAATAAGAAAAAAATAAAAAATAAAAGAATTAATAAAGAAAAAATTTTAATACAAAATAAAAAAAAATCAAAACAAGGAAGTGCAAAAAAAAATGGTAACAAGAAATTGAAAGAAATTTCTGAACAAAATTAGAAAAACAAGAAAAAAAATGAAAAGGCATAAATATGAAATAAAACAAAAAAAAAGTTTATACAAAATTTTAAAACAAAGAAAAAAGTGCAATCCCAAAAAATATTAAAGCACGTGAAAAAATACGTAAAGAAAAAGAAAAAAAAATGCAATAGAAAATATCCAACAATGATAAAGAAAAAAAAGAAAAAAAATCCAAAACATTATCAAAATTTATGAAAATATAAATAAAACAGAAATAAAAAATAAACCAAAATAAAAAATAAAAATAAAATAAGAAAAAAGATAAATAAAGTACAAAAAAAGAAAAAATCAATACCAATAAGAAAATATAAAATATAAAAAGTAAGAAAATAAAAAATAATAATCAAAAATAAAAAATAAAAAAAGGTAAATTGAATAAAAATTTGAAAAATGAAAATGAATGACAAAATGAAAAAAAATTAGTTTAAAAAATACAAAAAAATTGAAAAACATATAAGAAATAATAAAAAAACAATATAAAAAATCAAAGACAAAAAGCTAAAAAAGAAAAAAGTTAATGCAAAATAAAAATGAAAAGCAAAGAGGAAAATGCAAAAAAAAAGTATGAGAATTTAAAAACGCAAATAAAAAAAGAAAAAAGTGTGGATAAAAAACATAAATTAAAAAGAAATGCCAAAAAACCCAAAAAAAAAGAAGAAAAACCTTAAGAAAAAATAAAAAATGAAAAAATAAAGATAAAAGGTAAAAAAAAGTACAAAAAGAAAAAATAATAAAAAATAATGTAAATGACTAATTAGATTGGAGCAACAAAAAAATCAAAGTAAAAAGAAAATACGTAGTGAAAGAATAATATAATGAAGACAAGAAAGAAGGTATTTTATAAATATATATATATATAACAAATAATAAGATATAAAGATATAAAAAATGAAAGATAAAAAATTAAAAAAGTTCAAAAATGAAAAGGGTTAACAAAGTAAAAAAAAATTTAATTTAAAAAATACAAACAAAAATAATGTAATAAGAAAAAAATAAAAAAATCAAAGATACAAAAATTATCAAAAGGAAAAGTTAAAACAAAATAAAAATAAAAACAAAACAAGGAAGTGTAAAAAAAAAAATGAGAACAAGAAATAAAAAGAATTTTGTGAAAAAAAATTAGAAAAACAAGAAAAAATAAAAAATAAAAAGGCAAAAATATGAAATAAAATTAAAAAAAAAAGTTTTATAGAAATTTTTAAAACAAAGAAAAAAGTGAAAACAAAAAAAATATATGTAAAAAAAAATTTTAAAAGGAAAAAAAGTTAATGAAAAATTATAAAAATACAGTAAAAAATAATCAACAACCATAAATAAAAAAAAGAAATAAAGATAAAAAAATAAAAAAATCTAAAACATTATAAAAATTTATGAAAATATAAATAAAGAAAGAAATAAAAAATAAACCAAATGAAAAATATAAATATAAATAAAATAAGAAAAAAATTAAAGCAAAACACAAAAGATAAATAAAATACAAAAAAATATATAATATAAAATAAACAAAAATACAAAAAGTAAGAAAATAAAAAATAATGAATAAAAAATAAAAAATAAAAAAAGACAAAAATTGAATAAAAATTTCAAAAATGAAAGGAAATGACAAAATAGAAAAAATATTTTAAAAAATACAAAAAACAAAAGAACATATAAGAAATAATAAGAAAACAATATAAAAAATCAAAGACAAAAAATTAAAAAAAAGAGTTAATGCAAAATAAAAATGAAAACCAAAGAAAATGCGACAAAAAAACCTATAAGAATTTAAAAATGAAAATAAGAAATAAAAAAAAATTCGTGAAAAAATTAAAAAAAGAATAAAAATGAAAAGACAAAAGATTTATGAAAAATAAAAAATCCAAAACATTCTTAAAATTTGTGAAAATTTAAATAAAGAAAGAAATAAAAAATAAACCAAAATAAAAAGAATAAAATAAAATAAGAAAAGAATATTAAAGTAAAACAAAAAAGATAAACAAAGTAAAAAAAAAAAGAAAAAAAAATCAATACCAATAAGAAAGAAAAAATAAAAATAAACCAAAATACAATAAAAATTAAAAAATTAAAAAAATAAAAAATAATTAATCAAAAATACAAAAATTGAATAAAGATTTAAAAAATGAAAAAGAATGACAATAAAAAAATTAATTTTAAAAATACAAAAAATTGAAAAACATATAAGAAATAATAAGAAAACAATATAAAAAGTCAAAGATAAAAAATTAAAAAAAAAAGTTATTGGAAAATAAAAATGAAAACAAAGGGAGAAATTGAAAAAAAAAGTATGAGAATTTACAAATGCAAAAAAAGAAGAAGCAAGAATAGAATAAAAATGAAAAGACAAAATATTTGAAATAAAAAAGAAAACAAGAAAGTAAAAAATATTAAAACAATGAAATAATGAAAACAAATAAAAATGAAAGCATGTGAAAAGAAAAAAGCAAAAAGAAAGAAAATTTTGAAGTAAAAATTTTTTTGAAAAATTATAAAATAGAACAAAAAATAGCAAAATAAAAAAGACAAAATAAAAAAGATTCAAAAAATAAAAAATTTTTAACTTTATAAAATAAAAATAAAAATAATGAAAAAATAAAATAAAATAGTAAAAGAAAAAAAAAGAAAAACAAAAAATTAAAAAGGGAAAAAATAAAAATTAGCTAATAAAAAATATAAAAGACAAAATGAAGAAAAAATTCAAATGTAAAATAGAAAAAATTTTTAGTTTAGAATATGCAAAGAAAAATAAAAAATATATAACAAATATAAAAAAAAGACACAAAATCAAAGATAAAAGATAAAATAAAAAATTAATACAAAATATAAACAAAAACAAAAAAAGTACACAAAAAAAGAAGTCTTGAGATTTTGAAATTGTAAAAAAAAAATAAAAAAATGTGAACAAAAAAAAAATAAGAAAAGCAAGAAAAAAATAAAAAAATGAAAATACAAAATATATAAAAAAAATTAAGACAAAAAAATAAAAGCAAATGAACAAATAAGTTAAAAGAAAAAGAAAAAAAAATTACTGAAGAATTATAAAAATAGAAAAAAAATACCAAAAAAATAAAAAATGACAACAAAAATGAGACAAACCAATAGAAAAAAAGATTAAGATATAAAGTAAATATCCATAACTTTATAAAATTTTTCTAAAAAATAACAATAATTAACAATAAAAATAAAAAGAAAAATAAAATAAGAGAAAGTATTAAAGCAAAAGGAAAAAGATAAAATAAATACTAAAAAAGAGCAAAAATTGAAAAAAAAAACACAAATTAGAAAGAAATGCCAAAAAAGAATAATAAAGAAGAAAAACCTTAAGAAAAAAAAAATTGAGCAAAATTAAGATAAAAAGTAAGGAGTACAAAAAAAATTAATAGAAAATAATGTAAATGACCAATTAGATTAAAGTAAGGAAAAAAATCAAAGTAACAAAGAAAATATGTAGTAAAAGAGTAATGGAATGAAAACAAAAAAATAAGTATTTTGTTTAAAAAAAAGGAATGAAAATAAAAAAAAAAAGAAAAATATAATAAATAACAAAAAAATAATAAATCAAAAATTAAAAAAATGCATAAAAAGTATAAAAAAAAACTAAAAACTAAAAAAAAAGAAAAGAAAAAAAAGTAAATAAAGAAATAAAAAAATTCTACAAAGTTCAATCTTTAATTTATATTTTAAAACTTAATTTGAATTTGAAAATTTAGATGCAAAATATTTTGATTTGAATTTATTGATTTAAATTTAAAATTTAAAATTTTTAAATTGTTAAAAATGTAAAAATATAGATACATAAAGTAAATAGTGATTGATATAACAATTTCAAACTAGTATTATTATATATAAGCAAATAAAATTTCAAAAGAAAATAACAAAGATAATTATTATCTCTTAATAAAAGATAAATATTATACAATCCAAAATAATAAATAAAATAATAAGTAATAAATAAAATAATCCAAATTATATTAAATAAAAGATAAATATTATACAATATAATTTTGTTAATTAGATAAATTACATAATAAATAAAAATAAATTTTGAAGATAAAATACAAGATGATCTTAATTAGATATCTAATTAATATACATGCACATAACACCTTCAATTTTTAATGAAATCAAAGTTTCATTCAACAATGTTTAATAATAGAGTGATATGCATTTAAGTTAAACACAAGCAACATGCCACATATATAAAGAACAATGCTATTTTAGAAATAAAGACAATCAAACTTGAACTTCATGATTTAAAACCATAATGAACTAATCCTAAAGCAAAAAGATTCAAGGCAAAGACTGCTTGCAAAATAAACCTAATCACATCCATTGCTCACAAATAAGACATTATAAATGTTTTAACTCGAAAACCCAAATATACGAAAGTAGAAGACCTTTAAGAACCTAAAGAGAAATTAAAACTAAAGCAACAAAACCTTAACAAAAAAAGACTATAATGAAAGGCCAAAGATAAGAGGTAGTTTTGCATCTCAACATAAATATACAACAATTATATACCAAAGTTAAAAAACAACAACCACCGACCACATCTTAAGTCAGGGTGCTTCCAATAATAATAGTGTTACTTAAGAAAACAAAATCTATATTATAATCAGAAATAAAAATTTTAGCAACTTTAATCAAACTCTTCATGATCTGAAATGTACTAAAACAAGTACAGTTATCATTGAAAGTTACCATACAATACAACAAAAATTCTATGCAACATCATAGATTTTCAAAGAATCCAATAAGAAAGAGGCAATCTTCCATCTCAATGCTTAACTAGATTTAAGTTTATGAAATTAATCTTAAGAAAGTAATCCATCATGCAACAAAGTAAAGTGAAATCAACAAAACAAGAAGAATCAAACACAACACAAGAAGAAAGAGGTACTTTTCATTGTAAGCATTCATCCTCAGTGCGAGGCTAAATTAAGTTTTCAAAATTAAACCTAAGATTACAATTTGTCATGCAACAGAGTTGAACTAGCAAAATAAAAAATAGAAAACTCAACCATACAAATTTTCGTATAGACTACTAAATGCAACCACAACTAAGAAAAGTTTACAAAACTACACTCTGTACACAAAAGATAAAACTAAAATTTAAATGGAATGTTAAAGCATAAGAGATCAAATATTAATTGAAGTTTAGATCAAACTCCAGCAAGTCAAAAGCACTACAACAAAAAATTAGACATTAACCAGAAGCTATGGGAATGAAATCTAGAAGCCAACTTGCAGAATAAAACCAACAAACACACAGACATAAAAATTTTGAAACTTTAATTCCTTCTATCCTGCAAGGTATGCTTCGAGCACATAGCCCATTAAGCTTCAAAGAGACAAACAGATGACAACTAGGCACACTCATGAATGAAGAAACCACAACCCAGAAAGTTCTTTTGCAGTAACATTCTCCTAATGCATTCTCAAACAACTTCATCAAATTAAATGCAACCAAAATGAAAAGTTTGACAACATCATCAACAACTAAAAAAGCTAAGCCAGTGAAACCTAAGAACCTCATCTGTCATGCCACAGAGAGAAAAACAAGAAAACTCCCATACACACAGAGCCACACAAATTTTTAATCCTTAAATCCTACACACACCCATACAAATTTAGAATCCATAATTCCCCTGCAAGTCATTCTTGGACCACAGCGCATTAAGTTTCATACAGACCATCAAATCACAACCACACTAAAAGAAGAACCCAAAGAAATTTTCCAAAGTAAAGTTACAAAGCCCTAATTTATGTAAAAATTTAAAAATGACACAAGAAAAATCCAGAGACAATCTCAATTAGAAAGACACCAACTGAGACCTATGACAACATATATTTAGAGTTTTAAAGAATCCAGCAAAAGGAAATAATCTTCCTTTTAAGCATTCAATCACAATGCATGTCAAAATTAAATTACAAAAATTAAACTTAGCAAACCAATCTGCCTGTAACAAATAGAGTGAAACTAACAAAATAAAAACTTCCCTAAACATATACCTACACACACAAGAGGCACAGAAATTGAATTCATTGCTTGAAGCACACAAGGAGAAAAACAACAAAGAAACTCCCATACACACGGCCACAAATTATTAATCCTTAAATGCTACACAAACATAAAAATTTAGAATCTTTAATTTCTCATACACTACAAAACAACAAGGAAACTCTCATACATATATTTAGAGTTTCAAAGAATCCAGCAAAAGGAAATAATCTTCCTTTCAAACATTTTACCACAATGCATGTCAAAATTAAGTTTCAAAAATTGAACCCAACAAGCAAACCTATTCTGTAACAGAGTGAAATCAACAAAACAAAAAACTCCCAAAATACACCTACACACACATCAGGCACATAAATTGAATTCAGCTAATCATGCAAGCCATTAGTTTAGAGCACACAAAGAGAAAAACAAGGAAACTCCCATACACAGCCACACAAATTTTTAATCCTTAAATCTTACACACATACAATTTTAGAATCCTTAATTTCCCCTACACTGCAAGTCATTCTTGGAGCACATAGCGCATAAGTTTCATAGAGACCAACGAATCACAAACCACACTAAAAGAAGAACCCAAGGGAATTTTTCAAAGTAAAGTTACAAAGCCCTAATTTATGTAAAAATTTAAAAATTAAACAAGAAGAATCAAGATACAATTTCAATGAGAAAGACACCAACTGAGAGCCTATGACAACATATATTTAGAGTTTCAAAGAATCCAGCAAAAGGAAATAATCTTCCTTTTAAGCATTCAACCACAATGCATGTCAAAATTAAATTACAGAAATTGAACCTAGCAAACCAATCTACCATGTAACAAATAGAGTGAAACCAACAAAATAAATACCTCCCTAAACACATACTTACACAAACAAGAGGCACAGAAATTGAATTCGCTGTTTGAAGCACACAAGAAAAAAAATAACCGGGAAACTCGCATACACACAGACACAAATTATTAATCCTTAAATGCTACACAACTATAAAAATTTAGAATCCTTAATTCCCCCTACACTACAAAACAACAGAAAACTCCCATACACATATTTAGAGTTTCAAAAAATCCAGCAAAAGAAAATAATCTTCTTTTTAAACATTTTACCACAATGCATGTCAAAATTAAGTTTCAGAAATTGAACCCAACAAGCAAACCTGTTCTGTAACAAACAGAGTGAAATCAACAAAACAAAAAACTCTCAAAATACACCTACACACACATCAGGCACATAAATTGAATTCAGCTAATCATGCAAGCCATTAGCTTAGAGCACACAAAGAGAAAAACAACAAGGAAACTCCCATACACAGGCACAAATTTTTAATCCTTAAATCCTACACACATACAACTTTAGAATCCTTAACTCCCCTACACTGCAAGTCGTTCTTGGAGCACATAACGCATAAGTTTCATAGAGACCAACGAATCACAAATCACACTAAAGGAAGAACAACCCAAGGGAATTTTTCAAAGTAAAGTTACAAAGCCCTGATTTATGTAAAAATTTAAAAATGAAACAAGAAGAATCAAGACACAATTTCAATGAGAAAGACACCAACTGAGAGCCTATGACAACATATATTTAGAGTTTCAAAGAATCCAACAAAAGGAAATAATCTTCCTTTTAAGCATTCAACCACAATGCATGCCAAAATTAAATTACAGAAATTGAACCTAGCAAACCAATCTACCCTGTAACAAATAGAGTGAAACCAACAAAATAAATACCTCCCTAAACACATACTTACACAAACAAGAGGCACAGAAATTGAATTCGCTGTTTGAAGCACACAAGAAGAAAAACAACCGAAAAACTCGCATACACAGACACAAATTATTAATCCTTAAATGCTACACAACCATAAAAATTTAGAATCCTTAATTCCCCTACACTACAAAACAACAGGAAACTCCCATACACATATTTAGAGTTTCAAAAAATCCAGCAAAAAAAAATAATCTTCCTTTTAAACATTTTACCACAATGCATGTCAAAATTAAGTTTCAGAAATTGAACCCAACAAGCAAACCTGTTCTGTAACAAACAGAGTGAAATCAACAAAACAAAAAACTCTCAAAATACACCTACACATACATCAGGCACATAAATTGAATTCAACTAATCATGCAAGCCATTAGCTTAGAGCACACAAAGAGAAAAACAAGGAAACTCCCATACACAGGCACAAATTTTTAATCCTTAAATCCTACACACATACAACTTTAGAATCCTTAACTCCCCTACACTGCAAGTCGTTCTTGGAGCACATAGCGCATAAGTTTCATAGAGACCAACGAATCACAAATCACACTAAAAGAAGAACAACCCAAGGAAATTTTTCAAAGTAAAGTTACAAAGCCCTAATTTATGTAAAAATTTAAAAATGAAACAAGAAGAATCAAGACACAATTTCAATGAGAAAGACACCAACTGAGAGCTTATGACAACATATATTTGGAGTTTCAAAAAATCCAGCAAAAGGAAATAATCTTCCTTTTAAGCATTCAACCACAATGCATGTCAAAATTAAATTACAGAAATTGAACCTAGCAAACCAATCTACCCTGTAACAAATAGAGTGAAACCAACAAAATAAATACCTCCCTAAACACATACTTACACAAACAAGAGGCACAAAAATTGAATTCGCTGTTTGAAGCACACAAGGAGAAAAACAACCGGGAAACTCGCATACACACAGACACAAATTATTAATCCTTAAATGCTACACAACCATAAAAATTTAGAATCCTTAATTCCCCCTACACTACAAAACAACAGGAAACTCTCATACACATATTTAGAGTTTCAAAAAATCCAGCAAAAAAAAATAATCTTCTTTTAAACATTTTACCACAATGCATGTCAAAATTAAGTTTCAAAAATTGAACCCAACAAGCAAACCTGTTCTGTAACAAACAGAGTTAAATCAACAAAACAAAAAACTCCCAAAATACACCTACACACACATCAGGCACATAAATTGAATTCAGCTAATCATGCAAGCCATTAGCTTAGAGTACACAAAGAGAAAAACAACAAGGAAACTCCCATACACAGTCACAAATTTTTAATCCTTAAATCCTACACACATACAACTTTAGAATCCTTAACTCCCCTACACTGCAAGTCATTCTTGGAGCACATAGCGCATAAGTTTCATAGAGACCAACGAATCACAAATCACACTAAAGGAAGAACAACCCAAGGGAATTTTTCAAAGTAAAGTTACAAAGCCCTAATTTATGTAAAAATTTAAAAATGAAACAAGAAGAATCAAGACACAATTTCAATGAGAAAGACACCAACTGAGAGCTTATGACAACATATATTTAGAGTTTCAAAGAATCCAGCAAAAGGAAATAATCTTCCTTTTAAGCATTCAACCACAATGCATGCCAAAATTAAATTACAGAAATTGAACCTAGCAAACCAATCTACCCTGTAACAAATAGAGTGAAACCAACAAAATAAATACCTCCCTAAACACATACTTACACAAACAAGAGGCACAGAAATTGAATTCGCTGTTTAAAGCACACAAGGAGAAAAACAACCGGGAAACTCGCATACACACAGACACAAATTATTAATCCTTAAATGCTACACAACCATAGAAATTTAGAATCCTTAATTCCCCTTACACTACAAAACAACAAGGAAACTCCCATACACATATTTAGAATTTCAAAGAATCCAGCAAAAGAAAATAATCTACCTTTTAAACATTTTACCACAATGCATGTCAAAATTAAGTTTCAAAAATTGAACCCAACAAGCCAACCTGTTTTATAACAAACAGAGTGAAATCAACAAAACAAAAAACTCCCAAAATACACCTACACACACATCAGGCACAGAAATTGAAATCAGCTAATAATGCAAACCATTAGCTTAGAGCACACAAAGAGAAAAACAAGGAAACTCCCATACATAGCCACACAAATTTTTAATCCTTAAATCCTACACACATACAACTTTAAAATCCTTAATTCTCCCTACACTGCAAGTCGTTCTTGAAGCACATAACGCACAAGTTTCATAGAGACCAACGAATCACAAACCACACTAAAGGAAGAACAACCCAAGGAAATTTTTCAAAATAAAGTTACAAAGCCTTAATTTATGTAAAAATTTAAAAATGAAACAAGAAGAATCAAGACAATTTCAATGAGAAAGACACCAACTGAGAGCCTATGACAACATATATTTAGAGTTTCAAAGAATCCAGCAAAAGGAAATAATCTTCCTTTTAAGCATTCAAACACAATGCATGTCAAAATTAAATTACAAAAATTGAACCTAGCAAATCAATCTGCCCTGTAACAAATAGAGTGAAACCAACAAAATAAAAATCTCCCTAAACACATACCTACACACACAAGAGGCACAGAAATTGAATTCGCTGCTTGAAGCACACAAAGAGAAAAACAATAGGGAAACTCCCATACACATAGTCACGTAAATTATTAATCCTTAAATGTTACACAACCATAGAAATTTAGAATCCTTAATTCCCCTTACACTACAAAACAACAAGGAAACTCCATACACATATTTAGAATTTCAAAGAATCCAGCAAAAAGAAAAAATCTACCTTTTAAACATTTTACCACAATGCATGTCAAAATTAAGTTTCAAAAATTGAACCCAACAAGCCAACCTGTTTTATAACAAACAGAGTGAAATCAACAAAACAAAAAACTCCCAAAATACACCTACACACACATCAGGTACAGAAATTGAAATCAGCTAATAATGCAAACCATTAGCTTAGAGCACACAAAGAGAAAAACAAGGAAACTCCCATACATAGCCACACAAATTTTTAATCCTTAAATCCTACACACATACAATTTTAAAATCCTTAATTCCCCCTACACTGCAAGTCATTCTTGAAGCACATAGCGCACAAGTTTCATAGAGACCAACGAATCACAAACCACACTAAAGGAAGAACAACCCAAGGGAATTTTTCAAAGTAAAGTTACAAAGCCCTAATTTATGTAAAAATTTAAAAATGACACAAGAAGAATCCAGAGACAGTCTCAATGAGAAAGACACCAACTGAGAGCCTATGACAACATATATTTAGAGTTTCAAAGAATCCAACAAAAGGAAATAATCTTCTTTTTAAGCATTCAACCACAATGCATGTCAAAATTAAATTACAGAAATTGAACCTAACAAACAGAGTGAAACCAACATAACAAAAAACTCTCAAAATACGCCTACACAGACAAGATGCACAAAAATTGAATTCACCTTATACTGCAAGCCATTTGCTTAGAGCATACAGCCCATACAGATAATCTTCTTTTTAAGCAACAATTTCTATCCTCGTCAAAATTAAGTTACAGAAATTAAAAGAAAGAAACCATTCTATCCTACAACAAAAAGATTGTAACAAACAAAACAAAAAACTTGCAAAATATACATACACAAGAGGCACAGAAATTGAATTCCTCCTTATCATGCAACCCATTCGCTTAGAGCAGGCAACTACTAAATAATATCCACACTTAAGAAGACACAACTAAGGGGTTTTTCAAAAAGTTAAATTCCAAAAACTAAACTAATATAGATAAATGTGTCACAAGAAAAATTAAAACATGACATAACAAAGCCTCAATGAGAAAAAACCGACAACTATGAATGGCCAAAGATGATAACTAACTCCAATAACAAAAGAGGCAAGGAATCTTCCTTTTAACACTCAACCTTTGGGTTTGGTGGAACTTAGTTTCAGAAATTAAACCTAAGAAATTAATCCATCAAGCAATAAAGTTGAACCAACAAAAAATAACTAACTCCTAACATGCACAACACACAGCTATACAAATTTGAATCTCTAATTCTTCCCATCTTTGCAAGCTTGCAAACACACAATCCATTGAGCTCCATGGAGACTACCAAATAACAATCATACTTATGAAACCACAATCCAAAGATTTTTTCAAAAGCAAAATTACAAAACTCAACTCATGTACACAAAAAATGAAACAAGAAGAATCTGATATAACAAAATCTTAATGAGAAAAGATATCGACAGAAATGCTTAGGAATATTATGTTTCCATTTCAAAGAGCCAAATAACAAGAGGAAGCTTCATTCAAAGTCACGTACCATTCTAAAATCAGCAAGATGTGATACAATAAGTCCATACCACCTAAGTTAAATGCAATTGTCATGGAACCAAATAATCTTAGTGGACCAAAACCGAACATGAAAACAAAATCTCAACAAGAAAAGACATCTATAGAGATGCTTAGGGATATTATTGTTTCCATTCAACGTGTCATATAACAATTACATACCAGTTGAGTTAAACACAATTGTCATGCCATAGGATAATTTTAGTGTTTCCCCCAAGTATAACTATAACAATGCTATTTGAAAAATAAAAATAGAAGAACTTGGGGGTCATGCAACAACTACAAAAAAAGCAAGCCAAAACTGATCAAAACCAATGCAACAAATAAACAAAATGAAGACAAGGACAGCTAGCAAATAAAGTAAAAGTAAGGCAATAAGAAATGAATAAAGCAACAGCTAACCACATTCATTACCAACTCATTTTACTGATTGAACAAACCCAAGCTCACAAATAAAGTATTATAACCTTAACCTAAACTCAAAACCTCCAATATATCCTAAATAAATTTAACCCCAATACAACCCTAAGATAATTATCCATTACTTTCTAAATAGAAGGCCTTATATTGTTAAAGACTAACCCTAACCTTAAGACAACATTAACTTACTTTCTCAATGAATAATCATAACATAACATTAGAAAAACTCAATGAGAACACACATCTAATGAAAGACGAAAAAAGACACGTATTTAGAGTTTTAGAGAATACAATATGAAAAGAGGTAAGCTTTCTTTTGAAGTGGCATATCATTCAACATATGGTATCGCAAAGCAGTAGCCTGGATAAGTTCCTTTGGAACCAAAAAGAAAAATCCATTAAAAAAATTACATTTGTTCTGTGAATATCCCACTACTTTACAACCAATGCCATAAATAAACATGATGAAAATATTGGTATTTGTACTCACCTAGATAACCTCTCTCCATTTTAGTATCATTAATGCAAAAATTAATAGATTTTTATGAGCAAAACATTAAATGATAATTGATCTTCCTAAAAAAGTAGTTTCTCAATGATAATTACAAAAATCCTATACCATAAAAAAAATCCAAAATACTAACTGTGGGAAAACATTTAGTTACAAGTGATTGTATTTTGTAATCTGCTGATTGTAATCTGTATATATCTGTATCTCCCTAAAATTGAGAATTTGTATCTCTAGAATTAAGGACAGAATATCAGGATAGACAATTCCTTGATTATAGGGATTAGATTTAGGAATATTTAGTTTCCTAGTTTACTCTCTAGCTAGCTGTATTTAAATCTATGGTGTTTGTATGATTCAAGACACAAGTTTTCAATATACTCTCATTTTTCCACATGGTATCAGAGCTTTAGACTCTTCTTGGGAAGAAAATTTCTCAGCCTTCATTGCTGAATTTTTTTTTAGGCCTTCATAGCCAAATTTTTAAGTCTGTCATACTTTTATTTTGTTCCTTTTTTTTTTTTTGGCCTTCATTGCCTATACTTGTTTCAGTCCTGAGAAAGGTAATCATGTCAGAAATAGCAGAATCTGCAGCTACTACTCGATTTGGAGAAGTAACAACTGGTCAAACCACAGCGGAATTACAGAATATCCAAGCTGCATACAGGTTGAATGGAAAGAACTACTTGAAGTGGTCTCAGTTGGTTCAAACCTTTCTAAAAGGGAAAGGAAAATTGAGCCATCTTCTTGGCACTGGTCCTGAGAAAGGAGATCCAAAATTTGAGGCTTGGGATGAAGAGGATTCTATGGTTATGTCATGGCTGTGGAATTCTATGATGCCAGATATTAGTGACACTTGTATGTTTTTGTCCACGGCCAAAGACATTTGGGAATCAATTCGTCAAACCTATTCCAAAGTTAAAGATGCTGCTCAAGTCTGAGGTCAAGATTAAGACTGCAGCTCTCAAACAAGGGAATAAGTCAGTCACAGAGTATGCTATTCTTCTTAAAAATCTTTGGCAAGAGATGGATCACTACCGGTGCATAGAAATGAAGTGCAGTGAAGATGCAACAACTTTGAAGAAATTTATTGAAAAAGATCGAGTCTATGATTTTCTTGCTGGACTGAATGTTGAGTTTGATCAAGTCAGAGTCCAAATTCTGGGAAAACAAGATCTGCCTTCTTTAAATGAAGTGATATCCATGGTTAGAGCAGAAAAGAGCAGAAGAGGAGTGATGCTTGACAGTGTGCATGTAGAAGGATCTGCTATGGTCTCTAATGGTGGGAAAAACCAAAGCTTAGAACAATTACCAGTCAGTGAGAATGGGAAAGGTGATTCGGCTAAAACTTCAAATCGCGACAATCTTTGGTGCACCTATTGCAAGAAGCCAAGACACACTAGAGATCGTTGCTGGAAACTACATGGAAAACCTTCAACTTCAAGCAAAGAATGGGGTTATAAAGGAGGACAGCCAAGAAATCAAGGACAAGCTCACATGACTGCAATGGAGTTAAACCAGGAGAAGTCTCAGGAACAAGGAGAGTTGGATAAAAAAGAGATAAACTGAGAAGCCTATTGGGAACTCTTGAAAAGGCTACTGGTGTATGCTCCTTGGCACACTCAGGTAAGGACTCTGGTGCAGGTAAAGTCTCTAATTCTCATGGATTAAATGTCTCAGATAAGTCCATTAAGAGTTCTTGGGTCATTGACTCAGGAGCCACAGACCACATGACACATTCTTCACAAAAGTTTAGTACATATACCCTATGTCCTGGTACTAAGAAAATTACTGTTGCAGATGGTTCACTTACTACAATGGCAGGATTAGGAGATGTTCAAATTAATCCCTCATTCATTCTTAAAAATGTTCTTCATGTTCCTAGATTGTCTACTAATCTGATATCTATACAAAGACTTACTAGAGACATGAACTGCAATGTGACTTTTTATCCCTCTTACTGTGAATTTCAGGACCAGGGTTCGGGGAAGTGGATTGGACTTGCTAAGGAGAAGGATGGACTATACTATCTTGAGACATCCAACAACATAAGTAATATCAAGAATAGTTTACCTTTGTCATTTCTTTCTGAACAATCTTCCAATAAAGACAAAATCTGGCTTTATCATTTTCGTTTTGGACACCCTTTTTTTGGAACTTTGAAAAACATGTTTCCTTCCTTGTTCAAAGGATTAAACGTTGAAGAGTTTCATTGTGATGTTTGTGAACTTGCAAAACACAGACGTGTATCTTTTTCAATTTGCAACAAAAGAAGTTCTACTCCATTTTACTTGATTCATAGTGACATCTGGGGTCCCTCTACAGTTCCTAATATTTCTGGGGCAAGATGGTTTGTGTCATTCATAGATGATTGTACCAAGGTTTCTTGGGTTTTTTTACTTAAATCCAAATCAGATGTGAATAGTGTATTTTTTAGCTTCCAAAACATGATCCAAAATCAATTTGGAGTGAGAATCAAAAGATTTAGGTCTGATAATGCAAGAGACTATTTCAACCAGAGTCTATCCACCTATTTCCAAAATGAGGGGATTATCCATGAGTCATCTTGTGTTAATACTCCACAGCAAAATGGAGTGGCAGAGAGAAAAAATAGTCACTTACTAGCCACAACCCGAGCCTTCCTTTTTCAAGCAAATGTGCCCAAATCTTACTCGGGGGAAGCTGTTCTCACTGCTACACACATTATAAATAGGTTACCTTCAAGGGTTTTGGGATTTAAAACTCCTATGGAACTACTCTCACAATTCTATCCCAACCTTAATACCACAAACAACCTCACACCTAGGATATTCGGTTGTACATCATTTGTTCATGTTCACAGTCATAATAGGGGAAAGTTGGATCCGAGAGCAATTAGGTGTATCTTTGTGGGGTATTCATCAACTCAAAAAGGGTATAAGTGCTATCATCCTCCTACTAAAAAGTTCTGTGTCTGCAAATGTCACTTTTGAAGAAAGTAAACCATTTTTTACTCAACCTTATCTTCAGGGGGAGACATCATTTATAGAAGATAAGGATAAAGACTTCTTTTTGCTTGACTTGTCATCCTCCTCCAAAACAGTTTCACCCATTAATTCTTTTGAGCCTAAACCCATTTCTTCAGAGTCCAAGTCAAACACTGATTCTAAATTTGAACCCATTCCAAACACAGAAGTTGTGACTAAAGATAATACTATTCTTGATTCTGTGAAAGAATTACAGGTGTACTCAAGAAAGAAAGTTCCAGCTCCTGAACCGGTGCAAATCCAAGAACCTGATCCTAACTCTGGAAATGAGGTAATTACAGTCTCTGATTCTATTTCTCAAAATGAGCATGACTCTCCTAAAATTAGTGATTATGATCTACCTATTGCCATTAGGAAAGGAACTAGAGAATGTACTAAACATCTATTATACTCAATCTCTAATTTTGTGTCATTTGAAAAGTTTTCACCATCCCATAAAAATTTTCTTGTGAGCCTAGACACTATTTCTATTCCAACTACATTATCTGAGGCATTATCCAATGAGAAATGGAAGCAGGCGATGAAAACAGAAATGGAGGCCTTAGAGAAAAATAACACATGGGAACTGGTAGAGTTGCCTGCAGGAAAACATCTAGTTGGGTGTAAATGGGTTTTCACTGTAAAGTATAAGGCAGATGGTACTATTGAAAGATACAAGGCCAGGCTGGTGGCTAAGGGCTACACTCAAACTTATGGAGTGGATTATCAGGAAACTTTTGCTCCAGTTGCCAAGATGAATACAGTTAGGATTTTATTATCCTTGACGACAAATTACAATTGGCAGCTTCAACAATTTGATGTAAAGAATGCCTTTCTACATGGTGATTTGGAAGAAGAAATATATATGAAAGTTCCACCGGGATTTGGGGGTCATCTAGAAGCACAAAAAGTATGCAAGCTGAAAAAGGCTTTATATGGCCTTAAACAGTCTCCTAGGGCTTGGTTCGGGAGATTTGCCAAAGTGATGCTAGGAATGAAATATAAACAGAGTCAAGGGGATCACACACTATTTATCAAGCACTCAGATTCGGGTAAGGTCACAATTTTATTAGTATATGTTGATATAATTGTAACTGGAGATGATGAAAAAGAAAGAGAGTCTCTAAAACAGTGTTTGACCAGAGAATTCGAGATAAAAGAGCTAAGGAGATTGAAGTGCTTCCTAGGAATTGAAGTAGCCCACTCACGTCATGGTATTTTTATCTCACAATAGAAATATGTGATGGATCTTTTAAAGGAAACTGGGAAGCTCGCATGTAAACCTGCAAGTACCCCTATAGATCCTAATCATAAGCTTGGAGAAGCTAATGAAGATACTGCTGTAGATAGAGAGATGTACCAAAGATTAGTTGGAAGACTTATTTATCTCTCACATACTATACCTGACATAGCATATGCTGTGAGTGTGATAAGTCAATTTATGCATAGCCCTAAAAAAGTACACCTACAGGCTGTCTACCGTGTACTACACTATTTGAAGGCTAATCCTGGGAGAGGTATCTTGTTTAAAAGAAATTCAGGGTTGGTACTAGAGGCATATACAGATGCTGATTATGCAGGTTCAGTAACTGACAGAAGATCTACCTCAGGCTACTGCACTTTTCTAGGTGGTAATCTTGTAACTTGGAGGAGTAAAAAACAGAATGTGGTGGCAAGATCAAGTGCTGAAGCAGAGTTTAGGGCAATGGCTCAAGGAATTTGTGAATTACTATGGTTAAAGATTATTCTAGAAGACTTGAAGATCAAATGGGATGGACCAATGAGACTTTACTGTGATAATAAATCTGCAATAAGCATTGCACACAATCCTGTGCAACATGACAGAACAAAACACATTGAAGTAGACCGGCACTTCATAAAGGAAAAGCTAGACAGTGGATTGATTTGCACCCCATATGTATCAACCAAGGGTCAACTTGCAGATGTGTTGACTAAAGGCCTCAACAGTGCGACATTTCAGGAAGTTATTTCCAAGCTGGGAATGGAAAACACCTATTCACCAGCTTGAGGGGGAATGTGGGAAAACATTTAGTTACAAGTGATTGTATTTTGTAATCTGCTGATTGTAATCTGTATACATCTGTATCTCCCTAAAATTGAGAATTTGTATCTCTAGAATTAAAGACAGAATATCAAGATAGACAATTCCTTGATTATAGGGATTAGATTTAGGAATATTTAGTTTTCTAGTTTACTCTCTAGCTAGCTGTATTTAAATCTATGGTGTTTGTATGATTCAAGACACAAGTTTTCAATATACTCTCATTTTTCCACACTAACATCTATTGATTGGCAAATGCTAAAAGAGATTTTAATCAAACAAGAATATTTACAATTAAGGCTTATGGCAAATACTAAAGGCCATCGTCTGCTTTATTCTTCAAGATAAGACAAAATTAAGGTCTTTTTGGTTAAGTTGCAACATCAAATCTTTATCTTATAATTGAAAATTAACTACAAAGGCTCTTCTAGTGCACTGATTTGGGACATGAATGGACCAAGATTTAAAAATTTAAGAGTTTAATTTTTTAATTTTCAGGAGGTGAGATTGGACTTGAATCATGAAAAGCGACTAATGAATACTTTAACATAACTTTTGCATTTTTTTTTTGTCCTTTCTCCAATTTTCTTTGGCAGGTTAATAACTTTAGCCATGACACATAAGTATGCACATTTAAGATTCTTCTGAATCCATCTTATCAGTTGTAATCATCTACATCATTGGTTTATACCCACTAGACAAATTTCACGGTCGATGGGTAAATTAGGCCACAGGGTATGCTTAACCGTGCAATTGAACTCTCAATTAGATTCATATATGAATCATTAATGATAAATTGTCAGTACGACTATAGCCGAAAAAAATCAACTCACCACCCAAAGCAAAGTCCGTGGCTTTAGAGTGGTTATATTGTTAGTAGCCAGCTCAAATCCTTGAGGGGCATCAACTATCTCTACAATGGTCATTGCACCAAGCAAGAAAAAACGATTCAGCAAATGCATGTTTCAGCTCTGAAACAGCTAAATCAGTTGAAGAAGCCTACAAATGTGAATGGCCCAAGCATTATTACACAAGTATTAACAGATAAAGGCGAAAATAAATAAGAAAATGATAAAAAAACAAGTTTTCCATACAGAAGTCAGATGCATCAGCATAAGTAGACCATAGAATTCCATTAATAAAGGGAGATAGTCATAGTAACCATTTGCAGAATTCCTAGTGATGGTAACAAGCCACACACAAACACAAACTTTGGCTCTCCCAATTGACCATGGGGGTAGGTACCTAGTTTTGCTATCTTAATTCATTGCTAAGGTAGTTCCTTGGAATTGGTTTAAATTGGAGATGCTCCTTCCTTTAAATGGGAAGTGGGCTCCAACATAAATTAAAAATAAAGGATATTAAATTGCAATGATCACTTCATAAAAAGACAAGCCATTGCTCACCAAAAAACATAGACCAATAAAACTAGTAGATCAGGAAATAAGTTTAGAGCCCAAGCATCCTGTATTTCATTAACTCTTGAATGAATACCAGGTCATGAGGCCACCACCAATGAACATGAGAGAAACAGGTTGAAACCTGACATAGTACTGAATAAAGCAACCAATACGCAACAGAATTTTGTGTTTTCATCCCAATTTATGAGAATGATAAATATGATGCAAACTACAAGAAGAGGGACAGCAGAAAAACATAGTCCAATCCTAAACATCTGAGAATCACTCTTACCCCTATGCTCCTTACCACCCATAAACTCACAGCCATCAACAATCTATTCCACTTTTATTGAAGGCTAGAAATTCTTCAAAGATAATGCCTGCATATCCTATTACAAAAAGCAATGCCATAGAAATATGCATTATGAAATTAGATCAACTTAAGAAAGGCTTCTGGGCATAATACAAGAATACACAAAATATTGGCCAAAGATGAAAAAATGATTACAACCTACAAAGAAAGGATTGCACAAGAAATTAAAGATAAACCTAGATGTTGGTAACCCACGATAGGTTAATTGCCACAGTCCCTGTTAAAGCTGCTGTGAAAACACCAATAGTTTTCAACAAATTAGTCTTTGACTGGTAAGTAACTTCAAAATCTAACGAGCTAGCTTCATCAACTCAACATAAAGGATCACAAGGTCCAGAGGTTGAGGTCAGCTCCTATTGATATGCAAAGGTTATTTCAGTGTGTGGAAGAACCCAAAAATGAAGAAACACAGACACTGTCGTTTTGCTATGATGGTTGGTTTTTATAGCAATTTGGAGAATGCTTTCTAAACAGCCTTTTGAGTAATCTTCCCTCATAAAGAGGATCATTACTCAGCCTCAATCCTGCCAATGAAGGATGAGAAACCAAGAAGAGTCATTTGAAAAATGTTCCTAGCCTTTAGGATTCAGCATTTTTTACACAATGAGGCTACTTTCAGGACTTGAACTTGCTCATTTGAGCCCCTTAGCCAAAATCTTTTATATTACACCAGACAGTGTCTCCTAATCAATCCTCATATATCTAACTAAATCAATCTGATTTCTGAGCTAAACATCTGCAGAAGGTAATTTCCAATAGCAATAGCTTGAAATTCTATCAAATTATTTGACCTCCTCATTAACCAAGATAAAATCTTCAAATGTATGAACTAGCAGTACAGGCAAATGGGTACCCTTAAACTGGAGTACTTATAAGCAAGACAATAGATGACAAAAGACACAAAATGAAATAAAAAAACACTCACCCAAATCATAAATCAATGAACATGCAAATGGGTACTCGTAAAGATAAAATTTTTCATAATGGCATAGGGATGAAAAGAACAAAAACCTCAAGCTGCTTTTCATTGTTGGGTTGAACTTTTTGTTGCCGTGCAATAACTTTCATTATGGGGTTTACCTAGACTCATAATTGTTATATTATTACATTATAATATAAATCAAATTAAGAATTTTTTTTATTGAAAGAAAAAAAAAAACAATACTAATTTTTTTACTTGAGATACTATAACTAATTGAAGGTATGGATCCGATCTATAACTAAAGTTATAAAGGGGATACACTCATTCTTTTTGGTTTCTAACCTTTGGTGACATGGCTAACCAGTAAGCCGGGGGATTGCAAATCCCTTATTCCCCAGTTCAAATCAGGTTGTTGCTTGATCAACAAAAAACTTGGAACCCTATATTCTGCTTTGCTCATATGACTCAAAAAATTTTCTCTAGCAAAAACAAGTGCAAGAAAAGGACTCTTGATACTTTCTTGATTATAAACTTAGCAAGGTTTTGTCTTCAAATATGTTGTAAATCCTTACGTCTAGGATTCAAGGAAAAATTAGAGTAGGGGAGGGGAATCAGAAATCTTGATATGATATCCCCTCTCCAATTAAAAGAGGGGCTGCTAGAAGAGACTTCAATTAGATTGGATATCATAATGGGAGTGTCTAATTATTAACAAATGAATAGTTGTACAAGGGTAAGTTATGAACAACAGTTACCTTTAGGAAGTTTTTCATGCTTTGAAAGCAAGGTCCAGACAACACATCATTGCAACATATGATTAATGCAACATATATGCATGCAATAATCCCCCATTCCCCAAAAGACAAAGGGAAAAAGAGGGAGGCAAAGAGGAATCTAACCCAAAATGAAGCATCACATGCATGTGTTGATCAACAATAGGTGATAGACGCTAAAAGCACCCAGACAAGTAGACAACAGAGCTTGCATAGCATTTTACACATACAGGCCACAACCAAACAGAATAAGTCTATTGCAAATCATTGAAAAGGCTGCAGATCCTAACAAAAATGTTCACCTAATGGCTCCAGCTGCTACTTTGTGAAAATAAGCATGTGAATGCAACCAATCTTTAAATTTTAGCTTTCCAACATATGCACGTGGTGTCATTTTCCTCAAACAATAAGAATGGAAATCAAATTGATCTTCAGTAATATCAGCATAGTGCTTCTCCACAGCTATAAATTTCTCCAGGGCCCGTCCAAAATCACCATGTCGAAAGTAACTTTCATCAGAAGCAAGTTCATACCTTCAAAAGATGGATAACACTCAGTAGGTGTACCCAAATTATAATTAGAGACAACAACATGTGGAAGGTAATAAACAAAAACAGACCACATGCACTGCATGTCATGAAGGTTGTTGTGCTGGCCCCCATCTTTCGTGAACAAAACAGCAGTTTTTCCTGCCAAAACCACCTTCAAATGTAGAAAAAGTTTGTGAACAGTACAATAATACCGAAAGAAATTTAGTGACAAATATTAACTATGACAAAAGATGAAGTGGGGAAGCCTTAGAACCTGATCAGACTGCAACATTCGCTTCACAGATTCACTGTTTATATAGCGATCTGCAAGATCCATACACCTAGCTTCATCTGTCAATGAAGCCACAGCTACCAAATCACCAACATGTTTCAGTATCCGACTCTGTCACCAAAGAGAAGTAAATAATATACACATAGACCCAGCTTCAAGAAAATTCCAAGAACTTCTCCAAAAGATCAAGAAACAATAGCCAGTCAAACTAAAAAACACCAGTCAAACTAATACAAAAAAAAAAAAAAAAATCTCACATGGATATAAAGGTTAGAAGAGGCTTAATGCAATCAATTGCCGCTTTACGAAATTTGTTTCCTTGCAGTAAATCAAGTGGTATCCTCTAAAATTTGAGAAAACAAAGCTTTAATATAAGTCCTAGAACATTCATCACACATCATAAAGGAAGTAGCATTTATTGGCAATAATGATGCACATTGTAACAGCAATAATTACAATTCTCATGAACGAATACATAACAAATGTGGGTTACAGGAAGAAAACAATTTAAATACATCCTCACTGCATGAGTCAAATTCCAAAAGCTCTAGAGTTTGACACTTTATTTCAATCATGCCATAACCTGGCCCATCGTCAAAAGGTTTTTATATAGTAAAGTCAGTTTAACTAAAAGAATGAGACAAAGATAGCCACTAATAAAAGAATTAGCCACCATGTCAACTCTCTAGGGGTGAAGCATATGAAAGCATAATTTTAACCACCTAGAGTTCTTACTATTGTCACATCAAGACATCGATGAAGTATTTCAGCATAATACCACAACTATCTATTTCTAGATTATTTAAGAATATCACAAGCCATCGAATGGACTGTGTCTATTGTAGAAGCACATCACTAGATTTTTGTCACATAATTTCTTATCAAGCCATCAAGAAAAACAAGATCCCTACAAGAGTATTTGTAAAAATAGCCGCCCCTCCTCTCTCTAGAAAAGGGGAGAAAGCTTGATAGCTCTACAAAAAAGTAAGGTTTTCGTTGAATTTGCATCATGTGATTCTATAAATAAGAGAGAGAAGAAATCCAGAGTAAATATAATGAACAGAACATCCCAAGGTACCATTTGGAGCTCATTAAAAAAAATACCAAACAGAAAATCAAATTAATATGACTAACAGCTAAGACATAATAAACCAGCTTACACTAGCAATATCATTATCTACAGTCTATAACGAGAACACATTTTATCACCAGAAAAAAAAAAGAAAAAAATCAAATCGGGCATTATTTGAAGTAAAAAAATTTAAATAAAATTAAGATGGTAGAAATCAAACCTTCAGAAGGTCTCCAAATTCCTCACACATTCCAATTTGTCCTCCACCAACTAATTCTCTACTTTGTTTGGATTAACCAATGGCCGAGAAAAATTCCTTCCCCTCAAAGGAATTAATTTCCCTCTTATTAGATCAAGAACCCTAATTTCCCAACCTAATCTTGATGCCCAATCTCAAGGAAAGTTAAATCGACTCATTACTTTCTTGATGTCGATATTATCGACAATAATCTATACTCCAAGCTGAAAGGGAATCCAAAAACGAAAAACCTAAATTTGAGAGAAAGAAAATTGAAATGATGAGAAGAATGGCTGAAGACAATGGTTTTTAAATTTAAAATGCAAAAAAATCTAACCGTTGAAACTTAACCAATTAAATTTTCAATTAAAAATTGACTTTTTTAAAATAAATGTAGTGACTAAATGAAAAACATATTTGATAAAAATCAGCTTTGCTTCTTTTATATAAATGAAAAAAAAATGCAAATAGAAAAAGTGGAGGAGCCCCATCAATTTTAAAAGAAATTTCATTTTTCTAACGAAAACAAAGTTGAGGAAGAATGGAGGATGCGAATGTTAGCAAAAGCAATTCTAAATTAAAATCTAAATTACCCCCACACCAAACTTTAACCAAAACCCAGCCAAGCCAAAGCTTAAAAGTTGCAAGGATGACTAGCGAGAAGGAATAGCATCGTTTCTCAAAATTGGCCAGAAGGATGGTGAAAGACTGATAAATATCTGCAATTACAAAAAAACCCCTCACCAGTTCACCAAAAAAAAAAGAAATGATCATTTTATTTGGTGGTTTAGAAATTTAGACTTTTCTCAAAATAAGAGGACCCTCCCCTTCTCGTTAGTCCCATTCCCAAAGACACGTGGTGGTGTCTATGATTCCATGGGGTCAACCATCACTGCACCCCATGATCAGCTTCTAAAACATTGTTGATAACTATATTATTAAGGAAAAAATTAGCAAAATCATGAACGAAAAATTGAAATAATGAATCAGTTGAGAAGAAAACCAAGTTAAATATATCAAATCTTTTTTGAAGACATTGTGTGTTCTTAGATTCTCTTCATATTTATGACATTTTTATTTTATTATATTTTTTTGTAAAAAAAAATTTAAAAATAAGAGAAGTTATCTTATTTTTAAAAATTAATAAATTATTTATTAATAAAAAATCATTAAAGATTTGAATCTAATTATCATAAATCTAGATACTTTACGTCTAAATCTTAAACTTTAATCATTTGCACCAATCTTTATTGACTTACTTGATTATAATTAATAAAAGAAAAACTCAATAAAGTGCTGAAAGAAAAAAAAAAAATTCATAACACCTTGATAAAATTGTTCATGCAAACTAACAAGGAGATATATGAATTTTTTTTTTTTTTAAACTTGTGGTACGAGATTGATTAACATTATTTGAAATTGAAAAACAGATTGATTAACATTATTTGAAAAAATCATAAAGTTCATAACGAACTTAAAATCATTGTGCATATCAAAATGACTAGTATTATTATTACTCATTATTAAAATTCACATTCAAAAAGAAGAGAGAAATTTTTGTTTTATGATAAAAAAATTCATTCATGGATCTCAGTTAATTTTCAAGGGGAGAAAAAAGAAAACAAGGAGTCCATTGAATTTCAACTAATTAGTTTCACAAATAAGATAAAAAGATTTACCTCAAATTAGGAATTGCACAAAAAAGATTATTTACCTCAAAAAGGTCTATGTAAAATTATAGGAAAACATTAATGGCTACTATCTTATTTATCAAAGAAAAATAAAATACACTATAGAGAATTAATTAGTGAGTTGGATATTCAGGAATAAAAAAATCGCTAATTTGAAAATTTTGAATTAGTCAATTTATTAGATATTTCATTTAGATATACTTTTAATTTTCAATAATCCATGTAAGAGTGAATTAAGGAAAAACTTATGAATCTATCAGGTACAAAAAAAGGCCTTAAGATAGTCAATATGATAGCCATTTAGCCGAATGGAGTTTTGTATAGAATATCAATAATAATAATAATAATAATAATAATAATTCCATTGCTACCATTATTATGATATTACATATTCCAATCCAATTGAATACTAGAAAAATAAAATGAATTCCTAATTTTATCTATTCATTTAGATAAAGAGAAAATAATCATAAAATATATATAGGGAGAGTTGATTTTTCTAGAACTTAACTTTTCCATAGATTCCATTGTTCAAAAAATGATTTACAGAGAGACATTTCACCAACTTTTTAGTTTTTTATTTTTTAGCAGAATATTTAGAATATGATTGAAGTGTGCATGAAAAGAGGCTTGTATTTATTAAACATGCGCAGATATAGCATTTCTATTTATATTCTTTCCTTTTTTTTATTCCATTATAGAACTCTAGTGGAGAAAACACACAACGTGCTCTATGAAAAATTCTATTTTTCTTTAATTTTAATCTATTCAATGAAAAATTGAAGCATGATAATTTTTTGCCAATTCCCTATGGACATCATATCTAGATAGAAGAAATACATTATTAGATAACTATAGCTGTGTAATAACTTTTGTTCTGGGGTTTACATAGAATCATAATTGTTGTTATATTATTATAATATAATATAAATCAAATTAAGAAATTTTTTTTTATTGAAAAAAAGAACAATACTAATTTTTTACTTGAGATACTATAACTAATTGAAGGTATGGTTCCAATCTATAACTAAAGAGGGGATACTCCCATTTTTTTTGTTTCTAACCTTTGGTGACATGGCCAACCAGTAAGGCGAGGGACTGCAAATCCCTTATTCCCCGGTTCAAATCAGGTTGTTGCTTGATCAACAAAAAACTTGGAACCCTATATTCTGTTTTGCTCATATAACTCGAAAAATTTTCTCTAGCAAAAACAAATGTAAGAAAAGGAATCTTGATACTTTCTTGATTATAAACTTAGCGAGGTTTTGTCTTGAAAAATGTTCTAAATCCGTACATCCAAGATTCAAGAAAAAACTAGAGTAGTGGAAGGGAATCAGATAGCCCCTCCCCTATTAATGGAGGGGCTGCTAGAAGAGTCTTGAATTAGACTGGATATCATAATGGGAGTGTCTAATTAACAAATGAATGGTTGTACAAGGGTAAGTAATGAACAACAGTGACCTTTAGGAAGTTTTTCATGCTTTGAAAGCAAGGTTCAGACAACACATCATTGCAACATATGATTAATGCAATATATATGTATGCAATAATCCCCCATTCCCCAAAAGACAAAAGGAAAAAGAGGGAGGCAAAGAAAATCTAGTCCAAAGTGAAGCATCACATGCATGTGTTGATCAACAATAGGTGACAGAAGCTAAAAGCACCCAGACAAGTAGACAACAGAGATTACATAGCATTTTTCCCGTACAGGCCACAACCAAACGGAATAAGTCTAATGCTAATCATTGAAAAGCTTGCAGATCCTAACAAAAATGTTCACCTGATGGCACCAGCTGCTGCTTTGTGAAAATAAGCATGTGAATGCAACCGATCTTGAAATTTTAGCATTTCAACATATGCACAGAGTGTCATTTTCCGCAAACAATAAGAATGGAAATCAAATTGATCTTCAGGAATATCAGCATAGTGCTTCTCCACAGCTAAAAATTTCTTCAGTGCCCGTCCAAGATCACCTTGTCGAAAGTAACTTTCACCAGAAGCAAGTTCATACCTTCAAAAGATGGATAACACTCAGTAGGTGCACCCAAATTATAATTAGAGACAACAACATGTCGAAGGTAATAAACAAAAACAGACCACATGCACTGCATGTCATGAAGGTTGTTGTGCTGGTCCCCATCTTTTGTGAACAAAATAGCAGTTTTTTCTGCCAAAGCCACCTTCAAGAGTGGAAAAAGTTTGTGAACAGTACAGTAATACTGAAAGAAATTTACAGTGACAAATATTAACTATGATAAAAGATGAAGGGGGGAGCTTTAGAACCTGATCAGCCTGCAACATTCGCTTCACAGATTCACTGTTTATATAACGGTCTGCGAGATCCATACACCTAGCTTCATCTGCCAATGAAGCTGCAGCTACCAAATCACCAGCACGTTTCAGTATCCGACTCTGTCACCAAAAAGAAGTAAATAATATACACATAGAACCAGCTTCAAGAAAATTCCAAGTACTTCTCCAAAAGATAGTAAAAAGGTTCATCAAGAAACAATAGCCATGTACCAAAAACCCTAAAACCTAAGAAAGGAGGTCATATGCCTGCCCAATGCCCATCAAGACTTAAGGTCCACAAAGAAAAACTAACATGCATTTTAAATGAATGTATATCAACTTTGCACAATTTAGTGCAAAACAATATATTCAATCAAGGTCAGTATCATAGAAAGTGATAAGTCTCTTACAAGTGAACGATAACTACAAGGAAATATCTAGAAAGATTTTCAGGTATTGCTATGCCTTGTGAGATGCGAGACAAACCAGGCAAAAAGATTTCAAAATATAAGATCAAAAAATAAAATAAAAGAATCCAGCTAACAAAAATCTAAACCCAGCAGATGAAGCCAATGCAAAAATTTGAAGATTGAAGACGAGAACAAACCTTGACAGAGTATAAATCAATTACAGTTGGTGTGTGCTCTAAGGCCTCATTAATTTTTGAAAGAGCAACATCATATTGGCCTTTTCTATAGCAAGAAAAGAAGAAAAGGCCATGGCCCACGGGGTGAGGAAACCTGATGATTACCCGACTGAGCCAAAAAGAATAAAATCCATAAAAGTGTTGAAGGGGGCTCTTTCTCTGTCCTGCACTCAATATGAAACACAAGCAAGAAACGACTCAGCATAATACCAAATGTGTGCTTGTGTATTAGCATACAAACAAAAACATATAGAAACTTCACATGCAACCATATGGGACAACCATTATGTACTTGTTTAATAGATAACAACACATAAATGACTGAGGACTTCACCAAACAATAAGCAGTAAAAGAAAAAAATGCACTCAGACCGCACCCAATATCTAAACATTTAGACACTGTTAAGACTTACTAGAATATCACATAAGGGCTGGAAGTCTATATTACTTCAAAGAGTTGTAAATCTAAACATTTATTTGCTTTTAGGACTTAATAAAATATTACACAAGGTTTTAAAGCATATACTAGCTATCAGGGTATCTGCCTGTGGTCCTAATTGAATGCTCCAACTCAAGAATAAGTTGTTCCAATATGTCTGCCTGTGTAAGTGTCAACAAAGCAGGCAATCAATCCTAATGAAATCAAGCTCCAACCAGTTGCTAAGCAGTTTAGAATAATCAATATTTAGAAACTTAATTCTATTTTTAGAATATGTAAGTAAGAAAACTTACCTTTCCAGGGTGATCATATAAGGGAGAAAGGTCTGAGAATAAAGATGGAACCCCCTGAGACCACCAAGAAAATATATCATTATTTCACCCAACAAACTAAAAACACCAGTCAAACTGACACAAAAAAAAAAAAATCTCATTGGATGTGTATACCTTTGTTAGAAGAGGCTTAACGTAATTAAATGCTACTTCACAAAATTTGTCTCCTTGCAGAAAATCAAGAGGTACCCTCTAAAAATTGAGAAAACAAAGTTCTAATATAAGTCCATGTCAAATCTCTAAGGTGAAGCATATGAAAGCATAATTTTAATCACCTAGAGTTCTTACAATTGTCACATCAAGACATCAATTAAGTATTTCAGCATAATACTACAACTATCTATTTCTAGATTATTTAAGAATATCACAAGCTATTGAATGGATTGTGTCTGTTGTAGAAGCACATCACTAGATTTTTGTCACATAATTTCTTATCAAGCCATCAAGAAAAATAAGATCCCTACAAGAGTATTTGTAAAAATAGCCACCCTTCCTCTCTCTAGAAAAGGGGAGAAAGCTTGACAGCTCTGCAGAAAAGTAAGGTTTTCGTTGGATTTGCATCATGTGATTCCATAAATAAGAGAGAGAGAGAGAGAGAGAGAAGAAATCCAAAGTAAATATAATGAACAGAACATCCCAAGGTACCATTTGGAGCTCATAAAAAAAAAAGAGATACAAAACAGAAAATGAAATTAATATGACTAACAGTTAAGACATAATAAAACAGTTTAGACTAGCACATTCCACCACTAGGGAGTTTTTGCAATAAACAGAATGGATCGATAACATCCATCATAAATTCCTAATGAAAACAGAAGCACAACATAAATCCATCACCTTAACTGCACAAGACCAAGTGTACTATTGTGAAAGTGATTTGTATAATGCATCCAATCGATCAAATTCATCAGAGGAATACTTGGCATTTTCAGAATACAGGCCAAAGCATTTCTGCAAGCCTTCATAATATCTGAAAAATATACATATACAAATACAAAAATTGTAAGTTGGTTGGTCCTTGTTTATCAGACCTAATAGCAACAAATTGTGCCGATATATAGGCATATACTGAGTGAAGAGACATAAGTTAACAGTTCTGTAAAATTTTCCTCATTTCCCAATCTGAGAAAGCACCCAAGAGACTGTTGACACATATAGTAGTATAGAATTACAGTTCTGCTCATAGTTGCTTTGCTACTTTTAATTATATTTATATATGAGGTGGTGCATAATGCTTCTTTTTACTAAAAGAGCTAAGCAAAGGGCTTTGACAGGACAGAGATATAAAACAATCCCAAGAATGAAAAAAATAAAAATAACCTCATTTTATGTAAATATACCATGATGTAAATGTAACACACACAAGTATAAGCAAAAGCTTAAAGAAACAAAATTTAAAACTAAAAAACGATTGAATTTGTGACATAAGGGATACACACTGATTAGTTTCAAGCTTAAAGCACCAACGAAAATAGAGCATAAAAAATAATGACTATTTCTACCATTCTTTTAACCCTTCATAAAGTTCTAACATAGGTAAAGGAATTTGGGTGTTACTACAAGAAGAATTGAAAAACCTATTAGCCCAACAAAAATATATTTAAACACAAACTATTCAGAATATTAATTATTCTTCATTTCCTACAATAATAATACACCACGGCATTGAGAAAAAGAAGTCAATTATAACTTCAAGAAGTGCTATATAAAAGGAAAGAGTTGACTAATATTCTTTGCTACGAAAGATTTATTAATAAGCTTAACTACGTGTTTCAAAAGAGTACCAAATGCATAAGACTCACCTGTAATTGTCAGGGTTCATGGTAAGTAAAGCCTTGTAAATATTGGCACCTTCTTCTAGGCATCCAAGTTTCACCAGGAGAGAAACCTCTTGTTCTTTATAAGTCAATTTATCAACCTAGAATAATAGAATTGGTTAGAATTTTAATGTCCAAAAATTCAAAACTTACAAAATTTTTAATGTTAAAAGTATTCAGGCATTATACATTTGACACGTACTATTTTTGGCTCTTTCTTATACAATTTCTCAAGTGCTCTCTCAAGAAACCCAGATTCCTCTAGCAAAGAGATCTGGAGAAAAATACCATACCCTCATAAACATCAGAAAAGCAGCAGGGGGCACCACTAGTCTAGATGTACAGCATCCATTATGCATAATGAATGTAGTTATGCATATTTCTATGCCAATATATTATTAAAGAAACAAATGCTAATGCAAGGGCTAAGGCTTGTAGGTACTTGTCCAATTGGTTAAGCTTTTTTCGAATCGTGTTAATGGTGTTAAACCAAAAAAGAGTAGTCAAAAAGAAAGATAGAGTAATTTATTAAGATGTGAGAAACAAAAATTCC
Source organism: Durio zibethinus (assembly GCF_047325235.1). Classification (NCBI taxonomy): domain Eukaryota; kingdom Viridiplantae; phylum Streptophyta; class Magnoliopsida; order Malvales; family Malvaceae; genus Durio; species Durio zibethinus. The sequence continues at coordinate 18,269,227 of NC_143177.1, forward strand.
GAAATGGTTCCACAGAACATATAATTGGAGATTAGCAATTATTAAGACTCAGAGCTGCTAAGTACAAACACCACAGATATGATTACTGGTAGAAGGCCCAACAATTAGTGAACAAGCCATATTTCTCTCTAACATGAATACATCAAGAATTAAATATCTTATAGATGCCAAATACCACTATAGGCCACTAGTTAGTCCTCCATCTCAGATTAAAGTAAACTTGGAGATCATTTAATTTAACTTATCAGCCATACACACAGAATCATGAAAAGCCATACTTCACAAGCAGAAAAAATGGGTGTAACATGTACATGAAAGTAGATGAGATTTTGGCAATAAAATAAGCAGAAGGAAAAAAGAAGTTAAGAAGAAATGGGTAGGTTTTCTAATTGCATGTGAAAAAAATTAGAATTAATTCAAAAAAGGGACCCCATTTATAAAGAAGGTAAAGGCATTAAAAATCTTTAATTTTTGTATATTTAATTACTTTATTTGGTTTATGGATAATTTCACTAA